>NC_133434.1:10389462-11014462 GCF_011762505.2 Arvicanthis niloticus
TTTTCAAGCCAGCCTGTACTGGGATCTGCTGGGATGTCGGGACCCACCCTCAGGGTCTGCACAGACCAAGTCCCTACAGAATAAGACCATAAGTTAGTCTGGAGCATTAGCTGACCCTGGAGAATAGGTGTGGTCAGTGTTCGAGACTCAAACAGTTAAACGGTGTGAAAGCAATCCCCTTCCATAGCATGGGGGAAGATGCAAAGGGCCAGCCAGCGAGGCTCAGAAGAACAGGGGTAATGAGCAGAGTCAGACCCGCCACAGCAGCATTATAATTCGCTGACACATTCGCCAAATTTTACTGGGAATCTTCCCTATCCCAGACACTGTTACAGCCCAGAGCTGAAGAAGTAAGCAAAACAGACACTGTATTCTCCCCCTCATGGAATGTATTATCCTGAAAAACTTGGTCAAATTCACAGTTGTTTCTAATAAAAAAAAAAAAACGAAATGGTCTGTTTTTTATTTAAAGTGATATTCTGGCATAAAATCACTAGTGCATTATAGGGTGTGAAGACACAGGAGTGCGGCTCACTCTTCTGTGGGGCCCTGGGTTTCTGGATACACATGCGGATCATATAGAGCATCACAGACCTCCGCCAGGGGCCATTGTGTCCCTGAAATACTGGTTCACAGCTCACATGCTCACACTAAGAAAAGCCCCGGGAACGGGAACTGACCTCTCTCCACCTGGCTCCGGCACTGCTGGAGATATACACGTTGGTCTTGCTGGCCAAGTTCTTTCCCACGGAGCCTGAAACACAAAAGGAAGACTAAGCCAGAAAGATATCTGGGCCAACCAGAACATCTGAAATAGGAGCTAGTCACTAGGATAACGCCATAAAGCCATGAGGAGGGGACACTGCTGGAGGTGTAGATGATCACTGTATCTCTATCTGGATGCATGTAACCAGCCCACCCAAGCCCCTGGGACAACAGGCAAGGACACTTACCGGTAGCAATGATGAGGCCAGGGGCTGACTCCTTGGACAGGATAGGCATTCTCCGAAGTTGAAGGTTGAGCAGTTGACTGAGGCGCTGGGCCAGGTGGAGGGAACAACCCCGAGAAAGCTTAAGAAGAAAAGTTCCAGATGGAGTCAGCATATAAAACATACCTAGGACTCCCTCAAACCCAAGAGTCTATCCAAGGACCCCACAGCAAGACCCAGAAGAAGGTCTGGCCTGGAAGAAACCAGACTTATAACCCAGTGGTCTCCAAATCTCCCTAGACAGAACATCTCTTCTGAACCAACATAAACTTATACCACTGAAGAAAAGAGGAAGATAACTTAGAGTCCCGAGACTCCCAGAAATAACAACTACAAACCAGTGTCAACTCAAGTAGAAAAGAAAGGCAGTCGGAAGAAAAAGAAGCAGAAGTCCAAAAGTCTCCTTGGAAAATGACCAGATATGTAAGAACGTGTGATTTAAATGCTACAGGGGTCATGTGGAAACCTTAAAGGCATATCCCATGTTTGTACAAAGATGCAGGCTTTGGTGGTATGGAAACTGGCTTCCTCGCTGTGTATGGATGGGTCACCACAAATGCTTCTGCCTTGTTCTCCTGGCCAGGAAAATGATGTCTAACGTATTTCAGACATATCAATGATCAAAACGGTGGGGGGTGGGGGGAGCTCTGTGTTCATGGCACGGGTAAAAATGATGACAAGGTTTGTCCAATCTACTTATTTTTATCTCACACAAACTTCTAACAAACCAATCTTGCTAGCATCCTGGTTTGGTCAGTTAAGAACGGGAGGAAATCAGGTTGGCTCAAAGAAGTTTTCCTTCGCTACTTCCTCTTTCACTCCTTTTATTTCACCTACAAGGAAGTCGATCCTTAAAAGTGTTTCTGGATCCTTGAACTGTCATGTTTCAACCACATACATTACTATATATTCTTTTTTCCACCTCCTTGGTTTGGATTGAAATACTCCCCAAGGGTCCTATTCTAAAGATTTGGTCACAAGATTTTGGTTCTTCTGGGAACTGGCAGAATCTTTAGGAGGTGGGACCTAGTGCAAGGAAGTTGTCATGAGGTATGCCATTGAAGGGGACATGGACACCTTAGGCTCTTCCTCTCTGAGTTTCTTTTATCTATTTCCTGTCTGCCATGGTCAATCAAGCTGATTCTACCATGATGTTCAGCCTTGCCTCTGGCCCAATACAACAGAGCCAAGCAAGCCCAGACAAAAACTACTGATACCCCTGAAAGCGTGGACCAAAATCAGCCTTTCTGTCTCATAAACTGATTTTCTTGGGCACTTTGTAATGGTGACAGAAAGCTAACCTACCACCTACGATGGTTAATGTTCACGACCAGTTTGATTAGGTCCAGAATCATCTAGAAGATACACCTCAGGGTAGGTCTGTGAGAAAGTTTCCAGAGGGGCTAAGCAGAGGGAAAAGAACCAGAGTCATCATGACTGTGCAGCTCCATCTCAAGGTCTGGGGTCCCTGCCTGAATGAAAAGGGGAAAGGGGAAACAAAACTAAGCATCGGCCTTGAGTCTTTCCCACCATGATGGGTTGTACTCTCAAAGTCTTGAGCCAATGAATGCACCCTTTCTTCCTAAAGTGGTCTCTTATTAGCTATTTGGTCCCAGCCAAAGGGAGAGGGACCCAACCACCACCAAAACTAAGAATTAGAAACTAAAAGCCAACAGATAGCCCTACAGTTACAAGCTGGTAAGTCTGAGAAATAGTAATGCCACTGAATCTGTTTCACCAAGCTTGTCCCCTACCCCATGGCATGTTCAAAACTGCCTAGACACATCCATATCAAGATGGGCCAAGCTTCTGAAGTCCTAGATACTGAGAAAGGGGAATTGTCTAGGTGTTTACCCAGGTCTGTTTATAGCCCACTTCTTTCCAAAGTTAGATTTCTGATTTCTGGTGGTAAATTAAGACCTATGGCCAAAAAAAAAAAAAAAAAAGAAAAAAAAAAAAGAAAGAAGAAGAAAAAATATAGGGAAGTGGGTTCTAAAACAAGACTCTCCAAAAGAAATTTCCCATGGGGAGAAATATAGCTATGAAATCCAGGGGAGACAACCTAGCTTACCATGAACAAACAATTCAAAAGTCCAAAAGATTGGGTGATGAACTAAATATGGTTGCACCCAAAACTAACACTAGTTTCTTCTGGTTTCTTTCTGCCCAATCAGGTGAAAGAGAAATACAAGTACGATTGTCCCAGAAGTCCCGGGAGCACAACAATCAACTCCTGAGAACACTTAGCAGGACCAAGCAACACAGTTTAAAAGGCTTAGCTTTTCAGACAGGCACATAAACAGAGAACAGAGAATTAGGAGGGTAATGCAGAAAGACTGCAAGTTCAAGACCAACTAGGGCCACATAACAAATTCTATGCCAGTCTGACCTACATAGGAAGAACCCATCTCATAACAAAACAAAACTTGAGATATTAGGCTAAAGATATATATAGCTCACAAGGCAAACAAACAGGGTCTATATGTGGTTCAATCTCCAATATCCAAAAAAGTCTTTAATATCCCACGGCGGCCCTCTGAGTTGATCCCAACCCCCACCATGACTTGGTGTGGAGCCAGGGACCTGAAAGGACAAACGTTGCATATGGAAGTTTGTTCCATGTGTTATTAACCGCACACTCTATCATCCTGCATGCTTCCTGTAAATATTGAATATAGAAAACTGCACCAGACCACAGCTCTCTGTTTTGTATCCAAAAAAAAAAAAAAAAAAAAAAAAGAGCCAAACAAAATTAAAGCAGCTGTACCTCACAATTGATTTTCTCTCCATATCCTGTGAAGGCCGGGGCCTGAAGAAATTCCCAGGTTCCCCCTTTGTCAAAGGTGATGACCGACCTCATGTTCTCCTCATTCATAGAACCATTAATCAGAGTGGCAATGTAGACTCCTTGTAAGCCTTCCACTCGGTGAAAGTCCGCAAACGGCTCATTTGCAAAATACCTGCAGGCAAAGAAAAACAATCGTCCATAGCCTGGGACTGGCATTTGCTTGACATTTTACACTGTGTGCAGTGTAATATTGAACCATCTCAAAGCACACAGTATCACGGCATTAAGTACACCTCACTGTGCTGTGCAATGTGAGTTCCAGGACATTTTCATTATTGGCAGGCACGGTCTCTGTCTACTTTTCTTTCAGTTCCCAGGCTTTTGGTAACCACAGATCTGTTTCCTGTCTCTACAGATTTGCCTGATCTGTCTGTTCTGTATAAATTGAATCATGCCGTACCCTTTTGTATCTTGTTACTCTCGCTTACGTGTTGACAAGGCACACCCACGTAACGTGCACCATACCTCGCTTCTTTAGAGTTAATGGGAAGCCTTGAGCCAGTTGTGCAAGACACTGCTAACAATGCACAATGCTCACAGTCTAATCTAGTCTCTAGAAAGACAATTATTAAACACTAAACACAGGGCTCCCTGTCAAGAGTTCTAGCAGCATCTGTTGCTGGTTTGTATCAAGGACAGCTCTATGAAGTCTGGGGCTGCCCTGGCTAGCAGGACAGTTAGGACTGCCCAGGTTTCACTTGCTACCCTAAGAGTCCACTGGAAAGAAATTTTTCGATAACGTTGCACTCTCATTATAAATATAACACCTATGGGGAATGGTCGCTGTGGTTCATGTGTGGCTTTTAAAACTGAACCCGTACCCTTTATGCCAGGGTTTCTGAGCCATGGGCCGTACAATAAAGCTCCCGAATCCCCATCATATGTCATAAGAATCCCCTGAGTTGGATGATGGTTGTACCGGCTCAGACAGGAAGACACATAGCAACCTCTGCTGAAGGAAAGGGAAGAAACCCATAGTGCCCATGAAGCTGCTCTTGGTTGGCAGGATGAGAAACACCCACTCCCAAATACTGGGGTGTAGACTAAACCCTCTGACGTGGGATTCCTTGGGTCTCTGTTGGGGAACGGACTAACAGGCTCTGGCCTTCTGCACGCTCACCTCAGCTCTCTGGCTTCTGGAATCTACCATCCCGAGGCTCACTGCTTGTTATGCCTGTGTGGGAGGCCTGGGTTTCTCTCAAGACCTGGTTCTTTCCCCTATTATCTGCTGGGGGTTTTAGCATTTACTGCCTGTCAGCTTTTGCTTCACAATCCTCTGCTCTAATGTCAATCCACGCCTTCATTTCCCTCTTTGGCTTGCAGTAGAATAACAGATTTCATGGCTGCACTCCTCTGAGCTTGTTTTCTCCCATCGTCTCCACCAGCCCATTCCAAAGCATTTCTCCCCCCACCCCTTCCCAGGCGCTGTGGGCTGAAACTTGCCAGAAACGTCACCAGGTTTCCCCTTCAGCCATACCCCATGCAGCTACACACTGGCGATCATCCCCACCGACTGAGCCAAGTGTTCCCTCCAAAGTTGTCCCTACGGGTCTGCCACATTGTTAGCACATTAGTTCCTATAAGCTAGTCTTACAACTAGCTATGGCTTCCCATGAGATTTCCTCCAAGCACAACCCACAAACGTCAGACTGAGCCCCTGTTAAGAGTTCTCACTCCCTCTTCTTTAAGGAAATGAGAGCCAGTTCGTCAGCATCACTCTGCCCTACTCAGTTCAGAGCCATTTATTCTAAACCAGCCTGCTGACACATCTGATAACTCACCCTCACCCCATTCCATCCGGCTGAAACAGAACCACGAATGATAACAGCTCATTGAACTGAGCGAGTCTGAACCCCTGTCGCCCTGAGATAAAGCCTGACAATAAGAAAGCTCAACAGGAATCTCTTTTCAGTATCTCAAGTGGATGACGCATGGCAGTCTCAGACACCACGGGAGGAAAGGGTCACACGTAAGAGGCAGATGACAAAAGTCAGATGGTCATTTTAACTGAGGACTCCTTCCTTGATGGCCCTCTCCAGGTGGGGCTCCCACTCTGTCCTACCATGAGACATTCACCCAAATATCTGACAAATGAGAACAATAATAAAGTCATCAGGGAGCTATGTTAGTCACTCCATCCATAGACATGGGGGGGGGCAAAAATTAAAGTCACCGAAAGACCTGAGGGACAATGGTTCATGGATCTTAATTAATAAACCATGTAAACTCTATTATTCATCCACAGAAAGAAGTGAGCCAATGAGGATGAACCTTGAACACATGCTAGAAGCCAGATCCAGAAGGCCGCATACCATCGTTATGCCAAACATCCAGAAAATTAAATTCAGAGTCCTCAACGGCTCCCAAGTCCTTTGAGAAGGTAGCATTCAAAAAGCACCCCGTACTACAAGTACCAAACAGCCCTACATTTGTGATTGCCAGTGAAAGAGACAAGGACACCGGGTCCTTTACTAACACACACCACCTTATAATTACCTCTAAGAGAGGCTGTCAATCAGTCACTTGGAAGCAGGGCCCCTGTGTTCCCTGAAGTGACGGTGTCTTCCAACTGTTCTTTCCCATTGGCTCAGATATCACAAAACCCAAGGGAATGGTTAACTAAGTAGCTCAGGTCCTTAAAGTCACCTAGAACAGCTTTGGCCACACACAAAAATCCCTGGAGGGACAACCCGAACCATAACCCCAGACCAATTCAATTGCAATCTGAGGACACCTGATGGGGTGGGGGCGGTACACACCTCAAAAGCACCTCAAGCAAGACCATGTGTACAACACTGCAAACCACTAAGGTAAGAAGAGGCAGGTGACCTGGCTGGTCCAAGCCTGGGGGCTGAGGGGTTCTCCTTACCTCACCAGGGTGTCACTGCCAGCCCCTCCTGGGCTATAATACAGCACATTCTCCAAGGAGAGGGAGAACTTCAGCCCCTCCGCCTCTGAGATGTATAGGTTAGTACTGTTGTTGTTATGGCTCACACACACGAACACCTGGTCCTCGGAGGCATCAGCGATGTAATATTCCTTAGGAAGCCAAAGTCAGAAAACAAATAGTTAAAAACCCAATTATCCCTGTGGGTTTTTATACACCCACTCAGGCAATGACTTTACATATCCCGGGGATAAAAGTGGGTATAAAGGCACAGCTAAGACCCAACGTGAATGAAGCTGAAATAATTTTCCCTTCCAAGTATCCATGACTGGTCTACACGTAGGGTTTGCTGGTAAAGTACGAGAAAAGAATGGGCCTCTGACCTCCATCAATAACCTAGAAACCTCTTTTTTGGTAAGGATGTCTCCTCATTTCTCCCAGCAGACCTTGTATTAGCACAAAGCATGATCTAGATTAACATGCATTCATTTCATTTTCTCTTCTTTTCCCTCGGGAGACTGAGAAAACCCATAGAACAGCACTAGACAGAACTGATTGTCACTCCTGTGACATCCCCGTGGAGCTATCACCCACAGACTGATGCCAAAGCCTTCCAAGCTAACCTCCCCACTGCAGGCTCTACCCTGGTGATCTACACCGAGCCTTCCCAGCAATCGGTATGTATTAATAACTGAACTCATTTGAGGTACGTGCTCATATTGGAGTACTGACTATGTTTTCTTCACTCTGTTCTTGGTCTTTCTAACCTGTCTGTTTCTACAAAGCAGAACCCAAATATATCCCCTTTTGGAGCCTTGGCCATCTGCAAATAATATAGCCTATAGTTAATAAGTAAATGCCATGCACAAATTTCCCATTGCCTAAGGATTGGCATAAAAGACCACTGACCAGCACTGACCCTTCTGCCAATCTTACTGCACTTAAAGCAGGAAAAGGATTCCCATTCAGCTCCACTTCCAACAGTGAAGTGCACAACAGCAGACCAACAGGCCCAGAGTATAACAGGTCTCTTCAGAAGCCTCTCTAGAGGGTGCCCACAGGGAGAATGTAAAATGCTCACACCAGCAGGACATTCCCATGATGCTTGGAGACAAGCATCCTCCCCCCTTCCAGCTTCCAGCAGACCTCACTCACATTAATAGGATGCTTTGTGACAAACTGGGCTGCTCTCATAGGCTTCCGGCCAAAGGAGACCCAGAGCTGGACAGATGACTGCTGCTGGCTGCCCGGAAGATGCTGCCAAGGAAGAGAAGAGGGAAATTAACTGTGTCAGATGACAGTCCCTCAAAACACGGGGGAAAGAAAACAGGTCGAACCCCTCTGATTCTGCTGAAGACACAAAGCAGTCTGTGACTCAGTCCCTCTTCTGTTTTTACAGTGTCATCCCTGAGTTGAACTGTTTAGTACTGGACATTCAATCTATAATTCCTACAGACAGTCTGGGGGTGTCAGAGGGAGAGAGACAGTGGTATGTCAGGGAAACCTGGACACAGGGAAAGTGGTGGAGGCCACCTGTGTGTGAAGAAGAGCGGTAGGAAGGGGGAAAGCCATGGAGTTCAGACAGAGCAGAGCCCGTGGCTGTAAGCCTGCACAGGCGAGCTCAGCCATATGCTATACAGATCTCAAAAAGGCTTCAATTTGCAAGACTTTGCAGAATGCTTGGTAATTCCATGATCCAATCTCTGAACACTTCCCATCAAGAAATACACACACACACACACACACACACACACACACACACACACACAGAGTCTGATAGGACAGAACAATCTGACCCCACGTTGCATTAGAGTTTTTTTAGCCATTGCTGTGTCATGCATACAAAGATGTTCATGACTGCCAATGAATACACATGCCCATGAAATACATATATTGCACCGTTATGTTTTTTTTCACTCCTTTAAACTCTATTCCCCAAAACAGGACAACTTCCGGTAATGCCAAAGGCCCAACAACAGTTGGAAGTTTCAACAGAAGACACAGAATAGCCAATAAATAAATTCAAAAGTGTTCCATATCTTTAGCCATCAGGGACATGAGAATCAGAACTGCTTTGAGATTCTATTTCACACTCGTCAAAATGGCCACCACGGGGAAAATAAGTGACACCCACTGGTGGCAAACGTGTGGGAAAGAGCCCAGCTGATGGAGAAGTGTGAACTGGATCAGCCAACTACTTCTGTCAGCATGAAGGGTCCTCTAACTAAACATCAAACCTGACCTGGCCCAGCAGAGATCCTTGCACATCCAACTTTACACCACAATAGCTAAGAAAGGGAACCAGTCCAGATGTCCATCAGCAAAGGATCGGATGAAGAAAAAGTGACACATTTATATGATAAATTTTATTCAGTCTGACAGACATTAATAGGAGAATATACATAACTGGAGATAAGTCTCACTCAGAAAGACAAATACCCTCTCCCCCCCCATGTATGTGTGTATATATGTGTATACATATATATGCATGCCACTCTTATCCCACAAATACAAATCCATAGAGCACTATACATCACTGTTTTTCAAAGTCTCAAGAGGCATTCTTTCCCTGTTTCTGAGAGAATTATTCCTTACCTGAGATACTTCAGGTTCACCCTTAGGCATTGTAAAAGTGTTGTTGTATTGTTTTATTGCCATCAAGAAAAATGGTAGCAATTAAATCATGACACACTACTGACTGTGCAAGAACACTGTCGGGCTCTGATGCTTTTCTTAACAAACCTCAGGGGTTTGTTACTTGGCCTTTTTACTTTTTAACTGTTATTAGTGAGCCCCATGGAGCTGACTTAACAGTACAAATCAGTGTAAGATAAAATGAAGAGTTCCACTACCACCACTATCACTGCCCTTCCCTGTCCCCGCTTCGTCTTCTAGAATGTTCACTGGCAGAAGCTCTGTGCACCCACACAGTCACACACAAGCATCCCAATACACTGACACACAACACTGTGCCTTCCCCTAACACCAAGCCTCCCTTCACCCCTAAACAACAGGGCCCTGACTACCATCCGGAGTAAAGATCTCCATTCTGTAACTCCTCTTCACCGTTTACAGACAGGCACATAGTCAAGCACCGGATAATGGGATACCAGGAAAGATACCATGTTGGTTTGGGGGGAAGCTACTTGGACGTACCAAATCAGCTGGTGGACATATCATTTTGGCCCTTCTGGTTTTCCTTAGTCTTCCTATCTGGGTAGAGACTCAAAGGTCAGCAAGGGCATGTTAAGAATAGGAATAACTCCACAGGATATTGGAAAGGAAAGACGCAACCACAGCTTACTTGTCTACCTGAGGCAGCACAAGAAAGACACACAATGCCCATCTTGGCTGCCACTTTGATTTCTAGTGGCATTCTAATTGTCCTAAGACAACTCCAACCTGATGTATGCAATCCAATCTTTGCCGAACAAAGTGGGTCACAAGAGAGAAACTACCTAGCAACTCCTTCATCAATAAATCGTGCATGCAGACCCTGCCAAAGCACACTTTAGCCTTTCTTCATTAATCATGTATCTCAGACATCTTTCCTCTTCATAGCTGATGCTGGACACTGGTGATTCCCAGAAGCACTTTCTAATAAAACACACGGGAATATACTGCCTCCTTCACACATGCATATCATTTGGGGGGAAAACTCTAAGAAGAGAATTAAGTTTTTAGAAGAAGGGTTATTTCTTTCTTCTGAGACAGAATCTCATGTAGCCCAGGCTGGCCTTGAACACTGTCCAGTTGGGGATAGATTGCCTTGAACTGCTGGTCCTCCTGCTATATTTCCTAAGTGCTGGGGTTACAGGTACCAGTCACCATACTCAGCTTGCAAAACTTGCATTCTGCATTGAATCCCTGGCAGGCTGCTTTCATTAATAGACCCACCAACATGTACAACAGCTAGGGCTTATTTAAAGGTTTTCATCTGGGTGGATGTTACAGAATTCGATACTTTATGGACGGGTTGATTTTTTTTTTTTTTTTAAGTTTTGTGGTTTTGGTTCTGATAAGCAAATGGTGTGGATTTCAGTATATATCTGAGAGATAGTAAAACAACAGCAACAAAAAAAGTCATGAGCCATCAAGGGGGAACTGAGACATAGTATGTTCTTAACCATGAAGGCCGAGGATGCGGTGATGAACTCTTCAACTTCAAGTCTCATAGCGGTTCAGCTAGAAGGAGTGGACAGCAGGCCTCCCATGGTGTGGGGTGACCTGAACAATAGCTTAGAGCTGCAGCTGCCAGTGGTGCAGTCTCCTTTGGATCAATGACAAAGCTTCAGCCAATCATCCCAGATGCTCCTGGCAGGGAACAGCAGGCCTAAAACAGAAACCCAGCACAGTGGCCCGGGCCTCTCCTCCCACCCAGCAACTGATCCCTTGTCAACTTGATGGCACTAAGAAACATCTAAGAGATCAGGAAAGTGCCTCTCTGGGTGTGTCCCTGGGGCATTTCCAAAGAGGATTAACAAAGGCAGATGACCTACTCTGAACACATGGAGGCATTGTCCCCAGGCTGGCTAGGGAGATGGAAAAAGAAGAGGGAGAGGAGCAAGCCATGGTTGTAGGCTTTTCTGCTCCAGAGCATCATGAAGTGACGTGAGCTACCCTGCCCTGCCCCGCTCTCCCCACTGTTATATACTGAGAGCTCTGAAGTCCTGAGTCAAAACCAACCTTCCTCCTTTAAATTCTTTCCCTCCAGTCTTTCGTCCCAGTAACTACACTAATCAGATTGGCACATCCTAGCTACTCAGGAGGCTGGAGTAAGAGAATCACTTGAGCCTAGGAGTTAGAGACTAGCCTAGGTAACCTAGCAAGACCTCACGTAAGGGGGCGGAGGGGGGAACATAAGTAAAGCATAGATAAACTACAACTAGCTTTCCTGGTACCAGAGAGAGTACGAAAGCCACCAAGGAGGAAAAGTCGCCAACAGTCCCATCTGGCTGTGATCTCTGTGAGCTAGAAAAGTGATCAACATGGAAAGAAATGCCTGTAGGTGCAGCCGTGGAATAAATGTTACAGCAGTAACCAATGGCTTTCTGTTTAGACTTGGCGCCTGCACCATACAAGAAACGCTTGCCTGATACTGTAAACCTGAGCAAGAACTCGTAGCTGGGAAGCTCACAGGCACGGGGCAAACCTACTACTATATGTTGCTAAATGGACATTGTATTAAATGTGCTTTCTAAATAGGTACTTCTACACCCATAGATGGTCAACACAGAAACTCACAACTGGTCAAAGTGAAGAGGATAAGCATCAGAGGAGCGTCAGCCATAAATGGGACGTCCGTACCACATCCATCCTCCCCGAGGTTCAGGGATCATTGCAGAAAAGGGGCAGAAAGATTCTAAGAGCCAGGACTCACGGAGGACCTGGGCAAGCATCAAAGGAGCATCTGTCATAAATGGGATGTCTATACCAACCCATCCTCCCTGAGGTTCAGGGATCATTGCAGAAAAGGGGCAGAAAGGTTCTAAGAGCCAAGGAGGACCTGGGCAAAACAATGCCTTCTGGATGTGACAGGACCAAAGGACTCGTGAACTCGCATAGCTACAACTGCCTGCACACACCAAGCACCACGTCAAGTCAGTAGACATTCCAGCATGGGGGTGAGCTGCACATAAGTCTCTCCCTGTGGCAGAGGAGCCGTTGGTGTGGATGGCTTCTGGGAGAAAGTTGGTTTTCTCCTAGAGTGTGGTCCCTGGTAGGTCAGCCATGTTCCAGTGGACGGTCCAGCACCCATGGCAGAGCAAACTGGACTCGGAGAGTTATAAATTAAAACAAACAGAGGAGAGGAAGCTATAGGTAAAGTGGAGGTGTGGGGGGGGGCGTCCAGAAAAAGTTAGGGGAAGAGCGGGAGAAGGATATTATCAAGATACATTGTATCTATGTATGAAATTATAAAAATATATAATTTTTAAGAAATGAGAAACTACCCTAAGGGAAATAGGTTAGATTGGAAAGGTAGACAGCAAGTGGGACTGGCATCTGTAAGGAATGCTAAAGACAGACGAGGGCAATAAAGAGTTTACATCAATATAAACCGCTCTCCTTTATAGATTGAAAAAGGACCACAATAAAGTTTATGAAGTTGCTATCAATTAAAAACGTTTCCAGAATGACAAGGTAAGGAGCTCGGAAACTCCATCCCTGAAAGCAAGAGAAACATAAACACTCTGAAAAATCAACATCTTCGGGTTTCTGAGGACTACATAAAGGTTTGGCAAAACTCCAAGCAGCATTTATTGAAGAACAGCGTCTGGGTCTTGGCAAGCGTGGTGAACTTCCCTGCACTTTCCCTCGCCCTGCTCCTATCCCCCCTCTTTCAACCTCTGAGGTAGCCTTGAAAACTCACAGCCTCATGGCCATAATGGCTGAGGGGCTAGTGGACAGAATAGTTCTCCCTCTCCCCAAAATCCAGTCAGAAAATTATCAGTACCTTACCTACCTGGGGGCTCACAGGAACGGTGCAGGCTCTGGGCTTATCTTCCTAATACCTGACACCCCCCAACACACACACACACACTCACACACACACACACACACACACACACACACACACACACACACACGAGTCCAATGTCCAATAGCCAGTCAGGTTGTGCCTGGGAGACAGCAATTAACAACTGGCACTTTAACATTGAGATTGCCAGAGGCAGTGTCCACAGCTGGGACTAACCAAAGCTTAAAAAGAAAAACCCAGAAAGAAAATAGCCCAAAGAGGCACTGTTTGAAAAAGCTCTGTAAGATTTCTAAGAATCTTTAAGGCCAGGCACACAAGAGCTATGAGTATGCTCTGAGAAGAACAAAACAGAGCCTGTCTCACCTCCAGCTAACCTGGAGGCTCTGCAGAAGGCAGACATTGGGGGGGGGGGGGTGACTTTATAACTTGCCAGGCAAAGAACAGGAGATTTTACCCCACACCAGAGCCCATTAGGATGGGCAGAGACTTGCTGCTTCAAAATACCCAAGAAAATCTAACAGACACTGGCTGCCTGCGAAACTAAACTGCAGACAATTCTGTATGTGTGCAATAAAGAACGCATCACGGAACAACAACATAAACCCAGAGGTAGGTCTCAAGAGCCACAGGAACAGTAATTTTCAACAAAATGTACTGGTGGGCTGCAGCTGTCAACTTGGCATAGCCTAGAGTCATCTGAAAGCCTTCGTTGAGTGGTTGAGGAATTGCCTCAATTACACAAGCCTATGTGCCTATCTATGGAGAATGGTCTTGATGGTTAATTAATGTAGGAGGGGGCCAGCCCACTGTGGGCAGTACCATTCCCTAGGCTCTATAAGAAAGCTAGCTAAGTGAGAGCCTATGAGAAGTGAGCCGGCAAATAGTGTTCCTCACTTCCAGTTCCAGCCCTGACTTCCCTCAGTGATGAACTGGCTGTATTTTGGAAGTGCACGCCAAATAAACTTTTCTGTCTCCTAAGATGCTTTTGGTCAGAGGGTTTTGTCACAGTAACAGAAATCAGTCTGGAACAGAGGATGAGCTGGGCGTGGTGGTACACACCTGCAATCAACCACTACGCAGGTCAAGGCAGAAGGGCTAAACCTAGGCTGGGTTAACTTGGCTTCAATCTTTGTCTCCCTGCTCCCCTCCTTCCCACAGCCCTCTTAACACACAAAGAAAATCAAAGACAAGAAAGAAGAGGTCTCAGTGTAAACTATCCATGGGAGAGAGTACAGGTCTTAGAATCAGCAAGCCAAAATCAGGTACCACAAATATGGTTAAAGAACCAAAGACTATTAAATAATGTCCCAGTAGGCACGACAAGACACATCGACCACCCAGCACTTGGAGAGTGTGCTAGGAGGATTACAAGTTCACAGTGATTCTGGGATACCTATAAAGATCTTGTCTGAGAAAAAGAATTTTTAAAAGGCAAGTCATAACTCAGGTAAATGGCTTGACTAGCCTATAGGAAGCCCTGGGTTTTATCTTTACCATATAGGCCTGCATTCACACATCCTATAGGAGTTACTTTCCTGTTGCTGTAATAAAAATACTACATCCAAGGTAGTCCTCCAACCTATGGGTAGAATGGGGGTCCTTATACCTTCTCCATTTGACCTCTATAGATATGTCCCAGAAGTGTGCTTTGCTATCTCCTACACTGCTCAATGTGATCAATATGGCGGGACTATGCACCCTTCCAAAATTTAAAAGATGGACTTGTCTGGGTATTTGTTGTTGTTGTTGTTGTTGTTGTTGTTGTTGTTGTTGTTTGGGATTTCTTTTTAATTGTGTGGTTCCAAGGCAGCATATGTTCAACTCTGCTTATACCTGCTACTATGTCTAACGTCAGTGATCATCAAAACAGACATGACCCCAGGAGAAATGGAAACTCCACAGGTCCTTCTTTGTGCCTCTCCTTAGACCGCAGCGGAACAGACAGCTCCACTATTGTTATCTTAAGCTGTTGGACAGGAGATCAAGGAAACAGGCTGAGAGAAGGAACAACAGCCATCCACTCTGGCCCCACTCAGGCAAAGGCAAGAACAAGCCAGGGCATCATCAATGTGTGTGAGAACAGAAAAATTAAAGGCACGCATTAATTCCAAGCCAACAACTTCAAAGAGAAAAGGCCCACGGCCCCTGAGGAGCCAGAGATAAGATTGCAGGCTGAAAAAGAACTCGGAGTTATCCAATTTGGGTCACAAAGCATCAGGGCTGAGGCCTGGTTTCCACTTCTGCCTGTTTTTCATTGCCCTACGAATTTCCAAGGTAACTGGTGCAGGGTATGTTTTCTGAGCTACTCTGAAAGCATGTATGTATATGTGTGTGTGTGTGTGTGTGTGTCTACTGGCTGGTTTTGTGTCAACTTGACACAGGCTGGAGTTACCACAGAGAAAGGAGATTCTGTTGAGAAAATGCCTCCATGAGATCCAGCTGTAAGGCGTTTTCTCAACTAGTGATCAAGCAGGGAGGGCCCATTGTGGGTGGTGCCATCCCTAGGCTGGTAGTCCTGGGTTCTATAAGAAAGCAAGCTGAGCAAGCCAGGGAAAGCAAGCCAGTAAGTAACATCCCTCCATGGCCTCTGCATCAGCTCCTGCTTCCTGACTGCTTGAGTTCCTGTCCTGACTTCCTTTGGTGATGAACAGCAATGTGGACGTGTCAGCTGAATAAACCCTTTCCTCCCCAGCTTGCTTCTTGGTCATGGTGTTTGTGCAGGAATAGAAACCCTAGGACAAATTGGTACCAGCATAGTGGGGTATTTTTATGACAACCTGTCCATGTTTTGGGGAGGACTGTGGAAGGACTTTGGAACTTCTTACTAGAAGAGCCATTGGGATGTTAAGAGCTCTGTGGGATGTTCTGTAGGAGCTTGGAAGATAATGTTGAGAACAGTGCAGAAGATGGAGGCCTGGCTCGTGAAATTTCAGAGGGAAGATTAAAGACTCTTACCAGGGCTATTGCTATTTTGATCGGGAAGATTCTGTGGGTTTGGTTAGTTGGGGCTGAAGATTCATCTGTGATTAACAAGATGCCAGAACTCCTAAAGCAAAACCTTTGCATTACTGAGACTATTGATGCCGGTTAGCTGGAGCTAAGAAATTAGTGGTAATTAAGAAGAGACCAGCATCATTAAGATGAAATCTTCTGGGAAGTGTTTTCTGAGAGCACAAAGAGGCTGTGCTCCAGAGATAGCTAAGGTGGTAGCTCGTACCTTGTGCTGTGGCTAGACTTGGTAATGTGTAAGAGTCACTCAGGTGGTACTGGTTTGAAGGCATGAAGGGGTCATGAAGAGCAGCTGAGGCTCGGCACTGTGAGAGGCCAGGGAAGACCATTGGTGAAGGTGCAGCCTCAGCTGCAATTAATGGCCCAGGACTGAAGGGGTCATGCAAAGGATTTGAGGCCTGGCACCATGAAGAGACTCTATGAGAGGCTATTGGTGAAGCCTAGTTGCAGGGGAAGACAGCAATGTTTTGGAGATGCAAGTACCATGAGATGACCACCAAGAACAGCAGCAGCAGTGGAGTGCAGGCAGCTGGAGCGGAGAAGACAATGTGTGTACTACTAAAGGCAGGACTGAAGAAGTGACCCAAGCCCTTAGAGGAGCCCAGAAGATTGTGAGTGGATTCCAAACGTTGGACGGTTCGAGTTTGATTTTGCTTTTGATTGTGACTGTGCCCTGATATTTTTTCCCTCTTGAAGGAAGAAAGTATTTTAGTGGAGCGCACAGTTAAGAGACTTTCAATTGCAAAAAGACTTTTAATTTTAAAAGAGAGTGGCTATTTAAAGGGATTGAAATTTTAATATGTAAGAATTTGCAAAGACTGGGACTTTTAAAGTTATTTAGATCTTGGGGATGAATAAGAAAGTAAGGGTTGAGGCTTACTAGTGATGTGTTTGTGTGTCAAGTTGACAAGGGGTCAATTGTACTGGTTGGTTTCATGTCAACTTGACACAAGCTGGAGTTATCGAAGAGAAAGGAACTTCAGTTGAGAAAATGCCCCCATGAGATCCAGCTGTAAGGCATTTTCTCAATTAGTGATCAAGCAGGGAGGGCCCATTGTGGGTGGTGCCATCTCTGAGCTGGTAGTCCTGGGTTCTATAAGAAAGCAAGCTGAGCAAGCCAGGGGAAGCAAGCCAGTAAGTAACATCCCTCCATGACCTCTGCATCAGCTCCTGCTTCCTGACCTGCTTGAGTTCCAGTCCTGACTTCCTTTGGTGATGAACAGCAGTGTGGAAGTGTGAGCTGAATAAACCCTTTCCTCCCCAACTTGCTTCTTGGTCATGGTGTTTGTGCAGAAATTGAAACCCTGACCAAGACAATATGGGTGTGTGGGTGTGTGGGTGTGGGTGTGTGTGTGTGCGCGAGCGCGAGTGCACGCGCACGCGCGCAAGGCAAGAAAGAGATGACCTAGGAGTCAATACAGGCAGAAAAAAATGGCCACAATTCAGTGGTCTTAAAAGTCATTTGTGGGGGCTAGAAAGATGGCCCTGAGATTAAGAGTGTGTGCGGCTCTTGCAGACAACAGAGGTTCGATTCCCAGTCATGTCAGGCAGCAGCCCACTACTACCCAGAACTCTAGCACCAGGGGAGCTAACAGCTCTGGCCTCCACAGGCACCTGCACTCAGGTGCACACCCACACACAGACAAATAAATTTTAAATGACTTTTAAAGATAAAACCTTTTGCGGACCAGTGAGGTAACTCAGGAGTAGAGGTGCTTTTGGCCCAGCCTGGTGCCTGGAGTCCGATCCTGAGGATGAAATGGTAGGAGGAGGAAACCAACTCCCGCAAGTTGCCCTTTGACCTCCACACTCATGCCACCCTAGGAACACATACCCACACAGTGACACAAACACACCAAGTAAGGAGACAAATATAACGCAACTTTTAATAAAAATAAGAAAACGCATTTTTGCAAAGTACATACTTGGGATTGTCTACAGCTTTTGGCCACCTGTACTCTTCCTCCATCCCTCCTCCCTGCCTTACCCATTTGCCGGTACCCTAGGATTCTATCAAGGAGGTTGATCTGCTTCTGCTCGCCTGCTACCAACTGCAGGAATGAATGACTGAGACTTTGGAGAGAAACACGCTCCCTGGCTTCAGGCCCGCAGTTAACAGTGACAGAAAGCACTGACAACCTCCCAGGTACCAGAGGCCTTTCACGGTCAGTAGCCAAAGCCACACTTCCCAGGAGCAAGGATCCAAGGTGCCCTTGCCAGAGCAGACTCGGTCCCTTTGAATGGGGTCACAGAGTCCTGCTAAGTAATCTGCTCTGGTTTGGAGCCTCCAATTTCAGCATCTGGCTCTTGTACATCAAATCTCCTCAAGGCTGAGCATTAAGGGACTTACTGACAGCTGGAAGCTTAATTACTCCTTTTCTGTGAGTATTAGCTTCCACTCGGGAATGACGACACATCCTGAGCCATGTAAATAAAAAAAAAAAAAAAAAATCTCAGAGAGATGAGTCTAAATTGCCAGGAAACCAGGTAGTAGGATTTGAAGAACATTAGCTTCCAATCACCATGGATCCTGTCCATATTCTTTTTCCTGACAGTACAAAGACGTTTGTTTTTAGGAGCTGAGGAGATGGCTCAGTTGGCAAAACAAATGCTGAGCAAGCGTCAGGTCCTGAGTTCAATCCCCTGGACCCATGGTGGGGTGAAGAACCAGACATGGTAGATCTGGGGAAGCTGGGATGAAAGGTTCCCTGCAGCCGACTAGCCAGCAAGCCTGTAACTGAACTGCAATGAAGGGTGGGGCGGGGGGGGGGGGCAGAACAAAACAAAACAGAAAAACAAACGCCTGAGATCAACACACACACACACACTAACATATACTCTCAACCACATACAAGAAAAAGGAGATCTGTCTTTGTCTGGGATGCTTGCCTAACAGGGTGACAAGCAGTTGCCTAGATTTTCTGATACTTTTGATTGCCTGCTTTAAACTTCTCCACTCTGATCTTGCACCTTCTGCACACACCCTTCAGTCACGTTTGATGACCTCCAAGATCCTTCAGCCAAGCTACCTCAAGTATATCATCCAGCTGATGTCATGCCCAGGAGGATGCCAGACCCAGCAGAGGAACCGCCCGGGGCGGCGAACTGTTGAGCAGCCTCCACTTACCACCACCTTTGTAGCAAACATGTACTTGTCCCGAAGCTGAAAGTCTCTCACTTCCTCCAGGATCACTTCCTGGTTTTCCCGGGACTGGAAGAAATCTGTGCTGCGGAACACTGTGGAGAACCCGAAGGGCTCATGCCGCTCGATGTAGATAGTGTTTGGCTGGTCATAGGGTTCAATTCCCCTGGAAGGAAGAAGCAACTGTTGTTACCATTTCCTATTTACTGCATGGACAACGTCACCTCACAGATCGGTGCTGGTTACAAACGGCACTCTACCTCAAGCACCTGCCTTTGGCTGTCCCTCAGAGAGGGACAGAAGTTAGGGATCTGCCACTTATATTAAAGTTGTTGTATTCTGCTGCGGCTGTTTCCAAAACATCCCGGGATTAGGGCACAGCTATATCCGGACCTACTGCAAAAGAACGGAAAAAGCAAAAGGCGGGGAGGCTCTGAATAAATTAGCACTGGGCTCCTGGAGGCAAGAGGCAAGTTCCTGGTGCCAAGCTCAGAACCTTGGGGGCGAGGGGCATTTTTTGCCAGGTGCCACAGACTCAGAGGTACAGCAGCAGATGGGGCACATTGGAACCCTCAGAGCCCGGTGGCCTATCCCTCGGGTGTTTCCCTGGCTGTTCAATGCAGACATTACTAATCCATGCCATCTGGAGTCATCCTACCAGTACATCTCATCTCCCTCGAGACACCTGCTCAGCCATCATTCAAGGCATCCTTCAGAGAGGGTAGACACCCTTGTCCTCCCCATGCTTCTGTGAACACCTCTGTGTAGAGGCACCCTTTGTACAAACTCCAGTCCTCCCACTTAATCCTCCTCTCCTCTGAGATCAAGTCCAAATCACCATCCTCCAAGAATCCTTCCCAGTGCTCCTCTTTCTCCTCTCAATGTTAGCCACACACTCGCTCAGAACATTCAACCTCAAGGCTTCACAGGGGCGTCTTTAACTCAGCTTGAGGTATGTACAGGGTACTGAGGCTGCGTGAATCCTGGAGTCAGTCTCATGGCACTATGGCGGGGCCTCTTATCCATTGTGTCACATGGCTTTGTGCAAGCTTTGTGGGCATGTCACATGGCCTGGGGAGACTGAGATAACACAATCCCAGGCTGAAGAGATGTTCACTGTATTAGATGGCTGGACCACCACTACACATAGTAACCCCAACTGTAACTTAGGAGTAAGGTCAAAGTCCAGTGGAGATGCCGTAAGCTATTGCCCTCAATAAAGCACCAACCAGAAACTGGCAAGACCAGTGATGTGCCCAGACTTCCTGCCAAGGCTGGTGACCCAGCAAATAAAAAATTAACTGGGAAGTCAAGAAAAGGACTCCACAGTAACCATGCCGAGATGACTCGGGCATTGAGCCAAGGGTGTCATTTCTGCAGCTGCCTGTACACAGTTCCACAATGCCCTGCAGCGCTTAGAATAATGGTGGTGAGGATGGTTTCCAAGTCCTCCTGAGGTGGACTGTCAAGGCCGTGTTTGACGAAGAAAACAGATTCTTTTCAAAAGAAGAAATCGAACTGGGGACATGGTACAGCCATTAAAGGCAAGGTTGTCGTACAAACGTGAGGAACACTGACACTCTGCAGGAAAGGCGGTGCGTGGCAACCTATGATCCCAGCATCGGGGAGATGGGAACGGAATCTAACCAGTGAGTTCCAAGTTCAGTGAAAGACCCTATCTCAAAAGACATAAGATAGGGATTGAAACACATAAGATAGAGGAAGGTGCACAACATCAACCTCTGGCCTATATACACACATACACACACACACACACACACACACACAGGAAGATAACAAGAAATGGAAAGGAGAGAGTCTCATTTCACACTAGCGGAAGACGTGATGCCGGCCCTACAATCTGGACTCCGAGCAGAGTGACAAAGAACCCAGCAGCCTGGTCCCCGGCGTGGGAGAAATCCATTCTTCCCGATCAGATGCTTGTGTGGGGGCGGCTGGTGACATGTTCTCTTCTCTACAATTAGAAGTACTGATTAAAGTACTTCCTCTAGCCTGGAGGATATGCAAATGACAAGGAGACTGCTGGGTATTTTTAAAAGGCAGAGAGGAAGAAACCCTTCTTGACATATTTTGAGATGAACTCATTTCTATTATCCCTTGTTCTAGCCAAAAGAGGAAGCTAAGGTCTAGAGACAGAAGGCCTCATACCTCTAACCCCCACCATCGCCTCTCATCCATATTTGGACCTCCTAATTCTGGGGTTGGTTCCACCCACAAACTCCTGTACTCTGGCATCTCCTTGCCTTCCAACTTCTCTCTGGATCTTAGACACTTTTCGTTCTGTCTTCCATAAAGAAAGCCCGTCCATTGGCTATTTCTAAGCATAGTCACCCACAGTCCCACAGGAAAGCTGCACAAGACACCCTTGAAATGGGCTCCCCTGTTACAGGTTTTTTCTTACCCTGTCTGCACATGAGTTAACTAGCTTTCTCTGCCCTGGGCCCTTCCTCTTTGCCTGTTGTTCCCAGGTTGACAAGCATGGTGGATCAAACCTGTGCTAATTCTCTGAAAGATCAGCTTCCACTGTTTCTTACATTGGGGAAAATGTATGACGAGATCCCTCCAGCCACCTTCAGTCCCAATACTAGACATCCAAGGGTCTGAAATCAAGTGGGCCAATGCCTTTAACACACCTGTGTGCCTACAGAAGCTCCAGAACAAAGGCCTAAGCTAAATGCTCCTGCATTTAGTCATTCTGCTGGCTCACCCTCTTGATATACTGTTCATTAAGATGATAAAAGATGAGTCTGGGGGCTGGAGAGATGGCTCAGTGGTTAGGAATGCTGGCTGCTTTCACAGAGGACCAGGGTCCAGTTCCCAGCATGCATGTGGTGGCTCATGGCTATCTAACTCCAGTGATCCAATGTTCTCTTCTGACTCTGTATGCACCAGGCACACTTGGGATGCATACATATACGCGCAGATAAAACACTCATACATATAAACCTAAAATTGTTTTCAATCAATTTCTCCTCAGAAGGCAAGAGAAAGTTACGGCACTCCTGGATGGAGGCAGTTCTTTTATGACAGTATGGTTATAATTTGCCTAAAATATCCACAGTTTCTGCCCAAGGAAAATAACGAAAGGACCGGGAAAGCTGCCTGCTATGAAAGCAAAGTCCTTGTGACTAGGAAGATGCTCACCTATCCTCTTTCTTCACCATCCTTAGTAACTAAGGAAATAACATCAACTCGAAAACATTCAGTTCAAATAAGCAGCCAACATAAACATAAATCCTCTTGGTCCACTATAGTTAACATAGACTAAAACTAAATGTAAATCTCAGAAGACAAATAATAACTGACAATCAGAAGCACACATACAACCTGTCTCGCATGACACCTAAAGGGCCTAACCTCAATATATAAAGAGTTTCCAGAAATCAACAAGAAGACAAACAATCAGAAAAGGGGCAAGAGGCATTAGCAGAAATGCCCCAAAAGAACATTTTAATTTGTTCTTCTTTATTTTATTGATTGACTGATTGGACTGATTGATTAAGATGGGATTTCTCTGTTTAGCCATCACAGCTGTCATAGAACTTGCTAAGAACATTTTTTTTAAATTCATACTTAATTAGGAGTTCATGATCCTTGCCAAATACATAAAGAGTCCAAAGCTATCCAGTGTTACATGAGGCCTATCTTATGAGAGGGGGGTAGCATTCTTAGACATTCAAACTCATTCATAATGAGAAAAAATGCAAATTAAAGCTAAATAAGACACTGTGCCCTTAGCTGTAGATAAAGACACTATTCTATTCTACTGAGATGAAAGCAAATTTGACAATGTCCATGGAAAATTTGGCAGTATCTACCCAAGTCACAATTTCCCTGGGGATGCAGCAGTGTGCAAGACTAACAAAATCTCGTCCCTGTGATGCTTTCACCCTATTGAAGGCAAACAGTTAACATGCCAGACAACTGTATGCTAGAAGGTAATAAAGGATCACACACAACAAGGATAGTGTGTAGCCGAACTAACAGAGCAATACCTGTAATTCTAAGTAGGATCTTTAGAAAGCTCCCTACAGGAAAAATAGCTATCACTTAGAAGACAACAGACAGAGGTGTTGGGGGAGTGTGGAGAAAGGCAGACTCTGTGTGTGTCACACAGCAGGAACCAAGCTTGGGGAGGATCCTGAAGAAATAAAAGTAGCACTGTCATATGACTGAGCAGTCTGGATATAAACCCCAACGGACATGAACGCACCACCTCTGAGGTCTGCACCCCCACATTTACTGCAACAAGATTCACGAGAGCTGAGATAACCCAAGTGTTCATTGACCTGGAAATGCATGAAGAGACTGCGGCATATAGTCACACTGGAATATCAGTCAATCTTTAAATAAAGCTACTGGGTGATAATATGGAGAGACCTGGAAGATATTGTGTTAAGTCAAACAAGCCACATACACACACACACACACACACACACACACACAAGCATAATATGTTCTCACTTCCATTTAAAAATGTAAAAACTCACATGGGTTGGAGATGGGAGAGGAAGATAGGAAGAAGTAAAAGTAGAAGGTATGGGGGAAAGAGAAGTCTAGAGAGGCAATACGTAGAGGATTGGGCTTTATAATCATAGCTGGTGTTTGAGATTGTTGCTACACGAATAGATCACAGCTACTCTTGCCACACGCACAAGGACGGCCATGTGTGACCAGACATATAATCTGCTTTGCTGTGGGCATCACTGCACTAACTACATCTCTCCCATGGCAACATAGAACATACTCTGATAAAATGTAAGCAAGTAAGTAAGGTCTGATGGGCAAGTCTCAGGGACCGATAAACTCAAAGGGAGGGCAGGAAGGACCAGCTGGGAAAGAACATTCTAGCCAGAGCAAAGAACGAGAGCAAAGGCCCTGTACCCTGTGGTTCCTACGCATTCCATCTAAGAATTGTGATGATGCCCTGTGGTCCATGCACACTTCGTCTAAGGGATGTGATGATGATGCTCTGTGGTCCATGCACACTCCATCTAAGGGATGTGATGATGCCCTGTGGTCCATGCAAACTTCATCTAAGGGATGTGATGATGCCCTGTGGTCCATGCACACTTCGTCTAAGGGATGTGATGATGATGCTCTGTGGTCCATGCACACTTCATCTAAGGGATGTGATGATGCCCTGTGGTCCATGCACACTTCATCTAAGGGATGTGATGATGCCCTGTGGTCCATGCACACTTCGTCTAAGGGATGTGATGATGATGCTCTGTGGTCCATGCACACTCCATCTAAGGGATGTGATGATGATGCTCTGTGGTCCATGCAAACTTCATCTAAGGGATGTGATGTTGCCCTGTGGTCCATGCACACTTCATCTAAGGGATGTGATGATGCCCTGTGGTCCATGCACACTTCGTCTAAGGGATAGGATGATGCCCTGTGGTCCATGCACACTTCGTCTAAGGGATAGGATGATGCCCTGTGGTCCATGCACACTTCATCTAAGGGATGTGATGATGCCCTGTGGTCCATGCACACTTCGTCTAAGGGATAGGATGATGCCCTGTGGTCCATGCACACTTTGTCTAAGGGATAGGATGATGCCCTGTGGTCCATGCACACTTTGTCTAAGGGATAGGATGATGCATACACAGATTCACAGGAGGGATGGGGAGATGGTGCAGCAGATAAGGTGCTTGCTATACAAGGCTGAGGCCCTGAGTGCAGTGCCCTTGTAAAACATGGGCATGGAGGCTCCTGTCTGTAACATTAGTGCTAAGAAAGGTGGGGGGAGGGAGGAGAGACTCTGGCCAGCCAGTCAAGTCAAATTAATGAGCTCCAGGTTCATTGAGAGACCCTGTCTTAAAATACAGGGGAAAGTGGTTGAAGAAGACAGCCAGCATCAACCTTACATGTATACACACCTGCACACATATGTGTACACAGACATGTGAACATTACCTGTCACACATAAATCAAGGTTCAACAACAATGGAAAAAAAAAAAAAAACAGATATGATCCAACCTGGTTCAAAAAGATTGTTCTGCTTGTGTCCTGAGGATGAACTGCCAGAGGCCAGGAGTGACCCCAGATGGATAGCTGAGGCTCGTGAGCAGGTAAAGCCATAGTTCTGGGTATGCAAAGAAGGTCATTTAGGGGCTGGGGAGGTGGCTCAGAGGATAAAGCACTTGCCATGCAAGCTTAAGGATAGGCATTCAGATCCCTCAAACTAAAGTAAAACGCAGGCAGGTGTGGAGGTCCTCCTGCAATCCTAGCACTTTGGAGGCAGAGAAGATGCCCTGGGACAAGATTACTTTGCTGCCTAGACTACTCAGAAACAGTGAGCTCTGGATTCACAGAGAGACCCTCTCTCAGTTGACAGAGTGGAGAGTAACGTCGGAAGACATGGGTGACAACTTCAAGCCTTTTACATGTACATACACCCAGACAAACAAGTTCTCCCACACAAACACCACCCACACAAACACCACACACACACACACACACACACACACACACACACACACACACACACGGGTCATTGAGTCCACAAGATATCCAGATGGAGAAAGTGTGGCGCTTAAAACAAATACCAATGATCATAATCTCTCTCAATCTCTCTGTCTCTGTCTCTGTCTCTCTCTCTCTCTCTCTCTCTCTCTCTCTCTCTCTCTCTCTCTCTCTCCATCCCTCCCTCCCCTTCTCTCTCTGTTTTCCTTCTCTTTCTTTCTTGAGACAAGGTATTACTCTGTAGCCCTGGCTGTCCTGGAACTGGCTATGTGACCAGACAGAATGGCTTCAAACACACAAAGATCTGCTGCCTGAGTGTTGGGATCAAAGGTGTGCTCCACCACCCCCAATCACCATGTCTTTAAACTGATCCTAGACACTCTGGACAAAGCGACAAGGACCCCTGCAAAATAGGATGATCAAAAGTCAATTCCAGAGGCATCTGTTTGTGCTATCTCTCTGTTATTCATGGGAACAGAATGATCAAGTAAGACAGATCCACTCACCCTATAACCCAATCCCAAGAATCTGTTCCCACTCACTGTACATGTGCAAATACCTGTGGTCAAGATCTTACATTCCACTGTGGTCACAGTACAAGGTGACAAGCGGCAGTACTTAGACACAGGAATCCTTGACAGACAGCCTGTCTGCCTTACTCTCTTCAAAACCTCCAGTGGTTACCTAGTGCGCTCAAAATTCAGCACAAATTCCTTCCTCAAACATTGCAGATTCTTTAATTTTGCTGTGTGTGTGTGTGTGTGTGTGTGTGTGTGTGTGTGTGTGTGTGTACAGTCCACAGTGCAGGCCCTCTACAGAGATCAGAGAACAGAGAACAACTCATAGGAGTTAGTCTTCTTCTACCTATGGCTTCTGGGAATTGGACTCAGTCAAAAGGCTTGGTAATAAGCACCTTTACCTACTGAGTCATATGGCTGTCCCTCGATACTGAAGATTCTTAGACAACTTCTCTTTACAAACAAACATGAAATTCAATATTTCCCAACCAAGTACCACAATAATTCACAGCTGCTTCTGGCCAGCTCGCTCCCGTCATGAAGTCCTGTCCCCTACAACTATCTACAGCATGCTATTTCCTGCTTCCCACTTGTCATGCACAGCCTGGACCAGAGGCAGCCAGAGCTGTCTGGCTCTTTCATGCTTCCACCAAAATGTGTGCCATGTATAGCAGATGGCCTTTTCTGACATCATAAACTACGTTCTCCTCCACGACTGCATCCAAAGATTTTTGTTTAGCTGGAATTGAAAAAAAAAAAAAAAGAAAGAAAGAAAGAAAGAAAGAAAGAAAGAAAAAAGAAAAGAAAAACAAACATACAATCGATGTAACAAAATCTGAATTTTTATACCTTGGAAAAATCCCACTTGTGATATAACACCCTGAATGTGGAAGTGGTTAGGGGTTTTAAACGCAAGAACCTCAAGGTTACCCCAGGTTTTCTAACTTGAAAAGCATCCCCTTCTTCTTCCCCACCTGGTGAGCTTGCTCCATGTTGTACTTCTCAGGTCAGAACAGCATTTTGCTTGGTCTAAGTGCCCCACACTTCACATGAAAGCAAAGAGCCCATCAACTGTGCATTGTCACAAACCTATAGGAGGAAGGGCCTGGCTGGCAGAAGAAGGTGACTAGGTCAGGACTTTGAAGGTCATACTCTGTCCCTAGTTCCTTCCTCACCCTGTCTCCTGGTCCGCTGTGATGTGAATAGCCTCATGCAGCCCACTGCCATGAGCTGACCCGCCATCTTTCTTCGGCATCTCAAACTAGCACCGTCTGATACCAGGAGCTAAAATAATCCCTCCTGTTCCTGTCAGATATTTTGGTCCTAGTCATGCCAATGAACTAATCCAAGCTGAAGGAGCTAGGAGGCAGGAAGGCTTCTTTGTTTGATTTTTGCTAAGTGACACAACTTACCAAGAGAAGGACTTCACGTGTTCCTGAATCATGATCCAGGTCTGGCCAAAATCATCTGACTTCCATAGCTGTAGAGACCAAAATGAAGCAGTCATGACATGAGAAGAGATGCCTGTCCCACTGTATGATATCAGGCCCTGGCACCAACAGAAACCCAGCCCTCCACAGGGCATGGTGAGGACAGGCACTCCGGCACAGCACAGCCAACAAGAAGGAAAGATGGGTCTGTTTTCGAGAGCAGCTGGAAGGAAAAATAAGGATGACTTGCCTGCCACTTGTGGGCTGTGTTACCACTTGAGTGAGGAGGTGTCAGAACAGGGGACTAGCCTAGCATGTGCAAGGCTGGGGTTTCCTTCCCTAGCGCTTCAAAAAAGAAAACAGAGCAAAAATGGGGAAATAAGCCAGGCGGTGGTGGCGCACGCCTTTAATCCCAGCACTTGGGAGGCAGAGACAGGCGGATTTCTGAGTTCGAGGCCAGCCTGGTCTACAGAGTGAGTTCCAGGACAGCCAGTGCTATACAGAGAAACCCTGTCTCGAAAAACCAAAAAAAAAAGGGGGGGGGGGGCGGAAATAAGGCAAGTACCCACTGAGGGACAGACAGAGTGATATGCAGGACATCCACACAACAGTGTATGATCCTCCTTACAAAAAGGAAGACGATCCTAGCACACACTGGAGTCCAGGACATTGAAAACACTATGCTAAGTAAAGTAAGCCAGACACAAAAAGACAAATCGTGGCTTCACTTCAATGAGAGATCCAGGGGAGCCAAGATCAGAGACTGAGAATACAATGGTGGCCAGCGGGGGCTAGGGGAGGGAGACACAGGGAGTATGGATTCAGCATAGACAGGGTTTCAGATCTATAAGACAGAGTTCTGGAGCTGGGTAGTGGTGGTATTGCATCATATAAATGTAAGCCATCTCCATCAACTGAACACACAAAAAAGTTAAGGTGGTAAAATGTTCTGAAAAAGAAAACCACACACACTGAAAAGAGAACGGAAATACAATCTGTAAACTATCGGAATGGCTTGGTGGTGGCAGAATTCTCATTTGCCATGTAAGAAGCCCTGGGTCTGATACCTAGCATTAAATAAGTAAATATGCCTCGGTCACTTCAGCTGACTGCAGAGGGCACTGGCTGAGCCCAGAGCACAAGCATCAACTGAACGTACGAACTTGGCTCGTGAGTAATTAAACCAGTTCATCTTTATCAAATCCCCACAACCTACAGACACCAGGGGCTTCCATGGTCCCTGGCAAAAAAAGATTAAGAAGCCTGAGACCAAACCTAACAAGAGTCCAGCTCTGCTGGTAAACTGACCCTGTCCCCTAAGCTTAGGTTACTCCCTAAGGCTTGCAACAGTAAACAGACCTGTGTTTTGGTTAAACAACCACAGAGCAAAAGAATTGTTTCAAGGCTCTTTTGAGCAAAAGCATTCAAGTCTCCCCAGCCAGAACTTATACAAAACCTGTAGAGTTCACAGGTTTATGCCCTACCCCAATTCACAACAGGACCCATTTGAGCCTTGAGACAGCTATCCTCCACAGGCTCTCCCTCCCCTGTTAGTTTCCTTCAAACTTGACTCAAAATGGGAAATAACACATCATTCACTTTAGAAGTCATGGGCACGCACAAACACAAAGGAAGACTATCAGTGTTCAATATGCTATTAACGTTTACAATAACTTCAAATGCAAGTGCAGTGCGCTTAAGGTGGGGCCGAGACGAAGATGAGCGACGGGCACGAGGGCCTGGGTTCAAGCCCAGTTTGTCAAAAGTCAAACACAATCAATAACAGCACAGAACAGAGAAGTCAAAGGAATGTGTCCGGAAACCACAAAAGAGCTCAGGCTCCAGACTTCTCGTGGGACTCTCTCTAGTCAAATTCCAGGGCCTCAACTTACCCCACAGGCTTACAAAGATGCATATACACCAAGAAAGGCCTGCCTAGTGTTGAAGTCACAGGACCTGCCAAGTGCTGGGTCCTGGGTGCTGGCAGGGACATAGAGAGAGAGAGCGCCAAGAGGAGTATACTTTTCCTTAGCTGTGGTAAGTGAAATCGTAGCTATGAAGGCCAACCCTGAGCAAAGAGAAGGGAGGGGGTAAGGTCATGAAAAGGACACGTAATCCACCCAAGCAGAGCAGAGGATTTCAACAGAAACACACACACACACACACACACACACACACACACACACACACACACTTCTGTCCTTCTGTCTGTGCTCCAGAAGGTTCTTACCTGCTTGTTGGGGTGAGACCTGTCAAAACCCAAGAGGAGGTTGGAGGCCTTGCTGTGGAGGAGGAGATCAGCTGCCCGGAAGGGAATGGAGAAGCCATGAACAGTGCTGCAGAAGTCAAATGTGATCCAGAGGAATTGGGCATAAGCATCTACAAAGATGTACTGCAAGACAGAACAGGCAATCTCAGAGCAGCATCTGGTCAGAGCCACCTGACAGGTCCCCAAACCATGTGCAAGTAGCCCTGAGTCATGGGGGTATGGCACTAACAGGGTTTTATCTTCTTTCTCTGCATCTCCTGGCAACCAAAAGATGCTGGATACATCATCAAAACCAGGCTTGGTTAGGATGGGGGCAGGGCAGGGGGCTAACTCAGTGGGAAGGTTCCTGCCTCGCACACGTCAGGACCTATCTTTAAGGAAAAAAAAAAAAATGTGGGCAGTACCTGCGGACCAATCCCAAAGGTTGTCCCCTGTCCCTCATGTGACACCCACATAGAAAGGATAAGGTAAGACCACAAGGGAAGCTTGTTTAACTAGGGCATAAGGCTGGTAAACATTTATGGTGGTTTTTGTTTTTTGTTTTTTGTTTTTTGTTTTTTGTTTTTTTCTTTCCCATTGGCTTGGCCAACTTGGCCACTCTGGCTCACTGGCAGGCCACTCAGTCACAGTCAGAGGGTGGCTACTGGCAGCCAGGACAGAGATAGTCTGCCCGTCAGATTAGCTGAACCCAGATGGGGCTGCTATCACTCCATGCATCCTCTGAGCAGCCATAGGTCATGTCTTTCCAGGAAAACCATTAAGATCTCTATAGCTGATAAGATTCTCCTCCCCCTCCTCCCCCTCCTCCCCCTCCTCCCCCTCTTCCTCCTCCTCCCCCTCCTCCCCCTCCTCCCCCTCTTCCTCCTCCTCCCCCTCCTCCCCCTCTTCTCCCTCCTCCTCCTCCTTTTCCTTCTCACTATTATGCCAGGTGACTGCATGACCCCCAGGAACCAACTATGCTGTTGAACCTGGCTGGCTGTGGGAAGCAGGGGCCGTGCCTTATTTTACTTCTTCATAGGTCAGTGACTTTAAACAAATCCTACTTGGATGGCGGCAGCTGCCACCTCAAGACTTCGTGAGGACCGGACTAAGGTAGTACAATTTAATGTGCGACTACTGCAGATGCCATCAGCCATACACTAGGTGTCCTGCAGTAGCAGTCCAGAATCCTTTCCTAGGTGACAGAGCCTACGAGAGAGGTGGCCCTGCCCACAGCTCACAGCTCGCCACAGATGAAGGATGAGTGAAGGGTGACACAGATGGACCACTGTGAGGACCTGTCCAGCCACAGGTATGAGAGATTACAGCATAGAAGAGGGCGGTCGGTCACTGGGCTGGAGAGATGGCTCGGCCATTAAAGGCTAGGCTCACAACCAAAAATATAAGAAGAGGTGGTCACTGAAGAGTGGGTGGGAAATAGTGTGCTTTCTGTTGCTATGCAAAAAAAAATAAAAATTAAAATTAAAAAAAAGTAACCAAAACCAACTTAGGGAAGAAAGGATTTATTTGGCTTACACGCTCCAATCATAGCTCGTCACTGAGGAGAGTCAGGGTAGAAACTTAAACAGGAGCAGAGGCGGGAACCATGGAAGAAAGTTGCTCCCCGTAGTTTGTTCAGTTCTCTTACACAACCCAGGACCACCTGCCTACGAGTAGCGCCTCTCATAGTCAGTCGGCTGGGCCCTGCCGCATCGACTTATTAATCAACAAAATGACTATAGGCCAGTCTGATGCAGGCAAACTCTCAGTTGAGAGGTTCCCTCTTACCAAACAACCCTCCTTTGTGTCAAGCTGACCAAAATTTACCAGCACAGAAGGTATAACATCTACAAGGAGAGAACACTGCAGGTCTCCGGGAATATGACTTTAGGTACAAACTGAGGGGTTACGTATTATATAGGTTTGATGGGAGGCACAAAGGCCTAAGAAAAGATTGGGGAACAATCCTGGGAAGCTCAGATGAGACAGGAGCCTGGGGGATGGCAGGGACAGCCAGGCTCTCAGAAGAACAAGAGTGGCCCCAAGGTCCAGACAATGAATCAGAGCTAGAGCAGAAGGGACCCAGTACCACCTACAACCAATTCTCCACAGGCAGCCAATGCAAGGCAATCAGTCCAAGGACATTTCCCTACATGACAGATCAGCTTCCAGCTTCAAATCCCTCCCATCAGCCTGCACATGAGAAGCTGCCCTGCGCCAGGTCCCTCCTTCCTTCTCCTCTGCATGTCCCTCCTGTGTGCTCTCTCCTGTACTTCCTCCCCAGCATCTAATGTAAATCTCACACTCTGCAGAAGCCTCATTAAATCTGAGAAAAAGCTAGTAAATGTTTTGAAAGCAAGAACCACTCTAAGCAAACTCAGTGCAATAAAAACAATTATGATCCAAGCAAGAGCGTCATAATTTGGCCATCGATGTCGTTCCTAAAAATAGCCTGCCTCCCTGCTCCCAAAACTATCCTGGCTCCTTGGGAAGGTGGTACTTTCAATCAGAAAGGATTGCTCCAGAAATCTGCTTCGTGCCTTCCTACAATATCACATTTGTGAATGTAAAATACCAGAGTGATTATGAGAAGCTAAATTTGTTTGTTTGTTTCTTTGTTTCTTTGGTTGGTTGCTTTGGTTTGGCTGTTTTTAGAGAACGCTTGCTCCATGGTGGACGGGGAACTAGAAGTTTCCCAGGCAGTGTCTTGTTTAGACTGTTCTTCATTCACAGTGACTCAGTGTTTAGGGTCATCCCATCACACCCCCCTTTTAATAACAAGGACACTGAAGCTCGTGGCAGCTAAATGCCCAAGATGACGCAGGAACAGAGTTATAGCCAGCTGGTGCAGGGCCCACTTTTTAACAGTCCTTCAATCCTTAGTGCTCTCTGAACCAGGGGCAGCATTTCCTGATCTCAAACCATTTCACTGTGGGATTTAACTCACGTATGTGCCTCTTCCCCTCAAAGGTTCCTCAGTCCCCCCCCCAAAGCTTATCTCCTGCACCACCCCTCTGAAGCCCCCAAGCTCCTCCCATGACAACCTTGGACTTCCATTCTTTGCAGATTCCTCATCCCCACCTCCCTGCTTGGATGCTTAGAGTCTTATGTCCTTACCAATGAAGTCTTCCTCCACACAGCCTCAACCCTCCCTTTAACATTAGATACCAAATGCTTGCTACAGTTCAGATATGGTTGGTCCCTCTTACAGACTAGAAGCTTGACCCCTGGTGAGGCAATGTTGAGTGATGATACCGGTAAGAGGCAGCTTCTCGGGAGTGGGAAGATGACTCAGTCAACAGAGTACTTGTTGTGCAAGCAAGGGGAACTGAGTTCGGATCCTCAGCAGCCATACAAAAAGCCAGGTGTCATGGTTGCTCCCTCTGATCACACCCCTGGGAACTAATGCTTCATTTTTCCAGATTTTCCTGTTCTGTCTGTTCTAATCCATCACATGTATTAGAAGGAGCCACACGGCCCAAAATATTCCTGCCCACCACTCCCAGACTCAAAGATTCAGTCCTCAAAGTGAAAGGCAAATGGCAGACAGCATGGCAATGCAGAGCAGCCTGCACAGATGCCATAAGCCAGCTCCCTGGAGTCTCTTCACCCATACCCTCCTTCTACATGAAGGGCTCCACTTAGAAACAGACTTCACACACAATATCACACCCACAACATCTCGCACACTTTGACACTATTTCACATGGCACAAACACGGCAGGAAAGAACAGAATGTCCTACCTTAAGTCTTATGAGGACTTAAGAGTCTTGAGTCTCTAAACATCTGGCTGGCGGAGGTCTGTGGTGGCCAACCACATGGATTGGCCAGCAGACCTGACCTACTAACTGCTCCCTGAATTGAGATCTCAGAAGCATGTCTGCCTACTCTAACTTCAACAGTCTGTTTGTAAGCTCTTGACATCTCAGAGGCACTTCTGGGAAGATAACGTCAGAGAACCTGGCTAGTTTTTATGTCAACCTGTCACAAGCTAGAGTCATCTGAGAAGAGGGAATCTCAACGGAGAAAACGTCTCCATAAGATCAGGCTATAGGCAAGCCTGTAGGGCATTTTCTTAATTGGTGATTGGTGGAGAAGGGCCCCGCCCGTTGTGGGTGGTTCCATCTCTGGGCTGGTGGTCCTGGACTCTTTAAGAAAGCAGGCTGAGCAAGCCAGTAAGCAGCACCCTCCATGGCCTCTGCATCAGCTCTTCCCCTTCAGGTTTCTGGCCCACTTAAGTTCCTGCCTTTACTGTTTTTGATGATAAACTGTTATGTGGAACTGTGACTAAGATTAGCCCTTTCTTCCCCCCAGTTGCTTTGGTCACGGTGTTTCACCGCAGCCATAGAAACCCTAACTGAAGACAGTGAGCTACAGGACTTATACACACAGTGGACTCTCTGCAGCTTTGCTACAGGAACCCAGTTATGATGAGTTGGAAGCACAGAGAAGGCAAGCAGGGAAGGAAGAGAAACAAACTGCTTATTATTTCCCAATGTCCACCCTCAGCCTGGAAAACCACCGGATTCGTTTGCACTCCTGCTAAGGTTGGACTGTAAAAGCCAACCACGTCTTCATGACCCTTGTCAAAGAACCCAGACATAGAAAGCGACTGCCTGCCTGACTGTGGATGCCTCCAAGGCTAGGAAGGCTTCCCGATGGGCCAGACCTACACGATCGGAAAGCAGCACACAGGATCAAGAAACCAGCAACAAAATATATGTTTGTGTCTCCATCACAAGGCAAAGGCACAGACTATCCTCTTTCCCAATCCACATCACATCCACGTTGTCCCTTCTTGTTCTCCAGACCTTCCATAGCTGTTGCTGATATCTACCTGAGACACTGACAACCCCACTGGGCATCTTTATATATACGATGAGCCTGGGCCCAGTACTGTACTCTTGACATCAAGGCAACCCAGCCCTGTGTGGCTTTTCTCAGGAAGTGGTAAGGCTGGTGGGGCAGTATTTGCCTTGCAGGGGACAAAGGTAAGAGAAGCTTCACCAGTACAGAAAATGTCATCACTTCCTTCCGGAGATATCTGGGGAGTGTGACAGCTTTGTCTGGGGAAGTAGACATGCTACAGAAAAGTCTGTCTGCCTCCCTCCTTCCTGCCCCTCCCTCCCTCTATCCACAGTTATGGGCCTCACCTCCAACCGTCATTTTATTCTCCAGAAAGGCAGCTGCTTTGTTTTCTGAGTCCATATCCCTGCCAGCTCCAGAGCATGCATGGAGAAACCTAAGATGCAAACCGTGTGCCTGAGCTATAAACGTACCGCCCCACCTCTCCACGCAATGCCAAAGTCTCGAAGTCTCTTTATCGTGACCATCCGGGTATCCCTCCTCCCCTCTCGGCCCAACAATGTCAGGTGCTCTACCCCCTCTGCACACAAGATGCTCCAAAGGCTCAGGCCTTCTGTCTGCTCTGAACATGTTCACAGGAAGGCAAAGCGTCCTTCCTGTCTTCAGCTTTGTAGCCTACCAGCTGTGGCCTAATCAGAAACAGGCAGGAAGGTCACCTTGTCTACTTTTGGACCCTAAGCTGGAGGGGACACGCTGGCTCTAAAACAGGGGAGAGTCCAGGGTAGGGATGGAGGCTTCAAGACCAGGACTTCAGCCAAAAATGTCAGACGAAGTGGAGAACAATCAGAGAACTATCCAGAAGAAGCAGCCTGCCCCTTAGCATCCCAGATACAGCATCTCGCCTCTTACAATCCCATACTAAGGTGGCCACTCCCCACCTCTAGGATCCACAAAACCAGCCTGACTCATCATGAGGTAGGAACAGGAGGGGACATGTAGGCCAGAGCCAGTTCCTCCAATTTCTCCTTGCTTCCCCCTTGGGAAGTGTACAGCTAACTGCCCATTTACTCGGAGGTTGCCAGGCAGGACTGTTTATTTATCCAGCAGGTACCAGAAACCACTATGCTGGGAAAGAACCACTGCCTGGAGACATCTCAAGCACTTCCTCCTAAAGTTTGAGTGGCCAGGCCCCCATGAAGGAGGGAAAGGGAAGTGGGGGGAGGGGGACTGGGTGAGTGGAGAATGACAGGACACCTTCACAAATCCAGCAACTAAAAGGACCCTCTCAAACCCAGCAGCTCCCTCTAGAAAAGGTCTGTTCTGATAGGTCAGGGCAACCACATGACTTGTAAAATCTTTTTAATGAAGCCTGTGCTAAGAGACCCAAGGCAACCTGAGAAACCAATATCAAGGCCTTGGAAGGACCTTGGCCCAGTGGGTCCTTTCTGGACAGGCAGAGCCCAGCAGCTCCCATCACCTCAGGAAGCTTTTACGGCTGCGGCTGTTTTCAACCTTGGGGCATTTCCTAGAAGAAGCCATGAAATCCCCACCTCTATTAACATGGGGTCTAAGAGAACTACTCCCAGAGCAAAGAGATACTGAAGGCAGGAAAGCCTAGTAGGCTGTCAGGTTCCCTTCCTGCTCTGCCAGCTCCATCTGCCTGTGGCCCAGGGGTAAGGTCAATGCAACTGCCTGGGGCTACTGATCAAAGAAGCAAAGAAGCAAGGTAACTGGGCGTGCTAGAGCTAGACGGGGAAGGTCTGAGGTCTGGGCACAGCCATACCTGCTCCTTAGTTTCCTTTCTATACTCATATAAGTTCCAAGGAGGGAAAGAAAAATTTGTCTGTTCACGCATGCACGCACACACAAACACACACACAGAGGCAGACATATGTTGATAAAGCCAACAAAAGCAATAGTTCAGCAGCCACTCTTGGAGGCCCAGGATTAGCACTGTGTACCTAGGAACCGCTCCAGACACCAGTAAGTCAGGCAATTTACCGGTTGGCAGATTTTCTGTGGTCGAACCTGTCCTTGTTTGTCCAGAAAGCCTGCCTGACCAAGTACTCACTCTGATTACGCAAAGATCATACCATGAGAACTGTATTCTGTCACCAAGTCCCAGATTAGACTGAAAACAGGAGCCAGTGACCCATATGTGCTACAAGGACAGCAAAGGGCTCCATGGCCCAGTCTCCTTCAGTGCAGCCATCTTCCCAGAATGCAATGCTGCAAAGCCAGAGCCTCCTTACCCTCTTATTGTCTGCAGGGCTGTGGTAGAATTGGGAGATCACAGCTTCGGTGCTGTTTCCCACGCCGAAGTTCAGCTTCTCTGAAATCTTATTGAATGATTTTCCATAGTCATAAGACACATACACCTGGAACACACAGAAGGGGAGAAAGAACACATTGAAGTGCTGAACAGAATAGCCTCTACCTGCACCTCCACATGTGAGCTTCTGACTCCTGATCCTGAAAGAGCGTGGTCCCTCGGGGGGAGTCCCTAATATCACAAACTTCTGATGAGCATGACATGACCCACAAAGGAGAAGCAGGTGACTTCTATGACTGTCCTCAAAGATAGAGCAGGCCAGAGCAATAGAAAGCATGAGAATGCTATGGCCACCCCAGCTCCTGGACCACACAGTCCTCTCAGTTCAGAGGCTCCAGGATCAGTAGGCAAACACTGTCAATAGGGAATCCTCCTGCCGGGTGAAGTGTCCCAGTCCAGACGCAGACAGAATACACTCTGAGAGAGAACTGGATATTTGTTTCTGCATCTATTAACATGTCCCCAAAAAGTAATCGGGACAATTGAATTCTTCATACCTTCAGCCAGGAAGTTGGCATTCCATACCTGAAGAGAGATCTCCAGTGAGTGGAAACGGAGAAGGTGCTGAGTGGTAAAACATGCACAGAAGTTAAAATGCCAGCAGGCTGGAGGGGGAGGCTCAGGGTACAACGTTTGTCTAGAACACAGGGCCCTAGCACAAGTGTATACACATATGCGCCATCAGTAGCAGAACCCACGTGTTTTGTGACTCTAGAGCATGGGAGACCATAGCAGCAGCAGCAGCAGCAAGATCCTGGACCCTGCCAACAGACTTGCTTTTCCACTGCCTCCTGGCTTCTAATAACGCAGTAACCACAGAGACACAGCATCAGAACAACTGTCATCTGCACACTGTGCACAGTGACAAGGCTGATCCCATCACAGGAATAAGCTTGGGTCAGCTGCACAGCAACCCCACCTGGGGAGCCCCACTGCAAAGTCATTGCCCATTGAAGACCATGGGGTTTATGAGATCAGGGACTTGCCTAGGTAACAACAGAGGAAGTCAACAGGACAAGGAGCTGAAGAAATGATGCAGTGGCCAAGAGCACTTGCTGCTCCTCCAAAGGAACAGAGTTCAGTTCCCAGCACCCACATCAGAGAGCACATAACCAACCACTTGTAACTGCAGCTCTAGGGATCTAACGCCCTCTTCTGGCCTCCGTAAGTACCTGCACGTGGCAGAGGCATACACATAAATAAATAATAAAATAAATCTAAAAGAAAAAAATAGAAAAAAAAAAAAAAAAAAAAGAACCAGGAGAGAAGGATTCTGACCTGCTGAGGGATCTCAAAACTACTATTATCTCAGGTCATAAAGAATAAAATGGAAGCTGTAGGGTATTTGTAACCTAGACTTTACTGTCTGTGCAATATGAAATATTAATATAATCAAGGGGATGAAAAACAAACCTGACCAATGAATATCACAGTGTTATTTTTTTCAATTACTTATGGAAAAGGTAATTGAGGGAGGCATGAACGGGAAACAGCAGGCAATCTCCAAGGAGAGACGGGCTGGACTCAACCCAGAAACTATAGTGTCACCCCCACCCATGTGATTCAACTACAAATAAGCCTTGAGGGTTTAACAGGAGCCAAGTCCAGTGCTGGGTGCCAGACACACATACACACAAAAGACACAGTCATCAGACAAGGATGGGCCTGTAAACACGTGAATGTTTGCTTGTTAATGAAGTCAAGAACAGACAGTTAAGGACAGGAGGCTGTACTCTGGAGAAGGAGAACAAGGGGTCGTTGCCATTTAAAACACGTCAAGGTGAAAGGAGGCAGGGTGTCTCTGCCTCTAACTGGGTGTTTGCACAGGGCCAGCTAGCAGGTAGCTAGTTCACAGATGACCTGAGTTATCAGTAAAAGACCAGGTGGAATCTTTTTCATTCTGCTTGCCAAGAGTGGACATGGGCATCCCAGAAAGGTTGGGAAGCTGTACCATGCAAACTAGTGGCTTCTTAAAATAGAAAAGTAAGCAAGGCCCCTTCTGACTCCAATATCCTGTGACGTGATAATCCATGGTGAGAGGTGTAAATGGGGTCCTGTGTTTACATCAGAGGTTTTTAGTGTGTAATATCCCCTCCTACACATTTGGCCTCTGCCTCTGAATATCTTTGGGGTAGCTGGCATGCACAGCTCAGTCAACAAAGATTTGTGTAAGGCACAAATGTGATTATATACCAAAGAATGAGTAAATGAATGTGCAGAGTCAATGAACAAAGAGAGTGAACTGAATTAATTGGTGAGTCATGGAGAAAATGGTTCTCAGTCTCTGCCGTGGATTGGTTCCAGAGTCCCCATGGATACTGAAATCCGGTGACACACGAGTCTCTGAGATAAAATAGCATAGAACCTACGCAGGTTCTCCCACATACTTGAAACCATCATCGCTAAACAGCCTACCATAATTCAGATGATAGATATCTTATGTGAATAGATACTTGTTTGCACTGCATTGTTTTAACAATGACAAGGGAGGGGGAGGTGTCTGTTTGTGTTCAGAATGGATACAACCTTCTGCCCTCACAGTTTGAGCTCCCAATCAGAAGAATCACGGACGTAGAGAGCACAGACACAGACGACCTGCTGTTACTGTTTCCTTCTGAGATAATAAAAATCGAAGCTTCACGACTGCAAAGGACTAGCCCAGGGTCACACTGGTAGTAACTGGCACGGCTTGGCCAGTCTCTTGAGATTCCAAGCCTGCTTATCTTTTCTCTCAGCAAGTTACCCTCATGGAGATTGTCCCCTTCTACACACTAATATCAGGAAGTCTAGCTAGAAGGGAGAAGAGACCTACTCAGGCAGAACACATAGACTTCCTGAGATTTTTCAACAGCAGGACTGCCACAGGGCAGGTGGTGGTAAAATGTCTGCCTCATGACACCTGCAAACAGGACTGTCTCCTGAGTCCTACATTTAATAGAGGTTACGAGGAAGTTGACCCTACCCCCTGAAGCCTATCTCAGGCCACTCATCAACTTGCCTCGCCTTGTCCCGGTTGAACAATTCAAACAAACTATTTTTAGCTTGTCCTTGTAACTTCTTACCTTCTCTTTGGCAGACACAGAGTTTCCTCAGGGCTGAGGTACAGTTATCCCTCCACACTGATGGCACACAGAAGGCCTCTGAGGGTTGGGATAGCGCTAAGTCAGATGGTGGCTTTGCAGTTTCTGTACTGGACAAATTCTATCTGGGACTGCCTTCCGCTCAGGGCAGCACGATGCTGGTGTCTCACTGCCTGCTACCATCACCTGAGCAGACACCCTGAGCTCGCTGTCTGCTGCCTGTACAGTTTTGTTTTCTCTCAGATGTAGAGTTCTCCACAGATTAGTCCCTCTCTGACCTCAATATAACACTGTTTCTTAAAGAGGAAAAAAAAAAAAAAAAAAAAAAAAACATAAAATTGGAGGGTTACTAAACGTCCCCAAGGTCCCAAGTAGATCAGTTCCCCAAAGTCCCAAGTAGATGATCCTTTGAAGTGAATGAAGTTCCATGTAGTTCAAAATTATATAATAATAATGGAGGGGAGGAGGAGGGGAGACTGAAATGTCAGGAGGCATCCCCTCCCCTGGCACTGTCCCAAGCCTTTTATGGCACTACTACAGACGTAGGGAGCATAACAAATGCCCAGGCAAGACACTGGCCAAGACCATTTCTGAGTGAAGTCTGTGCCCAGCATGGCAGCTCACACCTATAACGCCAGAACCAGGGAGGGGAAGGTAAGAGAAAAGGATGACGCCAAGGCTAACCTGGCCTACATCGTAGGTCCCAGGCCAGCCTGGACTATAATGTGAGAGCAAGTCCCCAAGGAAAAAAGAAAAAAGAGAAAAACAAGTTGCCATAAATTTTAAAAATTAAAAAAGGAGTCTGGGTGGTAACTGCATTTCTAAGCAGCTCCCAGAAAACATTCATGCAGATGACCTACAGACCATATTTGATTACCGTTCTAGTTTGCTTTCCGTTGATGTGATCAAAGCATTGGCCAAGAGCAGCCCATTAGGGAAGAACAGGTCTCTTTGACCTACAGGTTACAGCTCACCATCCGGACAAGCCAAAGTGGGAATTCAAAGCAAGAACCTGGAGGGAGGAGCTGATGCAGGGGCTGCTTCCTGGCTGTCATGCTCCCCATGGCTTGCTTGGTATGCCTTTCATACAAGCCAGGACCCCTAGCCCAGGGTGGCTCCACCCACAGTGTTCTGGGTCCTCCCACATTAATTATTAATGAAGAAAATGCCCCCACAGAGTATCCCAACAGGCCAATCCGAGGCTGTTTTCTTCTCAGTTGAGGGTCCCTCTTGTCAAATGACTCTACCTTGTGTCAAGTTTAGAAAAAAACTAACCATCAAGGGCACCAACCTTTGGGAATAGGGGAGCTGTCTGCCTTTGTAGTACTGAGAATCAAACCCAGAACCTTTGTCCACCCAAGCAATTGTTTTACCAACCACCGCGCTGTAGCACTGGGCTGTACACACAGCCTCCTAACCAGAGCACTGAACCATGGGACAGACGTTTCTCTTTATAAGCTGATCGTCTCAAGTGTTTTGTTATTGCAACAATAAATAAATAAATAAATTGATAGACAGACAGACATAATGTAAATTACTTGGTTCAAAGTCAGATCATAAATGGCAGAGCCAGGATTGCAGCCCAAGCGTTCTGATTTCCAAGGCTCTCTTCTGTCCCATTAGCAAGGATGGGAGTTCTGCCACCTAGTTGGTCCAGACGGGAACCAATCACAATATCACACTGGTCCACAGACAGGAAGAATGGTTCTTATTATTCAAGGCATCTCCGTTGATTCTGGTGGATACTGTCCCTGGGTAGCATTTTTGGCCAATTACATTGCACCTGGGTACTCCCTTGTGTCTGCTGGTACTTGGTTGATTGTTATTTAAGGGGATGGGAGGTACTGTATTTGTTTTTGAGACAGGAACTTACTATGTAGCCCAGGTTAGGCTTCACCTCACAATCCCCTTGAGTGCTAGTCTCATCGCCTATTACGATGGCACACGAGTACTTTCTGAAAGGCATCATCAGAAAGCAAGAATAAAAAACTGGTCAGAGTCGGGATGAAGCCTATCCTGTGCTGCAGGTCTTGGGCTCTCATTGCAGGAACAGATCACCTTTGCAGGAAAGCATCCTCAGCTAATGATTACTGACAACAGGTGGTTTGGTTTGGCTTTGGCTTAAAAGCAAGCCATCTGCAATCCCAGTGCCCAGGCCCAGGCTTCTTTACATACAGAATACTCCTGGCCTCGGCCACTCTCTGCCCTTCAGGCAAGTCCTTACCCGCACACAAGCTCTGTCCCTGCAGATGGGGCCTCTCCGTGCTTCCAGTCCTCTTTAAGGAACACTGGATGTTCCCTTGCCAGCGCCACCGACTCGGCCTCTGAGTCACAGTTTATTTTTGCACTAACTTTTCACATCCGAACATCTCGGCTTTGGCAGCCAATTCTTTAATGCAGTTTGTCCACGGGCAGAGGAACACTCTGCCATCTCTATTTATTAACTCTGGACATCAAGTTTCCTTCCCATTTAATCTTCTCTCATATGCCATTGTAGAAAAATGACTTCAATAAGCTTTTCAAAAACACAGATAAACACTTCTACACAGTGAGAGCTGAGTTGCACAGGCTGATAATACTCGGGTGGTCAACACTCCTCGTTCACTCAAGACTGAGAGGGTCTGAGACGAGACCTTTCAGTGCTTGGCACAGAAAAATGGTGGTTTCTGGTGATTCTAAGTCAAATCCATGATAGGACCTCCATTTCTATGATGTTCCTCCTCATTCCCCCAGGGACATGTTGCGTGACCCATTGTGAATTCATTCATTGGGAATTCATTTGTGCCCTAAGCCCCTTTGCATCTCCAACAAAAAATATATTTTTTTAAAAAAAATGCTTAAATATGTTTGCCTACTTTGCAAAGACAAATATTTTGTGGAAAAGAGATTATCTTTCATGCATAAAATACCCCCGAAGGCTTCTCAACATAGAACAGCATAGAGCTGGTTTTGGTGCCTAAGAGAGACTCCTATTAAGAGGCACTACACTAAACATGTACACAGGTAACGACAGGGCATCCCCAGCCAGCAGGCATTCGTACACAGCTACCCATGTGTGACCGCAGCTACTGCTTGCAAACCTTGAACATATTTATTTAGAAATTCGTCTGTGGTTGCCCCCAAACAAGTCCAGCCTTGCTCAAGAGAAAAACACCCAGACTAGCCATTATCTGCTCCATGGCCCAGAATTCTCCCTAGGCCGTCTGCAGCTGATAGCTAACCCTTCTTCAAGCCACGCTAATCAACTCCACCGGAAATTATCCCGAGACTCCGTCTGAAGACACCCAACCCAGAGAGCAGAGAAACAGACAAGGAGCTCTCAGACACCTTGCTCAAATCACAAGTTCATCTTTAAACCAACAGTATCAGGGAGCCTCTGGCCAGAATGCTGTGAAATGGAAGGTCTATGGCATGTTCACCCTTGTGAAGAAGGTAGGCACCCATCCCAAGACAGATTGCCCACAGGAGAAACCTGGACTATAGACTCGGGATCCAAGTACCAGCTCTAACCCTAAATTTTTACTTGGCCTAGGTGGTACTTGTAAGAACTATACTTTAATCTGCCAACTGGTAAGACTTAGCAGTTTTACACACACACACACAAAAAAGACTTCTGGACTGGAGGTGACAGCTCAGTGGTGGAGAGGTTCCTTAACATGGGCCAGGCCCTAGAGAGTGAGACCCTGTAACAAAACAAACAAATAAAACAGATAGATAGGTAGGTAGGTGGGTGAGTGGGTGGATGGATGGATGGATGGATGGATGGATAGATAGATAGATAGATAGATAGATAGATAGATAGATAGATAGACAGACAGACAGATAAGTGATAGATATCAGTAGAGATGTTGTTAGATATATGGACAGACAGATGATAGATTAGATAGACAGACAGACAGACAGACAGAGAGATAATAGATGCCAATAGAGATATTGTTAGCTATATGGACAGATGATAGGTAGATAGATGGATAGATAGATAGATAGATAGATAGATAGATAGATAGATAGATAGACAGACAAATAAATGATAGATATCAATAGAGATGTTGTTAGATATATGGACAGACAGATGATAGATTAGATAGACAGACAGATAATAGATGCCAATAGAGATATTGTTAGCTATATGGACAGACAATAGATAGGTAGATAGATAGATAGATAAACAGATAGATATAATAGATAATAAACAGAAGATGGAGAGGTAGATAATACAAGATAGAGGACTGACAGACAGACCCATAGGAGATATATAGAGAGAGCATAGACATACACACAGACATAAAAACAGTTTAATTCAATCAGGAGCTGCTCCAAGTCTCTCAGCCCTGGAGTGCTTTTTGGCCCTTAGTGGCGCAATCAGTGCAGACCACCTGAGAGTTTTGGAGCTATCAAGGCAGACTTCCTGTAACGTCACAAAAGCCACCCTACACTGCACACATCTCCTTGGACACCCCCACCCTGTGTTCAGTACACGAGGGATGCACGAGTTACTTTCCGTATCTCTTCACTGACGTATGGTTCATACCATCCATCCCCTAACTGCCCACTATATTTTTCTGACATGACGACCTAGAAGATCAGAAGGGGCACGTCACTGACACCAGGAGGTCCCAGAGCCACACAGATACTTACATCACTGCTCTTGGGCCTTGCCAATGCCAGGCTGTCCCGGGCTAATGCCACGATCACGTTGCTTTTCTCTCCGGCCCAGTGCACCACCATCTGATTGTGGGAGTCATTCAGACTGACCTGAAAGAGACCAAAAGGAAATCAAGGCCCTTGGTGAGTGACAGCCACATATATTCCAAATCGAGACTCTTGATCCTCCTCTGTCACTCGGACTCTGAGATGGGAAGCCTGGGGTCAGGGCAGCTTCTTCTCACGCCCCTGCAAACTCTACCATTACTACCTTCCCCAAGAAGAAACAACAACCCCTTCTGCAATCAGTGACCCTGTGGCTTTAACCAGACTGCAGAAAACGTTCCTGGGATAGCACTGCCCAAGGGACTCGTTTGCTTCACTGCATCGTTGTTGACGTCAGTCCCCAGCTATGCTGATCTTTACTCTGTGTGTGTGTGTGATATGCACCTGTTAAAACTGTAAACTAAACACTAAAACTTCCTGTTTGTTAAAAAAATAAAATAAAATAAAATAAAAATTCTCCATAGGCTGGAAATCATGGGACGGAGAGGAACTAGCTAATTGAGGATGGGCAGTGTGCACGTACTGGAGAGCACACACACACACACACACACACACACACACACACACTTGAGTGTGCCATTGAGCATGTGTGGAGACCAGAGAACAGGACAACTTTCTTGGAGTCAGTCCTCTCCCTTCGACCATGTGGGGCCCAGGAATTGGATTTAGGTTATCTGTCTTGGCCACAAGCACCTTCCCCCACTGAGCCATCTCAGCCATCAGAAGGAAAACCAGATGTTCTACAGCACGGTAGGATGACTGTCACTGACAACAGTTTATTGTATTCAAAATGGAGAAGGTTTTAAATAAGCTCAATGCAAAGAAATGACTGGGGCGCCTGTCTGTCAGCTCCCTCACCAGTACCCGGATTTGCAATTAAATCTGGCCATTACATACACCCTGAAACAGCTTCACACAGTACCCCAGGAACACAGACCAGTGTGTGCCAATTAAAAGTAATTTAAAGTTTTGTTTTGTTTTTAAATTCACAGGCCAAAAGGTCACATACTTTTTTTTTTTTTTTTTTGGTTTTTCGAGACAGGGTTTCTCTGTGTAGCCCTGGCTGTCCTGGAACTCACTCTGTAGACCAGGCTGGCCTCGAACTCAGAAATCCGCCTGCCTCTGCCTCCCAAGTGCTGGGATTAAAGGTGTGCGCCACCACCGCCTGGCTGTCACATACTTTTTGAACTTCATTCTAACCCAGTGTTTCAGGATGCGGGGAGGAGCAGACAGATAGACGGACATCACTGCTCCACTTTAGCTAGGCATGAGAGATGAAAGGAAGGCTTCCTTACTCAGTCTCTCTACCTTTTGTTCTTTGAGACAGGGTCTCATTAGGTAACCTTAGTGATCATGATCCTCCTGCCTCAGCCTCGGGGCTAACAATGTGTCACTTACTTTTTTAATGTCTCGAATGAGGGAAACCTTTCTCAGATCTGAACAGAGGCAGCCTTTAGATTACTGATAACAGAAGTCCCCAGACTTTCAATTTTGTAAACCGGCAAAATAAAAACAGAACACATAAGCCAAGCTAGGACTGGGTAGCCATTGCTGTTGTACCTGGTGAGGATGTGGATTAACCACCATGTTGCAGCTTGACCACCTACTCTCTTGGTCTACATTCTGAAGACACCACAGAGACTCTTGCTCAGACTGATACAGCAAGGTGCCCCTGGAACACAGTTCTAGACATAAGACTTTAAGAGTTGATTCTTAGGACCACTATACCCTGGACCACACAGAGTCCTGATTTCATTCTCCATCCACAGGAGGCATCTCAGGATCCTAACGGCCCAGATGCAAGGAGAGAAACAGGGTAGAAAGAGCCTGGGTTCCTGATTGATGGACAGGCCTGCCACTCATCAGGAGCACTCCCTCTGAACTGATCAGAATTGAGAGCTATATTGAGGCTAGAAAACTTTCGGGGTTTGTCTGTTGAAACTGAGGAAGAACAAAAAGGGGATGAAAGAGCCATTCATTCCTTCAGCTCTTGCCTCATGGAAAACTAGCTGTGTGGCCTTTTCTCCTTTCGATATTGTGCCTGTGGCTGTACCGATCTGAATAAACACACATGTTCTCGCCTTAGTTCACCATGCACTGACAGACATCAGCTCCAAGACTCACTTCCCAGAACACTGGAGCTCTACTCAATCTGTGGGGACACCCACCGACATGCTCCAGGTGCATCACTGAGAAGCACGACAAGGCCTCCCCAAACCCAGAGCTCCTGCAGAGTAGTCTGAGATAAGCCTAGTCTGCTGTCAGCCTCCTGAGTCATCTCAAAACCACAGGCTTGGAGGTGGAGCGTAAGGGACTCAGTTCCTGCCTCTGAAGGCAGGAGAGCTCACCTGCCTGGGCCAGCCAGCGCCCGCTCTAGTTCAAGTTGGGTGAGCTCACTCACACTTCTCCCTGCAGAGCTCTAGCAGAAAACTCACCCCTCTCCACAGCTCCACCCTCTTCCTTTCCCTTCCTCCTCCACCCTGTGTTTCCCCACCCACTCCGTGGGGGTGCTCTCAGATGTCACAAGGGAGAAGAAAAACACCTGGGCCACAAACTTGGCAGCCAGCCCCACCAAGGAGCTAACTAATCTGCAACGGCCTTGCTTTGGGTTTTAGGCACCTGTGTCTAATTTGATCCAAGAACCAAACGTTTAAAACTACCTGAAGAGAGACCGCTTCAAATGAAAATGAAAAGACACTCGAGATATATATATATATATATATATATATATATATATATATATATATATGTCATTCTGAACTGTATTTCTCATACCCAGTTGATAAGTCCAGGCAAGCACCAACAGAAATGTGCAAATCAAAAACAAGAAATAAATTTTTATTTAACTCAAAAAAAAAAAAACCCACAGCTAAGGGACTCCCCCACCTGCTGGCTCCAAGGTGTCCAACAACTCAAACTTTTCTGTAACTTTCTCTTCCTTTCCCCTCCCTTCCAACCTAGGCTTCCAGGAAGAAACTGGAAATACTGCTGGATCAGAAGCCCACAAGCACAGACACCTCAGACACTCAGGCTAAAATCGTCTCCCCTACAAAGCCATCTGCACCCTAGGAACCAGGAACAAACAAGACACCTATGTAAATGGCACTTGGAAAGGGGGTTAGGAACCACGGAGAATCACCCGAGGTTCACAGGAGGTCTAAGCTGAAAAGACCCACCAGTATTCAACCTGGCCATCCTCAAAAACAGGGGTGAAGCCCTCCCTCTGGCAGGTTAATAATCAGAGGACACTTTGAACAGGCTACAAAGTGTTACAGGATCAGAGTGGGGAAGAGGTCTGACAACACTTGCTGGGGGTCTTTGTAGCAGAGGACATAGGTTTTGTTAACTGATCCCTAAGGGGTGAGGGATGAAATGGGTACAAAAGAGAGGCATCAAAATATTCCAGGGCGTTCTTATAAAGAGAGAGCCTCTGAGGGGCAAGCTCGGTGGAACACTTTTTTTTTTTAAATCCCTTTCAATCTGATGTCCCCTTTATTCCTAAGAGAAGACTGGAAAAGGGCAGCCCAGCGAAGGGAAAGAGAAGGCTCCCTGGCAAGCAAAGGCTTGTCCAAGGGTCACCAGGCACTCACACAAACAGTTCAGTTCCTTGCCTTGGCAGAGACGTTGTGGAGCATATCCAGTCATGAGAATAACTCCCTGGTGAGTCACCACTAATCTTCAAGGCAGCCCAGGTGCCCATCCCCCACCCCACCACTACCACCAAAGCACAGAACCCAAATCAGTAGCAGGAATCGATGCACTCCAAGGACAGGCAAGCGAGCCAGGAGAGGGAGGTCAGCAAGCCATAAATTTTATTAAGGTCACAACATGCAGTCTATTTTCCTCCTGTCCACAGCCTTACTACAGGAAAAGGCAGGATGCAGTCCCCAGAGGACTGTGACCAAGAAGCCAACAGCCCCCAGGGCAGCCCACAACATCAAGAATGCACAGATTCCTGTGGCTGTATCCCCTAGGTGATTTCTAGTGTGTTTGGGTCCTCTGCTGGACTCCGTTGCCAGCTCTCCCCATCACCTGCCCTCTACAGCAGCTGCAGGCTTGCAGACTTGGTTCCACCAGCCTCTCCCACTCAGTTTCACAGGCTGATCTAGGAGACACTGGCCTGCCAGTGGGTGGGAGAAGGTGGGAGTGTGACTTTCCCAGGAACATAACCTTGATGTGTAGTCAGTCATAACCATCACCCGGGGGTGTGAACAACCTTCTTTCTCTCTTGTCTCTGGCTCACAGGGCATAGCTGGAGCCTGGTAAATGAGATGCAATTAATTGGGACTGTAAAGGCAGCAAGGGAGGGGCTGAGTGCCTCTGCTGGGGACCAGAGAGGGAGGAAAGATATGATTGCATGCCACAGGGATCTCTGAGGAAAACTCCATCTTAGATGACGACAAACTAAATCTATAGGCCTGTCAGACCTCTGCTAGGCTCATAGGCAAAATTAAGAGAGCCCCAAGTAGCCACCTGGTCTAAGATGAAAGCCCTGGAGGTAACTCAGTCAGGATCAGACATCCAGAGGTTACTCACTCTAGTATCAAACCCAGAGGCCACCTGGTCCAAAACCAAAACCCTAGAAGCCATGAGGCCCAGGATTCAGTATCCCAGAATTCACCTGGTTAAAAAAAGAGACCTAGAGATGCACTGTTCAGATGCCCTGTACGTTCCATCCATAGGTACTTACTCAGAAGCTCTCGGAAGGTAACCCACGCACGAGCATTGGGAAAACACATAAAAGCCTCTAGCTCATTTGGGAGATGATGAATCCGGTTTGTTCTCTTGCTTCCCGGTAGTGAGAAGCGAAGAAAACAGTGTTAGTGGGTCTAAACAGTGTTAGTGGGTCGAGGAGAAATCAGCAGGGTCTTTGATGGGGGAGCTGGGGAGAGAGCTGTCTTTTGGAATCTGGCATGGTTGTTAATGAAGGCTCCATGCGAAGCTAATCCATTCCTTTAATACAATGTGCCAGGCACAGAAGGTCACACGCTGCATGACTCAGTTTATAGAAAATATCCCGGGCAGGGAAGTCCACAAGGACAGAAGGCAGATGACTGGCTGCCAGGAGGCTGAGGAAGAGGAGAGGAGGGAATAACTGATTTTCTTTGGGACTCAGAGAACGTCATGGACCTAGACAGAGATAACACATACACAATGCAAGGACCATCCAAATGCCACTGGATTGGCAATGGCTGTTATGTAAATGCCACCTCATTTTAAAACCATTTCTCTGACCTGGATAGAACACTACACTTCTCAAGTGCAGATCCAATACGTAGGAGCTCCTACTTGTAAGAAGTGCGTATTTCCTTTCAGCTCACTGTGAACCCTGATGCTACCAAAAACACGCGGTTCAAATGAGTCATGATGGAGGCCGGCTGGGGACAGGGTCTCTGGCCAAAGCAATACTTCAAAACGCTGTAAACAGCATCTGCAGAGTCATAGCGTCCACATCAACCTTGCTGTCCCCAGCTGGAGCGACAGTCACAGGCTCACAGGCTCAGCTCCGGATTATTGGCTACTGCAGGCTCTCAGCAATCACCTACCCCTTGACGTAGCTCAAAGTCTTTACCAAACATCACCACCCCTTCTAGCCATCTCTCAGTCCCCCAGCATGACCTAGGGATCCAAGAGATATGAAGGGGTAATCTAGGGGTATGAAGATTTGATTCTTACTATTCAGAGTGGGGGCAGAGGGGGCGGGGCAGAGGAGAATCTTCTGCTGCCCATTCCTTGGGCTCTAAGTTGTTATAAATACAAGGGAGAAAATAAATTGCTAGCTGGATGAAGGAAGTGCAGCACTTCCTTCACAAAGTGTGCACTGAGGCCTGCTAGATGCCAGCACCCTGTAGGCGCTTTAATCCTGTCTTACCTCTGTGAGCATGCCAAAGGCTTCTGGGAGAAATCAGAGTTGCAGGGCTGAAGACGGGATGAGGGATTGTCAAGAAAGCCACCAAACTCTGTATGGTCTTGGATGCTGACTTGGGAAGATGGGGGCCCCTTCGTGGAATGGGCCTCAGCTCTCCCCATTCGTTTCTTCTAACATCACCTCCTTCTCAGGGGGGCCAAACACAAAGCTGAAGATGTCCTAGACCCTCCCAGCTCAACATCGTCATGACTCCCCCAGGCTTCTTTCTAGAACACACCTCGAAGGTTGTTAACAAACAAGCCAACCTGGTTCGGTTCTCTGCCTCACTGGCTATGAAATTACAAAGAAGTGGTTGTTGTTGTTGTTGCTGTTGTTGTTTTAAATCAACAGAGACATAAAACAAACAACCCTTATCCTTCAACTCTGAGGACTGAGTCAGCACCCCCGAGTAACCGACACCACAGGGCCCTCGGAAACCAAAGATGGACTGCCCATGACCAACAACAAGGTATTTTTTTTTCAACCAGGCGACCTAAATGTGAGGTATGCAAATCAGCTCCCAGTGTCCCCTTTCCAGACCAAGTCCCCACTATATTTAGAAAGCTCATTACAGTCCCTGGACTTCCTACCTCAGGAGAAGTGAAATGCAGCATCTGAGTGCTCCCTGAAGACACGGCCCTGTCTGTGGGGTCAGCACACTCACTTGACCTTGGAGTTGGCTCAAGATTTGGCCCTGTACTCACAGAACTTGCTAACCACTTACCAGACAAAGTTATAGACACATTTTATAGACGGGGAAGCAAATGAATGACCTTGAACTAAAACCTGGCATCTCACTACCATCTTCACCAGAGCTGTGAGCTTGCCATAATAGACAGAGGAATACATAGATGGGGGAGGGGGGGAGGTTTTTCTTCCTACCACACTAGAAAGACAATAACCACATTCTCACTGGCTTCCAGGATCATCCTTACCTGTCATTCACTGCCACATGCCACACCCTCCAGGTGAACACTGTCACTAGACAATGGCGTGTCTTATTCCAGGAGTGCTCCAGAGTAAAATGAACCTGAGGGGGACAGTCTGTCCCTTCCTTTACTTGTGGGTAAGATAATAAAGGAACTATCAGCCAGGCAGTGGTGGCGCACGCCTTTAATCCCAGCACTTGGGAGGCAGAGGCAGGCGGATTTCTGAGTTCGAGGCCAGCCTGGTCTACAGAGTGAGTTCCAGGACAGCCAGGGCTACACAGAGAAACCCTGTCTCGGAAAACCAAAATAAATAAATAAATAAATAAATAAATAAATAAATAAATGAATGAAGGAAGGAAGGAAGGAAGGAAGGAAGGAAGTATCAGAGCCAGAAGGAAGCTCAGAGAACACCTAACAACTGCTGACTGGAGAAGCTCTGCTCTGAGATTTACAGGGAACATTCCATACTGCCTTTAGATGCCACCCGGGATCTCCAGTGCTAGGCATACAGACACAGTAAACATCCCTAAGGTAGGGTACAAGAGAAGCCATGGCTCACCTGTCTCCTGTGAGGATTTCCCAATAAAACCCAAAGCCATGCACTTGCTCCTTCAGACAAGAGTCTAGCTGTGTAACCCGAGCTGCCCTGGAACTTACCACAAAGTCCAGGCTGACCTTGAACTATCAATACCCGCCCCCCTCGCTCCACTTCCCACTGCTCTCAGGGGTTTCCAGACCACCCACTTTCCCCAAACTCTCCTGTTTGGCTCCCACAGCTTTGCTATAAATAGCTGCTTACTTTGCTCATTCAATAAATGTTTATTGAGCATTTACTGTGATCCAGATGCTACACTAGGTGTTCCGAAAGCACCAGACTTCTCCGTCTTGCCTCGCTTCTCTCAAATTAATAGAGGAAGACGCACCAAGTAACAAACTTAATGAGTGCTTAAACTCCAGTTGTCAAACAGAGGCCCTGACTTCATGTGGAGAGGACAATGACACTTCCTGGGAGAGCTAATAAAACCAAAGGTGGAGAGGGAGCAGTTAGGGAAGGAAGGCCAGGACAGAATGAGAGGCGCACAAACCTGGGGAAGACTAAGGCTCAGGGATTGGAAGAGCCCTACAATCTACCATCTTCCAAAAAGTTAAAACAGCAGTGTAGCCAGAATAGCCTAGGAGAAGAGGGGACCATATGAGAACTACAGAACTTAGGGGAAGGAGCTAAAGGATTACACAGAAAGAGAAAGAAAGGAAGGGAGGGAGGGAAGCAGGGAGGAAGGGAGGGAGGGAAACAGGAAGGGAAGGAGGGAGGGAGACAGAAAGGGAAGGAGGGAGGGAGGGAGAGAGGAAGGGAAGGAGAGAGGGAGGAAAGGAGAGAGGGAGGGAGGGAGGAAGGAAGGAAGGAAGGAAGGAAGGAAAGAAGGCAGGCAGGCAGGCAGGCAGGCAGAAGGAGGGAAGAAGGGAGGGAAGGAAAGGAAGGGAAAAAGAGAGGGAAGGAAGGAGGAAAGGAGGGAGGAAGGAAGGAAGGAAGGAAGGAAGGAAGGAAGGAAGGAAGGCAGGCAGGCAGGCAGAAGGAGGGAAGAAGGGAGGGAGGGAAAGGAAGGGAAAAAGAGAGGGAAGGAGGGAGGAAGGAAGGAAGGAAGGAAGGCAGAAGAAGGGAGGGAGGAAGGGAAGGAGGGAGGGAGGGACTAGAAAGCAAGCTGTGATTCTCTACCCAAGATGACCCCCCTATGTATTATGCATAAGAGACAACAGTGTCACATAAATTTGAAACAAATCAGAAGCTCAGTTTGAGTCCTCGTCTCCACAATTCACTAGCTGTCTAACCTGGGAGAAGTCACTTCTCTTTCTGAGCTACAGGATATTCATCGGGGAATGGAGAGGAGCAGTAACTCTTCCCAGGTTCACAGGACTGCTGCAAGAAGCAAACAAGATATAAACCAGGGATGTGTTTCGTCAACCTCGACATCCAAAAGTGTCATTTATTTTTGGGTCCCAATGACTTTCTGCCCAAATCAGCCATTCTTTGCAGCATGGCTCCACATAAAAACTTAATACTGCCATCACCAGACCTGGAACCTAAGAGCAAGACATGCCGTATGTCAAATAATAAGACAACACATACTACACTGACTTTTGAACTAGTGTCTATGGACACTCTCGGGAAGCCTCACCCATGCTTGATGACAAGTCTCAGAAAGCTGGGGAGGCCCAAAGTCCAAGTCCCAGGTTGTCACCACTGAGCTGACACTACTCCCTAACAAGGTCCTTGCCCCAAAGGCACAGCATTTAAACCTGTCATTCCAGAGCAGAAGACCCTGCAACTTCATTGCTAGCTGCTTTTCCACACTGAAAAAGGAAACACAGATGACAACTAATCCAGAGGTACATGCAGCTTAGCCCCCAAAGCCAAGGAAGGCCAAGTTCTCAGTAACAGGAGATGGCCTAGGAACTACCCAAGGCTAGACCTGGTGACAGGAGCTGGCCACACCTCTCTTCTGTTTGCCTAACTCTCTAACTCTGTTTTAATAGCCTGTTCACCTCTCCCCCAACTTTGCCCAGACACACCTAATGCTTCTCCTCCAGCTTGGTCTCTGCAGTAACCCTGTCATCTCCATCCCGGCATGTCTCGCCAACTCCAGCAAACCCTGTGCACAGTTAACTGCAAGATATATTTTTATAACTGCTCAGTATGGGACTTCCAGGGAACTAAGTACACACAGATGAGGTAAATTTTAGGTAGGGTGTCATGTTACTCAATGAATTGGGCACAGGTCTCAAATATTCAAATTCCTTCAAACAGCCTCAGCTTCGAGATAGCTTACCCAGCTCTGCTCTGCTACCTAGAATCAAGGGTCCCTTCTTCTAAGATCCTTGACCTGGACTCAGGAAGTCAGTTTTGACCTTCCTAGGTCTCAGGATTGTCAAGCTCCAGCTGCCACGAACATCTCAGTTAACAGACAAACAAGGTTCCGTGGGGTCCAGGCCCAACGAGCATCCAGGGTGACAGACTCTGAGCCGTGGCTCCTGATTGTGTGTGTGTGTGTGTGTGTGTGTGTTATGTGTGTGATTGTATGTGTGTTTTATGTATATGTGTGTGTGTCCTGTGTGTGTGATTGTGTGTGCGTGTCTCTGTGTTTTATTTATGCGTTTTATGTATATGCGTGTGCATGTGCACATATGTGTTGTGTGTGTTGTATGTCTAAGATTGTGTGTGTGTATGTGTACATGTTTTATGAATGTGTGTGGTGTGTGTGTGCATGTGCACATATGTGTGACTGTGTGTGTATGTGTGTTTGTGTGTGTGTGTGTGTGTATTTTAGCAGGACATCATCCCTCAGCTTACAAAGGGGGATTAATGATGAAGCATGTTTAGAGTCCTAAAACCCTCATTGGCTCTTACACACTTACTCCACGTAAAAATTACTCTAGCCACTTTCCCCAGGCCTCCCTTCTGTCAGCAGTGAGGGGGCGAGCTGTCCACACCACAGATAAGTCTTCTTTCAAAATAAATAAAGCCCTTTCGGTCCTCTTTGGGTGTTTTTGTTTTCGGGTTTGTTTTTTTTTTTTTTTGGTTTTTTTTTTTTCCTTTTCTTTTTAAGGGAGGGGTAACCTCGCACATGGGTCTCTACATGGCGCAAAAACGCATTTGATATCCTACGTCTTTTTATTGCCCTTGTCTGCCACTCAGATTTGGGATATAATCACATCAGCCTGCCTTTCTGAGAATTCGTAGCTGTGTTTTTAATCTAATTCAGGGGCCGGGAGATAAATCATCCTGAAGGGTCCCGATTTTCCAAGCCAAGAGCCTGCAGCCAGCAGCAGTGGCGGCAGCAGCAGCAGCAGTAGCATGCTAAGTTAAAGGGCCAGCCAGCGAGGAGGGAGAGGAAGCTTCAATACAGTGGTGAAGACCACACACCTCTATTGTTTGTCTTTGTGCCAGCCTGCAGGGTCGCAGGGATGAAAGACAGACCCAGTGGCGAAGTGAAGGACAGAGACAAAGAGCTCACCATTAACCGCTCCTGCAAATGCAGGAGGACCCGTGGGAGCAGCACACCTCTGCACACCTCTGCACACCTCTGCACACCTCTGCACACCTCTGCACAGCTGGAATAGCCCTGGGCTATTTGCATGAGCACAGCACAAGAGAAGAGGTACACGGGTTTAAAGAGCTCACCTGAAGGGTCAAGCCTTCCAAGGGCCCGATGGAAAGAGGCAACTGTGCAGAGACAAACACCCCCCCCCCTCCCAAATGAACACAGCATCCACTTGTCCTCCACAGTGGCCCATGCAGCCAGCCCTAGCCACTGCAACTTGGCCATCAGCAGCCTCCAAGACCTAGGGTTTGTTCGAAGCTATCAACTCTCGTTTTTTACTTCCCCTGTCTCTTGGGTGAAACAGAAGATGCTTGGATGCCTAGGCCTCCTTCCACTGAACAGAGGTCTGCCAGGAGGCGGGACAGCAATAGCCAGAGCCTCCATGTGGCTCCTAAGCTTTGAGTTCATGAATACTACGTGAAAAGAAAGTCAGCTCTTCAGTCACACTACCCATAGTTCCAGTGTTCGGTAGCCACATATGCCTAGCAGACATAACCCACAGATGTTCAGCACTGCTGAAACTCTTATTCAGTAATGTTCCATCAGAAGACAGGTTACAAGGCCAGCACACAGGATGGGATAGCTCTCTGCTAACAACCATGATGGAGCTTGGAGTCCCCATTATATTATATTATATTATATTATATTATATTATATTATATTATATTTAACAGTTGCTCGGGGCTGAGGGTCTATCTCTTAGAGAAGCATGTGCTTAGTTAGTATGCATCTGGCACTGGGTTCAATCCTCAGAACCACACACACACACACACATATACAATTACCCAGTGGATACCTGAATTTTATAATTACTCTTTACCTCACCATTGTAATTATGACTGTTACCAAGTCCCCTGCTCATAGAGACCACTCTAGTATGCACAGAGCATTGCTGGCTTCCAATTTCAACTCCCAGCATCTCCCAGTAACATAGACTATGCCCCCCAACCTGACCCTGAGCAGCAGCCCACCCTGATTCTCCTGCTTTTTGGCATCATCGGCTGCTTTGATGCTCGAGGACCACCCAGGCCACTTCTTCGAAGGCCTAAGGTTCGCAAGTCGATAAACCAATAAATTAGGTCGAAATTAACTGTGACTCATTTTAAACTGGGGGAAATTGATTTTTTTTTTTTTTTTTTTTTTTTGCATGTACGTGGCTGGACTGAATATTCCATCTGCCAGCAGATCATGGCCTACCTGGAGAATGCACAGGAAGGCCGTGCTCTCATTAACAAAGAAAACATCTCCTCCCTGGAATCCCAGACAATTTCCAGAGAAATGCCAATCCCCAAATGTTCAAACCAAAAGAGACTGAACTCTCCGCCGTCCCATCACATAAAGTTAACCCTGGGGGGATGGGGGGAAACGAAAGAAAAGTCCACATAACACCCCAGGTTTAAAATAGTTCTGTGTAGTCAACCATCAATTATCCATAACTGTCAAAGACCGTGAGTGTTTGGCTTTCCTGGAATACGTTTATATGACCGTTTTCCCCTATCGGTAACACAAAGAATGAAAACTCATCTGATATTCACCTGAGCAAATTTTAATTAAGAAGGTAAACTGGTGCTTTAAAAGAGAGACTAAATAAATATGCGAAAGCAAATAAAGTTAGTTTGGCTATTCTATGCTTTCCAGAATATTAGACTACCCCCTGCATCTCTCTACGACAGACCGAACAAGGCTTGCTTGCTCTATGGCTGCTCTAGGATAGGAAAGATGCCACAAACACGCCTGCGATCGATAAGGAAGAAGACCCCAGTCGACAATGCCTGGCTCCTACAGCAACTGTTCTTTGCCTTGGGGTCTGCCGCGCAGTTAGGATCTGCCTCACGGATCTGAGTCTCAATGCAATTTATTAAGCAAAGCACTGACTTCATTTTACAAGAATACAATGGAAAGAGTGCCAAAAGGAACACAAAGCTAAGGTCTGGAATGCGCCCCCTGGATTCTGATGACCCCACAAAGTGGGGTTCTACTCCTCCAAGGGGCTGTTGAATCCTCTGTAGGCTCAGAGGGACCTCTGCAGTGGTGGCCTTCTGACCCACGGGAGAAAAGGGGGAGGGCACTCACTATTCCACCTGGCCTGGAAAAAGAGTGATCATCTATTTTATACGTGACACTTGCAGGTCACCATGGTCACCACCCCACAAATATTTTTAGAGTTTAAATTAACCTCATTATTCATGACACCAAGCACTGCAGGTAACAAAAGGCCACTGATAACTCAGTTGCGTGTGCATTCATGTTACACAGACTATTCCTGTGAAGAAATAGTTACAAAACCCTGGCTTGTGATACACGAGAACTCCAAAGGATTCACCTGTCTCGACACATTCCTTCTTATCAATGGCTTTGTTAGCAGGCATTATCTGCTGAAGGCTAAAGAAGTTCAGTGGGTAAGTTCTCTCCCCGTCCCTTGAATTCTCAGTGTCTCTCCTTGGGCCCCTTCTCGCTGTTCCTTCCTGCTCAAAGCCTTTACTGTTCTGTTCCAGGCTCTAATCTACCGATGAACCGAACAGTGCCAGACACAGCCCAGAACTCAATAGAAGGGATCCAGGCACAACCAGGAGAGGTTGTTCAAGGTCACATCCCTCACCAACCCAAGAGGCCAACCAGGTCTTCACCTACGCAAAACTCCGCTTGGCACAGCCTGCATGCTGCCTTCTCGGCTTCATCTGGAAGCCCACAGGTCAAGCATCCTAACTTCAGAATCAACCAGCCAATTCTTTCCCTGAGCAAGTATATCATGTAAGAATCAACACCAGAGTGACCTAAAGCCAAACAGTACTCTTTCCCCAAAGGAGGCCTTTTGTCCAAGGCCCTTGTGTTGTAATGGACACTTTGTTTTTAGTCTCAAACCAGGACACTGTATCCTCCCCATCCTCTAAAATGCAAGAATTATGAACAGAGAGCTTGTTGCAAGCAAAATAAACCTGTAAATCCTGTTATGCTTTGTGCCTCATTCCAAAGGATCCCCAACTCACCACAAACACACACACAAAATTAAGAATACCATTAGCAAAAACCAATATGAGAGTCCTAAAAGAGAGAACGCTGTAAAAATAGAATCCTAGGTCTTTATTCGAATTAACTCCCAGATAACACAGGAAAACCAGGGCTACACTCCCAAGGGCCATCCCATTGGCTTCCATACCATGGAGTGAGCCAAAGCATTTGTCAGCTTGTGGGCTCCCCTTGCTCCCACTTATAAATAACTTTATATAACTTAATGTGCTTTCTATGCCTCTTCTTCCAGGGAGAAAACTGCTCCACAGATCAAGGGTCTCCCATACAGTGAAACATAGAGGACCAAATCCTGGCCCCCAAGGAGCACACAGGGAGACGAGGCATTAATTATAACCCAGGTCAGTGAGGGGTGGAACCAGGCATAGGACTGTTCCCACAGAATTGGGAATACTAGGGGCCTGGGAGGATTGGAAAACAGAAAGGGGGTTCTCTAAGCAAAGAGGGGAGTTGAGGAAGACCTTTGGGGAAGAGCAGCATCAAAAGTGGTTGCAAAGTGCAGGCAAGAAGTCAGTGTGGCAAGAACTGCAGCCTAAACTGGGCCTGGCAACACACTCCTCTAACCCCAGTACTCTAGAGGCAGAGACAGTAGGAGAACCAGTTAGAGGCTAGCCTGAGCTTTATGGTAAGTTTCAGGCCAGCTTGGGCTAAATCAGACCCCCCCACACACACACACACCAAAACAATTTAATATGCAAGTTAATTAAATATATTTATATATTATTAAATCATTAATAATATTCATAATTATTATCAATAAATTTATTGATGTTTATTGTTAATAATAATTAAATATATTATATGTTTAAAAGCTATTGCTTTCCCCTTCTTTGATTTGACCCTTTAAAGAATAAGCCTTCCTTGTAAAATTTGAACTTGTATAGAAAAGCCCTAATATCTGGTCTGTTGGTCTCTACTACTTCTGGGTGATCATGTCAGAACCAGTCTCTTTATATTAGAAAATCTTCCTAAGAAGAAAGTCCTAGGAAGGAATATAATCAAAATTAACAAAAATTTTTACTCCATAAAGTGAGGAGGGTAAACGAAGGGGCACTCCAATGTGACATGCCAACACAGGCTCCTTTCTCAGCCAAATTTCCCTTGGCAAAGCCTTCCTTCTGTCCTCCCTGAAAAGAGTGGCCTTCTCACCACCTCCCTGGCTTCCACTTCGAGCCCTGACAAGTGTTCCCCCTACTCCCTTACCCACATCAAGGCCCAAGGACAAGAAACTGCGGTGCACCTAAGTCTCCCTGTCCCCAGCTATCCCTCCATGGCCAGAGCCTCACTCAGTCAGGAAAGCGTGCACAGGTCTGCTGCTTACCACCTGTTTGTTTACAATGATCTCTCCTTCCATTGTTTCCTTCTTTGTCTGCTGTTTGTTTGTTCTGAGAAACACATCCCCTTCAGACTGTAATTATTTGGGTTTAAAAATTGAAGGGAATGTATATAACTTGGTACAGGGCCAAGAGGTCAAACAAGCATAGAGATTAATAAAACAGTCGCATCCCGGAGCATTTGCAGAGGGGGGTGGAGGCGCTATTCACACCTGGGTATGTCTCAGGAAAAAGAGAGGCACATAGCCACCTGTGCTACAGAGGCGACTCCAATAGCCATACATTACTCCAGAGACCCAGAGAAGAGCCCCCAAGCCATGCAGGCACTGCTTCCTGAGCCTGTAGAGCGAAGGGCCCGCACCAGGTTAGAGCTTGTGGTAGAACTGCCATTCCACAAAGTTCTTCCTTCTGTCTGAGTCCACTCCTCAACAAGGAAGGTTAATGCTGGTTTTCACTCATGTACCGGCAACAGGGAATGAGGGCATAGGAAGGCAGCCCCCTAGTGAGGAAGGGTACAGGATGGATCCTCACTGTTCTGTGGGAATTCCTCATTCTGAGTTCAACTGTTGGCTGGATCTGCATCCTTCAATGGAACCAGTCTGGCTGGCCTGGAGACATGAAAGCAAAGCACAGGAGGGCGGGGTGGCGGGGGGGGGGGTGAGTTTGGAGAGGCTCCCAACAAGAACAGAGTTCATCTCTAGCTTGCTTGAAATCCCTGGGAGATTTTCACACAGCAAACCCGAAAGGAGAAAATAAACAGCACCTGCACGGATTCTGTAGAGACTAGAAGGTGCCGCTTTGCTTTCCACCAAAACTCGGCTGCAGGGGACCTGAGCAGCCAGGGGTATGGTCCTCTTCACTCCTCTAATGCCCAGCCCACCCGCTCAGGAGCACAGCAGAGCTAGGCAGGCTGGGGAGACCCATCTTTGTCAGTTCCAAGTTGCCATGCCATGCCTGCCAAGAGCCATCTTGCTGACTTCCAAATTATAAAAAGGAAGTTTCGGATGGGGGTGAAATGTTGGGGACAAGGATCTGGGTCTAAGAGGAACAGGGCAGGTGGGCTTCAGAAGTCTGAACCCTGCACACACAAACACGCACACACAAGTACATACACCATCAGGCAGTTACAGGTCATCTGGTATACATCCCTGCCCGGGGCAGGTGGTCTAGTGGTGGGCAGATGTCAGCTACTCCCCCACCCACACACCACCATCCCTCTGTCTTCATAACCATGTCCATTTTAGTTTGGAGAGGGGATGTTTAAGAAGCACTGACTTAGACAAGATGACCCCCGGCACCCAAAGGTCAGTGAGTCGATAAGTCAGGTCAGGTGAGAACTACAGTGCTCCCAGCCCTTCCCTATGTGACCTTGGACCAGTCACCACGCTGGTCACAGCTTGCGTTTCTTCACTCAAAACATGACACAATAGGGTGGCATCTTTTATGAGATGCTTTCTGGCTCCAGGAGTTGATCGGTTAACGCTATGTGTGCCCTGAAGGAAGACTCTGCTATAGCCAAAATCACTGAAGCAAGGCAGAACCTGGGGCTAGTTGCTTAATTTGTACTTCAGAAAGCAACAGTCGAACTGGGACATGATTGTGTGGGTCACCTCCACTGGGCCCACCTTTTCTCTCCCACCGACCTTCTGGTTTTGCCGATGTCAATCTTAACCGAAGGACTGGGAGTTTCTGAACAGACAATTACACCGGCAAATTAATTCCGACTCTGATTCTAAGGGAAAAACTCGGCTTGTCATCCCTAGCAGTCAGTGGTAGCCAGGAGTGAAATCTGTGTTACTTATGACCTAATAAACCCATTGCCTGGATAGAAATAAGTCCTTTAATGAATATTAAGCCCAGTAAATTCCTTGCACTATTCTCAAATCCCAAGTGTCATAAGAGATAGTTTCTATCTAAAATAAAGCCATCACCTTGAAGGGGTGGGAAGGAAAGGGGGTGGGATGGTATGCCATACTCCCATCGAAAATAATCCAACCTTACACACAAACAATCACAAGCTCACACACACACACACACACACATCAACTGGGTAACACAAGGGACAATTGTGGCGCTTTGTGAGTTGCCCACCTTTTGGGGGTTCATTAGGATAACCGTGGAAAGCCCTCTGCAATTCTGCTTAAGTGCATTACAACTGCGGGGTTCTCGCCCCCCACCCCCACCCCCCGCTGCCAAAGGGGGTTAATGCCCGGTTTTTATCCAGATGTAAAAATTATGCTGTACCCCTCTAAAACCTTCCGGAAACTACGCTGGTCTGTCTGCATACAGGCTAGGGAAGAGAGGCGCTGCACCCTTCCAGTTACCTGGAATATATTTGCTATAATCGACAGGAAGAAGAAAAAGATCTATGCGACCGGAGTGCTGACGGCTGTACTCATGTGATGTACAGAGGAAAGAAAAAGAAATGAAACAAACATGCCAGCCAGCCGGGGAAGTCCCCAAGCGGTGCCAGCACCTGGGAAGCGACTGCAAAGGATGGGTGCGGGGGTGAGGAAGTGCTGGAAGAGAAAGGGGCTGGAAGGAGGTGGCTTGCAGAAGTGCTCACCTGTCCATACACCTGGATAGGCTGGGGCTGCAGAGCGGCGCTCCGCCGCGTCCTGAGTGGCTTCTTGGCCGCCGGGCTCGCCCCGCGGGCATCCCAGTGTGTTCCCAGCTGCAGCTCGCGCCGGTCGCCCTGCACCACGAAGAAGCCCCGGTCCTGGGGCAAGGGTGCTCGGCCACCGTGCAATCTCTGCGTCCAGCCCCCGCCGAGAGCCCCGGGGGGCAGCAGCGCGACCAGGGCGAATAGGAAAGGGAGTCTCGACTCCCTCCTGCTGCTCCGTGTCGCCATGTTCGGGCGAACGCTCCCGCAGGTGGCGCCGCCGCCAGGAGAGAATGTGCAGCGCGCGCCGGGACAGCACGGGGCCAGGGCCGGGGCCGCGCGCGCCGCTCCCGGGGCTCCAAACCGCCCGGGCCGCTCCGCTGCGCCCGCCACCGCAGCCACGGCCACCGCCGCCGCCGGGTCCCGCTCGCTCGGCGCCGCGCCGTCACGTGTGCGCTCGCAACGCGTCCCCCTTCGCGCACTTTCTCCGCTCGCCGCGACTGCGGCCCCGCCCCCTGGGATGGGGAAGTCAAGGCAGGGAGCGCCCGCCTGAGGGCACCGTGGTCCCCGGCGCGCACACCTCGCCCTCCCTGCCGCAGTAAAGAGTTGCGTGGGCACCGTGCTCTATTTCCCCGGGTTGAGTTAGCTACTCCGAGGGTTCCTGGGGTACCCTGGTCACCCCAAACCACCGTCAATCTCCACACCTTGTGCAGCTGCTTGACTACGTTCCTGGGCCTTGGCCTCATGTCCACCTCCAATGGAAAGCAAACCATAGAATCTGGCCCTTAGCACACCAACAACAAAAGTCAAGATGAACCTGCCGGTTTTGGGAAACTTAACGTGGTTTCAACTACGGCACAGAAATGTGTGCTTGACGTGGCCACAACTCAAACTACCCTTGATCAAGGGTACTTTCAACTGCCCCTGCGTCCAGCAGAGCACAGCAGACAAACACCCTGCCCAGAAGCAGTAAAGCCTAAGCTACATTTGCCCCACCTGGATGACTACACTAGGCATGACCCAGGGCCCTACCACACTCCTAAGACTTTGGTCCCTTAAGGTGTCCCAGCATTGAACCGCTCTCAGTGTTAGGATGGGTGTGTGTCCCTTTAACCAAACACCGCTAGTTGTAAAGGCTGTAAAGATTGCACCTGTATTGGACAGAGCAGATGCCCAAGAAAGGGATGCAGTTTCAATGCACCTTAAAATCAGCTCCGAGAACCAGATTGTCACTGCTTTTAGACATTTTGTCCCCACCACCACCACCCCCAGCTGGTGGGAGCAGTTAAGTATTACCCTGTATTTCATCCTAGGTCTCTCCAGACTCAGGTCCTGGTTATTGAGTTGACTGAAGGCAGAGCTGGGCTGCTGTATCCATTGGTTTAGAGAAGAGAAGGGGTGGTCTCTCCCCTGCATCCCTCCCACCTAACCCCCCACCCTCACACCCCCCCCCCCAAACTTTCTTCAACAAGCCAGTAGCTTGGTCTGGCTACTGTTCACCTGTCAGTCAACTTGATTCTAGTTAGCTTAATCTAGTTTCTCCTTCCAATCCTGCCTTGGGCAACCTGCCAGAAACTGTCACAATCTGAACTGGGTATGGCCCTGTGTTGAAGTATGTTGCCATTGTGGTAAGTGTCAGGAGGTGGGTACCTTTAAGAGTCAATTGATTATATTATTGAGAGGGACCCAGGCCTCTCTCAATGGAGTCAGTTTGTTCTCCCAAGAACAATTGGTATTTCAGTTGAGCACTGGCCTAAAACAGTTCTCATAAAGCAAGGCCACCCTCTTCTTGTTTTCTCTCTAAACATTTAGACTTCCTACGACCTGAAACATCCTAAGGCTTTCACCGGAAGCTGAGAAGACACCAATGTCGTGTTCATAAACTTCCCTCCCAGACTCTGTAACCATGAGCTCAAAATGTGACTATCACTTTGAAAGAAAGCCAGCATCTCTTCACCTCCCTCAATCCAGCATTCAACTGCCTTACTCCATCCCGTAGGACTTTCTGAGATCCCAACACCCCACCACCACCACCACCACACCCCCGGTTCTGCAGTCTCCCACCCTCCCACAACCCTTACCCTCCCCCACTCAGGTGCTGTCTTTCTGCACTCCAACTTGACATCATGGTTGAGCCACCCAGTTCACAGCCACTGACGCATGGCCACCTCCCGTTGCCCTTCAAGACCAGCCCTACCTAGTCAGTGTCACCTTACCGGCTGTGAACCCACTCAGGAGTCCTCAGCACTTCTGCCATCTTTGACTCCCAGGAGGAAACTAAAGGAACAAGCCTACAGTCGGAACACCCTGCATGTGATTTGAATGGTCGGTTGTTTGTCAAGCTATCTGTAATGAGAACCGTCTTGTATGGGTTAGAGTCTCAGCAGAAAACAACCCCGCGTGTCTTCTAATTGCCGTGTGGAAGACAAAGCAGTCTGCCCCTGTGAACCGCTGGCTTGAGCTTCAGGTGGCAATTTGCGTGGAAGGATTAGTAGGGCAGGACCAGCTACCTGCTCATTTGGCTTTGGCTTTGTAATTTCAATGCCATAAAACTAGCAAGAATGCTCAAACACGGTTAATTTACTCCTCGAATGCCTTTCTCTCCAATCATTATCTACATTCTAAGCCATTCTTAGGTGGATAGCTCTCCAAGAGACTGTGGGCTGCAGAACCTCGGGACACGGGAGAAAGAAAGAACACTGGATTTTTAAGTCAAAGGGCCAATTCTAGCTATGGGAACTGGGCTGAATGCCCTCCCTGGAGCTTTTGTTTTCTCAGCTATAAAATAGAGATCTTGGTTCTTACCCACTACTACAAACAGAGTAGCAGGTGAGATCAGGTAAGTTAAAGAGCCTTGAAGATCCCCACAGAAAAGGACTGTGTGAGGGCAGCTTTAGAGACCTGCATGACGGTTCTGGTCTTGAGGTAAGTTTCCACATGGTTTTTTGGTGGGTTTGTTTTTCATTTATCTTTTGTTTTTGCTTTTCAGGGTGGGGAGGTGGGGAGGACTTTCTGGTCAATGTGATCTCCCATTCCTGACCATTCTCTACCTCTGAGACTCCTACAAGGGCGTGAGAGTGGAAGAGCCATTGGGCAAGTTCACCCAAAACGGGAGTCAGAGTTGAGTTGTGCAATACAAGCAGAGTATTTCTCCTAACTTCAAAACCAGATCTGAGTTGTAAACAAGCTTGCACTTCCTCCATCCCTCCAGGGCTATAGACAAAGGGGAGGCAGTATTCTAGCCCTCTCTGCCCTACCCACCGCCTTGCTCTGATGCTGGACAGCATCACTACAATAATCAATATGCATGGATCCATACATGGATGGTTTAGCAGGTGAAGATGCAGTGCTTGTTGCCAAACCTAGTAACCCGAGTTCAATTCTCAGGACCCACATAGTAGGAGAGAACTGACATCTGCAACAAGATATCCTCTGATCGCCAAGTGAGGAAAGGGGTGGGCACACTTGTGCACTTGCGCATGAACACACACACACATGCACACACGAATGTGTCTTTTGGGTGTCCATGCACACAAGCAAACACACATACGTATGAAAGCACATACCACACATACATACATGAATAAATGAAAGCGCTCGCAAAAGCTCAGTGTGGTGGAACACGCCCAGACTCCAGCACTGGGGAGATTAATGCCTGTAATCCCATTTCTGGGAAGGCTACGGCAAGAGGATCATGAGTTTGAGATAAGCTTATGAAACTTAGCAAGTCCAAAGACTCACAAGCGGGCTCAGCCAGTAAAGGTGGTTGCTGCCAAGCCTGATGACCTGACTTTGATCTCTAGGACCCAGGTGATAGAGGCAAACAACCAAATTACAAGTTGTCTTCTGGCATCCACATGGATATAGCTCATGGGTAGAGTGTTTACTTAAAATACCCGAGACCCAGACTTAGGTCTCCCCTGTGAGAGAAAGAGGGGAAGGACAACAGGAAAGGAGGAATCTTAAGACAGCAATGACAGCTGTAAAGACAAAGGGGAGATGTGGGAATCCTGAAAACATACTTTTTGATTCCTTTCTTACCTGGTGGCCTTTGGAAATTCTCCCCCACCACTCCCTGGACCCTAGCTAGCCTCTCTCTACACCTAGATGAATAGTGTCTCTCCCTCTAGAAGGCCTACTAAGAAATAAGCTGATAACAGTCAGATTAGCAAAACAGATACACAAACTTATGATGTTTCCATGGGAGCCACACCTTATACAAGACTCAAGGAAGGGCCAGATTTGATGTTTGTACAACCCACTCCTCTGAGCTGAGGGGACTGTAGAATCTGGGAGGTGATGGCAAGGTTTTATAAAAGAGGGATGGAGGAAGCAGACTGCAAAGGAAATTCTTCTTATTCTGCAAGCAATAGAGCCCTAGCTAAGATTTCCCAGAATTTGCACAATAGGTTGATAGACCATTCTCGTGAGTTTATCTGCTTGGTGAGACTTCAGTAAGGGTGTTAGACTATTACTTAGGTTCTTCTTGAGTAACTTCCCTTAGTCAGATAAGGGAACTTCACTGAACCCTCCTCTCAGGCTTCCGTGAATCTAGTGAACCCTCCTCTCAGGCTTCTAGTGAATCTAGAAGTCAGCCAGACTTTGTTTCTCAGGCTGCTTCGAGCAGCCCAAAGCACTCAGCATGCCAGGTCGCCATATTGAGCGGCTCCTTTTCAGATCTCCAAGGGAGAGCAGAGGTGACTGAATGATGGTGGGTTATGTGATCAGTGTTGCTGACCATGATGACACATGCCTGTAATTCCAGCACCTTTGCTTCAGAGGCAAGCCTGAGCTACATAGAAAGACCCTGTAGCAAAACAGGCAAGCAATATTAAATAAACAAGCAAACACAACAAGGCAAAGCCCAGAAAAACAGGCAAAGTTTGGGATACAGAGGCATTTAAAACGCAGCCAGCAAGCAGGTTGGATTCTCACCTTTGAATACATTAAGTTGGTAAAGAGGCTTCTGGAAATAGCAGTAACTTACCTTTGCATAGCAGTGGTTCATATTTGCATATCATTAAGAGGGTGTGGTCCATCTTAACTCACAGTGACTCTTTGAACAGAACCAAGGCCCACACGTGGAGCCAGTAGCATTTTGGAAACTAAGAACCTGAATCAGGCAAGAGCACCTGACTCAAAACTACATGGGGCTATTAACCCACATGTTCTCTGAGGTTTGCAACCAAGGCTGACAGCCTCTTATAGAGGGAAGCACTGGGGTCTCACCACCTAGAAAAAGAGGGCACAGGACACAGGAGTGGAAGCTACATAGGCCCTGAAAAAAAAAATGCAGGCTAGGAGCACAGTACTTAAGGACTAAGGCCACCACTGGGCTGCACTGTAGCCAGGTGTCATGTGACTATTCAACAGTAAAGACACAAGACCAAGTCAAACCAGCTAACTGTACTCAGCTTCATTATAATAACATTTCCAGGTCATTAGCCTTGCAACATTGCCTGTGGGTATTACGCAGGTGACAGCGGTGACACCTCCAGAAAAGCCTCAGATTAAACCAGAAAATAGGAGTAAACACTATTCCAGGAAAATTCTGACCATCATAGGATTTCCTGCCGAAATTTCCCATCTTACTGAATACCTGCCCCCCGCACCACCCAGTAATGTAAGGCACCGCCAGAAGCCTGTCTGTTCTACAGCCTTCCTGGCCTTCACCTACATACAGTAAGGCTCAAAGCAGAGCCAGTAAGTGGCTCACCGTTTCCCAGCCCTCAGCCCTGTTTCATCCTCCAGTCACTGGTGTATCCCTCACCAGGCACCTCTGGTGTGATAACTGAGACACCTCCTGATGTGATGTTCAGTCACACACCCCACCCCCTCACCCCTTGCCGCCCATGTTCAATCCTGAGAGATTCATCTATCCAATCCTGTTTTCTATAATTTTCTAGAAGATATCTTTAAAGAAGAACTTGTTTTCCAGTATACAAGCCCTGTGGAGGGGAAGAGGAGTACAGATTTCTAAACCTTTGGTGAATTCTGGTCCTACTTCGTAGCTTCCTCTGGCTAGATGGCCCAGATAGAAAGTCAACTTTTTTTTTCCTGTTTGTTTGTTTTTGGGTTTTTGCATGACTTTTTCAATTAATTGACAGGTTTTGTTCTGATATTTTCATACACATATGACATTATGCTTTATTTTTTATTCCTCCAAGAACTAGATTTTTGAAATATTTTTTTTCTGGAGATAAAGACTTGCAGTACGCCTTTGAACTTAAGCTCCTCCTGCCTCAGTTTTTCCAATTATGTCTGTGTCTTCATGCAACCTCTTGACCTTCTAGAAAGAGTTGTCATTGACTCTTTCCTGTGTCCAGTGAGTCAGCCTGGTCAAGATTTTGCTGCAAGATACGTCCATGTACGTCCTACGTATTGTCTGCCACTTGGTGATAGGGCACAAATGTCCACAAATATACACCCACCATCTGCAAGGGACTTGAAGAAAGAGAGAGACTAACAGAAATATGGGAAATCACAAAGAGCTCTATTATGAGAGGCTGAATAGTAAGTCTAGAACCTGGTGCATGCTGGGTAAGTGCTCTCAGCTAACTGAGTTATGTCCCCAGGCACTAGAGCTCTAAGATCTTAGATTACAAGTTCAAGGTCATTCTGAGCATCTTTGTGAGGCCTCAGGTCAAAGTAAAAGATATTCAAGGGGTTGAGTTGGGACCTCGTTGGTAAATGGTGCTTCTCCTGAGTGTTCAAAGCCCAGAGTTCAACCCCTACCACTGATGGAGCAGACCTTGGATTGGGGATTTTAGGTATATAATATCACTGCAGAAAGGCAGGTGGGCGGGTGGGGGAATTGCAGTACTCCAAGAGAAAACAGGAAGTTATATTTTAGTGTCCGAGAAAGAAAAAAAAAGTTTTTAAGAGGTGAGGGGTTATATGAAAGCAATTGGCTAAGGTCGTGCCTACTGCAAGAGGTATAACTCCCTCAGTGCACCCCCAGAAAGAGCACAGGGTATCATAACCTGTTTGCCTTGCATATAATCCATGCAGAGGGTACTGCAGACTGATCAGACATCTGCCGTCTCTAAGTCCATCACCCTGGCAGTTTTACACAGTGTCATCAGCTGAATTAACACCTGTTAAAAACCATCATTCCCACTAGACTCAAAGCCACAAGCGCCTTTAATGAGGACCTGCAGAAAAGAACACATTTCCTCAGAGCCTTTAAATAAATGACATTAAGTTCTCCGTGCCAAATAAATTATTGAAACAGCGATTAGGGTTTGGATCGTACCAACAGAGCTGCTCAGAGGCACATATAATCTCATTTGGGATTTGACTGCCACGCCCGGGCTAGCAAACTGCCCAACCTCCTCCATGGATGGGTACGTGAAAAAAAAAAAAAAAAATCCTTTTCAGTGTGTATTTAAACAAGAACTTCAGTGCTAAATTAGCAGTGGGTTTTGTGTATGAATTTTCTTTGCATTCTAACATTATGTAAATGAAAAACCCCAACGAAGTGCAAATTAGGACTATTCTTAATTCGAAAGGGCTGCTATTCTGTGATAATGACGCCATGGAACACTTCACAGTCTGCCAAGCACGGTGTGTGGTTCCTGCTCCCCATCTGCCTTGTGAGACTCCCAGCAGGGGGACACCCACTGTGTCCCCATTTTTACCCCTTGCCCACTAACGTCAATCAGATCTAATTCACACACCCTCTTCTCTTCCTCCTTATGATTTCATCTCCCAAGGATCATTTCCTCACTAAAAACAGAACAAGAGGTTGAGAGAGACTCAATCTGTATGGACAGAGGTATTATAGGATATGAGAAGCCTGACACCCAGAAGTGACTCACCTGGATTTTATCCCAATTCCTTCTGGACCAGCGGCCTCATCCCAGGACCCTAATTTTCTTCATCTGGAAAATGAATTACCTACCTCTGCAGGTTGCAAAGCTCATGAGAGATTAGATGCCTTGAGGTTGAAATCTAAGCCTGGCATAGAAGATTTGTTCGTCAAATGATACCTAGTGTTGTTTGCAAAGTTCAGCTTAGATAAGAGCTGTTACGTCAGTTTGCAATTCAGCAGTTGGCAGGTTTTTATTCGGGTTTGTTTGTGTGCTCTTCTATCTGAATACCAGGCAATAGGTTACTGTTAAAAACAACAACAAAAAAAAAACCTATTGGCAGTGCAGGGAAGTATAAGTCAATCGTAGCAGCCATGCCTAGCACTCATAGGGCCCTAAGCTCAATTCCCAGCCTTTTTCTTTAATGACCATTCACACACAGGAAGGAAGGAAGGAAGGAAGGAAGGAAGGAAGGAAGGAAGGAAGGAAGGAAGGAAGGAAAAAGCTAGTTTTACACACACAGGAAGGAAGGAACAAATGAATGAAAAAGTGAGTTTTAAACACACACACACGCGGCCGGGCGTGGTGGCGCACACCTTTAATCCCAGCACTTGGGAGGCAGAGACAGGCGGATTTCTGAGTTCGAGGCTAGCCTGGTCTACAGAGTGAGTTCCAGGACAGCCAGGACTACACAGAGAAACCCTGTCTCAAAAAAAAAAAAAAAAAAAAAAAAAAAAAAAAAAAAAACAAAACAAAAAAAAAAACCAAAAAACACACACACACACACCAGCAAAGAGACACAGACATGGAGATCACATAGCCTAGGTGTGACAGATCCAACTCTCAGGCCTTGCGCTCTTTTTCATGTTTCTGCCTGGGTTGCACACAGATGTAACAATGTTCCAAGGGCAGGATTCCCTGAACTCTAGAAAAACCAGTTTCAATCTCCTATTAAGCATGGGGATTAAAAACCATAAGAATTCTACTCTCTGAGTATGCTCTGGAGAATTGAACTTGCCAGGTCTGCTGAATTATTGACTGACTGACTGACTGACTGATTGATTGATTGATTGATTGATTGATTGTTACTTTACATGTTGGAGCATTTTTGCTTGTATGTGTGCCACGTCCATTTCTGATATCTTCAAGAGGCCAGAAGAGGGCTTTGGATCCCCTATAACAGGAGTTACTGATGTTTGTGAATTGCCATGTGGGTGCTGGGAATCAAATCTAGGTCTTCTGGAAAAGTGACCAGTGCTGTGTCATCCGGCTAACCCCCCTGACTTTGTGTGTACTGCATGCAAACTCACTTAGGTAGGCACGCGTCTTAAACAGCACAAATCTCACCAATGGAAGAAAGCGTTTCTACTGTCCTTTATACTAATTAATTTATCACGATTCGGGTCTAGTTTGTGATAGCTGGTGTTCTCTTTGTCCAGCATGGATTCCAGTCCAAGACACTTCACAGGCTAATCACACCTAAGAATATGCATTCCTAAAGAGGGCCTTCACATGTTAAGTGTGTGCCCTCAGAGTGGGTTCTGCACGGCATGTAAAAGTCTGGATGTAAAAGTCTGGATTCCTGGCATGGAATTCTGTGCCTTCAGTTCTCTGATGACCAGGATCTAGGTAGCATGCTTTAACATAGCCAGCCAGATAAAACTGTGTTCCTTTAGACCTTACCCTAAAGGAGCCATTTATGCAAAGAAAAGAATTCATGCCTCCACTGTGGTCAGCTGGATAAGACAAGCCCCACTCCCAAGTAGCTATTACAAGTGCGTTGGGTAGCCTAATCTCAATCAATACAAGTGATTTATTTTTCACAATTGGCATAACAATATAGAGAATGATCTTCATTAGCGGCTAGCTAATTGGTCGGGTGAGCATTAGAAACCTGCTCTCAGTAAATCCGGACGTGTCCAAGGCATGACGCCTGTCAAAATGGCAGTGAAGACGCACTGTTCCATTGCACGGCTCCACCCACAAGCACAAGTCCTCTAGTCTTAGAGATAGGAACTAAACTGGACACACTGACTTCTGTGTGTCGTCCCTGCACTTGAGAGGTGGAGGCAGGAAAATTATAATGACTTTGAGACCAGCCTAGGTTACACAGTTAGCTCTAAGCCAGCCTAGAATAAGACCTTGTCACAATGAAAGAAAAATTAGACTGGAAAACATAGCCCAGTAGGTACAGTACTTGCCTCAAAGACATAGGGAACTACAGTTGCTCCCCAGAACCCATACAAAAGCTTGGCATGGTAGCATGTCTTGGTTATCCCAGTGCTGCAGAGGCAGAGACAAGCAGGTCCCTGGTGCTCCCTGGTCATCCAGCCTAGTCTCCTTGGCAAGGAATGATACCTGATGCTGCCCTGCACTGTGCTATCTTCCGCATACAAATGCACACACACTCCCATACAAATGTTAACATGCACAGAGACACATACCCACAAAAGAAAAGGGATGGGAGAGACAGAATGAGGGAGAGAAAGGGGGGTGAGTTGGCTACATCTTCTCTAACCCACTCTGCTTCCGTGGGTCTAAGGATTCTGGCAGCCCGCTATAAGCTGTAATTGCAACCGCATGCCAACTCTAGAATGTTCTTTCTGCATCTGATAGAACACATTCAAGAGAGGTGTGATGAAAATGTCGAAGACAGAGCTGGGGCTTCGGACGCCCTGTTGCTAAGAACTGTTTAATTAATGTTCACATGTGTGGCGGGCTCCGGTGTGAGGTTGCCACCCTTCAAATGTTTCAGTAAGGGTCCCAGACAGCAATTAACCCTGGCGATTCTAACTAACCCGGTTGCTTCCTTATCTGTCAAAAACGGGCATGGCCAGCCTAATCTAGGTCAGCTTCAATGTGTGTCATTGAGTGATCATGATGGAAAACTAGGGTAGGGTTGGGGTAATGGGGAAAGGATTTTCAGGATCATTGTATAACTGGGAGAGCCAGCATGCTAATGCTTATACAGGAAGTATGTCAGCATGCTAATGCTTGTACAGGAAGTACCTTTCTTTCCCTCCCACAGTAGTCCATGGCAGCCAATAATTCAGGTTCCTTCTACCTCATTGCTCTGCCATGCTGGTTGTCTTTTGTCTTGTGGTCCACAGTGGCTCACCAGCTCTTCCTCAAAAACCAGGAGGAAAGGGAATGTGGCACAAATCAATGTGTGTGCGTCACTTCCTCTCCCATCCCGACGGTCAGAAGCTAGTCCTCGACTACTTACACGCAAGGGATGTTGGGAAGACAGAGTCTAACTCTGAGTGGTCCTGTGCTCACCTACAAGTCAGAGCTTCTCTTCCCGTTAGAAGTGGGGAACAATACAGAGAAGGAGTCACTGATTGGTTGCTTCTGAACTCATCAGGGAGTAGTAGTGAGCAGGGCTGATGGTTAGGAGACAAGTCTCAATGATTGTTATTTTAAAACACTGCTGTATTTGTGTACTCAGTGGTAAACTGTCACTTCTCAAACCCCTAAGCAACACCATGCTGCTATTTAAGCCCCAATTACGTAGCCCCTCTTCTAGGTTGGTTTGGACCTGGCTCACCAAGGGTCTCGTTCACTCTGACCCAGCCCACTGGCTTGTACTGTTTTGTCAATGCCTTTGACTTACCCAATTTTTAAATGTTTTCCATGGAAGATGGTAAGAATATCTAGAAATAGGAATGTATGGCCCTCTTGAAGAACTGAATATATTTAACCTAGAGCAGAAGTGGTAGAGGCAACGCCACTGTATCATTTAAACATTCAGAATAACCATTGCCTTTTTAAAACGTTCTTTTAAATATCTACAATGTGTTGAGACTTGAACCGGGCTCAGTGCTTCAGATAAGATCTCTTAGAACAGTGGTTTTCCGCCTTCCTAATGCTGTGGCCCTTTCATACAGTTTCTCATGTTGTGGTGACCCTCCCAACTATACAATTATGCTTGTTGCTTCTTTATAACTATCATTTTGCTACTGTTTGGAATTATAACTTAAATATTTGATATGCAGGATGGCCTTATGTGTTCCTTGTAAAAGGCTCATCGGCCTCCACAGGGGTTAAGACCCACAAGTTGAGAACCACTGTTTAAGACTCTCAAAGCAAATCTGTGTAATAGGAATTATTTTTTTTACAGTATGTACAACATTGTTAAAGATCAGAGACGTTGGCCTGTTGTAAAAGAGACACAGATAGGTCTGGGAAGACCTCAGTTAGTAAAGTGCTTACCAATCAAGGGTGAGGATATCAATTCTAGCATCACCCCCGCATGAAAGTCCAGGCAGCTGGGTTGACATCCTAAAATTGGAGAGGCAGAGAGAGGTGGATCTCTGAAACTCAGCAGCCAGCCAGTCTAGCCCATAAGTGAGCTCAGGATTACATAGAAAACACAGTTTCAAAAAAATGACTAAAGAAAATATCCTCCATTGACCTGTGGCCTGCACACACACACACACACACACACACACACACACACACACAGAGCACACATATGAAGAAGACATTTAGAGTCAATATGCAAGCCCCCACATGTTTGACTCCAAGCTGAAAACTTCCTCCACTGTGCCAACACACTCACAAACAGAATGTCTGAATAACCAACAATCACTTTTTAAATAGGCAAAAAAATGTCCAAGTGAAGACTTCAGAAAAGAGAAGGCATACATAGCCAAACCTTGAATAAAAAATGATACTCCGAATTGTTGGTTATCAGGGAAATTCGAATTAAGACCACAATGACTATCACCACACACCCACTGGACTGAGAACAATAGAGCCTAGAAACTCCCAATGCCAAATGTTGGAGAAGCTGTGGCATGTTGATGGAAAAAAAATACATAATTGTTCAGTCATTTGGGAAGTTTGAGTTTTCTGCTTTTCTTTCTTTGGTTTGGGTTTGGTTTGGCTTGGCTTGGGTTTTGGTTTTGTTTGTTTGTTTGTTTGTTTGTGACAGGGTCTTTTCTAGCCAGGAATGGCCTGGAATCACAGGCACGTGCCACCATGCCTGCTTTATGCACTACTGGGGATCAAACCCAGGACTTGTGACTGGGACTGCATTAAGCAAGCACTCTACCAAATGAAGAACATCTCCAGGCCCAAACTGGCATTTTCATATATAAATATTACTAGTCTACTTTATGATTCAGGATTTGTAAGATAAATAAAAATCATAGTCAACCCAAAAAGTCTGTATGAGACTGTCCACAGTCGCTTTCTTCCTTGAAGCTCAGCTTCGGAAACAAGACACATGTCCATTCACAAGAGGAGGATGGAAAAACAAACTGAGGTAGTTCCATTACAAAGAGACAGTGTCCGACCACAAATGGAACAAATCATTTAAATATGTAACGTGGATGAATCTCAGAGACACTATGTTAAGTGTTTTTTTTTTTTTAAGCTGGACACACAAGAGGAAGGGTACCAGTTACTTCATTTGTGTGAAATCCAACATGCAGTGTTCACCTATGGAAATGAAGAGTAAGAACAGGAGCTGCCTGTCAGAGAGTGGGAGAGGGACCCCAATTAGAGAATATTATCTATTTATGATTTATCTATCTATCAATCAATCTATCTATCAATGAATCTTCTATCCATCTGCCTATGATCTATCTATGAATCGTCTATCCATCTGCCTATGATCTATCTATCTATCTATGAATCGTCTATCCATCTGCCTATGATCTATCTATCTATCTATGAATCATCTATCCATCTGCCTATGATCTATCTATCTATGAATTGTCTATCCATCTGCCTATGATCTATCTATCTATGAATTGTCTATCCATCTGCCTATGATCTATCTATCTATCATCTATGAATCATCTATCCATCTGCCTATGATCTATCTATCTATGAATCGTCTATCCATCTGCCTATGATCTATCTATCTATCTATGAATCGTCTATCCATCTGCCTATGATCTATCTATCTATCTATGAATTGTCTATCCATCTGCCTATGATCTATCTATCTATGAATCATCTATCCATCTGCCTATGATCTATCTATCTATGAATCATCTATCCATCTGCCTATGATCTATCTATCTATCTATGAATCGTCTATCCATCTGCCTATGATCTATCTATCTATCTATGAATCGTCTATCCATCTGCCTATGATCTATCTAACTATGAATCATCTATCCATATGCCTATGATCTATCTATCTATCTATGAATCGTCTATCCATCTGCCTACGATCTATCTATCTATGAATCGTCTATCCATCTGCCTATGATCTATCTATCTATCTATGAATCATCTATCCATCTGCCTATGATCTATCTATCTATCTATGAATCGTCTATCCATCTGCCTATGATCTATCTATCTATCTATGAATCATCTATCCATCTGCCTATGATCTATCTATCTATGAATTGTCTATCCATCTGCCTATGATCTATCTATCTATCTATCATCTATGAATCAATCCATCTGCCTATGATCTATCTATCTATCTATCATCTATGAATCAATCCATCTGCCTATGATCTATCTATCAAATGAATTGTCTATCCATCTGCCTATGATCTATCAATGAATCATCTATCCATCTGCCTATGATCTATCTATCTATGAATCGTCTATCCATCTGCCTATGATCTATCTATGAATCGTCTATCCATCTGCCTATGATCTATCTATCTATCTATGATCCATTTATTCATCTACCGATATATCTATGATCTATTTATGTATCTGTCTATCTAGTATGTTTATAGGGACAGGATTGGATGCATGTAAAGGCTCGAAGCCAGATTGTGGGAGTTGGCTCTCTCCTTCAACCATATGGGTTTTGGAGACCAAACTCAGCTCTTCAGGCTTGGTGGAAAGCACCTCTATCCACCTAGCCGTTTCACTAGCCCACTTTCCTACTTTATGATTGTGCCCGGATATGCAAGTATATCCATTTAACTCATTGGATTAGATCTGTGTCTCCCCTGTGTTCAATTATATTCTGGCCCAAATTAATTTAAAATAAATGAATGGCTTCTCCCACTATCCTGTTCCTGGGCATGTAAGTTTCTAGGCTAAATTAATGCTTGTCGGAGATGGTTTTGTGTTGCGCGCACCTCCCGTGTCCCCCCTCACGCGGAAGGGCTGAAGACAGGAAGAGGCCCAGCTTAAATACACCCTAGAGTGACGTATTCACTTCTGATTGGCTGTTCACTCATCACCCAATATTACGCCTCTGGATTGGCCAGTGACTTTGGCGGGCTTTCTGCCTTTGCAGCTGCGCAGTTACTTGTTTACTAGTGGGGGGACACGATGTCCGAGCCATCTTGGAATGGCGGATACTCACTACAGCTCCCAACAGTTTTGGAGGGGTTTAGCTCGAAAGTTAAAACAAAGTAAACAGACACAACACAAAACAAAACAAACTCGGACTTTAAATGTGCAGATTTTATATATGTCGGAACCTGAACTAACAAAGCAAAGCTGTCTTCTTCAGCTTCTGAGAATTCCGCTCTTGGACATAACTCAAACCTTAAACTGAGGCTGGGGAGGTGGTTCCATTGGTAAAGAAGTTGCTAGAGCAGTTGGAGAGCCTAAACTTAGGTGTGTGTCAAAAGTTGGGTGTGGTAGTTCATGCTTATCCTATGGCTCCAGGGACAAGAAACAAGAGACCCTGTCTAAAAAAAAAAAAAAAAAAAAAAAAAAGAAGTAAGTAAGAAACGAACGAGGGAGACACCAGAGTTTACTTCTTTCCATTACATGCACAAACATGTATGTGTAATTTGACCCAGGAACCTACACACAAGTGCCTATCTAAAACACGTTCATACATAGGCACACATGCACACAAATATAACTATTTAAAATATATTTCTTTTCTGATGCTTTCTTTTTTATAGAGGGGTAAGGTTTTTTGTGTTTGTTTGTTTGTTTGTTTGTTTTGCTATTTTTAATTATGTGTGTCTGTTGTTATGTGCAGAAGTTCATGGAGCCAGAGGAGTTGGATCTTCTGGAGTTGGAGATACAGATGGTTGTGAATCATCTGATGTGGGTGGCGGGAACCAGAATCTGGCTCATTGAGGGGACAGTGCACACTGTTAACCACTGAGCCGTTCTCTCTGGCACCATCTGCAACGTTCTCATTGAAAATTACATTATTTCCTCTTTTGAAAACCAAGCCTTCTGTGTTCCCATATCTTTAAAACATGTGGTATTTACACATTTCCTTTGTCAGCATCCTCCCACGTCCCACCAATTCCTTCCGCTCCCTGAAGGGCCTAAGCAGAAGCCACAAGTACCTATAAGGTTCCCTATACACTCCTCTGGCTACTTAGGAGTTGACCCCATGCTGGGTGTCCTAGTCAAGCTTTATATTGTTGCATTGTAACACCATAACCAAAAAGCAAATTGGGGTGCCATATTTTCAGCAGAGGTTCCTTCCTTTAAGATAACTCTAGCTTATGTATCAAGTTGGCATAAGACCAGCCAGGATATCTCTGTCGACTTGACACACAGACATATCACTATTCAGCCACACCTCTCATATTCATCCCCCAGATCTCACATTGAAAACATAAATAACTTTAAAAGTCCCATGATCTTTACAATTTCTAACACATTTAAATTCCCGTTTCTTTAAAATATAAATATCAAAAAATCTCTTTTAAATTTTCAAAGTCTTTCAGCTGTGGGCTCCTATTTAAAAAAAAAAAAAAAACAAAATTAAATTAAATACCTTCTTCAAAAGGGAAGAACCAGGGCACAGTCTATCTGAACCAAGCAAATTCCAACAGTATAAACGACACAATGTCCAATTATCTGGGACTCATTCAAGATCTTCTGAGCTCCCCACAAAGAGTTAGAGCCACGTCTCCAGCTCTGCCCTCTGCAGCACACACAGCTTGTCTTCTAGGCACTGGTTGCCTCCACTCCACTGCTGCTGCTATTCCTAATGGTTGTCCCATGATACTGGGATCTCCAAAACTGCTAGTTTCCCTTGCTGCAACTAGGCTGCACTTTCACCAATAGCTCTCTCTCTCTCTCTTTTTTAATTATTTATTTACTTTATGTATATGAGTACACTGTAGCTGTCTTCAGACACACACCAGAAGAGGGCATCGGATCCCATTATAGATGATGGTTGTGAGCCACCATGTGGTTGCTGGGGATTGAACTCAAGACCTCTGGAAGAGCAGTCAGTGCTCTTAACCTCTGAGCCATCTCTCTAGCCCTCACCAATAGCTCTTAATAGATTCTCTTTATGGTTCCAAACCTCAGCTTCTCTGCATGACTCCTTCAGTCCTGGGTCTTCATCTGCTATGGAGGCTGCACCTTCACCAATGGCCTTTCCTAGCCTCTCACAGAGCCAATCCTCAGATGCTCTCCCTTGACCCCTTCATGCCTTCAAAGCCAGTACCACCTGGGTGACTCTCACATATTACCAAGTTCAGCTGCCAACATGAAATACAACCTTGGCCATCTTTGGAACACAGCTTCTCTGTATTCTCAGAAAACACTTCTCAGAAGATTTCAGTTCAGTGATGTTGGTCTCTTCTTAATCACCACTAATTTCTTAGCTCCGGCTGAACAGCATCAATTGCCCCAGAAAATGCAAAGGTTTCACTTCAGTGGTGTTGGTCTTTTGTTAATCATGGCTGACTCTTCAGTCCCAGCTGACCAGAACAGCAGAATCTCAACTCAAATAGCAAATAACGCTGCTAGAATTTTTAAACTTTCCTTTGGAACTTCGCAGGGCAGGCCTCCATCTTCTGCACTGCTCCCAACCTTTTTTTATCTTTCAAGCTCCTCAAGAACAGTTCACTGGGCTCTCACTACTCAATGACTTCTCTAGCTTAAAGTTCCAAAGTCCTCCTCCCACAATCCTCCCCCAAACATGGTCAGGTCTGTTAAATCAATACCCCACTCCCGGTACCAACTGTCTTAATTAGGGTTCCTATTGCTGTGATAAAACATCATGATCAAACAGCAAGTTGGGGAGGAAAGGGTTTATTCAGCTTACACTTCTACATTATTGTTCATCACCAAAGGAAGTCAGGACAGGAACTCAAACAGGGCAGGAACTTGGAGGCAGGAGCCGATGCAGAGGCTGGACATGTGCTGCTTACTAGCTTGCTTCCCCTGGCTTGCTCAGCCTGTTCTCTTATAAATCCCAAGACCACCAGCCTAGGGATGGCACCACCCACAGTGGTCTGGGCCCTCTCCCATCAATCAGTCATTAAGAAAATGCCTTACAGTCAGATCTTACAAAGGCATATTCTCAATTTTTTTTTTAAAAAAATAACTCTAGTTTTTGTGTCAAGTTGACATAAGACCAGCCAGCACACTAGGGTTGGCCTGTGGCACAGCATTGATCCCAGGCTAAATGATACTGAGGGTCCCTTGAGTCCAAAGATGTGAACTCTTTGAACATGTGATCCCGGGCTTGAAGAATATAGGTGAACATCCAAGCTACCATCATCTTCATCTATTCTACTTGAGTTGCACCCAATGACAGAGTCTGATTTGGAACATTTTGCTATGGGAATTGTATGTCTTAGAATAAGGCCCAAAGTCTCATTTTCAGCAGATACAGGAAAGACTGGAGACTGTCAAACTTGTGTAGAGTTGGAGTCTGGCAGTCTTGGGGCTGGATGGGTGTCATTGCTGGAGAATGGAACTCTGTGGATTTCCTGGATATGAGGCTTGAAAGAATCAGATGAATAGAACGCAGGCCTAACTGTAGAGGCATGCATTTACTGAGGGCTTCTTGCGTCATATCATACGCTACACATTTTGTGTCCATTAATCTTACTTAATCCACATCAGAACTCTGGAGAGAAGTTAACTAGAGTGCTCAATATTTTCTAGCTAGTGAGTGATAGAACTGAATCCCATTTCCAGGTCTGTTTAACTCCAAACTACACACAATTAATCACTAGGCTGTACAGTGTCTTGGAAAGGAATTAGCAAACACTGTGTCCTATCACTTGCTTAGAGGTTAGTCAAGCAGCCCAAGGTCAGACACACCTTTCCATAGCCCTTGGGGTAACCTTCCAGTGTCTCTAACATCTTCAGCAAGGGCATTCTTCGTTCCTAATCCCACAGCTTACTCTTGTATGGTGAGCATCAGCCTTGATACCCAACAATTTCAGTGACAGAAGGAGGATTCAGAGTGGCTGCATACAAATTTGACACATCCCAGGGCATCTTCCGATCATCCAAGGTCAGTCAGGTGTCTATAGCCTATAGTCTGGAGGAATATTAATGAGGGGATAGGACAGGTTAAGAAGCAATAGTTCATTAAAGTGATATATACTCATTAAGGTGCCATTAGAGCAGACCAAAGGGTGTACAGTAACATGAATCTGCCAGTCTAGCCAATGAAAGTTCAAGGGACAAATCAGAAAGACAGGAGAAGTAGGAGCTGGAAGCATTAGCAATGTCGTGCTGAAATTTCAAAATAGTGTTCAACTTCGGTCATTTTGGATTTTAACTTGCCAGGAACTTATGTCCCCTCTCCGTTTCTTCTCTGAGGATGAGAGCCAGGCTCTTGTACAAGAAGGGCCTGTGTTGTGTGTTTTCATGTTTCTGCTTTTGAATGTAGTAATTGTCCTAGAAGACGGCACAGAAGAAGAAACAGAGAAGTTTAATTTATAGAGTCAAGAAGAAGTTCATGGGCTGTTTTCTGAAAGAGCGGAGATAAGCCAAGCATTGCAGTGACGTGCTTTAGTCGAGGTGTGACCACGGGACTCCATGAAGGTGAAGGCATTGTGCCTAATTTAAGAGTCAAGGGCTTTAGATGGAATTAAAGGAACTGTGAACTGGGCCACTATGCTTGACACTGCCTTCTCCTCACCTGATGCTCTGAATAAACACGTGATTTCTTACACAACAATCACATGACCTTTCGAAAGCCCAGAGACAGGAACCGTGTCTGGCCACTGACATTGCTTATGCATGTCACTTTGGTGAGCCTACTTCAGAATGGAGGGCTAGTGATTATATGGTACTGTGTGTGTGTGTGTGTGTGAGAGAGAGAGAGAGAGAGAGAGAGAGAGAGAGAGAGAGAGAGAGAGATACAGAGACAGACACAGAGAGACACAGAGAGACAGAGACAGACAGATAAACGAGACAGAGACAGAAACAGAGAGACCAAGGCAGAGAGACGCAGAGATAGCGAGGCACAGTGAAAGAGAAAGAGAAGAAAGTAAGGTAAAGATGAGTTTTCCATTTGGCTTAAACAGCAGAAAAAAAAAAATCCTAGAAGTCAAGGCCAGGTACAAAGGCTGGACTTGAGCTTGAACTGGGAGAGACCTTCAAAGCAAGAGGATACAGGAGACCAAGCATGTGGGCTAGCCTGTTTGCATGAGAGTCTTCTTTAAATACAATGAATAGAGAGAGGTTGAGAGAGAATTGCAAGATTCTCGCTAATCAAATGCATAAGTTGGTACTGGACTACACTTGGAGGGAACTTACCAGAACCACGAGCTAGATCAAGGATCTGCAGGATCCAAGCCACCATCAGTTTTCTGGACATTGTTCACTCACCCATAACACAGCCTTCACTCTTTTTCATCATTGTCTGTGTTTCAGAAGGCTGAGGGTATTGCTGTATCACTGGGATCCCAGTGGCTTCCAGTTGGCTGTGGCCAATTGGAGGCACTGGTAAGGGGGACCACAGTATGCCAAGGAAATCAGGGCAGTTCCCCAGTTTCCTGCATCTGGATAGCCATGGATTAGCCCAGTTCCTCTTCAGATGGCCCTGGTTCCTTTTGGGTTGTGCTCCTACAGACAGACACCCCCTCTTGGCTCCAATCACTTGTGCAGTACAGTGTCCACTCCTTGTATGTTTCCCATGTTCTTTTGATGTATCATGATGTATCATGCAACCCAAGCTGACCTGAAACTTCATGCGTAGCCAAAAGCAGTCATGAGGTAATGATCCTGCTGCTTCTACCTCTTAAAGGCCGAGATGGGCACCACCATGTCCATCAAAGTCTTTTCCTAAAATATCTGATCATACGTGCCATTGAGGAACACTTTCTGAGGTGGGATTTCACATAGCAATGTATTTCATGTGGCCTCAGAAACTACCATGTAGCCAAGAATGACCGTGAACTTCTGATCTCCTTGCCTCCGCCTCCTTGCTGAGATTCCAGGAACGTACCATTATACCTACCCAGTGTTATGTAGTACCTGGGAATTGAACCTAGGACCTTGTGCATGGAGGACGAGCACTCTACCAGCTGAGCTACATCACCAGCCCTCAAGGCACTTCAATAACGATCATCTGCCAAACGGAGAGCGTTAAAATTAAAATCTGAATAACTGTCCCTAAAAATGAGTTTCTATCCCGACTGTGACCTTGCCCGACAATTTCATCAGTGTGAATTGTTGCAAAGGGAACTTTCCCAAGCTCTTCTGTTGTCCTTGTGTTCTGTCTTCAGTGGGAGAATCAGCTCCATGAGATGGATGGTGGTGCCTAGGTAATACCCTTGTTAAATATGCATAGGTATTAGATACACTTGCCTTTTCTCTCAATTGCGTAAGAATGTAAAACTACAGCTGTATTGAAATAGTGAATTATTGAAAGTAAGTAAATATTAATAGATTTGAGTGCAGTAATTCAGAGCACAGGCTTTTAGCTCAGACACATGGAGACACAAATCTTTTAACTCTGTGCCCTGGGAAGTTACTTAATCTCTTCAAGTCTTGGTTTTTTCTTTTCCATAAAATAGTCATGTAACTGGGATCAACTGAACAGTTTGTCCCTGCTATTGATTCTTTTGTCTGTTGTTCTTACAGACTTCAGAAGTCAGAGGGAAGCAGTAACTATTGCCACCACGATTTGGGCCCTACTGTGATTGGTATCTATAATTTCCGACATACATTGTCCAAGCATTGCTTTGCACAGAATACAGAATGGTGGTCCAGGGCGTACTTGCAAAGCCAAGGATGACTAATGTTGTTCTTCCAGGAGGGAAGTATGTTGTTATGGAATCACGTATTCTAACCATCAAACCGCTATTGATCATTTAGAAATTGTTAGCGTTATATCTGCCCATGCTCTGATGATTTCTTTGCCATGAACAGTTTGTCCTCCCAGCTACTGCATAACCCCCAGATAACATTCTTCTTCTTAGTTTACAGTCTGTTTCAGTTAACTGTCATGATCCTAGCTTGCAATTCCCCAAGTACCAAGTCTTCTTGAAGCAAAAGTAAAACAAACTTCAAGATCAGAATAGGAGGCCATGAGATGTGCTGAACTCACATTTGCCTGGGCTTATTAGTGCAATTGATTCTGAAACAAGGCTCTCAACTCCCTCCCCCGGTATTTGTTTGTTTCTTGTCAGCTTCACACATGTATAATAATTAATAACGATGTCTTGACTTTGGGTTTTAGTATAAACATCCGGGAACAAATTCTTCAGCTGAATACATCTGAGACACAGATTGTTTAGCTGATCCGTCAATAGCACCTGCTTGTTATGTGTGTTGTGAAAGCTAAATGAGATTCATACGGTGTGGAGACAGTAAGCACTTGAAAAGCATTACTTGCCATTGTTGCTGTTAATTTTAATTTACAGCCTCTTAGTCATGCAGGCACCTTTTCAGGCGTATCTGCCATCTGCCTATTAGTGATGGCGAGGTGTTCAGATCCTTTGCCCATTTATTAGTTGGGCTCTTCACATCTTATCATTGAGTCTATGGATTCTTTGCAGTGTTTGGGCAACCATACTTTATCAGATACGTCATTTGCAAATAACGTGCCCCTAGTTACCCTTTGATCCAGCATCTCATGCTTGATGATGTTAAAATAATAGTGCATTCTGAATTACCTCCTGGATTTAGTGGTCTAATGTTTTAAAGGATTTAGAACAGTTAGTGGCACATGGTTAAGAGCTACATGAGTATCAGTTAATATACGAGTAATAATTAAGTATAAATACCCAATTTGCTTCCTTCCTACCCAATTAAAAAATGATTCTTAGCCACTTCTCAAACTACATTCTGACTTTCTCCTGAATGTTTTATTGGAAGACCTTCCTAAGTCCGGACATGCCTGGTTTGGTTTCTGATTTTTAGCATCAGGTCAGCTTATGGGCAAAAGCTATTTTAGGTAACTTTTCCTAAATATTTTATTTCTTACACTCTTACAGGGGAGCATCCTTATGTTTCAAGCACAGCAGAAGACCGGCTGAAGTCATATTTCCTAAGCCAGTCTCTTCCCTCGGCCCCACCTCAGTGACAGAAAGCAGAAGCAAGCCTGGAGCTGCTGATTCTCTGTTAATTTAGAGATTTATGTCTGTTTGATTGGATGATAACTCAGGACAGTGAAGGCATAAATGTTTTCTTTTAAGAATGAGTTGGAATTACTGTTCTCTGGTGTCAAATTCGCGATAATGGAGAATATGAATTTCTTATTTAGATCAGATAAATGCTTTCATGACTGAATTAATCTTTGATTTTTTGAGGCCTGTAGCTGGCTACAGAACAGAAGGCCTCTGTGGTACAAAGTGAAACATTTCTCTCTTACCCATCCTTTTTCTATCCTTAGAAGAGACACTTAAAATGCCTCTCTTATCCTGCAGAGTCAAGAGGCCTTGCCTGACACTAGGGCCTTCATGGGAGCTGCAGAGAAGCATTCTGGGTGTGCGAACTACCGCTCTGATATCATGTGAAGACTGTCAATGAGACACTTACTAAATAGGAGAAAAACGCAGGACTGAAGTTGGATAATTTGTCTAAGGATAATGGTGGATTCCAAGAGACAAAAAGATTGGATGGGGAAGTTGAGGAAAGCGAGGCTAATGGAAGACGAACAAAACTGAGATGAATGGTAGGAGGCTAGAAACAAGAAAGTGCATAGTGATGATCGATGAGCTATGAGCGATGAGCGATGTCCTCTGATGCTTCAGCATTCAGACCAGCTGTTTTGGGGCGGTTCTCAGATACACATGAACCTGAACAGGCACAATGCTTGGTTTCTCCCATTCTCTTCCTTCTGTATTAGTCCACTAGATACAGAAACAAAAACTAAGACTAACTTCAGCGATAAAGGGAGTTTTCTTGCTCAAGTTTTCAAGAAACCTAAGAAGTTAACTGACTTCAGGCTTGGCTGGATCTAGACATTCAAAGCATAACAGAAAACTGTCTCTCTTGGTTACGTAAACTCCCAATTCTCTTTGTTTGATGGGGTGGGGGGTGTTTCCGTTTGGTTTTTGTTTCCATCTGACATCATGGATGATCACTGGTTATCCCTGGCTTGTGCCACTCCTAGAGAATTATGGAAAGAGAGAACTGTCTTTCCTCGGTGGCTGTTCTACTTATCAGATCCTGAAGAAGATTCTGCTGGTGTTGTATATCCATATTTCTAGTTCCAGGGGAATGGCATGTCCAATTGGTCGATTGGAGACACGTGCTTAGGCTATGGAGTATAGCCAGAAGCCATTTTGTTTTTCAACTGGAAGACTGACAAGCAGCTGTCTTAATAGAACATTTTTCTAAACTCTTCAACTCAACTGTTTCCCCATCTGCAGAGTCTGGTGTAGGTTCTGTTTGGGAATGGAGTTTGGCATCCTCATGGGCATTATGGACAGGTTGGCGATCATCCTTTCAGAACTCTCTGCCCTTCATGGTGGGTAATGATGATCCACCTACATGCTGCCGTCTAGACTTAAATGTGTATGGGAGGAATCTCAAACCGACTAGAGATTTCTCTCCCAGATGTCTAGTGGTCACAGTGCAGGAAGGGGCTATGGCAAGGAAAACAATCCGTGATCTTAACCTTACCAACCTACCAGGAAAAATATGCCTCCTGGAACATTAGTGGCATACAGGCTATGAGGGTAACCAAGGGCTTTCTGATTGGATTTGAAGTCTTCTCCAAAGGGAAGAACTTAGTACCCGGTACTGTAAAACCATGACAAAAATAAAAAAAATTAAAAAAAAAAATAACTTGGAGGACTCATAGGTACTGGGGAGAAACTTCCTGGTGTTTCACTAATGGTCACGCTGACAAACTTATATTCTCCGCATTTATATCTATACTCATAGATTTGTCTGAGCTCTTGGTCAGAGAGTAGTGGTTCATGCAGATAACCAGACCTGGTCAAAATGCTAAGAGTGAGTGACTGTGCGTGCCCAGCCATAGATGTATGATCTGTATTGGCCTCCTCCTCCGAGTCAAAGCTCAGGAAACATGAGGGGGAAAGTAGGTAGAAAGAAGAGAAGAGACGGAGGGATGGGAACAGAGCTGCCTTCTGGGTGTGACACGGCTGGTGAACGTATAAATGCACAGCACTTAGAACTGTCTATACGAGACTTGCTCAAGGTCAAGTCAATCAAAATCCCAGAATGGATGGAGAAGGAGGTCCCAAGGTCTTACAGCTACTGGAAGAGCTCTTGGTGGCTGATTGCTGCTGAGGGAGGGAGAGCCACTGATCTTTGGGAATGGTGCTGCTGGCATGTTCTATGCCCATGCGCGGCTGGTCTAAATAAACTAACTGGACTCTGGTTGATACCGACAGTAATAATACCAGACATGAAGTCCCTGGGAGAGCTGGACGGAGTAGTTGGGGGGAAAGATTGAGATTGGATGTGATTAAAATATGTTATTTATATTTTATTTTATTTTTCAAAAAATAAATTAAAAGTTATTCTTTTAAGTGGATGACTCAATCGCACCACACTTCACCAACTTGCCTTTCTGCTTCCTCAGCTAGTGGCTAAAGACAGACCTGAGAAGGACAAAATGTTCTGCCGCAAGTCACACCATAACTTTTGCTGTATGTATTTGCCTGTACTCTCAGTTCCCCAATCTGTTCTGGGGTAAAACCACCAGGACAGAATAAAAAGAAGCCACACTGAGCTACTTAGAATTCCTCCGTGATAATCCAATGACAACCCCTTTATTTTCCAGTGAGGGGTTTGACAGCTTGATTTTTAAAATTCATCTACAAGATAGCCTCAATTTAATGACCAATTTCTCTTTAATAATCTTTGCAAGCCCCCTGGAGTTTTGGTCATTTAAACAGAACTTAATAGAATTTTCTCAAGAAATAAAAAGTGATTTCTTTATATGGCTTCTCTGGTTCAAAGACATTTACATACTCAGCTCTTCTGAAAAGCTAGAATAAACTCACTTGTAAATGAAAGTTCCAGTCTCCTATTCTCAGAGCCCTTCATCCATTCTTGTGGGATCTCTCAGGAACCTAATATGGAATTATTCCTTTCGGGAGCACTTTCTTGACCAATCATTCCTAAATCTGATTTTGTAAGGTTTTTTTTTTTTTTTTTTTTTTTTTCATGATATAAACAAGAGCTGTGGATACAGTTTCAATCAGGTTCACAGACTGACTGGACTCAGGTTCAAAGACTGACTGAACAAAGGAGCTGATAACAACGGCAACTGAACTTTTCTGCATTTTAAGATATGAATGCGTTCCTGCATCCTTGACTTCTGTGTCAAAGGTTCTTCTGTCTCAAAAGAGAAGACACAAGATGGGCTGGGGGTGTTTCTCAGTGGTGAGCACTTGCCTGGCATGTGCTACCCTGTGGGCCTTGAATGTCAGCACCACAGATGACAGAAAGGGGGAGGGGTACAAAGGATTCAGCTCAGCATCCTTGATGTAAGAGAGCTCGTGAAGTTTTCCACTGTTAAGGTATAATTCCACTGCCACAATTTATTAGCTGTCTGGGGGCAGGGTCACTTTTAGAAGCCCAACCTTTCTAACATATACACAGGCAAAGATAAACAAAGCATTCTTCCTGGGCATGCTAATACACACTGGTTATCCCAGCATTGAGATGTGGAGGCAGGAGGTCCTAAGTTCCAGACCATTCTAGTGTATATAACAAGACTCTGTTATTTGTTTGTTTGTTTGTTTGGTTGGTTGGTTGGTTGGTTGGCTTTTGAGACAGGGTCTCTCTGTGTAGCCCTGGCTGTCCTGGATGTTGCTATCTGGACCAGGCTGGTCTTGAATTCCCAAAGATCCACCTGCCTCTGTCTCCCAAGTGCTGGGATTAAAGGTGTGGGCTACCATGTCTGGCAAAACACTGTTTTTAAAAACACCCAAAGAACAAAACAAGAACAAAAGACGGAAGGAAGAGAAAGATGTGGTCAGACCTCTCCAGGCTGCTAGCCGAGCCCAGCCGAACCTAGCCGAGCCCAGCAGAGCCCAGCCAAGCCCTTGGAAGCTTATTGGTTTGTTGAGTGGCCTCGATTATAGAAGCTTCTGAGTCCATGAAATATCTTTCTCATTCTGTTGACATCTGAAATTGTTTTTTTTTTCTTCCAAAGACAGAGGGCTCTGTTCTAAATGAGAAATAAAGCTGAAGCTACAAATGATCCTGAAACAAATACAGTAGAATTTAAACGCATTCCCTCTGCCTCCCAGGATTGATACTTGGTGTGGCATTTTGTCACGGCTCTGGACATTACCAGTGATTGACAGTGCTAACTAGGCATCCCTTATCCATGATTGACAGTGTTAATTGGTCATCCCCACTCAGTCTGTGGTGTGCCTCAGAACTATCCACATGGGACTCTAAGCACAATGAAAATTAATTGGGGTGTGAGAGGTGACACAAAGTCCTTTTTGTTCTGTCTGCGCTGGGACAGATGTTTCCTTCTGTCTGTGCTAGGACAGATGTTTCCTTCTTTCCTTCCTTTCCCCATTTTCATTATTTTGTTTTTGTGGGTTTTTTTGTCTTATTTTTTTTTTTTTTATGAGACAGGATCTTGATATCCACCACTGCCTGGCCTAATATCCATTACATAATAGCCTAAGCTAGCCTTTAACGCACAATGATTCCCCTGCCTCAACCTCTTGAGTGCTGGGATTATAGGCATCCATCACCGTGCCCAGACTAACACTGACTATTTTGCCCCCAAAGAACAAAGTTTGATTGAAGTGTAAGACTGAAGGATTAGAGGAAGAGAAAGAAGCAAGAGGCAATTATTGCCGGCTGTGAAGGAAAGGATACACACTTCCTAGGCTGATATTTCCCCGAGATGTCGACATTACACATGAGAGGCATTCATTCTCCCACAGTCCCAAGGGAGATGACTGCCCCACCAGCATGCTTCTTCTTCCATTTGGGAATTTTATGTCTTCATTTCTTGGTTTGTAGAGTTTAGTCCATCTGCCTCTCCCAACGTCTCAGCATCCTCTAGCTTTGGAAGGAGAATAAGGAGTAGAGTTGTGTCCAAGATCTTCCCAGACCCTAGCACCTTGGCATCATACTCCTGGCTTCAGGCTCTCTTTTTCCACTTAGCCTCCCCTTTCTGGATTGAGAACCCACAGGTGATTTCGCAAGAGTAACCCAGTGGGAATTCCTGGGAGCTTTCTTACGTGCATGTCAATCCAACAGACCCCCTTTTCTTAAACTGTGGGGCCTTGACCCCGTATGAGGTCACAGACCTGAACTGAGAGGGACCGGTCATAAAAGTTTGGCAACAGTAAAAAGTTTCTGTATGCTCGAGCACACAAAAAAATATTAGTTCAAAATCTGATATCTAACACTCTCAGGTCTTACACTGGCCGTGTTCCAGCTCATGATGCCATTGTCGCTTTGGTTTCCCACGTAACCTGTTCATTCTGCACTGAGCCAGCCGTCACATGGCACACACCAAAGAACGATGCCTGGAACACCTAAGCTCAGATCCAAGATTATTTTCTGTTATGAATGGCATTTTTTATTTTCCTGTACAAGCCAGGTTTTCCGTTGTCATAGAAACCTAATGACTTAACTACCTAAAACAAAGACTTTTAATATTTTCCTACCATCATTCCTCAGATGCATCAAGTTGGTACATCTCTGGGTTGTTTTGTGTTAGATTGGTTGGTATTAAAAAAAAAAAACATTGGTGACATGAATCTCACAAGAAAAATTATGAGATGAATTTTGGCTTAAGATTAGGATGGAATTTCTAACAATTTCTGAAGTGGCCCTAAACATACTTCTGCTGTTTGGTACTACTTATTTTTCAAAGTGGTGTTCCCATCACTGACAATAAGTAATTATGTCACAATATTGATCAACTCTGTCAGTTGATGATACTCTGTATTCCCAACAACAAATCTTCAGCCAAGATTTCATTTTTTGTGTGTAAACAAATAAGCATAGATATCTCATTATTATTTTGATTTTAATGACAAACTCATATATCAAAGAGTTGTTTTAAAATACTCTTCCTTATGATTTATTAACATTTCAATCAGCTAATGTTTAATTTGCACACCTACTTTATACACCTGCATATTGAAGGCTGCATGAAAACGTCTCAGGCACTGGGGACATGGAATGGAGCCTGCTCTCTGTGGGAATTAGACAGACTAAAATTGTGAGCCTCCTTGTTTTGGTTCTACCATTACCACACAGAAAATGCTGTCCAGGGAGTGATCGTTAAACAGTGTTGTCATGTCAAACTCGTATCTAAGGATGCCACCGGATAGGGAAAATCCTTACAGTACAATTATGACTTCCCTATAAATTAACTGTGTCTCTCAATGTTCATCCGGTGATTTGACTTGATTTTTCTATTCTGACCAAAGGAGAGAAGCTGAACTACTACAGATACACTTCCCAAGCCCGTGCTAATTCTATGCTTTCCTGGAGAGAATGAACAACCTGCTGATGAGGTGAGCTCCATGTGGGGTAGCATACAGCTTTAGATAGCAATAGTTTTTCCCAGCCTTTGTTGACATCAAATTCTGACCAGATCCAACAGCCAGTGGCACAGGTTGAATGACCTTAATGCCTGAAATCTAAAGTCTGAAATCTAAAATGCTCCAAAACCTGAAAGTTTTAAAGGCCCCAAGTGACTGTGTGTGTGTGGAAAGTTACACAGCATGAAAATCAGCCTCGGGCAAGAGAAAATTACTAAAAATATTATGTAAAATTCTGTCTAGATTTGTGTCCCAAATAATCTCATTATGTACATGAAAAAAAAATCTAGAATCTCAAATACGATTGTCCTAAGTGTTTTGAATAAGAAGTACTCAACCCATACCAAGATAAACAGAGTTGGCTGCAAATAATTCACCACTCATTGGTCCATCAATCAATCTGTCTTCATTCTTTCTGTCTATAAATATATAAATATGAGTGATATTTATGACACAAGGCTACAGTAACAAACAATGAGATGTAAGTACTACTTTAGGGGTCTACAGGTTAATTGTGGGAATGGACAGTAGGCAAGTAGATAAATAAATATGGGAAATTTTTCCATGACGTTTCTGGAGAAACAAACAGGGCAGTAGGATAGAAAATGACATGGGGACAGCCTATGAATGGTGGTATTTAGGTGGTGTCCTAGAACACCCAGAATAGCACTTGCAGAGTGAAACTGGGCCTGGCGCAGGAGGCTCCAGATTAGTGGTAGCTCCCAACAAGGTGGTCAAGTTGCAAAGCATAACCAGGTGAAGGAGGACATAGCGCCCGGGAATGGTTTTTGAGGACCCAGACGGTGGACTGGGTGGCAGGCTGCTTCCCGCTGCATTGTAGGAACCACTCACCACAAGGCTGCACCCACACCTTGCAGCAGGACCCCTCCTGCCTCGTTAGACAAGAGCTACTTTTCCTCCTAGAAACAAGGTTCCATGTTTCCCCAGTTTAAGTCTAGTCTTATGTCTCTATAGTCTGAGTCTGTTCAGAGCAGAGACACCACATGGCACAGTATCTAGTGAGATGCATCCAAGGCCAGCTGGAGTTTGGGACATAGGCGGGCTTGTGCACAGTCGGCTAATGTGGATTGTACCATTCTATCCTGAATGGAAAGCTGTGTTAGAAATGGAAGGAGGATGATGCCTAAGGGGGAGAAGGAGGAGGATTCTGAGATTACAGTAAGCAAAGACACTTAAGGAGGATAAAACATGAACCTGGGGAAAATCCAATTTTCCAGAAGTTTAAAAATCAAATAGACCTTGAACCAGAACAGACTTTCAGCTAATAGCCAAGGAACTGGTTCCACCTGGATTCCTTATGAATGTATCTATTAAGAGGTGGATGCTACAGACTGCTCCTGGGGTACCAAGAGAACCTCTGAGTTCTAGGTGGTACATGAGTGAACTCTCTATCAGTCTGTGAGTGGGGTTCAATACGGACCCCTGGCTTCTTCACCTGTGCTGAATAATGCCCAAACCCAGACACACAGCAGTGTGGATGGAAACAGAAAACAGATGTGACTTAAGGACAACCCCTTAAAGCCATGAAAGTGTGTCATCTCTATTTGCAATTCTCTCTCTGGGGCTACAGTAGGGAAATAACCATACCAGAGTAAGAGACACGTGGAAGATGCTGTCTGAGACGTTATTTAAAATGGCTACATTAATAAAAAGAAAAATACCCAATGACAGAATATTAAATAAATTTTGATAAAGAATAAAAAAGAACAGGAAAGAAAAAAGAAAAGGAGATGGAGAAAAGAATGAAGAAAGGGAGAGAGGAAAGGAGAGAGAAAGGGAGGGAGGGAGGGAGGAAGAAGGAAGGAAGGAAGGAAGGAAGGAAGGAAGGAAGGAAGGAGAACACAAAGTAAGCTAAACTACCCTGGATGTGAGGCAATGCCTCTCTTAGCTTTCCTGTCACAATGACAAATACCCGGTGTAAACAACTTAAAGTGGGCAGGAATTATTCAGCTCATGCTTCTAGATGGTTCAGTTCATGTCTGGTTGGCTCCATGTTCTTATATAGAACATCACAGCAGCAAGGAGGTAGCCCAGAAGAACTTCTTCACTTCTTGCAGATGGAGAGCAAAGGGGGGAGGGCGGGGCTGGAGTCAGGAATAGCCTTCAGAGACATTCCCACAGTGATGCATTTCTTCCAGCAATTTCTAGAACTCCTAGAAGGAGTGTCACCAGCTGGGGATCTGTGTGCCTATAGACACTGGAGCAGTAGCTGAGAGCTCACACCTGACCCATAAGTTTCAGGAAGAGAGAGAGAGAGAGAGAAAAAAGAGAGAGAGAGAGAGAGAGAGAGAGAGAGAGAGAGAGAGAGAGAGACTGACTGACTAAGCTTGGTGTGGGCTTTTGAACCTCACAATACACGGCCAGCAACACAGCTCCTCCAATAAGGACACACCTAATCCAGCCAGGCTGTAGAGAGAATCTCTCATGTACTGTATGGAGGCATCATCTGTCAATAAAAGCTGACGGCCAATGAGCTAAGGCAGAAAATAGGAGGTGGGAGTTCTAGTTCTAGTTCTAGAGAGAGAGGAACTCTGGGATAGAATCAGGCAGGAGAAGAGACTTGCCTCAAACTCTGAGGAGACAGATGCATAAAACTGAGAAGAGGTAACCAGCCTTGTGACACTCATAGAATAGAATAAACAGGTCAAGTAAGCCATGAGCTAGTCGGGGAACATGCTCAAGCTTATGGCCTAGGCATTCATTCATGCATAATACATCTCAGAATTGTTATTTCAGGAACTGGGGCACGGATGGAAAAGCTCTTTATTACAAAGGCCACACCTCCTAATTCTTCTCAATCTGTTCCATTAATTGGAACAGGCCTAGGCAAGGACAGCAATATATGTCTTAGAGGTTGGCATGGTGGGACTTTCTAGTACAGTGAGGGTGTGGATTAGAAAAGAGGAGTGAGTGAGTGAGTGTGTATAGGTATCTGGATGATGGTGCTGTTTGCCAGGGAGAAACACTGGGCTTGAGTTATATGATGATTTGAAAGAAAATGGCCCCCACAAGCTCACAGGGCGTGGCACTATCAGGAGGCATGGCCTTGTTGAGTAGGTGTGGCATTGTTGGAGGAAGTATGTCACTAGGGGTGGGCTTTGAGGTCTCAGATGCTCAAGCCAGGACCAGTGTGACATTTCCTTCTGCCTGCCAATCCAGATGTACAACTCTCAGCTCCTTCTCCAGTGCCGTGTCTGCCTGCATGCTGCCATGCTCCCACCATGATGATAATGGACTGAACCTCTGAAACTCTAAGCCAGCCCCAATTCAATGTTTTCCTTTATAAAAGTTTTGCCATGGTCATGGTGTCTCTTCACAGCAATAGAAACCCTAACCAAGACAGGTTACAACCTTTTGCACAACAGTTTTTTGTTGTCTTTCAGTGGCCAGTTTCTCTTACCCACTGGAATTTTTTAGCTTGCACAGAAGAAAAGAAAAAGAAAAAAAATGTGATTTTGGTTGAATTTTTCATTCTTTCAACAGATTTGTGTTGGACATATGTTCTAGATAGTCTTATGTGTTCTGAAATTGCATAAATTCTTGCCTTCGTGAGAGTTATTTCTACTTGATGTGTCTATATGCACATGCATGCAAAGACTCCAGAAGCAGAGGGGCAGGCCTTGAGTTCAAGGCCAGCTTGGTCTACATAGCTGAGTTCCAAACCAGCCAGAGTTACATAGCAAGACCCTGTCTTAAAAAAAAAAAAAAAAAAAAAAAAAAAAAAAAAAGGCATTATCAGGGTAAAAATTTAAATGTGTGTGTATGAGAAGAGAGTGGCTTATTATCGTTTATGTGAAGTTTGTACAAACTGTCTTTGATAAGATATCAGGTAGCTGGAAGTCATGGATTTGCAAGGCTATTCCAGCCAAAGGAACAGCTAGCAGTTCCCCTCAGTTGTACCCCAGGGGTTGTAGACAGGCCGGTGTCAATCATCCAAGGAATTGTTCTCATAACACAGATCCATTGAGCTCACTCATAGTCTTCAGATATCCCAAAGAAGCTTTTCCTGTGGCACAAAAGGCAATCTAGTTTTAGTCTTTCAGTTATTTTTTTTTTTTTCTGCTGCTGTGAAAAACAAAACACAACCCTGACAATACAGTTTAACTCCCCTTACAGAATCTAGGCCAATCACCAGCAATAGAGTTCAAGTGTTTGCAATAGATATTCCCTGAACATTTATAATCCAAAAGCCAAAATGGCCAAAGAGCACCCAAATGCAATATGTGAAACACATGCACAGTTGTAATTGATTGACATTTTTTTCCCCAGTTAACATTTTCAAACTACGCATCTGTCTTCCTCTCCTGAGAATCATCCTGCTGGAATTGCCAGGTGTTCAGCCGCTGGTCCTCATAACAAGATAACATTGGTAAGATCTCCCCATTGTCTTTTCCAAGTCCTCCCATAGAGCCTAACAGGCAGGGGGTTGGGTTCCACAGAATAGCCTGGCTATTCTGTATTCAGTGAAGGCATGTTCTCATAGCATAGACCGATTGAGTTCACTCCTAGTCTTCAGATAGTCCAAAAAATGTCTTCCTGTGGCACAGAAGGCAATCTAGTTTTGGTCTTTCAGTCCATCCCTCAGAGCAGGAACCACTGACCAATCATCTCTCCATCTTTCTGTACTTCCCATGGGAGTGGATTTTAACAATTCACCCTTGTCTTTTCTAGGTCAACTAGCATTTCTCAGAGTATTAGCAAACCTAGTTTCCTGCTATGCTGAAGCCTTTTTGCCTGCTTGCCTTCAGTCTTGCTGGCAAATTCATGTATCCTCTTAATGAGGCATCCTGTTACTGAGGCATTCCTTCCTCCAGTATTAAAATCAACTTCTTCAGGATTCCAGCAGACCACCTCATGGACTGAGCAACTGAGCGACTCCTGGATTATCTCAGCCTGTTCATCTCCAATTCAGTTTATTTAAAGCAACAGCTACAGACTCCAAATCCCGCTTATGTATATGTATATATGTATATACACATACATATGTATATATGTGTATGTATATGTATTATATATATATATATAATATAGTGTATATGTGTATTTATGTTATATATGTATATATTTTATACGTATATATTAATTGTATAGGTGTTCCTGGGGATGTTCAGATCTCCTGAAACTAGAGTTACAAGCAATTGTAAGCCACCTTTGGATGCTGGGAATTGAACTCAGGTCTTCTGGATGAACAGCCAGTGCTTTTAGCTGCTGAGCCATCTCTCCAGCCCCACAGCACAGCTGTTGGTGCTCAGTGTTGTTGGTCTCACTGCATGAATTCTCCTTTCGGAGTGCAAAGGGAAAATCATTCTCCATTACAGAGGTGACATTGCAAGGCCAGGAAAGGAGGCAGTGGGGGGCGGGGAGGGGGCACGGCAGAGTGAGAGAGTGTCACTGGTACATCCACTAAAAGAAAGACCACAGGCTGTCAACATCAGTTGTAAAGGGAAATAGGAACCGGAAGCAAAGAGAGCAGGCTTTCCACCTTGTACAGGAGAAACCTAAAACACGGGCATCCATTCGGACAGGTGTGGAAGTTGGCATTGTGTATCTGCAACCGTGAAACCACAGCATCAGACTGCATTATTTGTCCTCTACTTGGGATCAAAAGGATTTGAGGGAGAGGGGTGAGAGACAGGAGCATGCTCTCACATGAAAGGCTTTCACCCCATCCTTTAACTGCCTTAAAAAAAAATCTGTGGATTGTGGGTGCTTCTCAGTCCAGCTCTCACCAGGCACGCACAGGACTCGCTAAAAACTCAAAATCGAAACAAAAGTGCATATGAGGTTTTCAATTTTTCGTTTATTCTTTGAGATTTCATAATGACATCATCCCTCATCCTCCCCCAACCTCCCCCCCCAAAAAACCCCCACCTCCCATACACTTCTCCTTGCTGTCTTTCAAATTCACGGCCTCTTCTCATTAGTTGTTATTACATATACACATATGTATATGCATATATTTAAACATATTCCTAAACTTATAAGTGCAATCTGTTCAGTCTACATAATAATATTTGCATGTATACATGTGTATTTTCAGGGATGTGTGTATGATATGCAATAACTAATCGGTGTGCTCCTGCCTGAGGAAGACTATCTTTCTCATTCCTAGTATTCTCCAGTTGCCTGCAGCTCCCTGTGCTAAGACCCCATACCCTCTTCCCATCACTATTTGCATGTCTATGGTGGTTGCCCTTGTTCATCTCATGGAGGTGTAGCCTCTGATACTACACCAGCAAATTCTCAGATCCTCTGGCTCTTACCATCTTTCTGCCTCTCTTCTGCAATGACCCCAAGTCTTTTTGTTGTTGTTTTGTTTTTGTTTTTTTGAGACAGGGTTTCTCTGTATAGCCCTGGCTATCCTGGAACTCACTTTGTAGACCAGGCTGGTCTCGAACTCAGAAATCCACCTGCCTCTGCCTCCTCAGTACTGGGATTAAAGGCATGTGCCACCACTGCCCGGCTAACCCCAAGTCTTAGATGCAGGAGTTACATTCTAGATTTCTCCATGACGATTCGGATGTCTACATTTTGATTGGGTGTGGTTTTCCTGGAACAATCTCTGACTGTTGCAAGGAGAAGTGCCCTGATGAGAGTCAGGACTATGCTCATCTGAAGAGGTTTTTCAAACCCCTTATATTGTTAAATATACAAGTCAGTGATCCTGAGTAAGGTGTGGTGTTCTGTACCACCTCAAGCCAATTTTAGAACATTTCCATGCCTTGTCTTCACCTCAGCATGGGGGACGCTGCTCATTCACTATCTCTGCCTCTTAGAAATATTCCTTGAAAATAAAATTTTAGGTCGGATGATCTCTCATCTGTGGAGTCTTTCACTCAGCACACAGTTTGAACACTCTTCCATGAGAAAATGGCCATCACTACTTTATTCCTTCACATGGCCAGGTAATAGTCTACTAGGTGCATGTAGCACAGGCTGGTATCCCTTTGTCAGTTGATGTGATCTGGGGACGTTCCAAGTCTAGGCTACTATAGCTAAAGATGGAATAGTTGCTCCGGATGGTCACACTTAACTTTTCTTGTGAGTTTCTTTTTAGAAAAAAAAAAAGATTTACTTTTATTTTAACCATTACCACCAATTGTGGACATGTGGATATGTCCACATGAATGCAGTGCATGCAGAGGCCAGAAGACGGCACCACCTCACTTGGAACTGGAACTTGGAGCCACCAGATGTGGGTTCTAGGAACAGAGAACTCGGGTCCTCTGTGAAAGCAGAATGAATGCACTCTAACCACTAAGCCGTTTCTCCATCTCCTCTGTCTCTTTTTCTTAAACCAGGGAACACAGTCCTCCAGCTTTTCTTACCCATTTTTACCACGTCTTTGCAATATCAAAATGGACCACAGCCCCTGGAGGTAAAGCCCAAGGAAAGTATTTTATAAAATGATTTTCCACTCACATATCACCATTGGGCAAAGAGCATGATCTCCTGGCACACTTGCTGTGAGAAGACAAAGCTCACTACACAAATACACTTAGGCATACTGGGTATAAAAATGGAGAATCTGCCGTGACAGTTTAATTACAGCATCCTGGAACCTACAATGGTTTGGTCTAACGCCTCGCAGGTCGTTAGCTACCTGATAAATATTTGCTGATTGATTTCTAAAATGTCCACCAAGGTTCCTTTTGGGAAGGTAAAAATAGCAAAAGATTCAATGTTTAACAGTAACTCTCCATTTTTGTGTAAACAGTTAAGCCCTCTGAGAAAACACAACAAACTAGCCTGAGAGGGCCCTAAGTTACATTTACCTGTTGGGCAGGCTTATTGATCTTTCTTGGCTCAGAAGGCCCCAGTGGAAGCAGTTGCTCGAGGGCTTAGATTGGGGAGGGTGTCTGTGTTGCATCTTAGTGCTTGTTTGGTAGACTGAAATCAGAACTTTCTAACACACAGGGGAGGCGAGTCTCTCCCAGCAAGCATCAGAGCCTTGCAGGCACATTTCCCTACAAGGTAGATTGGCCTACATCCAACACAGGCTAACTTCACCTCAGTCACTTCTTTGCACTCGGTTCCAAGCTGCTGTGGTTACATTTGGGCTGTTAACTTCACAGATTCCAACCACAAGGAAATCCAACTCCCCCTGCGGCCTTTCTGCGGACAAGTTAGCCACCATATTGGGTCCTGGATGCTGCTAATGTTTCCTTGCCTGTGGTCTGTGGGCACTGAAGTGGCTTGCAATGAAAGCCCGTCTTTAATTGGACAAATGAATATCTTCCGTGAGTTTTTCCAGGGCATAAGAAGACAGTGGATTAGACAGATATCTTACATGCCTGCCTGCAGTGCCTGCCCTGCAGTCTAGCTGCCAAGGCCAGAGACACACAGGACCTTCCAGCCAGGATCAAAAACTCAACAGACTCAGCCAGTTCAGCTCCACCATCATATGACTGATAGCCTTAGGTCATTTTCTTATTCTCATGGTAAACCAACCATTAGCAAAGGCAACCTGAGGGAGGAAGGACTTTTCTGTGGCTCACAGTTTAAAGATACGGTAACCATGGTGACAAAATCCAGGCTGTAAGAGCTTGTACCAGCAGATCACATCAGCTCCACAATCAGAAATCGGAGAGTGATGAATGTACGATACTGTTCAGTCCAGGATCCCAACCAAGCAATGGTGCCACCCCCAGTCAGTGGGCCTCCCCACATCAATAAACACAATCAAGATTTTATACCACAGAGATGTGAACACAGGCCTGTTGCCCATATGATTCTAGAGTCTATCAAGTTGACAGTTAACACTATCAGAAGGGTCAAAAGTACTTTCTATTTTAATTTTCAAAGCATATGCTCTCATTCATATGTTCATCTATTAGGAATTCTGACTTTCAACTTTGTTATAGACTAGATTAAGGAATGTGGTGGCCCATGGCTGTCATCCCAGGACTCAGGAGGCCTAGGCAGCAGGAGCATAGTGAATTTGAGATTAGCTTGGTCTTCATGGCAAATTCCAAACCAGTAAGGGTTACCAAACAGGGCCCTTCTCTATAAACAAACAAACAAACAAGATTTAAATAATTATTATTTTCCCACAAAATATTAAACATTTCAGTAGATATCAATTTACAAACATATTTAATTGTCTCCCTTAGAAAAAAAAAGAAACCACAAGCTGAAGAGACTGCTTACTGTGTGCTGAAGAGATTGCTTACTGTGTAAATTTGCACAAATATAAAGATCTGATCAAAAGACCATATAAATATAGTTGCATAGGTGTCTGTACCCACAATGCTGTGGAGCTTAGGGACAGAAGAGTTGCTGGGCCGGCTGCCAGCCTAGCTCAAGGTTCAGTGAGAGATCCTGTCTCCAGGGCATGGCAGAGAAGATGATCCAGTAGGACATCTTACATGCTTTCTAGTCTCTGTGAGTTCATGTAAAGGTAGACACATGGGCACATGCATGTATTCTGTGCGCACACACACATGTGCAATACACTGTGTGCACACACATGTGCATATACACTGTGTGTACACACACAAACACTCACAAGAGAGAGAAACAAAAAAAAATCAAACCATCAGAAAAAACCAACCATAACAAAAATAATCACAACAGTCGGAGTGTCCAGCTATCCTCCAGCATACAGGAAGCTAATGAGGAGTTTGAAGCCAGCTTATACTACAGAAAAACGATAAACAAGAGACAATAAATATTTTTTTTTAAATTCCAAACAAAGCAACAACCTCTGCTTATCCCCTCAGTGCCACACATTCCTCTGCTTTGGTTTCTCGTTGTCTGCTCCTGTCTGAAATACTAAATGGAAAATTCCGGAAATAAAAAATTCATAGGTTTTTAAATTGCACACTTTTCTGTGTGACATCTTGCACTGTGCTGTTCTATCCTCCCAGGGTGGACATCATTCCTTTGTCTATAAGATGTTGCCGGATCTCCTTCACCACAACATATTCCTGTTTATTACTTACTGCTGTTAATTTTGCTTAGTTTTAATGGCTCAAGCTTTACCGCAGGTTTGGGTGGGGAAGACAGTATGTGTAAGGTAGGGTTACATCTACAGTGTCAGGTGACTGTTGGAGGTCTTGGGTGATGCACCTTTGGATAAATGGGACCGTGGGGACCTGTCCTGTTAGGCAGTTACACTTCTTCTCCTGGAATTACTGCTGTCCAGTCAGCTCTGTTATCATGTAGTGATCTCCACTTGTCTTTCCCTTGCAACAATAATCCTCTTCATTTTGTCTCCAAAATTTGACCTGCCCCCTCTGTAGGGCATTTGTATTTTTGTTTGTACAGCATTCTTTCCTTCTGGGAGGTAAATACTTCTCTCCTTTGGCTGTGTACTCCAAGGGCACTTTCTTTTTCTTACCCAGGGACAGGCAATGATCCAATTGGCCAATCAGAACCTTTTTCTGTACTTTTCCAACACAACAGAGAGGGAATGGGGGTTCTTTGCTTTCTGGTGAAAACATTCTCTTACTTAAGCAAGTCCCAGATGGCTTTTTTTTCAATCGTGGCCCAAAGCCGTGGTTTCTGTACATATCCTGTGCCATGTCCCCACCACCATTGTTTTGTCCAGGTATATTTTTTTCCTGATTTTTGGAAATTTATTGCTGACTTTTTAATTAGAAAAAAATTTTAAACATGGAATTGAGCTAGAGAGATGACTCGGTAGTGAAGGGCACTCGTTAGACCATCACAAGGACTAGAGTTTGGATCCCAGCACCCACATAACAAGCCAGGCGTCCATATGAAACCTGTAATCCTAGCTGCAAATGGGGAGGGAAGAGAAGGATCAGAGCAGTTTGTTGTTTTCCCACCCAACTGAGAAAACCTAAACCCTGGACTCAAAGAGAGACCCTGCCCAAAGACAGGTGGCAGGTGGGGAGTGATAGGAGAGGTCACATGATACCCTCTGATGACCTCTACCTTTGTGTAGTGTGTGTGGGTGCACATGAGCATGGGCACAAACACACACACACACACACACACACACACACACACACACCCCTATCTGTACACTCATACATAACAGCGCTTAGAAAATGAAATACTGTGAAATGAAGACAACTGGGGCTCAACTTTATGGGGTTAAAAAATCACTCTCTGGCTGTGGAAGTTTGTCTAGATTAGATTAGTGAGGCAGGAAGATCTGCCCACTGTGGGTAGCACCAGGCCATAGGCCGGAGTCCTAGGCTGAATAAAGAGGAAAGGAGACCTGAAGAGCTCTCTGCCTATGGATACAATGTGGCCAGGTGCCTCAGTGACTTCCTCATCATGATGGACTGTACCCTGGAACTGTGAGCCACAATATAACCTTCCTGCCTTGCTTTGTGTGAGATATATTATCACAGCAGTGAGAAAAGCAATAGCAACAACAGCAACAATAATAAAGGGTGCTGGGTATAAAGTTATTTGCAGTTATCTGAAAAGCTAGGTAGAGAAATGCAGTGTTACTTATCATCAGGGGGAGCATTTGTTCTCTTGCTTCAGGTGTGCTGCTATGCAGCAGATCTCTATTCTTTATACAAGGAAATATTTTCTGACAGCTGAGACGTACCAAAAGTGAAGTAAGACTGTAAAAAAAAAAAAAAAAAAAAAAAAGTACAGGTTATCTTTTTATTATAGCAGAAATTTGCTGTACAGGATAGCAGAATTCATTACAACATTTTCATATGTATGTGTAACTTTATGTGATCAGATTTTTCTCCATCAGCTTTCCTTGTGTTGGATTTGGTCTAAGGCTTGCATTATGTTATTTGGGTTCCCAAAAATTCCATGAGAACCCGCATGTAAGACACTGAGGGTCCCTGTCCCCAGTTGGTTCTTGCTGGTAAGTAAAGTTGCTGGCAGCCAACGGCTAGGCAAGGAGACAGAGGCAGGACTTTAGGGTTTGCAGGAAAGGGGAACCAAGAGAAGAATCTCCATTCTATAAAAGGAATAAGATCCAGACCTGAGAGATGCAGAAGAAAGAGCATACCAATCATGTAAGAGCCAGGGAAGAGTAGCCCCAGGGGCCCTCCGTTGGGTCTAGGGTAGCAAGGATGGAATACAGATTTTAGTAAGAACTCAGGAATATAGGAGGGGAAGCATCAGCAACATGGAAGTTTGGGAGCAGCCCAACCACTGAGCTGATTAAGGCATATTAAATATAAGGCTGCATGTGTGTCTTTCATTAGGAGATCCAGAACACTGGGGCGGGTAGGGAGGAGCTCTCGCTAGGTAATACAAATAGCATACAATAACATTTTCTTGCTTCCCAAGCTCCACTGGTTCCTTTTCCTTTCCCAAATAGTCCCATCTTTATTCTTACGTCACTTATGTGACGTAATCAAACTTATTTACTTAGATGGAGTCTCTCTGCACAGCTCAGGCTAGCCTTGAGCTTGTGATCAGACTCCACTTTCCCTCTTTATTCCTTCTAGGGCCCTAGCACAGGGAATGGTGCCACCCACAGTGGACAAGTCTCACCTCATCAACCTAACCTAATCACAGCCACGCTCAGCCTCCCAAGTGTTAGCATTCTAGGCATACGTTTTTAAAAATCTAGAGTCTTCATATAGAGAAAGCACTTGATGTTTGTCTCTACGAATCTGGCTCATTGCTTAACACCCACTTTTCTGGAAAAGGTGTGATTTTAATCTTCTCTGTGGCTGAAGAAACCTTCATTGTAGACACATAATAGACCTTTTTTGTCTGATCATTTGTTTGTAGACACCTAGGCTGACTCTACAACTTGGCTGTTATGAATAGAACTGCAATAAATATAGGTAGGCAGGCTTCTTAATTGTTGGTTACTGTTGGATAGATAATATTGGTGTAAATTACATATATATATACATATATATATGCATGTGTGTGTGTGTGTGTGTGTGTGTGTGTGTGTGTGATGTGTGTGCAGGCACCTGAACAAGCCAGAAGAGGGCATTGGATTGTTACAGGTGGTTGTGGGCTTCCTGACCTGGGTGCTAGGAACTGAACTTAGGTTCTCGGTAAGAGTGGCAAGCTCTCTTATCCACTGAGCCATCTCTCCTGCCCAATTTTTAGGTTTTCAAAGAGTCTCCATTACTAAACATCTGTAGTTTGGCTAATTTAAAGTCCCAGCATTAGAGCCTATGGATTTCTTCTCTCCGTATCCTATACCATTTCCATCTGGTTTTCTTAGTTTTGTTATGATAGATAGATATTCTGCCCAAGCTAAAACGGGATCCCAGCATAGTTTTGATTTACATTTCCCTGATGGCTAAATATGTTGAATATTTTTTCAGGTGTATATTGTCCACTTGTACCTCACGTTTTAGGAAGTGGCTTAGTTACTGTTTCAAGAGACACCATGGCCAGTATAACTCTTATATTAAAAAAGCACTTAAGTGTGGACTTGCTTACAGTTTTAGAGGCTTAGTCCGTTATCATCATGGCAGGAAGCAGGCAGGCATGGTGCGAGAGCAGGAGCCGAGAGCTTTACATCCTTATCTGTGGGCAGAAGGCAGAAAGACAAAGACACTGGGCCAGCTGCCATGGGCATTTGAAACCTCAAGCACATCCCCAGTGACACACCTCCTCCAACAAGGCCACACCCACTTTGAGAAGTCCAGGTCTCCCAATCCTTCCCAAACAGTTCCACTAACTGGGGACCAAGCATTTAAGCATATGAGCCGATGAGGTATCTCATTCAGACTACCATAGGAAACATCTGTTTGGGAAATTTCCCATTTATTGTGTTATTTGTTCTTCTGTTGCTTGAGGTTTTCTTTAGAGCTCTGTATATGTTCTGGATATTAGTCCCCTGTTCAGTGAGCAACAAAAAAATAAAGATTTTCTAACATTCTTTATGCTGCCTCTTCACTTTGATGTTTCTTTTGTGGTGCAGAAGGTTTTAGTATCTTAAAACCCAATTCTTGACATTATCTCTTGAGATATTACAGGCTTGTTCAAGAATTCCTTTCCTAGACTTCTACTTTGAAATGTTGACCTGATTGTTTTCCAGTAGTTTCAGGTCTTAATTTTACATCTTTGGTCGATATTAACTGTAAAGGGTGAGAAACAGGGATCTGGTTTCATTCTTCTACATGTGGACATCCTGATTCTCCCAGCTTTATTTGTTGAAGAATAGCTGGTTGTTGGGTATATATTTTTCCACTTCTGTCCAGTATCTGCTGGCCCAAAAAGCACAGGGTTACTTCTGGATCCAGGGACTCAGGGACTTCTACTCCTGTCGCGTGTTTCCCCCCCCCCCCCCCCGACCAGCAAGGAAAGACGAGAGCAACTGGATTCTTCCAAACACCTTTATTGAAGCGCTTCATTCATCATTTACCCAGGGACCTTGAACACCCAGAGGGAGCTGCTTATATGCTCAGCCCTGGGCGGGGGCACGCGTAGTGCACTTGTTTACCAGTAGATCATACCAGAAGCCAGCGCCATCTTGACCAGCCGAGTCGGGGCAGCGGCCTACATACTCCCTTGCTTTGGTTTATAGATCCATGTTTCACACCCACGCCATGCTGTTCTTGTTACTATGGCTTTGCAGTATAATTTGAAATTAGGTTTTGGGATACCTCTAACATTACTCTTTTGCTTGGGATTGCTTTGTTTATTCAGTATCTTTTGTATTTCCATTGGAATTTTAAGATGTTTGGTTTGTTTGTTTTTTAATCTGTGAAGAAAATCATTAGAATTTTGATGAAATTTCTTTGAAACTATAAATTGTTTTATCAATCTGACAATTCTGCAAATATTTATTCTAATCCATGAACATGCAGAGTGGTCTGTATAGTTTACACTGTAAATGTCTTCCATATACCTGGCTAAGTTTCTTCTAGGGGTTGTGAATAGAAGTGTTTTGCTGATTTCTTTGGCATGTTTGTTAATGGTACATGGAGGCACTAGTGAGTTTTGCACTATGATTTTGTTACTTTTATGAAAGTGATTTTTAGACCTATGAGTTTTCTGGTGGAGTCTTTAGGCTCATATTGTCTGCAGAGGACAAATGGTTTGTCTCCCATCTTCATTATTTTTATCCCTTCCTTCCTTCCTTCCTTCCTTCCTTCCTTCCTTCCTTCCTTCCTTCCTTCCTTCTTTCCTTCCTCCCTTCCTTCTTTCCTTCCTTCCTTCCTTCCTTTCTTTCTTCCTACCTTCCTGCCATTCTTTCTTCCTACCTTCCTCCCTTTCTTCCTTTCTTTAATCTTATAGCACTAGATATTTTAAATGAAATGCTTTCAATTTCCTCCCTATTGAAAATAATGTTAGCTATATGCTACATGTTTGTCATATACAGATTTTATTCTATTGAGATACAACCTATTCCTATTACTTCAGCTGCCTCAATAAAAGCAGCTCAGGGGGATGAGCCATCCCCAGGGTCAGGCTTAGAGCTTTCATACTCAGACATCCACAGATAGAAAAGGGCTTGCTTTCCAGCACAGAGGACAGGGTCACCACATACCAGACCCTAAATAGCTTGCTCAAACCTGTCAGTAGTTTGCAGCTAATCCTCCCCTTCTCTGTGACTGCCTCTCCTGTCTGTGTCCCACCCAGACACTGTGGCAGCATGTCCTGATGCTCTCTGATTTGTGTTTCTTGTTTTCAGGTCCCCAGGGTAGATCTCACACAACAGGCATCCTGTCAACATGATGCCTGGTTACAGCTATCTAAGACACTGGGAGCGGTGTATTTCACTAATTCTGGCCTGCCATTCAGGAAGAGTCACCATTACCTTAAATCCCTACACTGGACTTAAAGCTTTTGAGAAATAGGGGCTCTCTAATAAATCTTCCTTTTTCCCTCTCTCTGAATTGAACCTGGGGCCTTATTTATGCTGGGCAAGGGTTCTTCCACTGAACGGTTATGCTCCCTCCTCCCAGGCTAGCTTTCTAAATAAAAAAAATACGACCTCAAATCCAAATATGGTGTTGATATGGAGAGGACGTTGGGAATACTGTAGAGAAAGAACAAAGAGGGAAGGCTGTGTTTGAGACAGCAAAAATCTACATGCTACATGTACCCAACCAGGTCTCTTACTTCCGGGGTTTCATGCAATTCCATGATTCTCTGTGTAAATTTTATTTGCTACAATAGAAAAGGTAACTGGAAAAGAATACATAGGTTACTATGATGGCTTGGCCTAGGGAGTGGCACTGTTGGGAAGTGTGGCCTTGTTGAAATAGGTATGTCACTGTGGGTGTGGGCTTTAAGACCCTCATCCTAGCTTCCTGTACTCTGCTAGCAGCCTTCAGATGAAGATGTAGAACTCTCAGCTCCTCCTGCACCATGCCTGCCTGGATGCTGCCATGTTCCTGCCTTGATGATACTGGACTGAACCTCTGAACCTGTAAGCCAGCTCCAATTAAATGTTGTCCTTTTTAAGACTTGCCTTGGTCATGGTGTCTGTTCACAGCAGTGAAACCCTAAGACAGTTGCTGATGTAGCAACTAGAGGAACGTGCTTCACTGAATCATGGTTTTCTTCTATGACAAATAATTTAGAAACACTCTTAGAAACTTCTAGACTTTCCTAGTAGGAATCATAGTAACTCACAGAAGTCATTCTAAAGACGAAAAGACGAAAAACTACAATTCTCAGACCTCTACAGGTCTTTCTAGACTTTTCCAGCCAACAGAATTGACTCAGGGCAGGAGAGGTTCAAAGAGGGAGGGGACCATGAATTCTGTAGGGATCTATGCAGCTTAGGGCAAAATGAAAATATAGATTCCCACCTTCAAAATTGTCAATAATTTCAACACATTGACACTGTAACATGAGACCAAGCCTGTCCTTCTATGAGCAGGGATCTGAGCAACTGCACGGGGTGGACTCTCAGAGAGCCAGCCTTGAATAGATGGCAGCACAGTGTCCTCCACTGGACCTATTTAAAATGGCACGTTCACTCTGGGAGTGTAGGTCAGTGGTAGAGTATGTGCTTAGCATGCATGGGCCTCTTAGACTCTCCAAAGCAGAGAGAGGGAGAGGGAAAGGGGAAGGGGGAGGGGAAGGGGAGGAGAGGGGGAGGGGAAAAAGAGGGTGTGAGAGAGAGAGAGAGAGAGAGAGAGAGAGAGAGAGAGAGAGAGAGATCTAAACCACAAGTAGCCTCAAGGCTGAGTCTCTGGGTCTCTTTTTAGAGCTTTATTTTGACTGTCTCAGGAGCTGCCTTAGATCTGGGGGGTAGAGTTCAGTGTTTGGTTACCTGTCTAGTCTATAAGTTCCTAGTACCACAAAAAATAATTAAGTCAATAAATAAATAAATGAACCCAAAGCTTCACTGTCCCAGTCCATCATAGAAGGAAGTCAGGACAGGAGGAACTCAAGCAGGAGAGGCCTTGGAGGAACACTGCTTACTGGCTTTCCTGTAATGTTTTACTCAAGTTGCTTTCTTATATAATCCAGGACCGCCTTCCCAGGAGTAGCACTGCCCAAGGTGGGCTAGGCTCTCCCACCAATCATCATTCAAGACAATGCTCCACAGATTTGCTCCACCACCGGCCAACCTGATGGTGGAAGTCTTTTCCTAACTGAAGTTGCATCTTCCCAGATGACATTTTGTGTCAAGATGACAAAACCTTAGTTAGTACAACCCTGTTATAAATGGCTTCAAAAATTAATGTCAAACTGTTTATTGGCATCATATAGAAATAGAATTGATTTTTTTTTTTTTGTGGATGTTAACGTTGTATCCTGTGACCTTGCTGAGTTAAATTCACTTACTTCCAGGAAGGTGAGATCTGGAGTTGATAAAAAGAAACCATTTTCCACATACGTTACCACCCTGGCCTTGAATGAGGGCACCTTCCTAGCTTCTCAGGCTGTAAGCCTCTTTTTCTTGGTCTTACTTCACTGATTAGTAGTAAATGAAACATAGCAGCATCTGCCCTCTCTGTTCCCAGGCTTGTGAAAAGCATTCCATCTCTTGTGGCGAAATACGGTGCTAGCTGTGCGTGTCGGAAACACCCTGATCAGGCTGTGCTCATCGGGGGTTTTGCAGTCATGACAAATATCCGAGAGTCCTTTAAATTGTGTGTGTGTGTGTGTGTGGTTTTTTTTTTTAAGGGAAGGAAAGATCCTTTTTTTATTTTTATGAATTCTAATACTGCAGTTTTTTTTTCTTCTATGGCTTATGCATTTTTAAGATTTCATTGTGAATATTCACTGTACATGGTACTGTGTTACATAAAGACGGTCTCATGGAAATGTATGTTGTTCCTCATCATGTCCCCTCTCCTCCTCTTTCTCTCTTCAACTTCTTGTCCCTCTCAACTTCCCTTTGCTCCCGCAGATAGTTTCTGTTCTAGGGAAAATTTTATATTGACTCATCTCTTCATAGGATTAAGTCCATGGCCAGGTGGAGCCATCATGGTCGAGCCTCTGGTCAGAACATCATGGCAGCAATAATGTGTGGTACAGCAGGCTTCCCATCTCCGAAAGAATCCAGAGCCCCAATTTGCACTAACACCTGGACACCCATGTTCAAATGCACAAGCCTGGGGGGGGCATATTTCACCTTCAAACCACAACATTCTTTCAAAGGAAGGGGTTTCTGTTAATGGGTCTATAGGATAGCGTGGGCCCCAGTGCCAGCTTAAGTTCTTGGTAACTTGATCTGCCAAGATGCAAGCCTGCAGCAGCTACATGCTTCCATCACCATGAAGCCACCTGCTACCATGGCTTTCTGTCCCAATGGACTGTGTCCCCTCAATCTATGGGACAAAATAAATCTTTCTCCTTTGCCACATGTTTTCATCACCATGGAGATAGCCCTCTGCCACGTCCCTCCTGCCATGACTCCCACGCCAATGCTCCCTCAGACTGTGAACCAAAATAAACAACTCTCCCCTCAAATTAGTTCTTTCATGTATGTTACCACACTGATCGGAAAAGTAACAAATATTGAAAGACAGTACCAAAACGTCTTACCACTGTGGCTCGGAGAAATTGATGCAGATGGGTTGTCAGCCTTTGGAACTGATTTGGGAGAAGGATGTGCAAGAGTTTAAAGCTATGGGCTAAAATGTCTGTCGTGTGATAAGCAGGAATTCGTGGTCTATTCCAGCTACAATGAGGACCAGAATGCAGACAGAAATGCAGATGACGATGGCCAGACTCAGGATGTTTTACAGGAGAACAGTGGACGAGAAGCCATTCATGCCATGTTTTGCCACAGCATCTAGTTACCATCTGCCTGGGTCCTGAAAACCGGAGTGAGGCTGAATTTTATAGAAAGGGAATGACACGTTGGGTGAAGGAAGTGTTCCAAGACAGGATAGTATTCAGACTATGGCACGCTTCATGCTCTGTTCTTAGCCTGCTTTATGTAAGATGTTTAAAAACGTATATGTAGTTTAGCAAGGGAAGGAGCATGCGTAAACTCTGCCTGGGACAGACAACACAATAGTGATTATTATTTTTTTTTTTAAAGATGAACGAAAAAGAGGAGAAACTTCATATTCCACACTAGAACAATAGGAAAGGCATCTTTAGAGCAACGACCCCCCCCCCCATCAAAGATTCTATAGTATAAAAATGCAAATTCATTCACCAGTGTTTGATTAGAGGATATCCCTATAAAGATTCCCTACTAAAAAAGAAACCCACACACACACACACACAAAGAAGTGTTCCCCAGGTTTGTCCCTAGACACACAGAGGCCGCTGTAACTATGGTGAAAGGGTAGACGGTTACATCTCGAGATGGTGGCAGAACTTAGTGGTGATGCCCATGTGGTACTGATGACCAAGTCCATGATGTTCATGTCCAATGCGAATGCCTACAGGACTTCAGAGGGACAGGGTCACAGGGCTTCCACCTGCACTGCAGGAAAGTACAGTGGCCAGGCAAGGTGCAGCCGGGTTAGATGTCCTTTAAGGAGGCCCTGAGGCCATGTATTTGAATAGTTGGTCTTCAAGTACTGTTTGGGGGAAGGTTGTGAAACCTTTAGAAAGTGGATCTTCACTGTAGGTAGTAGGTTACCAGGAAGGTCTTATGCCCAATTCTGGCCTGAGTTTCTACTCAGCTTCCTGGTCTGCTGAAATATGAGCCAGACACTGCATTCTTCTTGCATCATGGGGTTCCCTACCCCTCTCCTCATCTCTAGGTCTCATCCATCTTCAAACCACTAGTCAAAAAAAGTAAAGCCAGCCTCCTTTGTGTTGCTTTGAATATTTTATCACCATGCTGAGAAAAATAACTAACAGAGACCCATTTTATAGTGTCCCCATGAGGCCCAGTTTTAACTGCCAACTTGACAAAACTGGAATCCCTTGGGAAGAGGATCTCACTGAGAGAGATTGTCTAGATCACGTTGCCTGTGGGCATGTCTGTGGTGAGTTGTCTCGATCATCTTAATTGATTGGTGTAACTCAGCTTAAATGTGGGCGCCATCATTCTCTGGATTCAGGTCCTCCATTGTATAAGAATGGGGCAGGGTAGCTGAGCACTGAGCATGCTCCTGACTGCGGATGGATGTGCTATGGAGAACTCCCACCCTGACTTTCCTGCTGTGATGGGCTGTAATCTGAACAGTTACTAATGGTACCTGGCCCTGTGGAGTGTGAGATTGGGAAAGTATGAGTTAGGCCTCCACTGGGCAGCCGGACAATTGGTTTCATCATGTTGAATTCCACAAGTGGGGGACATTTGCCCTTATCCTCTTTAATCTTATAACTCACTGCCATTGGTTCTAGGGTGACAGCAGACATCATGACCTAATCTATGCCCACTACCTGCCCAAATAGATTTTAAAAGAGGCAAATTAAAATTCCAGACATGGTGGCCTGCACCTGCAATCCCAACACTCAAGAAGTTTAAGAAAGGATGATACAGAGTTCAACACCAGCCTGGGCTACACAATAAGTTCTGAGATAGTCTAAGCTACAGGGTGAGACTTTGCCTCAAGGGAAAACGTAAACAAATAATAAAAATATTATTTTTATTATTTATAAATAGGAAAAAAAACTTTGGAGAACAAAGAACCTGTCCAACAAAAGAAAAAGCAGTGCAGTCCCATTCTTAGTTTCTTCAGACCACAGGTCTCATTGCTACATTATAGACACTTGGACTTAACAGAGTTAGTTACTTTATTCTTAATTATGACATAACAATTCAGTAGCATTATGCTATTTTAACAATGCTATGTATGAAAAACATTAACTACACATGGATAAAGACGGAGATCAATGTTAGTGAAAGACGCAGATAAAACATCACAAAATTCTCATTTTCAAAACTAGCACAATGGATAGTGCCTAATACTGATGAGCCAATGTGCAATCACTTTGTAAATATAAAAATCAGGGCTAGAAGAAAGAAAGAACAAAAGCAAATTCTTCTGGGATGGCCGTACAGACCAGAGTTACAGACAGTTGTGAGCTGCCATGTAGGTGCTGGGAATCAAACCCAGGTCCTCTGGAAGAGCAGTGCATGCTCTCGACTGTGGAGACATCTCTTCAGGCTGTGGGAGTGGCCCTACAGACAGGAGTCAAAGGTAACAGCTATTTTGTGTCTTTTGCATACCATTTGATTATCTTTTTAAGTTAAGCATACTTACTGCTTTGTAGAACTGAACATTGACTTTAAAAACTCAGTTATTTGTGCTTCTTTATAAGTCCCAGTTTCAGAATCTATTAATTTCTTCTCAGATGTCATTGTCTAATATTTTAAAACAGGAAAGGAGAAGATAGCTTTTTTTTTCCCCTCACAATATAATACTGCCTTTGGTATGCAGTTATCACTGTGTCAGAAAGATGAATTGCACATCACCCTCCGGTGTCCTATTGTTATGAAATGACAGAGGTAATGCAATTTATTCAGTACCCTTGTTCCATCACTAATATGTCACTCAGAATCAGGCTCTAATTTTACAAAATGATTTAATTTTTGTTCTGGGTTTTTTTTTTTTTAAATCAACATTTCTGCCAATTTGCTTTTTTTTTTTTTTTTTTTTTAAACAGCCTAGAATTTCAGTAAGAAATTAAAATTTAATTCCCTAAATTGTTTCAGTTCAGAGAATATATATATATATATATATATATATATATATATATATTCCAGACTGTCTGTCTGTCTGTCTGTCTGTCTATATTATTAGAAGTCACCCAACCAACCCTATTTGGCACCCAGGTAAACTGAGGTCACGCAAAATGCTAGAATGACATCAGCAGTCTAGAGATGCCATGACCTCATCCTTTTGAGGTGCTTTGGAGCTGGACTCAGGTCATTGCCAAGCCAGCATCTTGTCCTTTGTGCCACATGCTATAGATGCCTAATTTGCATATCCCTCCAGTCAGCAAACACGGATTCTGCCCCTGTTGTGTGTGTGGATTGAACAAGCCTTGCTTCTCACCTTAAAGAAGAGATTACAGAAGCTCCTGTAGGACCTGGCCCACTGCTCCCGAGGTGTAAATGCAGACACTCCCTGTGTCCAGGGAAGACTGAGGTGTGGTGGCCATGATTACATACCCTCCAGCCCCAGAGGAGGGAGACAGCAGCTTTTAGAATAATGAGCAATTGTGCACAGAATACTCTCCTTTGTTCAAAGCAAAGCTTGTGTTTGTGTGGGAGAGGTTGAGCTTGGCATAAAGTACGGGGTGCATGAATGCTGGCATGCATTCTTGGGATCTTTTGAGGTCCCCGTGTATGATGGAGAAGGCTGGGAGCTGACTGAAACCCTCTCCCAGGTGTCACAGAAAAGGGCCAGTGGCCAGGGTCACATGCTTATGTGGGCAGTAATAGATTGGCTAATATAGAGAATATAAAGCGGCCCCTTTAAAAGAGGCTTTCTTTTTGGTCTGTATTATCTTGAAACTAAGGAAGCTTTGAGGACAAGAGAAGACCTGCTTTGCAACCAGACAAGTTCAAACCCCAGCATCCTATCTTAACCCATGGAGGCTGTATGTCTGAGTTACAGCAAACATTCACACAGGAAGTCTGAGCACAAGGTCCTAGAGAAAAGCCACACCCGGTTAAAGATTCTGAAAGGCTGGCTGATTCATTGATGATTGATTGATTGATGACTGATTGGTTGATTGGCTGATTAGAACTTTAGTGATTATTCAGTTGGAATGTTGCAGGTCTGGAGCCAAAGTAACTGGGGCTGGCCTCAGCACTTTCAATAGCCATCTATTGCCAGCTTTGTGTTTGAACTGACATCCTTGTAATGTGTTAGCAGACTACCGGCTTCTACCATCCTGAAAACTGAGAATATCACCAGACACTCAGCATCTGAATCCTGTAGCAGAGATATCCCCATTTTGCTATTATGGGTCTACCTGATAGTCTCACCAACATATCCAAAAGTGCCTTGATTCATGACTTTCTTTTTATTCTGTTACTATAAAAAAACGTCATGAAACTCTCACCATTTAGAACTTGGTGTGCAACTAACCTGAATCTATGCCCTAGGCCATGGTACTGGGTACAGAGGACCATGAGGAACAGTTTATATTTAGACAACATAAACTCACATAAACATAGCTCACATGGGCTTTCCATATGAGCTAGCACAAGATGGCTGCCACCAGATGTCCTGGGATGTACCAAGGCAACCAGGGATGCGATCTGTTGCTGTGGGGAGCCGACAGAAGGCAGCTATCATCCTTGCCGTCTTGAGCCGTATACCCTGACAAGAGACTTGATTACAATAGCCTACAACAGCTGAGCACACTCTGATAACATCTTGCTTTAGATACCCAGGATTTTCCCTTGGGTGTGTGAGACTTAAAGGTATGTGACTTAAGGGCATGACTTAGAGATCAGATTTAGAGACAAGACCTAAGGGCATGACTTAAAGGCATGACTTAGAAGTGAGACATATAAAAGACAAGAGGCAGACAGAAGAAATTATTATTAGGTAGTAGGCACTTGGAGTAGGCACTTGAGACTCAAGACAGGCAATTAGGCCTTAGACACTTGTACTCAGGACTAGACACTTGGAAGAAGTAACTTGGAACTGGGAAAGAGACTAGCAACTGGAACTAGGATTAGGACCTGAGACTTGGTACTTGGAACTAGGAACTTGGAGAGAAGAAGAGAGACTGAAGAATAAATGGGATTGAATCGCACTTTGTCTGGTCTCCATTCCTCAAGACCGGTCCTTACTCTCTCTCTTGCTGAACCCCTACCCGCGGGCCAGAGCAGCTTGGGCAGTGTGGGCTCTAACAATTTAGCCCCCAAGGCTTTTGGCAGTGCGGGTTCCAATATTGATAGAGTGATCCAAGACACTTTAGCCCCCAAGCGTGAGCTAGAGCGGTTCTCAACATTTTTGGTGCCCAATGTGGGGCAGCTCGGGCTGCAACATGTTACATAACTAGTTTTTGGCTGAAAGGTCAAACATGGCTATGAGGTCAGCGACCCAGGCCTTTACCTGAGCCTTAGTGAGAGTCTGAGGCTTTTCCTCTGTCAGTGGCCTGTGTGTGCTTACCTGTAGGCCTCTGCCTTTGTTGTGGCCCATGTGCGTTCATGTGTGCCTGGGTACCTTTGACACAAAATGGACTGTGTTCCAGGAAACTTGGTAAGGCTGAGTGGGTTGGAAGTCCTGGAACCTCTGAGAGGACAGTAGGAGCCTCACTTGCTTCTGATCAGGTCCCTGTCATGTGACTGCACTCCCTACATAGGAACATGACCTATGGTCAGGTAGATCAGAACAAAGTGATTCATGCTAATGAGGTATCTAGATGGGCCCTGAGACTCATGGGAAGGGAGTCCATAAGCGTCCCTTCCCAGCTGTTCCTTCGTACAAAAGGTATTTAATCTCTGGTCCACCCGGAGGAGGTGGTATGCACCCATTTTTCATGATGAACAATCAATAAATAATTTGGAACCACGGAATGTCTCTCTCATCAAGAACTGTGGAGAGCGTGGAGGAAGCCTTCATCTACAGAGTTGCGAGGTTTCCCGCAGAAGGCCCCTCCCAACTCGTTAAGCAAAGGACAATCCATGTTGCGCTAAACTGGAGTTCCCTGTTCCCCCAGCCCCAGGCTCATCATCCTCAGCCCGCAGGGCCCCCCTCTTTCGGGACTCCATGCGGTTCCCAGCAGCGACTGGATGCCCATGGGCTTGGGAACCTCAGTTTCAGACTCAGCCTATGTTGTTTCTCACTCAGGCTGAGGTCCCTAGCCCGAGCTGCATTCTCCCACCATCTGAGCGGTGCATTGACGATTCCCGCAAGCCCATCACCAGATAGCAAGCGTAGGGTAAATGCAGTTTAGTGTCTCCCATTTCACCTGCCCAAGAGGCTGAGTTCCTACGTCTCAGCGGAGAGGAGGAACACGGGACCACTGGTACCCGCTGGTAGCTGTCAACCTGGTGCCTTTACTAAGAGTGAATTCGTGAGTCTTCAAAATCTCTTCAGCTTCCCGGCCTCCCGCACCCCTGCCGGTTTCCTGACACTGTGGCATGGGCCTCATACTTGGACGCTCATATTTGACTCATATTTGGTCCCTTCTTTTCTGTAAGGTGAGAGCTAGATTTACATGCCAACAGGAACTACTGAAGTTGTGGTTATGAGGCAGTCTGACCACAGTATGGGACCTGTAGACAGGGGAATGCCCAGATCGCTGGAGAGCTGGCTTTCATTGAGAATCACCTGTCTTCTATCACTATCTGTTGGGAGCTCTCGATCCTGAAAACCCAGTCCTGATTCCTGGAGAGCCTTTGAGCAGCCACTGACAGGAAGTCTCATTTTGCTGTTCCTTCCCAGAATTCCATCATTACCAGCGAACATCTCCCAGAGCTCAAACCAAGAAGGGTGCGGGGATTCTTTCTTCCTGGGAAGGGTTTATATTGTCTTCTGTTGTTGTTTGTCCTGAACCAAACTGCTCTGCAACTCAGAACACCTCTTTCCTGGGTCCTTCCTTACTTCTTGTCTTAGTCAAGGTTTCTATTCCTCACAAACACCATGAGCAAGATGTAAGCTGGGGAGGAGAGGGTTTACTCAGCTCACACTTCCACATTGCTGTTCATCACCAAAGGAAGTCAGGACAGGAACTCAAGCAGGTCAGGATGCAGGAGCTGATGCAGAGGCCATGGAGGGATGTTACTTACTGGCTTGCTTTCCCTGGCTTGCTCAGCTTGCTTTCTTATAGAACCCAAGACTGCCAGCCCAGGGATAACACCACCCATAATGGGCCCTACTTCCCTTGATCACTGAGAAAATGCCTTACAGCTGGATCTCATGGAGGTATTTTCTCAACAGAAGCTCCTTTCTCTGTGATAACTCTAGCTTGTGTCAAGTTGACACACAAAACCAGCCAGGACACTTTTGTTCCCCGCATCCCCACTCTCCCTTTCCCACCCCTCCTCTCCCCCTGTTATTTCACTCTTCCTCCTCCCTTCTTTCTGCTCTTTTCTTTGCAGCACCCCTCCCACAACTTTTTAAAAACAAGTTTCACTGTGGAGTTCAGGTTGGCCTTGAATCCATAGTGTTCCTACCCCAGCCTCCCAAATTCTGGGATCACAGTGCGTGCCACCACACCCGCTCCTACCCATTGGTAGGATATCTCAGGAAGACATCCCATGGACTCAGGCCTTTTCCTATGCATGTCTCTCCTTCCTACCTATGGTGTTTGGGCTTCATTCTTAAAATCCCTTTTTCTTCTAATTCATTTGGGAATGGGAGTAGGGGAGCAGGAGCGTTTAACACTAAAAGGGATCTTGTTGCCCCTTTTGATTGAACGTTGAAGAGGTAGGTAGGTGTTCAGTGGTTGTTTGAACAAACGCCATCAGATTTGTTTGCCTTCATGTGAAGTAGGTAGGATTTATTCCCCTAAAATACAAGCTGACTTCTTACCAGAGGCAAATAATGTCTCCTCCTGTGGTAGTTTGAATATGCTTGGCCCAGGGAGTGGCACTATTAGGAGTTGTGGCCTTGTTGGAGTAGGTGTGTCACTGTGGGCGTGGGCTTTAAGACCCTCATCCTAGCTGACTGGAAGTCAGTCTTCTGCTAGTAACCTTCAGAAGAAGATGTAGAACTCTCAACTCCTCCTGCATCATGCCTGCCTGGACAATGCCATGCTCCCACCTTGATGATAATGGACTGAACCTCTGAACCTGTAAGCCAGTCCCAATTAAATGTTGTCCGTCTAAGAGTTGCCTTGGTCATGGTGTCTGTTCACAGCAGTAAGACCCTAACTAAGACACAGCCCTTTTTTGAGAGTTACCACATCCCAGACTGAGAGGTCCCCAAAAGCCCATAGATCACTCCCGAGGGTGGCACTATTAGGTAGTAATGGAGCCTATAGGGGGATGGAGCTTAGTAGGAGAATTTTACATCATTTGAGATATACCCTTGAAGGCAACAATGTCCAGTTTCCTACCCACTGGCTTCCTGGCCATGATGTGGCTTTGTTCTGCTACCTGTTCCCAACACCATAATCGTGGACACTATAAGCTCAAAGCAGTGGGGTTAATACGGTTCAAGGATCGACATTTCTGAAACTGTAAGCTAAAGGAACCTTGCAGCTTTGTGAGCTGATTATGTCGGATTTGTTATATTAAGGGAAGGCAGGGTAGATGGTCAAAAGGATAAGAAAACACGGAAACAAAAGGAAGGAAAGCAAAACCAGGAAACACCCACAAGCCAGGAGCCGTGTCAAAACCTGTAAACACAGAACTCAAAAGGAGGAGGGAGGAGGGACACAGGTTCAAAGGCAGTTTGGGTCATATAACAAGAGCCTCAAAACAGAGAAAAAGAAATCCTCTACAAATGAACACACAGATCTTCCCCCACCCTCTCCGTCTGTCCCTGTCTTCTCTGTCTCTCTGTCTCTGTGTCTGTGCGTGTCTATGTCTGTGTGTGTTTATTTAGTGTATGCACCAATGTATGTGTGTGTGCACATGCATATGAAGTGGCCAAAGGTTAACATTTAGTGTCTTGGTCTATCATTCTCTGCCTTATTTTCTAAGACAAAGTCCCCCTCTAAACCTAGAATTCACCAATTCAGCTAATCTGGCTTGCTAACTTGCCGCCATGTCCGGTCCTAGCCCTGGGGTTGCCAGTGCATGCCGCCAGGCCTGGCTCTTTGTCTGGGTGCTAAGGATTAGCTCAGATCCTCAAGCTTGCACAGCAAGCCCTTTGCCTATTGAGCAATATTCCCATCCTCCACCCCCTCCACACACACACACAAATGGATTCTTAATGGGCCACTCTGGAAGCTATGTCTGGGAGTTACCTTGTATACATTTACATAAATTAACGTAAATTTACATGCATATAAATGCTTCCTGCCACTTACTTCCTTTGAGGGCAAGGATTTTCTCTCCTTTAGATCTCAGTGCTATAGCATTGGGCTTTACACTTGGTGGGCTTTCCATCAGTATCCATGGGCCCTCTGATGATGCCCTTGGTGCCTTTGCCATCTTTCCCAGGATTGATGTCATTTCAAGTCCCCTCATCCTTCCATGGAAAGTCCTGACATATTTTTTTTTTTTATGTCTATATCCCTTTCCAATCTGAGTCCATGGAAGAAAATGAAATATGTCAGTCGTGATCTGACCAATCCAGACACTGGACTATCAGTTGTTCTATAAAGATTAATGCTACTCTATGGTCATTTAGCACTTAGAAAGTTACCCGGTTTTTCTTGGCTTTACCCCCTTTTTTTATTATTTAAATACACAGATATGAGTCTTTGTTAGACATTTCTTGTCTAAGAGATTCTGTCATGGGCTGGAGAGATGGCTTACTGGTTAAGAGCACTGGCTGCTCTTACAGAGGTCCTGGGTTCAATCCCCAGCTCCCACATGGTAGAGTACAACTGCCTATAACTCTGGGGATCTGATGCCCTCACACAGACATACAAGGAAGCAAAAAACACCAATGTGTGGTGTGTGTGTGTGTGTGTGTGTGTGTGTGTGTGAGAGAGAGAGAGACAGAGAGACAGAGAGACAGAGAGAGAGAAAGACAGAGAGAGAGAAAGACAGAGAGAGAGAGAAAGACAGAGAGAGAGAGTTCAATCTGAGAATTTCAGTCAATTGTATTTCCTGAGCACAGAATGAGCTCTTTGGTGAGATATAACTCTGCCTACATAGCTTTAGTGAGGTAGACGCAAGTTGGTTCTTTCCTTGAACAGAAGTCTAAGAAGTCTAAGCTTGTAGCTGGCATTGCCCCAAGAATTATAAAGGCATATACTTCTGTTGTTGAGCAACACCCACATTCTGGTCTCAGCTGCCAGGTTCCAAAGGTTCATGGTTCGACTTTCTCCAAAACAGCAAGCACTTCCTTTAAGAACAGGACGAATAAGGAAAGTAGTTTTGCCATCACAGAGACACTCCAGGGCAAGGGTGTGCTTGGGAACAGTGGAACAGTGAGAATCCACTTGAGTTAGCAAGCTCTGCGCATGCTGTGGAAGAAGAGAAAAGTGCTGTAGCCGACTGTGGTAGTTGGAATGTGGTTGACCTATGGGAAGTGGCACTATTAGAAGGTATAGCATTACTGGAGTAGGTTTTTGCGTGGTTAGAGAAAGTGTGTCACTACTGGGGTAGTCTTTGAGGTCTCTATGTTCAAGCTCCACCCAGTGTAGAAAGAGAGCTTCCTCCTGACTGCCCGTGGAAGAGAGTTTGCCTTTGGATCCAGATGTTGAACACTCAGCTCCTTCTAGGGCATCTTGTCTGCCATGCTACTGCCATACTTTCCGCCACGATGATAAGGGACTGAACCTCTGAAACTGTAAGCCAGCCCCAATTAAATGTTACTCTTTATAAATGTTACCTTGGTCACGGTGTCTTTTCACAGCAATAAAACCCAAATCAAGACAACTCTATGATGTTTTGAACAAACACGGTTCTTGGCTCCACAGTGCCATCAACAGATATTCAGGTGTGTGGTGGTTGAGTGTCCGGCAGAGTGTGGTGGTTGCAGGTCCAAGTTTGTAGCTCTGTCTAATTTTTATGACTATTCCTTCCTTCTTCCATTCTTCCTTTCGGGACAGTCACAGTGGTTTTATTTTTATTCTGACAGTTTTCAGAGCTCATATCCACTGCCAGAGCTTAGTCACATATGTTAAGACTCGCTGCAAGTGAGGCTGGAAAGCTCTGTTTTTGTTCTGGATGGTGGACGAAGTAGGACTCCACGAAGATGTTCATTATTTTGTCCCTGAAGGTCATGACAAAGATATTTTCCAGATGAGGTTAAATTAGGAATTTCAAGAGAAGGAATTTATCCTGCTTTATCTGGCGGAGGGGCAATGCAAGTATGAGGCTCCTTCAGAAGGATGAAGGGGAGTTAGCGTGACTGAGAGCAGAGGCGAGAAAATGGCTGAAGATGCTCTGTTACTGTTTTTGAAGCTGCGGGGGGTGGGGGGGAAAGGGGGCGGAGCCAAAGAGGAAGGTGGGCTCTAGACAAAGCAGGACTGCAGAGGGTCTCCTCTCGCCTCCGGAGGACACACAGCCCAGATTTCCCTTGTTTATTTCCAGCTTCTCAAAGTATAAAGCAGGAAATTGTGTTGATGTAAGACACTAACGTGTTGGTGATTTGTCACAGCAGCAGCAGGCAACAAATACATTTATTCCGATTTGTTCTTTTTCTTGTCATTGCTTTTGTTATGCTGCTACTATGAAAAACTGAACACAATAAACATGAGGAGATAACTAGCATTCTCTATGTTTTAAAATGATTGCTGCTACTGTAAGACTCTAGCTAGCAGAGCCTTAGTTGACCGGAGACCCCACTGAGTGAACCACACAAGAATCGATGCAAAAAGCAAGAGGAATTTTTTTATGTTCCGGCATGCTGGGACCATCCTGCATCCCAAAAGGAGAGGTGACCTCACACCGCTCACTCGGTCAGTGGGCTTTTATACAGTCCTTAGGGCAGCAGCCATTAGGCACAATGTGATTGGCAGAACAGTGTGACTTTTTAAACTGATTGGTCTTCAGGAAATGAGGAGGCAAGGACCTCCCTTGTCTATGTGTGGCCAATGGCCCGTTTCCATGTGCTCTGTCGCCCCACCCCCTGGCCCTGCAGGTCAGTCCCCAAACCCTGTGGTCTGAGGAATGTTAATTAGCCTCTGCCTTCTGGAGGGGAGGGGTGCCTAAGCATTCTATGACCTTTCTCTTCCAGAAGGAGAAGGGTCTGGTGGAATTTTCCTCTTCGTTACTGTTGATTATTAAATGTGTATAGAGCCGGGCGGTGGTGGCGCATGCCTTTAATCCCAGCACTTGGGAGGCAGAGGCAGGTGGATTTCTAAGTTCCAGGCCTGCCTGGTCTACAAAGTGAGTTCCAGGACAGCCAGGACTACACAGAGAAACCCTGTCTCAAAAACAAACAAACAAACAAAAAATAAAATAAAATAAAATAAAAATAAATGTGTATAGATGTTTTGCCTGAATATGTGTCTGTGTACCGTGTTCCTGCCTCAGGCCCACAGAGGCCAGAAGACAATGTGAGATGACTCCCCAGAGCTACAGATGATTGTAAGTCACCACACGAGTGCTGAGACTTTAATTCAGGTCCTCTGAAGGCACAGCCAGTGTCGTTAACTCTGGGGCCGGCTCTCTGGCATCTGCCGTGTTTTATTTCTTTATTTTGATAGTGATTTTATAAATATTTCTAAAGATCACCTCTGCTTCTTCAAATTGCTTGCAAACACTGAACCGAACCCCCCATGGTGTATCCGGATTGAGTTCACCACCCAACTCGATGCCTGTGATTGTATATATCCCTTTGGTTTCTTCTGTCTTACAAGGCTTCTGTGATTGTCCCTTAAATATCAGATATAACAAGATAGCCTTCATCCATCTGATCTGAGCATTCTTGTTGTGGTGGTTTGAATAAGAATGGCTTGCATAGGGTCATGTATTTGAATGCTTAGTCATTGGGAAGTGGCACTCTTTGAGAAGGATTAGGAGGTGTGGCCTTGTTGGAGAAAGTGTGTCATTTGGGTTGGGCTTTGGGGTTTCAAAAGCTCAAGCAAGGCCCAGTGTGTGTCTCTCTTCCTGTTTCCTGTCTCTCTCTTCCTGTTTCCTGTCTCTCTCTCTTCCTGTTTCCTGTGGGTCCAGATGTAGAACGTTCAGCTGCTTCTGCAGCACCATGTCTACCTACATGCCTCCATGGTCCCCATCATGACAGTAATGGACTAAACCTCTGAAACTGTTAGCCAACAGTTTAATGTTTCTTTAAATGTTTCTTCTTTAAATGTTTTCTTTTGTAAGAGTTGCCATGGTCTTGGTGTTTCATGATGGCAATAGAACACTGCCAAAGATTCTCGTGGTACCCAGGATTCAGCACATCACTGTTCCTTCACCTGTCTTGGAATTGCTATGCTCACCTACAGATGAACATTCACCCTGCTCAATGGGAAGCCCGATTCTCAGAGGCTGAGAATTTCCATTTTCTTAGGTCACACCCTTCAGCCGTAGTTTGTCACCCTCCAGGAACAAAGCTCAAAGGCTCTGGCTTAAGCTAACCTTGGTAATGACAGATCACCCCCACCAGGGCTCATAGCTTCAAAGGCCATAGCTATTCTCTTCAGAAAGCTTTAAGATCCCAGTTTCTCCACAGGCTTCATAACAATGGCCTAATTGCCTTTCAGGAAAAATAAAATGCCCACATCTCCGAGCCTCCACCCCAAGGCTCTTAGGCCTTTGCTGCTCACTCAGGCAATGTTTGGGATTGCTAGTTATCAGATCTGATACATCTTCTCCAAGCTGCTTGCTTCCAGAGAAACGACCCAAGGGATGATGGCCAGGGTGATGGGGAAATGAAGCAACCCTAAGCTCCTGAGTTTCCAAAAGATGAGCGCATTTTCTTCTGTGTTGTTCCCTCACCTGCTCCTTGTCCTCGCTGCCAACTCTCCCTCTGCCCCAGATTCCTTTGGCAGTCCAGGCAGGAGCCAACTGCCTACCGGCATCCTCATTAAAATGCACTGTTCTTGCTAATTATGAACCAAGATCCTCCCACAGTGGGCCTGGTCTGGGCACCACCATTATCTTCATAAATAGACTCTTTACTTTGCAAACGCTGCTGTCATAGTCAGGCCCATTCTCAACCTGGCAAGGGCTCTGTGCATTCTTGAGTGGTGGAGGGAATGTGTCAGCAGGAGAAGGCAGAGGTATTCGTGCCAAAGCAAGGCTCTGTCCTGAGTTCACCCCACTCAGTCTGGGCAGCAGGCAGCCAACACAATGGTCGAAACTGAGACTCCAGCCATGATGTGCAGTACCATATGGGCCAGATCTCCTGGACGATGTTATTTCCCTTCAGTTAAATCTTTATAGCAGAGGCAACCTAGCCAATGTAAAAAATGTGTAAATATTTTTAAGTGCTCTATTTTTTTTAAAAGGATGTTCCCAGCAAAAAATAATAATAATTTTCACAAATTGGATGGCGGTGTAGGGGTGTGTGTGCGTGTGTGTGTGTGTGTGTGTGTGTGTGTGTGTGTGTGTATGTGTGTAGGGAGGAGATGAGTCCTTGTTCTCCCAAATATGCCATATGCAAGCTCATCTATGAGAATTTGTTTATGTATTTAACTTCCTTTTTCTACAAAACTCTTTCTGTGTACAGTTTCTGTTTAGTGCTCACCCGCCTTTTCCAGTGCTAGCTCTGTCTGAACACCGTCTGCTCTGTTTCCTTCACAATACGTCGCCCCTTTTCTGCACCATCAGGGTGGTTCTACGTCATCTGTTAAGTAGTACCCGCTGGGAAGTGCTGGCTTTATCCTGGTATCACACCTGTCATACCAATGGTCATTTTGTAATGAGAACACTGAAGCTCAGGGACGCCCCTCCTTCCTCCTCTGACACACACACACACACACACACACACACACACACACACACACACACACACACACACACACACACACACACATTCATCTTAGCCAGGAGCGAAGTGAGGCTTGAAACCTTCAGTCTGCAATTCATGGTGAACCTCCACCCTATACTAGGTTACAGACACCTGGGGGGAAAGATTCTGCTCCTAAGGTGCTCAATAGAGACGAGTCAAAGTAACAGCCCTGCACCATAGTTTAATTAGTTCCCTAAGCCGTGTTGTCAAGAGGAGCTGTCTGAAAAGACAGCTCCAAAGTGTCAGTGCAAAGCACATGGCTTTTTGCAAATTCACAGCGTGTGAAATTTACCATGAAAAGGGCCACAGGGCTTGGGGAGGTGACCGGCCTTCCCACTAACATTGGTGCAATAATGGAAGCACTCCTCAAACTCTGAGCTGCGGAGGCACCATGGCAAGATCCTGTTAAAGTGCAGGGGTGATGCAAGTCTGAGTGAGGGAAGCGAAGCGTGGCTGGGGCCACTCTGGGCAGACAGACACGAAGAGCCTGCTGACAGACCACGCAAGAGCACATGGGATACATAAAAGCAGAAGACTGTGAGGGTTTGAAGCGAAGGAGGACCCCGAGTGAGAGAAAAGGGGGGAAGATTTCACTGTGTGTCTCTCACATGCTGATCCGTGTCTCCCCTTATCTCAGACCCTTTGCCTGGAAACCCCTTCCATATTCTCTCCCTCCACCCCCCAAATATTCATTTGTCCTTGAAAACAACTCAGAAGTCATTTGCAGTAAGCTTTGTCACTCTTCAAGGCTCTGCTGAGTCTCTTCTCCCACCTCTGGATAATGGTTGGCTCACACCTTAGGTTCTGTCTGCTTCCAACTCCCCCCTCCCCCCAACCAGGATTGTGCATCCCTTGAGGTCAGAGACTACGAATTAATGAAGTGGTACACAATGGGTGTTCTTGAATACTAAGCTGAGCTTACCAAAGGGACTGAGACGGATCATGCAGAAGAAGCCAACCTTTCCTCTACCCACCCCTAGGGCTCAAAATTAACTTGAATAAAATGGGTTCCCAGGAGAAAGGCATACAGCCGTTATTAGCGCGACATGGAGTCTTCATAAAGAAGACCCCCAAGGACCTGGAGTGGGAGTCTTACAGAATGGATGAGACAAGGAGGGGGAAACTAAGAACAGAGCAACAGACAAGAAGAGGTATTAGTAACAGAACTAGAGACGGGGAAAGGAAGAAGGGGCAGGGAAGAAGTGATGCACTGATACCCAGACCACAAAAAATGACATTTCAGATACAACCATGAAACACAGCAATGGAAGACGGCATGCATTTGTTGACAGGGAGGCATCTAGACTCTCTCTCATGCATCTGCCCTTACGGCAGGTCGTCTAAAATGGCTCTGCGAAATGTCTAGGACATCAGGCCCTAATGGGTCAGCCCAGGTCCAAAGCAGGAGAGAGAGAGAGAGAGAGAGAGAGAGAGAGAGAGAGAGAGAGAGAGAGAGAGAGAGAGAGAGAGAGAGAGAGAGAAAGAGAGACTGGGGCTCATTTAAGCCCAGCTGGCCTCTAATGCTCTGTTGAGAGAGAGAGAGAGGGATTGGCCAGATAGATCAAGTCCACGGTCTCACCCAGAGCCAAGAGGTGGGAAGACAGGTCTATGACTTGGTGAGAGAAGAACCACAAGGCAAACAGGAAGACAGTTACAAAGCATGGCTACAAAGATCAGGGCCTTTGAAATCAACTGCATCTATTAACATTGCAAGGGACTCTGGCAGGCACTAGGTTCCTCTCAGGCTAGATCTGACTTGAAGGCTGTCATTTTCAGGAGGCGCCTGGGCTGCAAAGCATGACCACTCCTCACCCTTGGCTCATCAGTCACCTCAGGCAGACGTCTCCCCAGACAGGCTTTCCCAGCTGTTTGTTCCAGCTGTGCAACTGATGTGTGTCCATGTAATGCAGACAAGACCTAAGAATCGGGTGAGTGAGATATGACCAGAGAGAGGAATCTGTTAATAAAAGGGTACATAAACGTCTGCTCCTCCAGCCTATCACAGATGTGAGCCACAAGCCCACAGTTTGTATTTTCCATCTAATGGTTTGAATAGGTGATTGACGAAACACAGCTTAAACGACTATATGTGAATCTCCCCTCATCCCCAGTGAGTTAGTCCACCCTTAGAGGCCAATGATGTTATTTTAAATCACTGTCATCCAAAAATGAAGAAAAGAGTTGACGTAAACAAATACATATGCTTTGCCACTGACAGTGTATTGTGATTTTACTTCTTCAATTAACATTATTTCAGTAAAACGTTTTCTGAACTAAGGCATAAAAAATGTTCTCATTCTTGTTTAGGGCTTCATGATTTTCCATTGTGTGAGTGCATGAAAGCTTCTGCGATCACTCCCTGCTGGGAGTGTACGTCCCTTCTCTTGGTGATCTATAATTAGATCCAAAGAGATCTGCAGGAAGACACCAACAGAATCCAAGTTCGGGATTGATGGATGGATTGATGGCCGTGACTGCTCTATTGTCCTCTGATTGGAGTCTTTGTCTTAGTTGTAATTGTGAAGCACACAAAAAAGGATGGCCAATAAGACAGTTCAGAAGATAAAGGAACTTGCATCCCAGAATGATGATCTGAGTTAAATTCCCAGGTCCCATATGGTAGGAGAATGGGCTCCAGAGTTTTGTCCTCCAGCCTCCATAAGAGCACTGTGGTATGCATGCACTCATACTTACACTCTCTCTCTCTCTCTCTCTCTCTCTCTCTCTCTCTCTCTCTCTCACACACACACACACACACTCTCTCTCTCTCTCTCTCTCTCTCTCTCTCTCACACACACACTCTCTCTCTCTCTCTCTCTCTCTCTCACACACACACACACACACACACACACACACACAGACACAGTAAAATTGCAATTTAAAAAAAAGACCACAAAAAAATGTGATGAGATACTTGGCATGTGTCTGTTACATGGGAACTGTATGTTTTAACCTGTAGAGGAAGCCATAAGAGAGAGCAGGGTCCTGGGAGGAAACAGATGGCTAAGATTCAAAATAGAAGCCAGTCTGGGAATGCAGCCCAGGGCTGGAGTGTGTGCTTAGCATGCACAAGGCCTGTATCGAACCCCCCAGCACCCGCTCTGAGTTTACAAGACTGGTGAGCGACATTTGGGCAAGCCAGCTCATTGTAGCTTCTCCTCACGCGTGGCAGCGTCTCCACACTAGGTGCCTCTGCTCTGTTCTCCACTCTTCGGATCCAGAGGCTGAATTCAAGGTGCACAGAACTAGTCACTTGGAAAAATAGTGTCTTGGCTACTATCATGGGATTCATGTGGACCTCAGGTCAACTCAGACAAGCCAAAATGACAGTCACCACTGAGAATTCAGGGAGGATGTTAACTTATCCACAGTCACGGTGTACACTGATTGTTTCTGAATGGTAGCATGTGCACCTGCTGCCTCAGAATTACCAAGAAACACGTTAGGCCTCACATATCAGACCCATGGAGCCAGTTTCTCTGGAGTCTATAATAAGCTCCCTTCAGGCCCTGTCATGTCTGGGAACTCTACCAAGACAACAGCATAAGTAAACATGACTGTGTTCAGAAACTAGGAAGCTCAGCCCTTCCAGAGTCTATATATGGGACACACCAAATGCTCTGAGCTCTGGCGGCCCGATGCTAAATCATGGGAGGACTGAGCTTTCTCTCTGGCTTGAAAGGTCTCGGCTGCAGACAGGTGGCAGAGTCCCACCTGCATGGATGCGACTCTGAAGTGGTAATATACAGAGAAGCATATGGTGGGGCAATACTAGTCAGGAGACTGGTCTAAATCTCCTTCTGCCTTCTCCACAAGTGTGTGTGCTCAATGATGCAGGTGGACTATTTGGTTATAACACTGGGATAGGTTGAACTGACAAGGAAGCTAGTATGGGAGGTGGGGAGAATACTAGGTCCAAGACTGGCCACAGAGCCCCAGTGGGCAGAGGCGACCCCTAGGGGGTGTCTTTGCAGTAGCCCCAGCTGCTTTCTCTGGAAAGTGTTTAGGTTGAGGCCAGTGGATGAGAAGTAAGGGGCTGGGGAAAATACTGTCTGGATTTAAAGTCTGGAGTCTGTGTGGAGAGCTCTGATTTCTCATTAGGGAACAAGATATTCTCATCCAAAGAAGTCCTGGTGATGAACTAGACCTGAGTCCTAACTGTAAAGAATCTGTTGTCCTTGGAGTCAGGTCATCCGGAACTGTCATTCTTAGGCTTAATCCGACCTAATTGCCCTGCGGATTCAATCTCTGAACTCCAACCAGGACTCCAGAGCTGTGGGCTATGACATTTTGCCATTCCAGGATGGAGATGAGCAAATCCACCCTTCTTCAGACATCACAGGCAGCTCCTCAAGGCCCTAACCACACCCTGCACAGAGTTGAGGTTCAGTGAACGCCAGTGTGTGGTGAGTCCAGGACAGTAAGGCAGCAATTATCCTGAAAGGAAGTAGTGTCTAGCGATATAGACGGCTCTCCTACTGCATAGAGACCGTGATGGCCCTGTGTTTCCCAGGATTTGTACTGGTGTTGAGTCTGCTCTAGAGTGTTTGTACAGAATGGCATGCAATATCCCTCTGTGATCTGAAAGTATGCCATTCTCATGAGTGACCAAAAAAATAAAATAAAATAAATAAATAAATAAATAAATCACAGGTAGAGGTAGAAGGTGGAGCATCTTTCCTCCTTGTCATCAAGATCATAATTGAAACTCCTATAACCAAAGATACATTAATGAGAAAGTGTAACATGGTGACCATTGTTTTATGTTACACGGGACATTTTAAAAGTGAAGATTCGGACTGGGGACAGAGCTCAGTGAATAGAGTACTTGCTTAGTGTTTTAGTTTAGACTTTCGATTTGACAGCTACAGTCATCAGAGAGAGAAATTGCCTACATGAGACTAACCTGTGGGCATGTCTAAGGAGGACTTCCTTGGCTGTTAATGGTTGTAAGAGGGCCTGGCCTACTGTGCGTAGAACTATTTCCTGGTCAATTGGTCCTGCGCTGTATAAGACAGCTAGCTAACACAGGTTTTTCAAGTTAGCCAGCAAGCAGTATTTGCTCATGGTTATTGCTCTGCTTCTTCCTCTGTGAATGAGTTGCAGAGAGTCAAGGCTCTGTGGGAGAGCAGGCTCGCCTGAGTTCCTGCTTTTATGTCACTCAGTGATGGACTGTGAGCTACGAGCTAAAATAAAGTCTTTCCTCCCTGAAGTTGCTTTTGCTCAAGTTATTTGTCACAGCAACGTAATGAAACTTCAATACTTAGCATGCAAAAGGTCCTGGATTTGATCGCCAATGCTACATAATCTGTGGTGGTGGCAGTGGCGGTGGTGGTGGTGGTGGTGGTGGCGGTGGTGGCGCAGATCTGAAACCCCAACACTGGGGAGAGAGAGGCATGAGAAACAGATGTTCAAGGTCATTTACTTAACAAGTCTGAAGCTCACCTGGGAGGTGTAAGACTCAAAACAAGTAAAGACTCAGGGAAAATTATATATATATAATTTATGTTAATTTTTGAGAACCTCATACATGCATACATGGTATTTTGATTTTACTCACACTACACACCTGCTCTTTAATTCCTCCAAGATCTACCCCTCCACTTCCCTCCATACCCTTCTCTCTCTCTCTCTCTCTCTCTCTCTCTCTCTCTCTCTCCCCCTCCCTCCCTCCCTCTCTCTCAATAACTAATTGATTCCAATTTGTGTTGCCCATATAATCATGGGTGTGTGACCACAGAGTATGGTCTACCTACCAGGGCACAAATATTAAAACAAATAGAAACAGACAATCCTCAATTTTTATGCTTAGAATTGATTTTTAAAAAAAATAGGCAGTCATGTCCAAATGTCATTGTGTGGAAAAGGTATGGATTATGCTAACAGACTGTAGGAAGGAGGTGCCAAGCAAGGCCTGTGTGTCCAGTTCCTTCTTGGCTTTCTTGGCATTCGCAAGTGCTCTGGCTAAGAAAGGCCTCTTTCTAGAATCAAGGTTTCATAGTCTACAAGAAAGGTAAGACCATTTCTTTATTTTCAGCTTCTGCCCAGAAGGTGAAGGGAATTTTAGAATTATATTTCTAGGTTTGGGCTGGCTTTGGGAGAGAATTTGGGGGGGGGGTCAGTTTCTACAGTCTCTGTGGCCTGCTGGAAGGAAGAGGTGTTCTAGTGACTATGGTTGCTTTGTGGGAGAAAAGGGAGCAGGAGGAAGATCAGAAAGAGGCTGACTTGAGGCCTTTCCTACACTTTCAGTTCAAAGAATTTAGCATGACAAAGGACTGGCCTTCAGGGAGCCATTTCTCTGAGTCATAGAACCATGTCCTCATAAAGTAATGACTTTTAGATGATTACTTGAGTGAGATTTCCTCTCACACAAATCCTCTCCACCCATGCTCCAAAGACCATCTTGATCCTAGGGCTTCTTTAGGCACTGAGGAGGAAGTGAGGTTGGAGCCTGGTATGAGTGACTGTTCTCCGTGCCAACCAACTGCCATCTTGGGGAGGTTAGCTGTGTCCCCTTCAAGAGGACCATCCCAACTGGGTTTGTTAATTTGTTTAGACCCCTTCATGGGGAGATGGAAGATCATGAGATCCATTGCCTGAATACCCAGCCACTCCCTCCCACCTGCTAGGCAGCTCTGCCTTAATTGCAGGTGGCCTCAAGAAAGGACTAGAGTATATATTCAGGGGAAGACTAGGGAGCCTTTTCTATGTCACTAAGGAAGTCCCCACCCATGCTGGGTGTAGGCTTCCCAGGTATTGTCAGTTGGGAAAGAGAAATAATCACATCACTTTAAAAAAACCAAAAAAACAAAAACAAACAAAAAAACCCAAAAAAACCAACAAACAAACAAAAAAAAAACCACCTCTCACTGGTGCTCTATAAGGAAGCTCAGTGAACTCCTTGGTTCCTCTGGTTAAACATAGGCCAAGCTGTACCTGAGCTTGTAGGTGGGACCTTAGTACAAAGGGGTAGACATTGTGTACGTCTTCCCTGGGAAGAAATTTTAGCAACAGGATCTCTCATACATACCCCAGACTTAACTGTGATTTACGGGAAACCCCTAATGATCCCACTTTCTCGAAGTTCCTCGAAAATGCATAGTGGGCTGCCAAGACCAGGATGTTCTTCATCAAGGACTCCGGGAGAAGATAACACTTCATTTGCTCTTCTGTCAGCCTTGTTATGCGGATGAATTCCAGGGAGTGATGTATGCTTTTTTCTGTGAAGTCAGCAAGCCATTGTAGAGCAGAATTTCTGCAGATATTGTCAGCGGGAACATAATCTGGGTCAATGAATCATAAATTCTATTTTGGTAGTTTGCCGAAGACAACACTGAAGACAGAGCTGTCCCGAAGGGGGAAACTTGAAAAAGACACAGAATGAGGCAGCCATGCAGCAGGGCAGGAGAGAAAGGAGAGAGGCATTCTGCCCAACAGATTGTAGGCTTCCCTTCAACTGTTGGTTTCTGCACCAAGCAGGTTGGTCTTTCTCTTTCCCACTGGGTCCTGGGAGTAACAGCATAGCAGTGAATACAACAGATTGCCCAATCACACACAAACAGGAACATGACACTGGCAAAAGTTCCCTGGGGTCTTCAAATGACTGCCACTGCTCAGTTTATCAACCTGTAAAGAATCACTTTGTCCCTGCGAACAAATCCACAGACGTCAAATGGCAGCAGCTTGGCATGGTTCACATTGTCCTCGTTTGTATAGGTTACAGAAAACAACAAGGTTACGCTCTAACTTATCTCTCTTTTTTGGTTCATGAAGTTCAGGTGCTGCTATTGTTGGCAGGGCTTGAGAGCGGAAGAAAGTGAGGGAGGATGTGTTCATCAGATGTGGGCTTTCTTCCCTACGACTTTATCTGACTTTCTAAATGAAAAACACTGAAGATAAACAGCGATTAACAAGCCTGTCGCTATCACTCATAAAGCAATGCTGTTTGCACTCTTCAACTGAAATGCCCTTCTGGATAGCTCACCAAGATCACGGAGGTGGAGAAATTACCTAGGGGTTTACTCACAACTAAGGTCGGGCAACTGTTTACCCTTTACCACAGTCTCTTCCCTGGGCCTCAGGGCTTTGCACAAGTGAGAACAGCTGTCCTTTGTTTCTGATAAGGACAATAAGAAAAATGAAGCTTAGTAACAGCAGGAGGGATCTGGAGGAGATGCAGGAAAGAGTCACTGTTCTCCCAGCGTGGAACCCGGGAATGAGTTACAAGGGACAGTGACAGAAAAGACAGGAGGATCAATCACAGAAACCCACCCTGAAGTGGACCATTTCGGTACTCATCCTTCCGGCTAATTCAGGGTTCTGCCTGTCCCCTCAGGAGGTCTGTCAGCCATGACTGCTGATGCAGATGGCGTTGCCTCCACTGGAGAGTGTCTGCTCTCGTGAGACTCCAGTCCACAGGGATTCTCTGGTTGGAGTTGGGAAATGAGAGATGAATGACCCTGTTTCAAAATGAGCAGTTATCCTTCCTCATTGAGGGAAAAGGGCTTTTTTTTTCCCCTCATGGGGGTATGTGTGGGGGTGAGAGAACGGGATGGAAAATCACCTTATAAAGCTTAGGAAGCATTCTTCACAGCAGACCCACAAGGGTGTCCTAAAGCTGGGTCCTTGGACCTCATTGCCTGCTAGAATTAGCAGGAATATTGGACCCCATAGTCCAATTAGTCAGTTAGAATGATGCTGGAAACTTGTAAACAGATTCCTAAGTGACTTATATAAAATAAATGTGGGGGGGGCATGCTGTGGGTTAGGTCACAACTGTCCCTTAAAACTAAACACTTGGTCCCCCAGGTTGTACCAGCTGAGAGACAGTAGGATCTTTGGGGACTCTGTGGCTTAGTGGAAAGTCTTGAGGCTACTGTGAGACCTGGGCCCCTCCTCACTCCCTTTGCTCCCTGGCTCATGATGACACACGATGTTTTGTTCTACCATTCCCTCTCCTGACAGATACTCCCTCCTTCCACCAGGTGATCCCTTATCAAGGGCCCCAAAGTGATGAAGCCACCCCACCAAGGCCCAAAATCTTCACCAAAAAAAAAAAAAAAAAAAAAAGCGAGCCAAAACAAACCTTTTTCTCTTCATAAGCTGATTGTCCCGGAATACTTGTTATAGTAACGTGAAGCTGACTTAGTCCTTGTTCTATTGCTGTGAAGAGACACCATGACCACAGCAACTCTTATAAAGGAGAACATTTAATTGGGGGTGGCTTACAGTTCAAAGGTTTGGTCCATTGTCATCTTGCCAGGAGGTATCCCAGCGGGCCCACAGAAGTGTGCTGAAGTAGGAGCTGAGAGTTCTTTTGGATAGACAGGCCTCAAGAAGTGAACTGGCTTGAGCTTCTGAGACCCTAAAACTGAGCCCCTAGTGGCACACTTCCTCCAACAAAGCCACACCTCCTAACAGTGCCACTCCCTTTTGGCCTGGGGGGGGGGCGGGGCTAGTATTTATTCAAACCACCACACTGACTTCCATGGGAGTACACTGGTTGGGCTGAGCTCTGATAGGAGGCCCAACAGATTGAATCAAATGGGCGGTACACTGGAGCTGAAAGTCCATGTCTTCACGGCAAAACTAATGTATTTATCTGACCTTCTAGTTAATCAGGTGGGGGGTGGGGTGACATTCAAACACCCAGATCAGCAAGCTACAAGGTACACGTGGTATCCATGCCTGCAAGGCATAGGGTTCATGTGCTATCCACGTGCTATCCATGCCATACATGCTTGTAAGGCGCACGTGGTATCCAAGCCTGCAAGGTGCAAGGTGCATGTGCTAGCCACGCTATAGATGCCTGTAAGGCTTAAGTCATATCCACACCTGCAAGGCATGTGGTATCCATGCACCTACAAGACACGTGACAAAAGCCTATAAATACCCCAGATTTCCCTTCAATAGAGAGACAAAGAGGAGAGACAAGAGGAGACAATGAGAGAGACAATAAAGGAGAGAGAGACACAATAAATGAGACTTGATCAGAACCTCTGTCTTGTCTCCATTCTTCGCGTCTCCATACTTTCTCTCACTAGACCCAGACCTATGGAACAGAACGGGCCATTACAGTTTGGCTGCCCAACGTGGGACAGCTCGGCCGATGCGTCCTTACAAACCCACCACTTTTCTGCTGTCCAAAGGGAGCACACAGCCCATTTTGCAACATAGAGTCACAAATCATAGACACAAGACAGTTAGATCTATAACTAAATTTGCTGTCATTTTATCTTTTGACCTTCAAAAGGGCACTCAGGAACATGGACACAGAAGTGGAAGCAGGGACCCATGGAGGAATGCGGCGTGCCAGCTCTCTCACAAAATTGGTACTTAGTTAGGTTTCTTATTCAGCTCAAGTACCCAAGGCTCAGGAAATAGGCCTGCCCACAATGGGCTGGGCCCTCCTTAATTAATAAAGAAAATCAGGACAATCCCCCATGTGGATCGACTTGATAAAGGAATTGGTCAGTTGGAACTCTTTTTCAGGTGGTTCTAGGATGTGCCAAGTTGATGGGTCGAGGCTAGCTAGGACAGATGGAAAGACTGAGCTGACGGGCATCCAAAGGGGCTCAATTCCTCTTTACCAGGGTATCAAGGAAGTGCAGTGGGGATGGGGAATGTCCAGAGCCCCAGCTGGAACTCACTGGGTTCTTTCAAAGTCAAAGGTGCCTGTTGGCTGGTCTTCCCTGCCCCAGCTCTTGGTAGAGAAAGGCTTCCCAGGTCTGCTTAACCTCTAACTGCCATTGGATCACATCCTCCTCAGAGCCCTAGGCAAAATCTCTTCCTCAGGAGTTCTTCAGATGATCTAGCTGCCAAGCAGGTTTGGGAACAATGGCAGATCAGACCAAGGTAATTAAAGGAGGTCACAGAAAGGTCTCCTCCAGAGCCTACTCACTCACCGAGTTCCCCTGCCAGGTGTCCCCAGCCCAGCGATTCCAAGAGCAGATTTGTGTGTGTGTGTGTTTGTGTGTGTGTGTGTGTGTGTGTTTTCCCAAGAATCCTCATTTAAAAGGTTCCTAGATGTGAGCTCAGAGAGTCTTCACACTTAAAATTAAGCTCAAGAAGCATACAGAATTGTGGAAGAATGCAAGGGATGACCAGGGGACAGGGATCGATGTGGGAAACAGTGGACTGGGTGGCATCTGAGGGAGCTTTTAGAAGTATAACAGGCCAAAGGGGCCACCAGGTGATAGGAGAAAGGCCTAGAAAAGAAAGAAGTAAAAACTCCAAGGACAGACTACTATTCTAACGAGGCACAGCCTTTACACTGCCGTCCAGAGATCTCTTCCAGGATGATGGACATCTTGCCAAATATTTCACCACCAATTTGATTTTCTTAGCAGGACCACACAATGGTCTTCATTCTTGTCTTATAGAGGAAGGAATTCCATTACCTTGTTCAACAAGGCAGACAGGTGGTACAGTATCCCCAAGTCCTACTGAGCAGTGGAGAGCATGGCATGAGGTTATAAAGACAGTTCAGAAGAGCGAGAACAAGAGTTTGGATCCCTAGACGCTGCATAAATCTGCTGGGTGTATTGGCCCATTTGGGTCCACGTCTCTGAAGCCAGAGACAAGATTTCCATAGCAATCTAGGTAGCTGGACTCATCTGGGTTAGCTGGAGAGATTCCATCTCCGTGAATAAGGTAGAGAATTATCGAGAAAGAATACCAGTGCTAACCTTGGGCCTCCACATGCACATATATCTGCCATCCACAAACATGTGGGCACATGTATAATGTATGAACACACACAGAGAGACACATGCATACATCATACATGTAAATACAAAAAAAGGAGAAAGAAAATGAATAAAAAAACCTAACCTTTGGAAGGATCTCTGGCTGGTAATGCTGGCTGGTGATGGACTCTCCTGTCATCTTTAGTACCTACTTTTTCCAGACTCATCCAACAGCAGGTGGTTCCGCCCTCCTATTTCTAGGGTCATGGTGGAGCAAGCACCACCTCAGACGAGCTACCCTCTCCTAAGTCTGGCAGCTAACTACCTCCTGCAGTCCTAGCTCCCAGGCTACAGACAGCGAGAACAAGTGGAGGGCACACAGAACATGCTCAATGGATGCTTTCTACACTGAACTGAGAGTTACCAGTGGGCTAGCCTTGGCTGTCTGCTGACAGTCACTTTTCTAACATTCTTCTCATCAGCTTTGGTCCCTGGATTAGCTAATGCTATGGCAGTGCTGTTGGAGCCTGGGAAGGCAGCAATATCCAAGACTCTCCCACAGGAAACATTACCTCTGAGCGTTTTTTTTTTTTTTAATGTCTGTTACTCAACATCTTCTCTGGACATGGTAGAGAATCTTGACGCTAAAACCTTCCTTATTTCCTGCGTCATCAGAAAGAACTTTGTGGGCCATTGGTTTTCATAGTTCTGTTTCACAGAAATGTAACTTACAATCTAATTTGTTGTTCTCCCAAGAAAGGCCTGAGGTTTCAAATAATCTGTTTCCTGTGAGGTTCTTGGATGTTCTTGTGTCTAAGAAAATAATCTGGGCAAAGGCTGTTTTAGGTCCGTCAGTCTGCCCTATGTTACCTCTTCAATAAAGAACCAGAGAAAATTCCTTCTGCTCTTATCAGCTTTTGCCAGGTTCCAGCATGGAGACTCCCCCTGTCGACAGTGACTTCTGTTGGCCTCTGTAGGCATCAGGCTACACTCAGCATACTGCTTACCCCCTGCAGCCCGCCCTCCCGGAGGGAGGGATGGCACTCAGCAGACAGAGTATTCTCATTTTCTCGTTTCTCAGCCTGGCTCCCTTCACAGCCTTCCCCCTCTGTGGTTCTCAAGCCTGGGATCCCACATTCCAGGCAAACACGCATTCACCCTTCTACAGTCACAGCTGAAACCCACACCCTCCGAGCCCCCATTTTTCATGTTCAACTTTTAGATACACATAGAAAAAAAAAAAAAACACCTCAAGTTACTCCCGTCAGTACATCAGCACTTATAAATCTCTCTGAAGAGGGTACATTATCTTTACTTCAAAAACAGAGAAGTAAAGGCAGTCCTTCAAAAAGTTTCTGTTTTTTTTTTTTTAAAGACTTATTTTTAGTTTAGGTGTAGAAGTGTTTTGCTTTGTAGCCATTCATGTATATGTACTGTATGCATGCTTGGTGTCTCTGGCAGGCAGAAGGGCTCTGGTCTCCCTGGAATTGGAGTTAAGGATGGTTGTAAGGTGTCGGCAACTAGACTCAGGTCCTCTGTAAGTAAGCATGAGCCATCTATCCAGCCCCAAACTTCCTGTTTGTAACTGTCATGTTATTCTGTGTTTCTTAGGGACAGTCACTGCAGAATGGCAGAAATAGAAATGATTTGAGATTAGGAATAATACCTTGCCTTGACTGGTGTGACACACGTGAACTTGAACAGGTCATGCTGCTCCCCGTGCCTCAGTGCCACTAGATACGCACGAGTAAGTAAAAAACAAAGACTTTCTTCACCTTGACTTTTGAGTCACACAGATCCTTGTCCCTAAGTAACTCATCTCTATCTTTTCCTCCTGCACCTTCCCTGTGCCTCTCTCCTCCCCAAAGGCCTCTCAGTCCTCAAAAGCCACGTTTTCAAGTTTCCAGGAGCTTCTGCAGGGCAGCTGGGGCCTCAGCACAGTTGCTATGCCAAAATGCCCACGCTGGTCTGCATCCCCTAAGAAGAAGGACCAAGATGTGTCAGGACTTCGTGAAGGAAACGGCAGGAAGGACAGCAGGCTGGTCAGACTGGGACATGAGTCTGACCAGAGAGAGGAAGTTGGGAAGCATGGCAGAGACCCATGAAAGCTACAGGAAGCTTTCGAAGGCCCATTGGGGAGCCCTTGAGCTAACATTGCCAGAGGGCCGCCGGTGTCTCCCAGGAGAAAAATCTCTCTTATTATCCACACTCTGCCTAATGTTAGCTGGAAGCAGCTCATGGGAGACACTGATAGGTTTTTAGAAAAGAACTGTCACAGCGTTGCTCAGCTGTGCTCACTGTCCCCACCACAGCTGAGCAAAGAGGTGATAGAAGGAATGAGAATTATAATACGTCTCTTAATTCCACTGCTCATAGCTAGTAAACCTTCTTAATGTAAAAATAGTGTGACTTCTTTGGCTTTGTGTTTGAGCAATCCTGTCTCTAGTCTTAGAGACACAATTGTAAAGGTGAATCTGTGGTAGGATTAAGGGTCGCTTGGCTTCACTCTGGGAATGAAGAGATGGGGATATGATTTCATCAGATCTAGTCCAATCTGGTTTGGTCTGGTCTGGTCTGGTCCGTTCTGATCTGGCTTTAAGTTCTGGACAAGTGACTTTGATTCTCCTCTTACCTGAGACATCTGTGTCCTTCCCTCTGAGGGGCTGGAGAAATGGCTTAGGTTCTGGTTTCACGTGGGGTTCTGCATCCTCCTCTCTAAGGGGCTGGTTACCACCACCATATCTGTTGTCTGTGTGGCTGTCGGCCAGTCCCACCTAGTAGAGCCGCACCACGGAGCCATCAAGGAGAATTTTCCTAATGCAGACTCTCAGACCTGCTGAATCGGCCTCCAGGAAGGTAGGACCCACTCTGTACTTTCAGAAACATCCTCAAATGATTGTTATGATCAACCAACCATGGAAGCCAAAACTTTTGCTAAGAAACTACACAGCTGAGAGAAAAGAACTTACCATTGTCCATGGGTCCTAAACAATATTCTGCACCTACCCTGAGAACTACCCTATATCTCTTCCTTATCTACCTCCCCCTCTGTCCCACGTGCCTTTCTCAGCTCAGATTTATTTGTATGCAATATTTCCCAGGACACGGTTAAGGGGTTGCATGGCCTGCACAGGCCTTGGTATCCTCAGAAAGATCCAATCTGTATGGTTCTCTTGCATGCTTTCTGAGGAATTTCACTAAAGGTCTATTTGCCTTGCAAGCTTGTCAGGCTCCCTTAGCAGATGAGCGAGATTGGTCATTATGTCAGTAGAATGTAAAACCCAAACAGGAGAGCATAGTAGAATCAATTTCCTTCCCTCCCTCCCTTCCTTCCTCCCTCTCTCTCCGTCTCTCTTACACACACAAACACACACAAAAGCACAAATGCATAAATGCACGCACCCACGTGCACATTTAAGAAGCACAATCAGCAATCTCTGCAATGTGCCACCCTGTGTTTATACTTCGGTGACTTGTGTGCGACAACCGAATTCAGCCTCTGAGAGCTGTCCTTTGTGTCGGATGTCTAACAGTGCCCACTGAGAGTGATTCCCATGGGAGGGTGTGGCCAACTGTCCAAGTTCCTGGCAATGGCATCCGGAAAAATCTTCATCAAGGATCATGGAACAAAGAAGAGGGCCTCCTTGTTCTTTGGCAATGGCTGCTGCTAATATATCGAGTCTGCTCGGAGCCAATACTAATTTGCTCTTGCAAATAAAGGAAATAGTGATATTAAAAATTTACTGCCAGGCCCGGTACAAAGTGCTTTTCATGAATCATCTAACTTAATCCTCCCAACAGCTGTAGGAGGAAGACATTTAATGGACAAAGAAGACCAAGGTTAGAGAAATGATTGGCCTTGCTCAACCTGAAAGCTCAGAGTGGAAGAGTTCGTACTTAAGCATCAAGACCAGATAGCTTCAGGCTCTTCCTGGTCTCCCTCTTTACCGCTGAGATGCTAGTTTAATCTGGATAAATCCATTCCCTGTAAAGTTCTCCTGGGCTGTCTCCTTGCCTGAACTATTTTATTTGTCGGTTTTTTGCCCTAGTCTCCTCTAACTTTGTACAATGTTTTTCAAGACCACCAGAGTCATCAAATAATATATAATTATTGCTCATCTTAAAACTGACCCTTCCCACTCCTCTCCTTAGGGTCCTCCCCTGACTCTGACACTCTCCACTTCTGATTAACCATAGGGATTCTCTCCTATTCCTTGAGCATGTCAGGTGGGTCTGAACACAGGCTTTTATCTTATGTCAATCCTTAGTCGTTTTCAACCCTAAAGATCAAGAACACCAGTGCCCACACGGAGCCTGACCCACGGGACTATGGCTACTGAAGCTGAAGTCAGGACTGGGCCACGAACTCTAGTGTGCTTGGAAAATGTCAGTGCTGTGCCAAGAGGAGATCAATAGCTGTCAACAGACTTAGAGGGCAATGGTATGCGTCTGGACAGGTTTAGGTGGCATGTTAGCGTCATCAAGTTGTGTCCTGTGCTGCCTTTGACATGTGACAAGTCAGTCATCTAGACAGGTAGTCAGTGCTTAGTGGATGTTTTGTGTCTGCCTGGGACAGCATCATGGAGAAGATGCACAGAGTTCTGGCCTCCACAGAGCCAAGAATCCATAGACATAGACAGTTTCTGTGCTACCCTTCCTTCTTGAGAATGTGGCTAGACGATAAAAAAGCACAATGGGTGGTTTTTCTAAGTGTTCTGGATGTTTGAAGATGAACTTGAATTACTGGTTATTTCTGCCCAGTGCCCTCTCCAGTTTGGGATGGCACAGTAACAAGATGGAGAGAGGAGTTGGGGGGTGGGAGATGAGCAGGTAGAAAGTAGAGTCCGCTCATCCTAGGCATGTCCAATGGTGATTGTTGATAGTACACTCATCAACTTTTGCTTTTATTCATTCATACATTCGGTTATTCACTTATCAAACATTCGTTCTGCGTTTATTATCTGGTCAGCGTTGTGCTACGTGCTGTATGCTCCATGTCAATTAAGATATACATCTAAATCTCCTGTCATGGAAATAAGCAATTACAGAGACTAAATTACAGGGTAGGCTATAGTGGGAGCCCAAAGAGGGATTGGTCGGCTTGGCCTGAAGATGTAACATGTCTTGACTGGTTGTGAGTCATAGGTATGGGCTTCCTGGGCAGACAAGAAGGAAAGACAGGGACCAGGCAGGATAAAATGAGTATGGGTTGAAGCTGAAATGCATTAGTGCAGAGTGGTGATGTTTTGCTGCAGCCATTAAAACTAATAATAGGGAAACTGTAATAAGACCATATGAGGTTGGGACAAAATCCTGACAATCTACTGACTCACTGACAGTTCTTAGACAAAGAAAGAGAAACCATATTTGCATTGTGTAAGCTGTGATCTAGTCTCTGAGGTTCACTCCTCGAGTGTCAAGGAAATCTGACTGAAGGGAGGAAGAGAAAGACAACAAGGAAACTGTATTCCATAAAATGCGTGAGGGAAAGCCCAGCATGGTGCACACATCCTTAATCACAGCACTCTGGAGACAGAGGCAGGAGCATCTCTGTGAGTTCCAGGCCAGCCTGGGCTACATAGTCAGACCTTGTCTCAAGAAGGAAAGAAAAAAAGAATGAAGGAAAGAAAGAAAGAAAGAAAGAAAGAAAGGAAGGAAGGAAGGAAGGAAGGAAGGAAGAGGGGAAGGAGGAAAGGGGAGGCACAGGGAAAGGAGGGGATGTGGAGACAGGGGGAGAAAAAGACAGAAAGGAAGCTGGGGAGACTCAAGGCACACCTGGCTCTTCATGGAAAATATGGCCCTGAACACAGAGAGTTCTGCACAGAAGTCACACATCCTCTTGCAGGATTCCAATAATCTCCCGAATACCCTTAGTCCCTAGAATAAAGTAGATGCCATGGAAATGAATGTTCTGCTATAGTGCAGAGGAGGGCTGGCATGTGCTATATGTAGTTACACAGACAGGAAGATATGCACTGAAATAATGTTAGCAATGATTATATATACTGTGTGTGTGTGTGTGTGTGTGTGTATTTGACTTTTGGCTTGTTTTCTTTATTCTTGTTTTCTAACTTTTCTTTGATGAATATCTATTACTTATTTGATAATGGAGCTACTAAGAATAAAGATAACAGAGACTCAAATCATCTCCCCATCCTAAGCCCTTTCCAGCTTAAGGCCTAAAACACAGTCAAAACAGCCCTGAGGGAAATGAACAGACCTGAGAGGTTTCCCTGGTCTCTGTCTCAGCCTCAGTCAATCTGTTGTATGGAGCTTGTTAAACAGAATGGAACCCTAAAGCGTCTGTGCCTCTCAACGAGACTGTTCTTTAAGTCTACCCGCTGCAGGAACAACAGAATACTAAAGTATGACTCACCAAAGTCCAACTGGACGAGACCAGTGAGGTCGTTACGCTTTCTTACAAAGCTTACCCGAAGGGTTACCTACAGGAACAGGTAGTGCAGAACTTGAGAATTCTGCTGGTGCAGAAATTGAGACACATGACAAAGCTTTTGTGTACCTGCATGTTTGCGTGCGAGTGGCCATGCTCATGTGTATGTATTTATATGGAGTCTAGTGGTTGACACTAAGTATCTTCTTCAGTCTCCGTTTTATTTTATCGGAGCAGGATCCCTCCTTGAACGTCACAAACCTGGTCAGCTACCTAGCCAGCTTGCCCCAGGATACTCTGCCTTCCTCTCCTAAGCACTGGGGTAGATAGGCTGCTGTGCCCTTCTGGATTTTGCCTAGTTCAGGGGATCCAAACTGTGCTGTTTACATCTGCAATATTTATTTATTTATTTATTTATTTATTTATTTATTTATTTATTCAATCAGCGTTTTCTCTAGGCCCATAAGAAAATGTTTGCTGGCTATGCGTTGTATGGTGCCCTTTTTCCTGGGACCATAATGCTATCTCGGGCTTTGCCGTTGGTAGCTATGAAAACAGCTTGATAGAACACTAGCCAGGTCTGTGGTAATGGCGGCGGAGCTATGGACGCTTGCTATGTGATGGAAGGAAGGGTTAGGGACCCTCACCGGGGAGCCCTCCTTCTCCAGGTGCTACTGAGCCTGGGAGATGCTCACTTCAGTGAAAAGTGGGAGGTTGACCGAAAGCAAGACTCTGTGGTGCGGCTTCCACGAGGCTGAAGGTGTTCTGGTGTCACCGTGCTTCTGTAGGTAACCTCTCATATGAGCTCTGTAAGACAGCGTAATAAACTCATTGGTCTCTCTCAGTTGGACTTTGGTGAGTCATACTTTGATTTATGGTTCACACCCATCTGCAGTGGCTGTACTGACTGTACGGTCATTGTTTCGTCCCAGGAAAACGTAACACAACACCACGCTGGCTAACTGAAATTTTCATATTGTTTTATCTGCAAACAACTCTCATAAGAACAGATTCTTCTACTGAAATGACTCAAGACCTTTTCCCACTTGTTTCTTTTTCTAATTTGGACGGATCTCTGCCGTGTTCCCTGTCCACCTCCCTAACCAACCACTGCAGGATCATAAACCCCAGTACAAATTTGAGTCCTTGAGGTTTTGGGAGTCTGTCACGTTGGAAGTGTGAGATACAGCCATCTGGCAGGCTAAAAAGCAAGAGGCTTTGAAATATTTATGTTTGTGCAGCATGAGCCTTGATTTTTAACTGCGGGTGAGAGGCTGAGCAGGCACACACTTGTGTCCTAGGCAATGTAGCTAGTAGCTCTCTGCTGAATTCTCCCTGTAGGAGAAAGCGGGCATGAAGCCTGCTCCATAAAGCAAGAGAACACAGCATGGCTCTCCTTCCCCTCGCTTGGCCTTCTGTGTGCTTTCTGAAGGAATATTGGTTGAGAGAGAAGGAGATGATGCTGAGATTAATAACTGAGGATGCTCTCGGAGGCCCTATAAGCTTTAAAAATGCTTTACAGAGCTGGGCAATGAAGAGTAGACGAGAAGAGCAAGAAGAGCCCATCTTAATCAGCAGTGTGAGTTTAAATCTGGGGCTCTCTGGCAAAGTATCTGCAAGGGCCATTAGCTTCCATTAATTACACCATAAACAGAGCTCTAGTGGAGAGAGCCACTGGTTACAGGAGACTGGATCGGGAAGGCAGCTCAGGTGTCTTTGGGTGACAGGGGCACCCTGAATCTGGGTACACAGTTTTCCCCTGAGCATCTTCCTACAGACCAGCCACATGGACCAGCCGCATCTCCAGGGTTGGAGAAGGAGCCATAGTCCACACCCCTGAAGATCATCACTTGCGATTTTATCAACTCTGTTGTCAAGTACAATGGGACAAATAAAGACCTGTTTCTGGTCTTTCTTTTTCTCTTTTACATTTTCAGCTGAACCAATGGGTGTCAGCTCACTCATATGGATGTGTTCTTGGGACGTTTCCAGGTTATTTTTAAGAAGGCAGGCGCTCACTGAAAATGAGCAGTCTGCTTTTGTATTAATTTTGAAGACCATCTGTGACTGATTTACTAGAATGCTAATAATATTTTGCTTTTCTCCATTTTCCTTCAAGAGACCCCTAAATGTCTCTCCTAGCCTTGTGCGATATGTATATGTATGTATATATATATATATATATATATATATATATATATGTGTGTGTGTGTGTGTGTGTGTGTATGCTTCTATTTATGTGTATATGTTTGTGTATATGTGTGTATGTATATGTGTATGTGTGTATGTTTATGTCTATATGTGTGTATATATACGTGTGTATATGTGTATGTGGCTATATGTGTATATGTAACTATATGTGTATATGTATGAGTATATGTGTGTATATATTTGTATATGTTTATGTGTATATTGTATATGTGAGTGTATATATGTGTGTGTGTGCATCTTATGTGTATGTGGCTATATGTGGATATGTAACTGTGTGTGTATATGTATGTGTATATATGGTTATGTGTATATGTATACATATGTCTCTACAGCTTGTCTGCAGAAGTCATTTTCACAGGTGGTACATGATGATAGGACTTCATGGCAGCTTCAGTTACAGGGAGCTAGCCTTAAAAGGAAATGTTCTTTTTCTTAAACCTAGTGTTGATGTTGGGGTATCTTCTTTCTAAACACTACTGCACGTCAGCTTTGAGGATTTGTGTTCTGGGGTACCTGCTCTACCTCAGAAAGTAGAGTCAGAGAAGAAATGCCTGACTGGGCTGCAGAGAAGCCATTAGGTAGCTACTGTGCTGGGGTCTCATTTATTTCATGCCAATGACTGTTGCATGGCTGTGACCCTGATCCCTGACAGAAACCACCCAGGGGAGGAGAGATTTACCTGAGCTACCTGAGAGTTTTAGTCCACCACAGTGGGAAAGCCAAGGTAGAGCCTCTCAGTCTGTGTTGGTGGAAGCATGTGGTGGGGCTATTCACATTTTGGAGGATTGGACGGCAGAAAGCATGGTAGGAACGTGAGGCCAGGTGTAACCTCCAAAGGCCCACTCTGAGTGATTCACTTTCTGTAGTTCAGTCCCACCTCCTAAGGTTTCCACAGTCTTCCAGGATCGTTCTGCTGCCTGGAGAAGTGAGCCTGGGGAAGACATTGCACATGCAAATCATAGCAAACTACATAACAGTTCTCTCTCTCTCTCTCTCTCTCTCTCTCTCTCTCTCTCTCTCTCTCTCTCTCTGTGTGTGTGTGTGTGTGTGTAGGTGACCATTAGAGCCCATCACAGATAGGAAAGCTATAGGTTAGAAAGGTAAAGAAACCTCCCCAAGACTCCATGTTAACGTGAGACCAGGATTTGAATGCAGATCATTTTGTACAGTAAATCGAATGCTTATATCAAGTACTGCATTTTTCTAGAAAGAAGTAGTTAGGAAGCATTTGGAAATTAATCCACCCCTGGAGTAAATCATCTTTTGAGTCAGAAGAACCATTTCCTATCTTTAACTCCACCTCAACTCCAGTCATAGGGCCCAGATTTGGGGGGGGAGGGGGGCGGTGTTCTTGATACATTTTCAGTGAACATTGTGACTGGGAGGTTTTGCTGACTGGCTTAACTAGATCTAGAATCACCATGGAAACGCACTTCTAGGTGTGCTTGCAAGGGACTGGAGTAGATTAGGTTGAGGTGGCAAGATTCACAGTAGAACACAGGCAGTTCCATTTCACTGGGGGAGTCCTACTTTGCATAAAAGGGGGAGGCTAGCCACATAGCAGCATTCACCTGTCTCTGCCTCCACACTGTGGATCCGGGCTCTGCCCACCATGACCACCAGGTTTGTCCAGCATGAGGGACTTGCCTGAAACGGTCCTTCAGAAGAAACCCTTCCTTCCTGACCTTGCTTTTTTGGTTATTCTGTTGCAGCAACAAGAAAACTTACCAATATAGCAGCTCTTGGTGTTAGCACGAGCCTAACTGCTAAAAAGACTGAGGAGTTCCTCACCCCCACCCCCACCCCCACCCTCATCCCCATCCCCATCCCCACCCCCACCCCCACCTCCATCTCCACCCTGGCTGCCAAAGAACTTATCCCAAGGGCCTGAGCAGGCAGGAAGATGATCCTAAATAAACAGGTCTCTTAGATTTGGGATTATTCCTGTATCTCACTGAAAAAGAACACAGAATGAGTTACTATCTGGTATTTTTCCACTCCCTTCTTGGCACCTCTGTCATACCCATGTGGTTCATTCAAGAAACTTGTGAGAGGACTCTCAGCACTGTTTGCTTGGCTGGCCCACTTACAGCCATATCTCTGCTTTGCCTGGCCGCCCACTGCTGCCTTCCCCTCACGCTCCTGTACCTACTGCCAAAGAGCGGGGACTCTTGACCAGAATGGAATCAGAGTCCCTTCTCAGGAAGAGCAGCCATCAAGGGGACAAAGCCTGATGGCTGGACCACTAACATGTGAATTTGTGAGCTAGTTACAGATCTGGTCTTCAGGTAGAAAGGAGGTGAGTCCCAAAGACAGCAGCAGAGAGGAGTCGGGAGCACAGACAGAGAGGTCTTTCCCTTTCTGCTTCTACTCTCCTGCCTCAGGCTCTTGTTTCCTGTTTGTCAGTTTATAATGAAATCCTTTTGTTTTTCTGTAGACCACCTATGGTCTCTGTGCTAGCGACAGAGGACTCAGACTTGTCTGAGGCTTTGTGAGTTAGTAGCCTATCTTAACTGTTCTTTGAAGCTCCGGTGTGGTGTGTTAGGTCCATTTCCCTTGTAGGCAAATTAATTTTGCTCAGTCCCGAAGCAACAGTTTGTCTCTGTATCTATTTTCACAAGGTAAGAAAGAGTCACAGATCAGCACTACTGGGAGATAAACAGCCGAAAAGCAAACGAACTACAGAGAGGTGAGCATCTATTATCCTGGATCGTGATTGATGGCTTGTTAGCTGACTGGTTTTTTTTTTTTTTTTTTTTCCTGCTTCCTGTCTGTACAGACTATAAACCTGAAGATGGGAGAACGAATCTTGTACACAGAAGCAGTTGCTTTTCTTTATGTCTCCAGAAAGATGTTAGCTAAGAAGACAGAAAGGCTTTGCTGGTGTCAAATCAAATGGGGAGGCGAGTGAGTGGGAGTGAGAGCAGAGTGGGGGTGTGGGTGGGGGTCGGGGTAGGGGTGAGGGTGGGGGGTGAGATAACACAGCCACAGGGACAAGAGGCCTGCATGCTGTATCAATGTTTCAGGGCATAGTAGGGCTGTGGTGCCCACTCTTCTCCTCTGTATTTCCTAAATACAATGCATGGTAGGGGAGAAGCCATGTATAGCTTTCCTAGGAAGCTATAACAAAACACCACAAGCTAGGTAGTGTTAAAAGTAGGGGAAAATGCTTTGTCTTACCTCTCTAGAAGCTTGAAGTTCAAAAATTAAGATGTTTGCAAAGAGGAAGGGAAGACTTTGCCTTGCCTTTCCCTGTCTCCCTGTGGTCCAAGCCCTCGGCAGCCTCACAGCGTGCTCTCACGTCATCCTCCACTGTCCATAGGGCTTGTGTCCACCTTGTCCTCTTCTTGTAGTGACATCAGCTTTATCGGTTTAAGGACTCACCACCCTGTTAGCCTATGACTTCACCTTAACTAATTATACCTGTACCAACCATATCTCCAAATAAGGTCACATTTCGAGATACTATAGGTTTGGTTTAGGACTCTAACAAATCTTCCGGGGCTGGGGAGTCATAATCGTTTGAGCTTAACTTGAAGCAACTGTGGGTGTTGCAAGGAGTTCAGGCGAATGTGGTGGTGCTGATGACCCTCAGAAAAACAACTGTTTTCAAGACAGGATTTTCCACAATAGGCTGAGCTGGCCTGGAATTAACATGTAGGCTCCACTGACCTCACCCATGACCCTCTAACATCAGCCTACCAAGGTCTGTGATGACAGGTATTCTTATTTTGCTTTCTGTTGCTGTGATGGAACATTTCTCACAAAAAGCTAGGGGAGAAAGGCTTTATTTCAGCTTTCTGGCTACAGTCCATCATGGACAAAAGCCAAGGCAGGAACTCAACATAGGAACCTGAAGTAAAAACCATGGAGAAAGGTCCACTGGCTTGATTCCCCCAGGCTCATGATCAGTTAGGTTTCGTATACAGCCCAAGACCATTCTGTGCAAGGGTAGCATGGCCTATATAGTAGGCTCGAGCCCTACATCAATAATCAATCAAAGCAAGGGATTCACAGACATGCCATAGGCCAGCCTGATGGGAACAACTCCTCAGTTAATGTTCCCTTGTCCCAAGTGACTGTCTTGGAGGGAGAAGAACCCAGCAGCCATGTGAGGTCTCGGGAGGAGCTGGGACCTGTCGCCACTATTTCAGGCAGGTGGTCAGGGATGTTTGGCAGGGAATAGATGGGACAAGCCACTGACGTTTAGGGCAGGTGAAAGATACAGAGCAAAGATAATTGATAAGGGTGTGCTTTTCCAGGCTCCTGGGAGACAGTAGCGCCTGGCAATTGTGCCAAGAAGGCAAGTTGGAAAGGAACAACAGTGTGTGTGTCTTTTATCCGTGGAGTCAAGTCGACAATAAAAACTAACTTGTTTAACGGGTGCATATACCTGGCTTCCTTAGAAGTTTCGGTAAATTGGTCAAGTAGCAAGTAAAGAACATTCTGATGAGAAACCAATTTCTCCCAAAGAAAAGAATAGCTGGAAAGCAGCATCGGGGTGTGCGGAGGTCTAGAGAGAATAAAGGATCCTCTCAGCTCCATCTTATTATAGCCAAGAGAATAAAGTGGGATTGGTTAGTAGGACAAAGGGAGACGGGGTTCAAGGATGTCTATAATCCCAAGGTCAAAGCTGAAGAACCATTCAGAAATGGAGGAATCAATTCCCCTGGATGGCTTGAGTCTGTGTGGTTGGGGTTACAGAACAGTGGATATAAAAGAGAATGAAGAATCAGACCCTGAGTTTATAAACTGGATTCTGAGGAGCCCATTTGCCTCTCTGGCCGAGGAGAGGCGTTACAACCTTCCTGTTTCTAGTTCTGTCACAGAAACCAGTTTTAAAATAAAGGACTCAACAAACAATGATTGACCGAATCATTGCAGGAACAAATGCCTGCACCAATTAGCCAGGACTGGCCACCCAGCAAATGAAACTGAGTGTGTAATCAGATCCTATATAGGGAGAGGCAGAGGGACAGGAGCTGACATGTTCAATCTTAGCATCTATGCCATCTATGCATGACATGGAGTGAAGAAGAGAGCTCAAGATAGAGAGAAGGAGAGAGGAGTCTGGAGAGTGTGCTGACTATTGCTGAGCTGGCTTTTGCTAATTAAGTTTCATTTGTGGTTTATAATAAATCAATAGGCATTCCATATTCAAATGTAGGAATGTATTATCTTCTCAATCAAAAGATGAATTTGAATTATTCTTGTCATTGTTTCTCCCCCATTCTATAATTGGTTATATTGATTTCTTCTGTCTAGGAAGTATATCAGAACCAATGCATAAATGTCATGAAGTTGTATTCCTGTTAAAGTAATAGAAATATTCGTGGGACAGTTAGGTATTAAGTATTCCCGGAGGTGATTACTACCACTCGGTTGAGTACCTGGACTCAGATGGCTTCAGTCTACTAACGGTAAACACAGAGAATTCAAGGAAGAAATTCTAACTTCTATTCTATTCACAAACCAGAAACAAATAGTTTTAGAAATCATAGTAGACAGGTTTTTTTTTTTTTTAATCCTTATTACAATTCAAACTAGTAACCAACCAAGGACTCTCTATTGACTTTACAGAAATCTGATCATCCAGCCAGTTCAAAAATGTTTTCAAGGATGGAGAGCTCATCTGTTTGCCAGGAAGTCAGCTTTGTCATTGGACAAAAGCCTGAGAGCACTGGGATGAGACCCAAGAACCTGTATTGTAATATCAATGATGTTGTGTCACGTTATCAAGTCACATCAATGCCTGAATGTGTTTCAGAATCAGATTAGTATTTTCCAAAGTTATGCCAGCAAAGTAACCTATAGCTGAGAATACAGTCTTACACAGAAGCAGGACATTCAAGAGAGAATAGAGAGCTGAAAAGACATTAGGTTGAGACTCTGAATTCAAGTTCTCGAAGTGGACAGTTGCCCAGTGATGAGGGTGAATCCTGATCATAACTAATAACTGTAAGTGTAGCTTGCCGCCCTCCAAATGACCAATCCAAAAGCTAGAAGAACAAGGAGTATTATCAGCTTTAAATGGTCCAGACCTGAGGTTCTACAGGGTTCATTGTGAACTTAATAGAGAGAAGCAAGAAGTAACGATGTTGGGTAGATCTCCAAGATCTGCTCAGTGTCCTCCAGCGCCCCCTATGTGCACAGTAGCAACACACTTTCTGGTGCTTATAGTTTGTATACCATTGCTAAAGAAATACTGATCTAGGGCCAGCAAGATGATTGACAGGTAAAGACACTTGCCTTCAAGCCTGATGACCAGTAAGGAAAGACAGGTGGGCATTGTAAGGGCTCAAGAAATGTTGCTGATTGAATTTGCTTTGACTTATATAAAGCCACAATAGTTTGGGGGTGGCCACTGCATCTAGTTTCAGAAGTATTCACTTCCAGCTGTTTACCACACAATTCTGGAATTTTGGTGGGGGAATTTGTCTTCATCTATTTTCAGTCACTATAACAAAATACTTGTGACTGTAATTTGGTAAAGAATAGAGATTTATTGTGGCTCCAATTTCCAGGAAATCTAAGAGCATGCCGCTGGTATCTGATTGTTGCCTGTGGAGGGCCTGCTTGCCACATCATCATGTGTCTGAAAGTATCACATGGCAAAATAGTATCAGGATACCAGGCTGGATTCTCTTCTACTCCACCTACCGGTTTCATCAAGCGGTCTCCACCCTCATGACTTCATCTACTCCTAACTGACTCTAGAGCCCTGCCTTTGAATACCACTAGCCTCTGGATTTGGGGGGGTGGGGGGGCATGTCACATTCTAATACACAAACATTTATAGTTTCCATAGCAGGGCTGGGGTTGTTTTTTAGGTTTCCCAAAGTCACTCCTTTCCCCATGCTGGAAACTGAGACAGGATCTCTCAATGTCTTGTCTTCCTTTCCATGGTTTCTCAAAAGTTTTACCCAAAATGGATGCTGAGCCTAGGCCCAAAGGTTCCCACAGTGCTCGAGGGAGTCATCCAATAGGCTTGCAGACACAGACAATGGGTCATTTTTTTTTCTCCTACATTGCCCATATCTTCACCTTCATTTCTCTCCTTGGATAACATTTGTGTTATTTTTTTCAATTGGAAGATCTCTCTTGACAGAGAGTAGCAACAGACTGGATTCTAAGTTGGCCATAATTCTAATTTGAATACTCCAAAAATACAGCTCAACTGATTTAATAAGAAAAAGAGAGAGAGAGAGAGAGAGAAAGGGAGAGAGAAGGAGAGGGAGGAAGGAAGGAAGGAAGGACGGGGTGGTCCATATAACTTAGACATTCACTGGTTGCAAGCAGAGAAGGTTCTGAGAGGATTCTGTCTCTCTGTCTTTGTTCAGTGTTGTAAGTTGTTTTGTGTTTCAAAGGCTCCCTGCCTTAGCCACACCATTTAACAAGAGGGGAAAAGTTTTTTTAAGTTTTCAAATTATATTTATTTATCAAGTATGTGGGGGGGGAGGGGTGCACACGTACCACCATGAATGTGTAAAGGTCTAAGGACAAGCTGCAAGAGTCTATTGTCTCCTTTCACCGTATCAGACCTGGGTATCATCATCCGACCATTGGGACTGGAGCCATAGCACCCACTCTAAGATTCTCCTTGCTGAAGATATTAGCAAAATCTTTGGGAATCATTCTGTTGACCAGGCTCAGGGCACACCCTACTCTAAATCAGACCTTAGGAGATATGTGATCGTCATTAGTCAAGTTGGAAGTATGTGCTTCACTCAAACCACCAGGCCTATGAATGTTTAATGGAGTTTCTTATAAGAGGATAATCTTGAGTTCTCTTAGGAGAGAAAGGGGTTGGATACTAATTATTATATCACACCTCGTGTTCTTTAGACTCTTTAAGTGTCATTGTATTAGCTGGGTTCTTCCCCTACTCTCTGCTTCTACTGGAGCTGTAGCTAAATACTATATTTGAAATTTGTCTGAGTTGTTTGTAAGAGGCTTCCAAGTGGTCTCCCACGTCTTGTTTTCTTTAACGCAACCACAGGACACAGCTTATGTGAAAGTCTATATTTAGCCAAGCTTACATACAAGAGCATTCCTGTAAATCCCAGCACTCAGGAGGCTCAGGCAGGAGGATCCCGAGTTTGAGGCCAGCCTAGGCATCTTAGCAAGCAAGCCCAGGCATCCCCACCCCATGTCTACAAGAAGACTCTGTACAGCTCTGTGGACCTGATTTTCTGCCCCTATCCTCGTAGGTGACTACCCTAGAATAATCTAACATGTTCTTTCCAGTGTGCTGCCTTCTGTAGAGGCAACCAGAGCAGGAAGAGAATCAGAGAAACATTGTTCAGAGGAGGCATAGAAGTGCCCTGTTTAAAGGGTGGAAACTAAATTAACCAGAACAATGAGAAAAAAAAAAAAAAACTAATATTCACTGGGTGTCTTAATTAGGGTTTCTATTGCTGTGAAGAGATGCCATGACCACAGCAACTAGAGTGTTCGTATAATTTTTAAAGTGATATTTTTTTCTTTATCCTAACTAGCTCTCAAACAAATGAAGCAGAGACTATAAGATTTATTCAGTCAAGCTTTACTGTACAATAGCTGAGCAGTTATTGATCTATTCTAATCCTCTAAGCTAATCTGGCCACCTCCCAGCCAAAATCCCTAAAATACTTGCATTTTAGTATTGATCTGGCTCTCTCTGTTCCAGGTGTGCTCCCATGGTGGCTCCTGCACCCTTTCCTTTCCTCATGGCTGCATCCTCTCTCCTATCCCATCCCTGGCTAGGACCGGAAGTCCAGCCCTACTCTCTCTTCTGTTCAGCCATTGTCTGATCAGCTTTAATTAACAAGTCAGAGAATAAATGGAGAGCAAAGTTTACACAACACTGAGACTGGAGATTCTTTGACTAAGTACTACAAATGGCATGTCCAGATTGCAACCAGTTATGGGAACAGAGAAATCAGCATTTAATAATACAAGGACAATCTTTACACAATGTCCAATAACATTATGCCTACAACTCACATAAAGAACAACATTTAATTGGGGCTGGCTTATAATTTCAGAGGTTTAGTCCATTATCACCATGGTGGAAAGCATGGCAGCATCCAGGTAGACATGGTGCTGGGAAAGGAAATGAGACTTCTACAATTTGATCAGAAGGCAGCAGAAGACTGTGCCATACTGGGTGTGGCTTAAAGTCCACCTCCACAGGAAAACATTTCCTCCAACAAGGCTACACCCACTCCAACTAGGCCACATCTCTTAATATTGCTACTCCCTATGGGCCAAGAATTCAAACACATGAGTCTGTGGGGGCATTCCTAGTGAAACCGCCACACTGGTCCAGCTGATGGGAGCCATACAAAGTGGTAGCAGAACTAGACCACAGACACAAAGAATCTGCAATATTGAAAAGAGAGAGAGTATGCATGTACCATTTATAGTAGGATGTAGGAGCTATATGAGGGAGACCATTCATACATTTTATAGATAGCTTGTGGCCGGACCCCCGAACAATAGTAGCATGCTGGAGATATTTGATCTGGCTCTTGAAGTATGGGCAAGTTACCTCTGGCTAAGAGGAAACAGGGATATGGGTGGAGCTGGCAAAGTGAACAGCTCAAAGCCATGGCTAGCTGGACAGGAGGTCAGAGAACAGTGAGTGATTCAGTAACCTCTTTGTGCAGGATGGTTCAAAATAGACAATGACCTGAGTTTAGGCTGGATTCTCTGTTGATCAGTGTTGGAAGTTGGAGATGGTGGCAATGACGTATTCATCTAAAAGAAACGTGTAGCCTAAGGCCAACCAACCATTTTCTGTAGTCTGAAGGGTTGTCTTGTACATTTCTAGGAGCGCAAAGTCCTCAGGCTAGTATGCCCATTCCCCATTCCCCACCCTCAACCCTCAGAGGGTTTTGTTCCCAGTAACAGAGAGTAGACTGGCACTGCTGTAGCCAGGACTTGTAATCCAGAACGGAGTTCAGCCTTTGGGCCTCCAAGCCATTTTAAGATTTCCTCCTAACTGGCCCCCAGCCAGGCTGGATTCATCTGCTGTTTCCTTGTGTAACAGCAACAGCTCCAGGAGGTTGTGCACGGCCTTAGAACAGGCAGGGGACAGAGTGGTGGTGGTAGCACGGCCTGTCTGCGTGCCCTGTGAGTGTGTGATTCCCCAGCAGGCTCAAAGGTCAGCCACTCAAAGATTAGCCAAGGGAATATGGTTGTGGAACAGGACAGCAGCCTACGTTCCCAATGGTTGCTCCCTTTCTTCACCCTTTCTCTCTCTTCCTAAGCTGGGACTGGGAGTCGGGTTTGCCCCACAGGCAGGAGCTTTCCTTCTTTTTCAAGGGCCCGGCTCCCTTCCTACCCTCTGAAAAGGAAGGGATGTGTTTCTTGGTTGTATTTCTGAGGGTTTCCTAAAGGCCCTCAATTCTCAGCTGGAAGCAGCAGCTTCAATGTTTTGTGCAGCATGAGACAGTGTATATATCAGGACTTTGTTCTGAGGGGCCCTGGGAAACACACCCTGCAGGCAGCAGCCACCCCCCCACGCCCCCATCCCCACCCATCCTGGGAGTCCCTGGGAAGGGGACGTAAGAGATGATGGTGTGAGCTATGTTTGTGCAAGGTGGACGGTCTAGGAAGCTTCCCATTTCCATGTGGCCTGTCTATTAGGGTGAGGTCACAGACACCTTGCCCAGCTTCAGACTAGAGTATAAGATGCAGGATGGTGAATAGAAGTCCTAGGAGGAGAACTCCATTTTGGAAGACTTTGTCCAACCCTTGCCAATATATCGATCAAAGCCTGTCTCCTTGGTCTCCTTGGTTCCTATGTTCTGTTGCTACTGGTAGAGTTAGGGCTGGTGTGTAATCTCTACTCCAAAATGCAGATGCCTCTAACCCAGCCACCAGAAGAGCTGAGGCTGACCTGTCCGTTTCAAAGCTTTTTTTTTTTTTTTTTTCTGAGCTTTTGCTGTGATTCCCTAGAGAACACCAAAGCCACCCTTGTGAAGATTGTCCACCCCAACACCTCAAGAACATTCTGAAAAGCGAGAGAGCACCTGTTAGAATCAGACAGATCTAGATGAAAACCCTCGTATCTTCCAGGACTGGCAAGCCCGTCATCACAACACCAGTGTCTGTCTCTGTTACACAGGAGACATCCCATACTGTGTAGTGATGCTTAGTGGACCAGACAAGGTGATGTCTGGGCTAGTTTAGCCTGGAGCTTGGTGCAAGCCACTCAACGGGTTGCTATGAAGATGTTGATGTTGCCATGAATGTTTGCCACTGACTGATCATTCGTGGGAAATGGTCCCAAGCTGGAACCTTAAATGTTCCCCGCTGCAGTTGCTCCCACAAACACTCCAGGCAAGCTGTTAAACAACAGCATTTACACAGGGGCTAATTTAACACAGTATTAATTCTAGGGTGCAGCTGGGCCATCACCCCATCTGGGTGACTTCCCACTTACAACTGGCACACTGCCCTGCCAAGGCAGCCATCTCCGTGACTTCCAGATTGACCTCCGGAGGGCGGTTGCAGCTCAGCTATCAAAGGGTTGTTAATTTTACACACATACCACATTAACACACAAGTTAACTAGTCTCCTTAGCTTTTCTGCTGATAGCTAGCTTTAAAATTATCAGTCTGGCTACGGGTCCCCTGCAGACAGGAGCTCTCATTATTTGGGGTGGGTGGGGGTGGTGGGGGATAACAACTCCACTCACCCATTAATCTAGAACAGCTGCTATTTGGGTGTTTGTTTGTGGTTCACTTGGCCAGTTAGATTGGACAAGTGGTATGTCAGAACCCAGCACTTTACTGAGCAGCTGGGACAAGTGCAAGGCAGGAAGAAATAAAAGGAGACCTGGGTGCATGATTGAAAAGAATGGGGTACTGTGGCCACAAGAAGGCAGCCATGTACTCAGTCCACAGGACTTCGGCTGCAGAGTGTGTGGGCATCTGTGCCTTACACTCAGCCAACTCTATTCCCCAAAGAAGACTTAGACAGAAAAAGGGACTAGCGCTTCTTACAAAAATGCCAAGGCCATTTATTAAAGTCTAGCCTTGGGTATGGCTCAATCACACCTCGAGAATGTTGAGGTTTGTTGTTGTTTATTTGTTTGTTTGTTTGGTTGGTTGGTTTTCTTAATCGCTCTACAGGACTTAGAAGCTGACTCTTTAGGAATATTTTTTTAAAATAAAAATGACTTCCTCTGTTTGGATGATTGAAGCATGCCTGATAGGGGTACCGATCAAATTTCAAAGAGAACAAGGGCCCCAGGAGCTCTTGGGTTTGCTGTGATGAGCAGGGGGTTCTGCTTAGCAGTGTTTCTCTGGGCCACACTGCTGTCTGCTGCAGGGGCTGCAGCTGGGCTGCCTGAGTGTTCTCCTTTTCCTTTAGGCTGATGCTCAGTGAAAAGGGACCATCTCCTGCTGATGGGACGACTTTGCAGGGGACTGAGGACACAAGATCATTTGTCACAATCAGGCTTCCTGTCAGAAATCAAGAGATAGAATATCATTGTGCAACATCCTTACAGTGTCCTTGACAGCCATCATCCATAAAAAGAAAACCCTTGGCTGGTCATCAGGCCACCGTGCCGGTGGGTAATGGTGCAAACCGCTTGAGTCTCACCAGAAACCATTAACGGTAAACCTCAGCCGTGGAGACTTTCAGAGGGTAGCCTCCAAGGGCTGCATGATTGCAGAGGCAGTGTCCAACATGGGGTGTCATTTAGTGCCCATCCCCTGCATCAGGCTGGGTTGTAGGCTCTATGTGTTCAGGTCTGCCCATCACATGGGGCAAGCTCAGGATCTAGTGGGTACCAGTGACTGTTTGTCAACGAAAGAAATGATGAAGTTCCACATGGCCACAGGGAAGGGCTTTGATATGAACTGTCCTATTGTGTCTTTGTGCATAAGAGTGGAAAACATTTTTTATGTATGACTAAGCAGTACCCATGAGTACTGGGGCATTATGTACTAATGATGCCATGTCACACAGAGAGAAAGAAGATGCTGAGAGACTCAGGAAAATGAAAAGTCCCAAAGACCAACCCCCTAAGCAGATTGCCATGGGTTTGTTTTTCTTTTTGTATTTGTCTGTATTCTAAAAAAAAAAACAAAAAAAACAAAAAAAAAAAACAAACTTTATGACACACATAAATTAGAAACGATCTTTATTAAAGTCATCAACGGAGCTTAAATACTTTGAAACCCACACGTCCTGTTTGCAAAGGCTCGGCAAACAATGTCACCTCCTTTGTAGAACCCCTTTCATCACCCTCCGCCACCTTATTTACGTGACCTCCTTTCTTCTCCAGGGTATAATTTGTATTTCAGTTTGAAGAACCAGATGACAAAGGAGGGAAAAAAAAAAAAAAAAAAAAAAAAAAAAAAAAAACCTCAGCAAAGCTCCCAGCTATCTGGAGGTTGATTTGTCTCTCAGCAAGCACATCTCTGTGGGGAGGGTAAAAGAGACTGTGCTGAATGGGGGTTGGGCTCAGGTCAGCGTTAAATAGATGTGTCCCTTTTTCCCCAGAGTGGCCACAAGGACCAAGTGACTTCCTCGATTGAGAAGATATTGTTCTGTGGTTAACAGAGTTTCCTCAAGGCTTCCTGGCTCCATCCATTACTGTTTCCTCTCCAGGGAGGAACCCCAATGGCTGAGCTTTGCCTGAGGATGCAGAGTACTCAGAAGAAGGGAGCACAGGTGAGAGTGTGGGGAAAGGAGAGAAAAATATCCCAAGAAAGGCCAGCAGACATTTCCTTGACATGTTCTCCTCAATTGCTTGGCATCTTATATCATTTTTGAGGTAAGGTCTCTCAGTGAACCTGGTGCTCACTGATTAGGCTATTCTGGCTGTTTAGCAAGACCCGGAGGACCCTCCTGTCTCTGCCTCTCTGCAGTTGTTTTATATTATTATTATTATTATTATTATTATTATTATTATTATTATTATTATTATTTACACAGGTGCTGGGGTATCCTCATATTTGCACGGCAAGCACTTTGCCAAAATGAGCCTCCTTCCTAGTAGTACTGGGCAGTTCAATGTCAACCTGAGGCAATCAAGAGTCATCTCGGAGGAGGGAACTTCAATTAAGAAAATGCCTCCCTAAGATCAGGCTGTAGACAGGCCTGTAGGGACATTTTCCTAATTAGTTATTGATATGGGAGGGCCAAGTCAATATGGGTAGTACATCCCTGGACTGACGGTACTGGGTACTATAAGAAAGCAGGCTGAGCAAGCCATGGAGAACAAGCCAATGAACAGCACTCCTCCATGGCCTCTGTCTCAGATCCAGGTTCCTGTCCTGTTTGAGTTCCTGCTCTGACTGCCTTCAGTGATGGACAGTGACAGGGATGAATAAGCAAAAATAAACTCTTTCCTCCTCAAGTGTCTTAGTTAGAGTTTTACTGCTGTGAACAGACACCATGACCAAGGCGAGTCTTATAAAGGACAACGTTTAATTGGGGCTGGCTTACAGGTTCAGAGGTTCAGTCCGTCATCATCAAGGTGTGAGCAGAGCAACATCTAGGCAGGCATGGTACAGGAGGAGCTGAGAGTTTTACATCTTCATCTGGAGGCTGCTAGCAGAATACTGCCTTCCAGGCAGGTAGGATAAGGGTCTTAAAGCCCACACCCACAGTGACACACCTACTCCAACAGGGCCACACCTTCCAATAGTGGCACTCCCTGGGCCGAGTAAATACTCACACCAAGTATCACACCGACAATAACTCTCATGGATAATTATTTTACTATTCAAAAAACTCTCTCTCCACTGAAGCATCCAGCACAGGTCCTGCCTGGGTCTGCACCAGGTCCTCTGTGTATAGTTTTCAGTCTAACATGTTTAATGGGACTCCTGAATATATGAATGAATGGGTCTCCAGTTCTCGTGCTTTCTCTTGGGGCTCGTTTTCTTCAGTTGATTTGCCTGGTCCAACTTCAGTGTAGTCGTCTTTGTTTTCTCTTATTAGGTTTTATTTTCTTATATTTTGTCATTGTCTATTAGAAAGCTTGTTTTTTTTCTAGTGAGAGGGAGGGGGGTGTGTTTATAAAAAGATAAAGGGATAAAGAGAGTGTGTTCTGTGGGTGTGTGGAGAGGTATGGGGGAAGAGGATGTCTCAGCAGGCCCGTGTAGAGGCATCTCTTCCCCCTGAGGGACCAGCCACACTCCAGTATAGTATAGAATCGAGTTTATTCAGGGCATGGGGAGGGGAGCCAGGAGGGTAGTAGAGGCAGAGAGAGAGTAGAGAAGTAGAGAAGTAGAGAAGTAGAGAAGTAGAGGCTGGCCAATGAGCACATGGAGAGAGGGGGAAGGGAAGGGGAAAAAGGTGAGGGGACAGAAAGAAGCTAGAGGCAAGAGATTAAGAGAGAGAGGAGGGGGGCAAGCAGCCCCTTTTATAGTGGGCCAGGCCTACCTGGTGTTGCCAGGTAATTGTGGGGAGGAGCATACCTGGCTGTTGCCAGGCAACTGTGGAGGTAGAGTTTAGACAGAATACTAACAGGAGGGGATTTGGATTGGAGAGGAGGTGGTGAGGAGGAGTAGAGGGAGGGGAAACTATAATCAGGATATAGTGTATGAGAAAAGAACTCATTTATAATAAAAGGAAAAAATAAAATTAAAAGAAGAAAGGAAGGAAGGAAGGAAGGAAGGAAGGAAGGGAAGGAGGGAGGGAGGGAGGGAGGGAGGGAGGGAGGGAGGGAGGGAGGGAGGGAAATCCTCTCTTACTCCCAGTGATTGGATAAAACTGTAGCTATAATACCCAATCCTAGGAAAGACCTAGCCTGAAATCAGACAGGCAAAACTGAATAATAGTTCTTCCTATTAGGCGTGCCAGCTCTCTAGCCCCAGATACCTTTTCACAGGGTCTCGCCTGTGATGTGCAATGGCTTGTTTAGTCTTTCTCCTTGCGGGTCTTCCCTGAACTCTGCTTTGGCGATGGTCATATCCACTTCAATACTCTCAGCTAAAGAATTGACTTTATTTTTAATTATGTGTATATGGGCGAGCTGGTGGGTAAGTGCACAGGAGTGTAGTGCCCACCGAGGCCAGAAAAGGACTTCAGATCGCCCAAAGTTGAAGTTACACGTGGTTGTGGGCTGCCTAATGTAGGTGCTGGGAACCACACTTGAGTTCCCTGAGACAGCAGCGTGTGCTCTGAATTGCTGAGTCATCTTCCTTGCCATGCAGTACTCTCCAAACTTGTCTACTCAGTCATTTCTCACCTAGGGTATGGTCACGTCTAAGCTGCCATAACTAAAATGTAGTCCTTTCATTACCCACACACATGCCTATTCCCAGTGTATGCAAGGGTTCTGCTCCTCATGCTCCCTTGGAAAGCCAAGTTCCGAAGTTTTCTTTCCCTCTTGTATCATAGGCTGATGTCTCTACACCATTCATTATGGCCTCTGAGTGTGTCTACGAGAAAGCATAGCAGAAAGTCTAGAATGTGCTCTATCCTTTTTAACATTAAGGGACTTTAATTTTCAGAGCAGCTTTAGATTCAGTGTGTTGACCCAAGGAGTGGCACTATTAGGAGGTGTGGCCTTGTTGGAGTGGGTGTGGCCTTGTTGGAGGAAGTGTGTCACTTTGGGGGTGGGCTCTGAGACCCTCCTCCCAGCTGCCTGAGGATGCTGAGTCTTCTGTTTGCCTTCAGAACAAGATATAGAACTCTCAGCTCCTCCAGTGCCCATGCCTGCCTGGACACTGCCATGTTTCTGCCATGATGATAATGGACTGAACCTCTGAAAGTATAAGCCAGCCCCGATTACATGTTGTCCTTACAAGAGTTGACTTAGACAGGATGTCTCTTCGCAGCAATGGAAATCCTAACCAAGACAAGTGGGAAGTCCAGAGTGTGGCCATGGGAGCTGACCACGTGCTGTCCTCTTCCATGCACAAATGGCTACGTTATTGACATCTCACATCTAACATCATTGCCACAGTGAGATGTTAGTGGCAATCAGTGATCCTGCATGGAGACTTTGTTATCACCGGAAGTACAGTTTCCTCTTGGCCTCCCTCTCAGTCTTATTTGTTCTGTAGTTCTAACAAGACTGTGACATGTATCTACCATCTTAACATTGACAAATAGCTTTATCACCCCCAAATCTCTGTGCTCTGCTTCTTTTGGCCTCACCTCTCCCCGCCCCTCCCCCACTAGCCCAGTTCACCTCTGATTTTTTTTAATTAATTAATTTATTTATTCAATTTACATCACCCTATAAGTTCTCCTCTCCTTTCATTACTCCTTCACATAGCCCATCCCTTCATTCCTTCCTCCCCTTCTCCTCTGAGAGGGGAGAGTTCTACCTGCACCCCACACCACCACCCCCAGCACATTAAGTTACTGCAGGACTAGGCACATCCTCTCCCACTGAGGCCAAACAAGGAAGTCCAATTAGGGGAATGGGATCCATGGGCAGGCAGGCAACCAATTCAGGGACTCTACTCTCATTGTTGGAAGACCCACATGAAGACCAAACTACAGATCTGCTACATGAGTGCAGGGGGCCTAGGTCAGCCTGTGCTCACTCTTTGGTTGGTGGCTCAGTCCCTGGGAGCCCTCAAGGGTCCAGGTTAATTGTCTCTGTTGGTCTTCCATAAGGACATACATGATAAATACTAACTTATAAGAGGACACTAGCCATACATCACAGATTAACCAGGCTATAATCCATAGACCCAAAGAAGCCAAATAACAAGGATGTCCCCAAGAGACGATGGTTGAACCTTTGTCAGAAGGGGAAATAAAATAGATATAAGAAATGGATGGAGGGAACTGGGTGGGAGAAGGGAGTCGAGGGGATGTGGTGGAGGTGGGGAGCAGGAGTAGGGAGAGCCGGGGAAAGAATGGAAATCTCAAGGTGGGTGGGGCAATCTCTGGGATACCCAAAATAGTGAGATGGGGAGAGGCCCTAGGGTGTCTATGTGAACAACAATAGCTGAGACTCCTAGCAGTAGGGGATATGGATCCTGAAGTGGCCACTTCCTGTAGCCAAGTAGAACTCTCAGTAGAAGGATAAGGGCAGTAACCCACACATAAAACCTTCCACCTAAAATATGTCCTGCCTACAAGATGTGCAGGGTCAAAGAGAGAGCAGAGACAGAGGGAATGGCCAACCAATGATTGGTTCAAACTGAGACCCATCACAAGGGCAAGAGCCAATCCCTGGCACTTTCAATGGTACACCGTTATGCTTACAGACAGGAGCCTAGTATAACTGTCCTCTGAGACGCTTCACCTAGCAGCCCATGGAAAGAGATGTAGAGACCCACAGTCAAACACTAGATGGAGCTCAGGGAGTCTTATGGAAGAGTTGGGCAAAGGATTGAGGCAACTCTGCTCTTCTTACAGTCTCCCTACTTCAGCTTTTTCCAAAGTGCCACGCAGTTGGAATGACACAGTCGCCCCTGTGCTGCTTCTATTAGTCATAGGATATCTCATTTGTCCTTAGCATTGACTATTTCCTTGTGTGTACACACTATGGCTTACGTGTTCATCCCCTGAAAGACATCGGAGATGGGGGGGGGGCGTTGTTCCTAAAGTTCTGGCAAGTGTGAATAAAGCTGCTATGAACATCCGTGTACAGGTTTCTATGAAGATGCAAGTTTTCAGTTCACTTAGATACATGACCTGGATCATACGTCTACCGAGGCCGTGTCATTTCTAATCCCCTGAAGCATCAAATGAAAGGCTTCAGTCCTCTCTACTCAACATCCGTTGCCACGTTTGTTGCTGCCTGTTTGGAGTTTGAGTTTGACGGTATTAATAGCATCTTAGTGCTAACCTGCTGCCCTTTCTTGTTTATACTCTCCCCATTGATTTTTCCCTGGGGCTAGGTCTCCCTATCTTCTCCCTTTATTCCTCACGATGGAATGAGTTCTGATCAGGAAGTCTGAGATGTGCCCTTCCTGACAGGTGGAAGCTGTGGGCAGGAACCCGTTGTTCATCTCTTTCTCTGGTCCACACTGAGGGAGTGAACAGCCTCATCTGCAGATGGGACAGTTCCCTGCAGAATTGACTCAATTCGCAGCAAGGTGGGGATGGAGACATCACGTGAGCTCTCCTTGCCTTGTTGCTTAACAGAGTCACGACTCTACAAGGGAGAAAAGGTTCTCTGACCCTCAGAAGACTTCAACATAAAGGGGAAGCCAGGCCAAGAAGGGCCTTAGGCTAGAAGGCTTTCTAGGGAGCCCTTCTGAATCTGCTGTTAAGCTGAGGAATGGTCTCTTCTGAATTGAGTTCAAGACTACTCTATACTGCTGCTTGGGTATACTTTGAGGTTGTTGTCTAGGGCCTTGCATGTTGTTGGAGACCTGATTATTGTTTTGGGCCCCTGAGGGGTGGTAGAACCTTTAGGAGGTAGAGCCTCAGTTAGACTCTTAGCTCCCACAGAACTCCTGAGTTCTCACACACACAAAAAAAAAGACTTTTATAAAAAAAATGAATTAGACCCCTGACTTATTCTCTGGCTTCTTGTCCAGTGACATGATCTCTTTACCCTGTGTGGTCTTGTCATGATGCTACCTGTCATTGGACTCTTACCAGAAGCTGAACCAATGGCTTGCTAATCCTGTACCTGATCACCTCAAAATCCGTGAGCTACATAAACCTCTTTTCTTCGTACAGTCCACCTGTGTCAGCTATTTTGTTACAGCATCAAGTTGGTAAAAGGAATTATTTTGTTATAGTATCAGACCAGCGATACAAATAAGTACATTTTCTCTGGCAACCGTGGAGATTATGGATATGGGACAAAGAGAGGGATGCAGATAGGGGCCCAGTCAAGAAATGAACACAGTGACTTATACAAGGAAGCTAAGGCCTGGACTAGTTCAAGGGAAGAAAGCTTAGAGAGTGGAGCTTGGTCCAAAGACTGTGGCTGGGAAATAACAGAAATGAGATTCCATGGCCAGCTCTGATGGCGTTAATTAGAAATAATAATCTCTAATGAGTGCTGGGGGGATGGGTCGGCAGGCGAAGTGCTTACTGCTTACGTATTAGGATTCGAGTTTGGATCCTTAGCACTCACATACAAAGTTGGGTATGATGGGTGTCTGGAAACCCAGTGCTGAGGAAACAAAGACAAATGGATCCCCGGAGCTAGCTCATCACTTGCTGGCCAGTCATTCGATCTAAACGAACAAGCTCCAGGCTTAGAGAGAGATCCTGCCTCAAAAATATGGTGTAGACAGGCTTGGGAGATGGCTCAATAGGCAGAGGCTCCTGCTGGAAAAGTGAGATGACCGGAGTTCAAATCCCCAACTCCACTGTAAAAAACCAGGTATGGCCAGATGTACAGATAACCTCAGCACTGGGAGGCAGAGACAGAGGACAGCCAGAGGACTCTGGAGCTCCCTGGCCAGCCAGGAAGCCTAGCTGTAACAGAAATCCTCAGGTTCAGTAAAAGACTCTGTATCAAACAGTAAGGTGGGGGAGGGTGTTAAAGAAAGACTCTGGCCAACATACGACTCTGGGTTACAAATGTGCACATATAACTACAGCTACCTGCACACACACACACACACACACACACACACACACACACAATCAACACAAATACAAACAACAACCTCTTGGGGTGAGTTTTAGTGTTCTGACCCATGGTAACTAAACCCATTAAAGAGAGAAAACAAAGAAAAAGTATTCAAAATCAGAGCACATGAAGCAATCAATTATACCTTGGGTGTGAGTCATGCTAACTTCCCTCTGCAGATCTGGGGGTGGGGTGGAGTGAGGTGGGATGGGGTGAGGTGGGGTGGTGCTGAGCAGACTATGAATGAGCAGGGGTCTGAAGTGCAGCAGAAATGCCAGTCTCAGAGAACGAGAGACACAGCCTTCAGCATAGGTGAGCACCGCCATTGTGTTAGATGCCATAGGAAACGGAAGTCAGCTGACCAGAAGGAAACCCTAGGCAGAATATGGATGTTTCCTTAAGAACATGGTGAAACAGGAAAAGGTGTGGGCAAGGAAGCATTGCAGTGGCCAGAGATGAAGGAGAGAGATGCCATGGACTGAATAAGAAACAAGCAAATGTCAGGCTCAGACTGGGGACACCCATGGATGGCTCTTACGGATGGGAGGTGTTGCTTTTGTGTTGAGTTGTGGGGGTCAGAAGGCAGGTAGGAGGGCCCCCAGTAGTTTAAGAAGGAGGAGGTCGTGACCCCATGTACGGGTGCTGTATTCAAGACTCTTGGCTGAGAGGTAAAAGAGAGGTCAGGAGAGATTTGCATTTGTATAGCTGAGGCTCAGTGTATTTATAGACTCAGGGTAACGAGCCAATCGGAAGCTAGAGAACAGTCTATTGAAGAGAGGACTGTGGATGGGGCAAGGTTCTGAAGATGAAAGTAGATAAGGCACAAGAAGATAGCTGGCATAGGGAGAAGGTGGTGCGTGTCAGAGGAGGGTGAGGAGGCACACTGGACAGGGCAGACCTCCAATAAGACAGAAGGACATTAATAAACAAGACAAGTTTCTAGATCATTGATACTGATTTTAATGGAGGCAGAAGTTCGTGCCAGTGGCCTCAATTTTTTGGCAAAATGGGAGACCCGGGCATACACTGAGAGAAGACTAGAGATAACAATGACATGTCACAACAATTAGGTGGAACTGAAGATGTCAATCAAGAATTGATTGTCTGGGACTGCAGAAGACACAGGTTCAGTTCCCAGCATGATGGCTCGCCACCAACCATAACTCCAGGTCCAGGGTACCGGATGTCTTCTTCTGACCTCCCTGGGTGCCAGCCATGCATGTGATGGACATAGGCAAAACCCTCACATAAAAAAAAAAAAAAAAAAAAAAAAAAAAAAAAAAAAAAAAAAAAAAAAAAACCTCTTTCAAAAAGAAGTGTGTCAGTCTGAACCCCACTTAAAAAGCAGGGAGCCAGGAGGGTGCTACAGCCTGTGTAGAAAGTGGGAAGAGTGGGGAATGGGTGTGTTATGAAGCTCTCCCCAAGGCAAGCAGGGCCCCAGAGCAGCCGAAAGCTCAAGAAGCAGCATCAGAGACAGCTACCAGGCAAGTTCCCAAATAGCTTTCATTGGACACTTTTAAACAGTAAAGCCACTCTTGGACAATTTAGGGAATGTTTCCACGGACATGTTTCATTTCATTCTCATAGCGATGGCGTGAGGCATGGGTTATTCTCTCTCTTCTCTGCAGATAGGCACACCACGACTACAGGTCAGACAATTCTCGGGGACAAGATGGATCCCTAGGTATTGGGTTGCCCGGCTTCTCATCGATAGCATTTGATATTTAAAGACACTGAGAACAGACGCTGAAAATTAAATATGCTCCGGGGGGGTTAATTTTTCTGGAACGGTGGGATGAGTTCCCCACTTCTATCAGGGCCCATAAACATAGTGCAGCTTCTGAGATGAGTTCACAGCCATGAGGCTTTCCTCCTCCAATCCACCCACACAGCCCTCGCAGGCCCCCACACCCCATGCTCAGTCACACTTCAATGCTTCTGCACCTGCTATCCTTCTGCCTGGAAAAGCCTCTCCTTGCCTGTCCCCTGGCTAGCTCCTACATTTTCAGATCTCACTAGCCACCTTCCTGCAGGCTGAGCTGAATGCCCTACTTTACGTTTTTGATCCCTGCCCTGGGGCCTACGATCAATTCTAGAACTATGGTATTGCCTTTCTTACTTACCCCTGTCTTTCTCGCCAGACCAAGAGCTCCTTGTGGGCAGGCACCAAAGCCTTGTGTCTTTTTATGTCTCTTGGTAAACAGACCAGTAGGGTTAGTCACCTGTAGATGCAGGAGGGGACGCTGCTCCTGTCTCTTAGTGGAAAGCAGCCAGAAGCATCAGGGAGCTGTCTTCAAGCCATGCCTCACCCCAGCTTCTTTAACTGAGATGACAAGACGTGATAGAAGCATTGAGAAACAGATAATTAGCAAAAGCTTTCTTCCTTTCCAGAGGCTTGCCTCACTGTTCACCTTTGAACACGTAGTATTTTAATATATACAGAACTTGACTGCTTTCCCCGGCGCCAGTAGTACTCCGGACCTGGGTGATTGCAGGGAATCCTAGTTCTGCTGCTTTCCTCTCCTGGGGTACAGGGTAGTCCTTGGATCTTGAGCTACAGTGACCCCATTACAGTGCCAGTCAGATCACCTGCCTCTTTTACTTGCAGCAAGCTCCATCTCATTCCATCTGAAAGCCACAAATCCTATCTGTCCAGGGCTCTGCACAGCTGGCCCCTGTCACCTCTGACCCCACCGTCTCTACAGCTACATGACCATATAAGGCGACAGCCAGCTCACACCCACCTCTGCCGCCCCCTCACTGGGTTTTCTGCCTGGTTTCCTGCTGCTCTCTGCCTCTCTCCTCTCTCACTCAGTAGCTCCTTCTTGATGAACAGCCCTGCTCAGCCCCTCAAACCTTACCGATTCCTGTAACAGCCACAGATACATCCCAACCGTTTTTTGGCTTTGCATCCTACTTGGTGCTGGACCAGCATACATTCTCATTGGTTTCTTGCCTGTCTTCTGCTTTTGCTGCAGGAGGGCAGGGATTCAGATCCCTTTGGCTTCTTTCCGCGGCCCTGATAGGTACACCTAGAACAGTCCATGGGGCACAGAGTAGACACCCAGTAGACTTTTGTTGTCTGGGTCCCGAGTTCAAGTTGAGCTTCTTATTTTGTGGTTACAGTGCATGTATCTCAATGTCTTTCATATGTATTTGTTCTGTTTAAGCAGACTATATCGTGTATACAGTATATTCTCATACACACGAAAGGGCAGAGAACTTACACCCTAGGCCTGTTGATTAACACAGAGCGATGGTCCTTGTAGCTTAGCAGCATCTGGACCCTGACTTGCCTGCACCTCCCCAACTGCTATGCATCCTTTGCCCGCCCTCTCCTCCCCTTATTGCCTTGTCTTAGGACAACATTATTACTCCCGGAGAAATCCTTCCTTTCCACTGCTTCTGCTAATTTAATCCTGGATTTTTAATCAGCTGTGAGGGGTGAGGGTGGGGGTGGGGTGGATGTGGTAGATGTGGGGGATGCAGTCAGGCCACCATTCCTCATCTTAGGGAAGAAAAGGCTCGACATTTTCATTGGCAAATCAATCCTGAAGCTCTGGGACTGGAGAAGACCCCAGAGGTCAGCCCATCCATCTTCACACCTCTAAGCAGTTCTGTTCCGAAAAATCATCCCCCAAACCGACTGTCTGGCTTTTTCGCTGGCTGTTCTCTAAGGGAGCTACTCTCTTAACCTCTCTTGATGGGCCGCTTTAGTGTTTTAGTGGAAAATGTGAAATTTATTAAGGCAGCGGCAGTGCTGTAAAGCGGGGGATTGGAGCACAGATGATCAACCTGCAGTCCTAGGCAGAAGCCACAGCCTGACAATGAGGCCACCCTGGGTTTGAATTTTGAGCTGACCACTGGCTAGCTAACTCGGTGACCCTGTGTAAATAAATTATCCTTAAAAGCAATCCTCAAAGTAAGGGGGAAAAATACAAATTAAATCGTAAGTATTTAATTTTAAAAAAGTATTCCCTTTAAAAATTTTAAGGGTGTGGGCGTGTGCGTGCGAGCGTGTGTGTGTGTGTGTGTGTGTGTGTGTGTGTGTGTGTGTGGTAGGACAACTTGTAGGAGCTGGTCCTCATCTTCCATGATGTGAGTACTAGAGAATCAAACTCAGACTGTCTGACTTAGCTCCAAGCATGCACCTTTACCCACTGGGCCATTTCTTTGGCTTCCTAAGGTCTTTATCAACACACTGATACATACGTATGTACATATATGAAATACTAAGTGCATTGACTCAATAGGCACACACATAATCAATGTTTCCTCTTGCCTTCCTTTTTTAATTGCTCCTTCTCCCCCACCCAGATGCATTTCCTACTCAATAGGCTCTAAGTCACTCAACCTTCCTAAGGCTGTAACCCTTTAATACAGTTCCTCATGGTGTGGTGATCCCCAGCCATTAAATTGTTTTTCTTGCTATTTCATAACTGTAACTTCGCTGTTGTTATGAATTCTAATGTAAATATTTGTGTTTTCCAATGGCCTTAGGTGGCCCTTGGGAAAGGGTTAGTCAACCCCCAAAGGGGTTGGGATCCACAAGTTGAGAACCGCTGCTGTAAGCCTTCAAGACAGATCTTTCAAGTTCAAGAAAATCTGCCAGCTTCATGAAATCCTAAGCTCTGCGCAGACCCCCCTCAACCTGAAGATCGTCACAGTCAACTAAGGAAACAGACACGCATTATGAAGACTATATTCCAATGACAACTGCAAATGTCCCAGGGTTGTGAGTGTGAGCACTTGAGTTTTTGCAATCTTCATGCCTTCATCTGTACAATGGATTGATAATATCTCCTTCTCTGGAAGGGGGTCCTGCATTGATTAAGTGAGATTATATATGGCAAGAACTTGGCATGTAGCCTGGGAATGGTGTGTGCTTAATAAATGATGGTTACACTAATAGTTGACGTGTATTGTCTATTCTGTCTGTGTCAGGCATTAAGAAGTGCCTTCTCTGTTAACTCATTCCTGGTAAACAGTTATCGCGTTCATTCAAGGCTATTGCTTCTATCATCGTTATTATTATTACATTTTAAAGACCCGGGAAGGAGGATGAGGATGAGCGCTTTCTTCTCAAGTATCTATACTTTGGTTGTTAAAGTCGGTATGTTGCAACCAAGTCAGTGCAAGTGGCTGGTGCCAACTCAAGGAGAAAAGGCAAGGCAGGGCTCAGAGAGGAGCAACTGGAAAGAGGAGTGAGCCTGTTGCCCTCGGGCGGCATGACTGTTCCTGGCTGCATGGTGGCTGGATGCCCAGGATTCTTTCTCAAGCAAGAGGAAGCAGAGGAAGCTATCTCTCACAGCGTATGGGTGGTGACTGGACCAAGAGACTGGTGTCAGGGAGAGGGCATACTGCTTCCATGGCAGTGCTGCTTGGTGTCTGTGGGTATCAAATCTGTATCTTTCCAGAACGGGGAGGGAGAGAGGGAAAGAGTGTGTTTTTATTGTGGGGAAAAAAAAAAAAAAACCTAATCAAACAAAAACATTATCAAGTAAAACTGACCTAGTCGGTTAAGATACGTGATTTGAGCAGAACAGTGAAGACAGTTGGCAGAAAAAGCTGCTTACCTCATGTTGGCCAAGGCACAAAGACAGGGGAAGAGACTGGACTCCCAGAGTGCACTAAAAAGCAGGCCTCCAATGACTTAACTTCCTCCTTTCTCCAATCAGTTCCCCTGATTCACACTATGTCAGAGGCTGGAGAGACAAGCCCATGACACAAGGCTGGGACTGGGGGATGGGACATTTATCCAAATAACAACAATGGCGTTGCAAAGGTGCCCTGAAACTATTTTCCATTCCGATTTTTAAACTAGAAACAAGTTACAATTGTTTAAACTTCAAAAGAAAGTGGAGCAAAGGGAATTTTTTTTTTTTTTTTTTTTTTTTTTTTTTGGGAAACTATACAATTCACCATGAAAGAGAAAAGCTGCTACGTATTATCAGTGCCTCTAATCAGTGAGCATCCAGATGGTTCTTAATGTAAGGCCATCTGAGGTGTGGCGTTTTTCTGTATCATAAAATGGTTAGGGACCATTTAGAAAGAGCAGAGTGACTCAAATGACCAGTTCAGTGTACCAAACTTGCAATGTCCTTCCAAATGGCTGCACTTCCAATTTAATTTGATGACATATTGGTTTGTAATTTGTTAAGTGGGCAGGTTGGAGCTTTCTCCAAGCATATTTGAATGGGTTTCTGAAATACGCTGGAAGGATGGCAGGAGGAATAGGGTCATGTTTCTTAGGAAGTACCTCCTCTTCTGTCTAAGTACCCCATAATTGTTCTCTTTGATGCCTTTCACCCTCTGAGTGTCCCATGTGTATGTGTGTGTGTGTGTGTGTGTGTGTGTGTGTGTAGGTAGGATATACTTGTGTGCACTTGTGGAGGACATCGGTCAACACTGAATATCATTCCTCAGGACGAAGTCCATCTTATTTTTTGAGCTCTGTCATCCTTACTCAGCACGTTACATATTCTGACTTGACTGGGTTGGCCGGACAACCAGCTCCAGGCATCTCCTTGTCTCAGCCTCTGGAACACTGGGATTACCAACATGCGCTACCATGTCCAACTCTTTTATGTGGCTACTGGGACTCAAACTCGGGTCCTCGTGCTCGCATGGGCTAACCCTTTACCCATGGAGCCACTTGCGCAGCCCCAGAGCCTCTGCTTTTCTCTGGTGATTTCTCCTCTCTATTTCCCTCTGCTGTTAACTTCTTTTCCTCTAGGCTCTGAATCACCCTCTCAAAGGAGGATTTTTCCCGAACACTAGTCCCATGGCAAGTTTTCCCACAAGTATTCTAGCTGCTCTGAGCTAGTCTAAGTGACTTGTCGGGAAGTCTTGCAGAACTCACACAGGTCTCATTTCTCACCACAGCCTCAGTCTCTAGCTGAGACCTAGTCAAAGGCTGATTGCATATGGGTTTGCTAAATTCGCCCTAAGATACCTCTGCTTCTATTTCCATTTATCAAAAAGGTGTGGCCGTCGTCAGGGTTTCCGTTGCTGGGTCTAAACACTACGACTAAAAAGCAAGTTGTCAAAAAGGGGTTATTGGGCTTACACTTCCACACTGTCGTCTATCCCTAAAGGAAACCAGGGTAGAAACTCAAATAGGCCAGGAACCTGGAGGTGGGAATGGATGCAGAGGCCATGGAAGGGTGCTGCTTACTGGCTCGATCTATATAGCTTGCTCAGCCTGCTTTCTCCTAGAACGCAGGACCGCCAGCCCAGGGATGGCACCACCCACAATGGTCTGGTCCCTCCCCATCTATCTCTAATTAAGAAAATGCCTTACAGCTGAATCTTAAGGATGCAATTTCTCAATTGAGCTTCCTTCCTTTCAGATAACTCTAGCTGTGTCACCAGCGCGGATGTCTTCTTATACAGTGAACGATAACCTAATCTGAGGTGTTAGCAAGATGGTAACCTAGCCTTGTAATGAACAACTGAGTTTTAGCCAATAGCAGTCAGCCAATTATTAAAATTGCCTTCAAACAAGACAAACAGGAGTTGCAAGCAATTAGCCTATCTCTATAAGTTTGGCTTGACCTCTGGCTTTAATTATAACTTGCCCCACTTTTGGTCCACACTGCTGTCTGGTTCTAGAATTGCAAATAACACTCTGTAAAACTAAATTATTGTTGTTTTTTTTTTTTTAAATAATTTCATCTGCAGAGGCTCAATTATTTTGTTTGTAAGAAAGGTAAAATTTCAGTATTTCCTTTCATTTGTGACGCACTTAGGAAATGTACAAAAGCCCAGAATGTTAATCTCTCGGCCGTATTTAGTTCTAAGTGAGAGATTTGTGTGACTGATTTAACTGTGACGATGGATGACACATGACTCTGGATTATTCAAGACTCAAAAAAAGACTGTCATTAATATTAACGGACGCAAACATTATTTGACGAGTTCTTCTCTGGCTGGATAGCTGGACGCAAAGTTTTCCGTGTCATCTAAATAAGAAAGGAAATGTCTGTCACCTCTGATCATCAGTATCTACAAAGGAAACACACAGAGTGGGGGCAAAATCAGTCATAGTCCTTCTGTGACTGCAAAAGGCAGACATCACGTCTCAGAGTCTTGCTAACAGCTACACTGAGGACTCACTCTCTGCCTCCTCGCATTGAATCTGCACAGTGATGGGTGGTCTGCCCATTATCTGGGTAGGTTATATTGATAGCCAGAGAAAGAACTGAAAGTACATGAGGTACAAGTCCTGTCTCTCTTGTGTGAAGATACTCCGAACACTTGATGAGGGTAGTCGCCTAAGACTCAGCTCCTAGTTACAAGGGTAGGTTGCCATCTTGTTTCTAAGTCAAGTTAAGTTACAGTCCACTGCGGCCTGAGTATTCTTGTTTTACTAATGGCCAAATGAGATCTGTAGGAATGTGACAACTTCCTCAAGTCTTCAAAGCCAGTGCCAGGCTAGAAGTGAGACCCAAAGCCAGGACTGTCCAGTGCAAAACTGACATTCTCCTCATGATAAAAGACCAGCCTGATTTCGAGTAGCACTCTCTGAAGCTGTACCACAGAGACAAGAATGCGCAGGGAAGCCCAGGAAAGTCTTCCCCTGGAGTCCATCCTCAGACGACTGCCAAAGTACCATCCCTACCATGCACCAGGCACAGATGAGCCTGGCATTTCTGCGCGATTAAATAAGTCGGGGAGGGGCAATAAAACAGGAGCAATGCGCAGAACTTACAAGGAAGCCCTCAGACAAAATCGTCACCCAGATTTTCACAAGAGAATGAGAAAGTGGGAAGGGTTACCGGTCATGATGAGGGCAGCCATCTTGATTGCCTCTGTTGAGTTCTCCAACAATATCTAACATCAGCTATCCAGCCTCTGGGTCTTGGCTTGGAACATCCTTCGGAGGGATGGTCAGAGTACTCAGGCCTCAGGATAGTCAGAATGAGCCTATGTGATTCAGGGTACTCATGAGGGATGGACATGTCTGTCTCAATTGTGGCGATACATGTGAATTCATCTAACTGTACCCATTAAATACGTGCAGAGGCATGTATGTCAGCGAGACCATAACTAAGCAGCTTAAAAGAAGCAAACTGATAAATAAATACACAAATTTAATATGGTTTTAAAAAGAAAACAGAAAAGGGAGAAGCCAGGGTGTTAGTATTCTGTCTAAACTCCACCTCCCCAGTTACCTGGCAATAGCCAGGTATGCTCCTCCCCACAGTTACCTGGCAACCACCAGGTAGGCCTAATCCACTATAAAAGGGGCTGCTTGCCCCCTCCTCACTCTCTTACTCTTACTCTCCTACCCTCGCTACCCCCTCCCTCCCCAACTCCCATCTTGACAAGAGTAGCTCCATGAAGAGTGTGGGCATAGGAAGGTATGATTTCTTCAGGGCCCAGCACAATGAGAAAGACAAGAGGGAGCTAAAGAGTGGGGGATGGGAATGGGGGGGGGCTCCAAGAAGGTTGGGGAGAGGGGTGAGGTGAGGAAGCTTCTTCATTTTTTAAGCATTCCTAAGTTCACCTCAACAGAGGGCAGTTAACTGGCAGAGACAGTGGCAGTGGAGTGGAGAAGTGGATGGAGATTTTCTGTAGACTTCAAGCAGCACATTCTCGGTTTCTTGTCTAAGAACCTAGCTTGGGAAACACACACACACACACACACACACACACACAATTATAGTGTGAGCTATTGTAAGCAGAACTCTAGCTCCCCGCCTTGGAGGAGGCTTCCTGGTGTTTTATGGACCCTTCTCCAGGGGACAAGGGTTCCTCCTCTCTGAAGCAATTCCACAGAAAAGGATGCTGCCTCCAGGGAATTTAATTCTGCAGGTTTCCTGCGCTGAGACTGAGACAGGAGGAAGGGCTTGCTTTCCTGTGTCCTCCCCTCCCCCACCCTAGGCTCCACATGAATTCCGTGTGATTTATTTATCTTGCTCAATTTCTCCAAATGTCATTAGCTCTACTGGCGTCTGTCCTCCTTGGACCATGCTGTGATATTTAGTATACACTTAAAGTGGATTCTGAGGAAAGCCACGTCCCTTATTGCCAGCATTTAATACAAGTATCTAATTAAGTTCAGGTTATTGTGTTAATTATCATCCAGATCTATAAAGTTTATTGGGCCTTCTGATATTCATATCATCCCCACCGCAATTAGTGGTTATGTATTCATTCAAGTGTTCAGATTTTTTTTTTTTTTTTAGAAAAAAATTAGGTCTGGCTATGTCGAGTGGATTGTTTCAATTCACGGCATCTTTAGGTCTGATCATAAAATGTGTATTAGAGTAAGACATGCAGTTTCGCTTGAGCTCTTCCCTTTAGCGGCCCAGCCATGCCATCAACTGTCAGGGGCAGATTTTTCACGGTGAGAGGAAGACTGTTGTGCCATCCTGCCTCAGTCATGATGAATTCAGTTTGCCAAGATTGGATTTAAAAGTATAACATCTGGGGGGAGTGGGTGGGTTGGAGAAAAGAAAAGAAAGTGGGTAACCAATGTAATTATATTTGAATTCCAAAAAAAAAAAAAAAAAAGCGTAGCATTTTCAGAATTTTCTACTCCTCACACCACGTCATATATACTATTTAAAATAACCCACTTCAATAAAGGCTTCGAGCTGTCCCTTGACTAATGCAGAGAAGGCTCTGCCCAGAACCTGTGATACTTACACAGAAAATGAACAAACAAACAAACAGAACCACATATCTACCATTCCAGCAACTCCTAGATAGTTTGTTCTCCTTCAGATTTTCTGGGAAGCCACACACCTACTCTAAAGCCTATCTTAAGGTTGATAGGTGATCACGAAAAGAATTTCCCATCATCATCATTCCAAAATGATTGCTGCATCCCTAAACATGGCATCATTAACTCTTAGATCTAGCATTTGCCTAAGTAGGGTTCTGTCCCTAGAGCCACAAGGAGAGAAAGAGCAAAGCAAGTTAATTTGTATCGGAAAAAAAAAATCAAAATTAGATATGGAGACATTTAATTTTCTAGAATTGAGACCAGTCTTTCTGCAAACCTTCTTCTGGGTCTCTCTGAAGCTCTTGGAGACATTGTCATTTTCTTAATCTTTCAGTACTGGTTCTTAATCCCGAGGTTTAGAATGTTACTTGCCTGGTGGTGTCTATGTTCCCTGCCTCCTCACCAAGCTCATTGGAAAGACTCCATCTCAGGCAAACAGAATGTTCCCTGCTAAGCAAAGATAGCCTTTACTCAACCACGACTATGGAGAAAGCCGTTCTTGTGTCCTACAGCCCCACTGGTGCAATCTTGTCCCCAAAAAATGTGGGTACACACGCATGTTGGATTTTATTTGGGGATTTGTTGTTCTTCGGGTTTGCCTGTTGTCAATGAGCCAAGGATGGAACAGGGGAGCTTTAACAGCCTTTGAAAGGACCGCAGCAGAGAGCTGATTTAGGAGTCGGGTTTTCTAAAGACAAGAGAGGTAGTAGATGACCTTTCCGGAACCCTCCAGTCTGAAGGTTTTATGATTCCATTCACGTCCTCTGTCTAGACAAGAAATGTGGATGCGCAGGCTTTTATGGCTACAACCCGAGAAAAAGTCTAACTGCGCCACCTACCGTCTTATCCTAGAAATTGCTCTGCTTCAGCCAGGAACAGTACCAAACCTCGCCGCCTCCCCCACTCCCCTCCCGCCTCTCCCCCCACCCAAAAGAGGGAGAAAACCCCACTGGAAAAAACACATTTCAGAGACTATCCCTCAAGAATCCACTTGTGTTCTTAGCCTAACCTTTCAAAGAAACTATATAATAACTTCTCATAATTATTTATTCATATAGACAATAAAAAAAATTGTCTCTTCCTTTTTGACAAGCAGAGACCAAGACCTGGAGAGGCAGGTCAGCCATCCATGGTTACACAGGGACCACGCTCAGACCAAATGCTCTGACTATGAACTTGATACTGGCGTGGCCCCTCCCACACTATAGTGCCAGTATCAAGCTGTGCTGGGATTATTTCTCCCCTCCCTCCCACACAGGTCTTGCATGCACTGTTCTACATCCCAGGCAGCCTGAACCCATCCTGGACTTTCTGGTCTTATCTTTATCCTTATAAACGCCTCCCTCTCACTTCTGTAACTTTCCAGCTCCGGGATGGCTCTAGGCAGGCCAACATCCTTCTTTTCAAACATGACAAAGACCTGCCCTGGATACACTCTAATTCTCTGCACCTCAGGGAGTTCTATACTCTCTTTTCCTCTCAGGAGTCAGGTTCAATGTTACAGCCTCAAAGACAGCATCCTTACCTGTCATGGCAGAAGCGGCATCCCTAACTCTGTCTTACACATTTCTTTTAAAGGTCAGGTAAGTGTATTTCACAGATCCTTATCTATCTGGGGATGAAACAGCAAGTCCAAAGCTCCGATCAGTATGTTGGGGCTCTGGTTCCCACAGCAGGCTCTCATGAACATTGTTGTTTTCCTGCCGTGGCCCCATTTGATGACTTCAAGACTGAGTGATTGGGAAAGAAGACAAGAGGAAAAGGAGAACACTTCCACACCACGTGGAGTCGTCTCTCCTTGCTCTCACCTCAAAGAGAGTAAGAAAGAACTTCTTTTGGAACTAAATGTAAGTGCCTATAGTCTAAGGACACAGATTCATGTTACCACAAATACTGCACCTCGGTGTGATCACAGTTTTATCAAGTTTCTAATGCCAACAGAACAAAGAAAGATATAAATCAAGAACATTTAGAATACGTTAGTGTGAACATCAAGCAGGTGGGTCTTAGCCAAGTGGGGAAAAGCTGTTGTAGGTTACTTGTGTAATCCTCTGGCATTCCTATCCTATCCACATTACATAATGAATGGCATTAAAAATGCTAAAGATAGCCCAAGACAGTTTGATTTGGACTGGTAACCTTCCAGCTCTCCACACCACAGAATGTCTAACCAGTCAGTGATCTGTAGGCTTACCTCTCTTTCCCCTTCCCCCTGGGAACCCAAGTTCACGATCTCCAAGCTCCAAGCCTGGGCCCACCATAGGCCCTTTCCATCCCCCACATACCTGCCCTCTAATTACTATTTGTCTTCGTTAGGGTTTCCATTGCTGTGAACAGATACCATGACCAAGGCAACTTTTATAAGGACAACATTTAACTGGGGTTGGTTTACAGGTTCTGAGGTTCAGGCCAGTATCAACAAGTACCACTCCCTGAGTCAAATCATATACAAACCACCACATTCCACTCCCTGGCCCCCATAGGCTTGTTCATAGACATGAGTCTATGAAGGCCATACTCAGACATAGCACAAAGCAAAATACATGTTTTACAAAATGCAACCTCAAAAGTCTCTATAATCTATAAAAGTCTCAACAATCCTAAAAGTTCGGTCTTTTCTGAGATTCATTGAATCACTTAAGTGTAATCAACTCTAAAGTCGAAATCAAAAGGCAGATCACATACCTTAAACAACGCAGGATATACATTAGCATCCCAACACATCATCACGAGGAAGTACTGGACCAAACAAGATCAAAATCCAGCTGGGCAAACTCCAAACTCTGCATCTCCATGTCTGAAGTGAAAGCACTCTTTAGATCTCCAACTCCTTTCAACTTTGCGGACTACAACAAACTTCTCTCTCCTGGGCTGGTTCCACTAGCAGCTTTCCCCAGCAGGTATCTCCTGGCTCTAGTCCCTCTAACATCTTGGAGTCTCCAAAGTCACTTCAACTTTACAGCTTCTTGTTCCAATGTATGGGATACACACAGAGACTTCTGGGCTTCTCAAAGGACTTGGGTCACGTCTCCAGCTCTGCTCTCTAGAGAACTCTAGGCTCTGGACGACTTCACTCCAATGCTGCTTCTGTTGCTGGTGGTTCTCTCATGGTATCTTCAATAGGCTGGGGTTTTTCACTGCAACTAGGTTTTCACTAATCGCCTCTCATAAGGTTCCCTTTATGGTGCCAAGCCTCAGCTTCTTTACAAGACCCCTTCAGTCCTGGGCCTTCAACTGCAACAGAGGCTGCACCTTCACCAATGACCTTTTCATGGTCTTTCACAGTACCAAGCCTCAACTCCTCTTCATGACCCCTTCATGCCTTCAAAACCAGTACCACCTGGGTGACCCTTACACATTACCAAGTCCCTCTACAACATGAGGTACAATCTTGGCTATCTCTGGAACACAGATTCTTTTGTGCTCTCAGAAAACGCTCCCCAGATTTCACCTCAAGGATGCTGGTCTCTTCTTAATCATAGCTAATTTCTTAGGTCCAGCTAACCAGCATCAATTGTCCCAGTAGCCCCTTCTATTCTTGACTTTAAAGTCAGAGCCACATTGCCTACACTGCTGAGTTCTGTTGCTTACTGGAGCTAGAACATGGGCCCTTTGTTCTATTATGTTCTCGCCAGCCTCCAGTCTTTCAACTTCTTCACTACTTAAACTTGGCTGTCCTGGGACTCGCTCTGTAGATGGACTTTAAACTCAGAGATCTGCATGCCTTTGTCTCCTGAGTTCTGGGATTAAAGGGATGTACCATCACACTCGAACCTAAGCTTTTATCTGCTTTGAACTTGCTCTGTACCAGGCTGGCCTTGAACTCAAATATCTGCTCGCCTTTCTCTCTTTGAATCAAAGGTGTGTACCACCATGCCTAGGCCTAAGCTTTTCATGGCCACTCTTCCTCAAGATCTGGATCACAGTTGTGCCCTTTATTTCTGGATTGTAGTTCATTTCAGATCAAAAGTCCAAATGAAATCAATAACCAAGTTCCTTGTTCAACTGTAAAAGCAAAAACAGTAAGCTTAGCCGGGTAGGATATTGCCCCGAGGTCATGACTTTCTTAATCTGTTTATCTCATTGAACATAGATTCAGCTTCATTCTACTTCCTGGTGCCTCTTTATTCTTTGAACCATACAGTTCGTATTTTTCTTTTCTATGCTTGCTATGCTTCATCAAAAAGCTCTTCGTGAGACTTAACCAGAGAACAACACCGATGGTGGGCTTTTCCGAGACTTCCTTTGTCAATATAATTCATTGAAATCTCTTTACCTTAACACTTCAGACAAGGTCAAAAAGCAGTCACATTCTTCACCAAAATACTATAAGAAGAGTTTCTAGGCCATATACTGCAATCCTTTTCCACTTGGGCCAGGTCTGCACAGTTCAAATCGCCCTCAGCACCAATGTCTTCCACATTCCTACTAGGATGGCCCATTAAGCCCCATGTGAAGTGTTCCACTGCCTTCCAAAGTTTCAAAATCCACAATCTTCCAAACAAAAGCATGGTTAGGCCCATCACAGCAATCTATCATTCCTGGTACCAACTTCTGTCTTAGGTTTTCCATTGCTGTGAAGAGATACCATGACCAAGGTAACTCTTGTTTTTGTTTGTTTGTTTGTTTGTTTTTGTTTGTCTGTTTGTTTGTTTTTGTTTTTTCGAGACATGGTTTCTCTGTGTAGCCCTGGCTGTCCTGGAACTCACTCTGTAGACCAGGCTGGCCTCAAACTCAGAAATCCACCTGCCTCTGCCTCCCAAGTGCTGGGATTAAAGGCGTGCGCCACCACTGCCCGGCTCCAAGGTAACTCTTATAAAGGACAACATTTAATTGGAGATGGCTTACAAGTTCAGAGGTTCAGTCCATTATAATAAAGGTGGGAGTATGACAGTTTCAGGCAGATGAGTGGCTGGAGGAGTCAGAAGTTCTCCATCTTGATCCAGAGGCAGATAGAAGACTGGCTAGGAGGAGGGTCTCAGAGCCCACTCCCACAGTAACACACTTCTTCCAACAAGGCCACACCCACTCTAATAAGACCACACCTCCTAATAGTGCCACTCCCTGGGCCAAGCATATACAAACCACCATACTATTCAAGTATCTGAATGCTAGACTTTCTAAAAATAGTAGGAACTTCTCAGTCAGCTAGCTACTAACCCAGAGTCTGGGAAACTCCTTAGCTTCCTATAGAAAAAAAAAAACTTGAAATAGAATCTTCAAAGAGTTGTTTATAGCTACTCAGTGAGCTTACTCAGGAGGGATCACTTTGCCCATAGTCATAAAACGGCAGACCAAGCTCATGACAGGGGCACAGCCATTAGTCACAGTTATTTCACTGGCACAGTCATTGTATTTAGTGACTTGTACCATTGCTGTAACCAAGTAGCAACTGAAGGGAAGAGTATTTTATTCTGGCTTCAGTTCAGGGGGCTCATCCCATCATGGCTGGCGAGACTTGGTAGTAGTCAAAGAAGATATGGATGCAGGAATGGGATGCTGGGCTAGTCACGTTATATCCACAGCCAGGAAGCAGAGAGCCATGAATGCTATGCTTGGCTCATTTTCTATCTATTTACTCCAGATCCCAGCCCACGGAATAAATGGTATAGCCAACTTAGGTAGCTTTTTCTACCTCAGTCAACCTAATGTAGATACTCCCTCACAGGCATGTTCATCAGCTTGCATCCTAGGTGATTTTAGAGCCTGTTAGGTTGATAATAGCTATTGACCATCATAGTTTCTGTACAAGGAACTGAGCCGCTCAGAATTTCCCATTCTGACTTCTGAACTTACCATTGTCATACCAAGGAACAGACCTGGTCTCTTCACATTGTTCACGCCTCTGCAAACAGAAGATCGGCCTTGCAATACCACTGTCCCTCATGGATTTTTCCATGACGGGAATCCATAAAAGGTCTTTAAAGAGGGATGGAGATGCTAGTAATTCACCCCCATGGCTGAGTCACAGGGATTTTCACATAAGGAGAGAGCCTTGGAGTTGAACAGTTTGAAGACCATCATCCCCTAAGGGGAGTTTACCTTTCAACAAGCACAAATATCTTGGTTAGCAGATTAAATATGGAAAACAAGGGCAGTCGCTTACTGGGGCTGACATCAGATGACATGGGTGCTTCCTCTTTTCATTAAGTCCATGTTGTCCCGATATACGATCACACTAAAAGGGCATTTGCCAGGGGAGTCATATACAGTGCTGGAGACACTCAATCACTAACCATGACCACTGAACCAATATCTGAACTCATGTCAACTTTATGCCGTGTCTCCTTTGGCTAAACAGTATTACCTCAAAACACTGTTCCTTCACTGAAATCTTCTCACTGCTGGAAAGAAGTAAGCAACACCTCCAGTTTCATATAAATTTGTCTGATTACATTATCCACTTGAAAAATGTTACCCTTTTCCAAACTGTTTTAGTCAGGGTTTTTTTTGTTGCTATAATAAAACACTGTGACCAAGGCAACTTATAAATGGGTTTATCTGGGGCTTGCAACTCCAGAAGGGTGAGTCTACACCATCATGCCAGAGAGCCTGGAAGCAGACCAGGATGTTCATCATTTCTTTGATTAAGATTCTCAGCACTCTTAGGAGAAATCAACCAAGCCTGTCTCTGTATTTCCATTAAATTGTAATATACAGTATATGCTTGTTCCTGTAAAGCCTTTCCTATAGGCACTTTATAGACATCTATAGGTGATCTAAAAAAAAACCAGTCATGTGCATGTATGCCTGTGTGTCATGTATGCATGCATGTGTCTGTGCCTATGTGTAGGTCGGGGGCCAACCCATGGGAATTGATCCTCTCCTTCTACCACTGGGATCCTAAGGGGTAAAGAACCCAGGTCATCCTGCCTGGCAGCAAGCACCTTTGTCCACTGAGCCATCTCATAGGCCCTCGCTGCATAGGTGATCTGTAAATAGCTGTTTTGTTACTGCCTAAAGGGTATGGATGATTTTAAGGTCCATCAACTTGGAGAACCCACAATACAGGAAGGAGCAGTTCTGAAGGTGCTGACCTGTGGAGCCTGTTTCAGTACGAAACTCTTCCTCAGTGTGTATCAGAGGAGTGAGGCCTGACAAGAGACAGTGTGAAAAGCTCCTGACATTCATACATCTGAGGTTAGAAACCAGAGACACAGAGCAGGACAGGAAGAAAGAACATGAAGAGGGAGCAAGCTAGCGATTGCGGTTTAGTTAGACAAATTCTTTATCATCCCTGAAAGCATCAACTTAAAAAAAAAAAAGTAGGACTGGAGAGATGGCTCAGTGTTTAAGAACACTGGCTGCTCTTCCAGAGGTCCTGAGTTCAAGTCCCAGCAACCACATGATGGCTCACAACCATCTGTAATGGGATCTGATGCCCTCTTTTGGTGTGTCTCAAGACAATGACAGTGTACTCACATACATAAAATAAATAAATCTTTAAATAAGTAAATGTAACTTTTTTATTCGTTATTTATATGTGTGTGCAAGCATGCACATATAGTTACCCTCAGATGCCCTGGAACTGAAGTTACAGGCAGTTGTAAGCTACCTGAATTGGGTGTTAGGAACTGGACTTCAGCTCTCTACCAGGGCAGCAAGAGTTCTTAATTGCTGAGTCATCTCGGCCTCAGTAAGTTAACCTTTGAGGTGAGACTATCCTTTGGACACCAGGGCCTTTCATTATGGAGTCAAACATGGAATAAGTCTAGAATTTGGAGAAGTTGAAGAGGATTGGACAGGAAATGCAGGTGCTGTGGACCAGCAGCTGCCTTGGGACAGCCAAGTTATGAGGCAACAGCTGAACAGGCCTTGTCAAGGCCTAAGGAAGGCCACTGCCACACTTCCATTTTCTACGTCTCACAGGAGACTGCCGAGTCTGAGACTAACCAGGAAAGCTGCTGGGGGAGCCATGGCTGCGGCTCAGAAATCCCTCTGAAACGGGAAGTTCTCAAGTCAGGGACAAAAGTCGTGAGCTACAGCCTAGGCAGTCTTCGGAGGGAATTTCATTGCACCAAATGGCTATATTTATAAAGACAAAAGAGTAAGTCAGAGATCTGAGCCTCCATTTTAAGGAGCAACTTAAGGGTAAAATAATCGGGGGGCCGGGGAGAGAACATTTATGAGTCCAAAGACAAACAACTAAGAAAAATCAGTGAGTCTTGAAGTTGGAACTACAGTCCATTTTGTCCCTGCCACGATGTATATGGAACACTGGCTGGTTTGGGTGTCTTAATTTGAGACAGACGCTCATGTTTATCAGGGTAGCCTTAAACTCCTTATGTAACTAAGGCTGACCTTGAACTTCTGATTCCCCTACCTCTAACTGGCCAAGTTCTAGGGTCCTGGGCACTTGTTACTCCTAGTTTTGCTATAACGAAAGTCTGATAACAGAATTTCTTTGTCAGTGCGGAAAGCCTTCCTTGTGTTTCCTCTTGAAAGGGATCTTGAATGCTTTCTTCCAGAGATGAGTGCAAGACAAAAGAGTCAGAGATCTCAGAAGGATTGGGAAATGGGGGTGGGGTATAGATGTCTGAAAACTTTCTGATGGTATTTATAATATTGGCTTCACTTTAGGATGGGAACTAAGTCAGGACTTCTTAAGCTTCTCAACTTGTAGTCTCTTTCCACCAGAGAAATTCTTATGTGGCCTAGAGTATACAGATATAAAAAAACAGAGATGCAAACCATGTATCTAATGATAATCAATCATAAGGAAATTCACTTGAAACAATAGCTGGTTTAGAACAATTGGTTTAGATAGAATTTATTATTTATTGAAGAAGAAAGCAAGTGTTTATATGAATGACATGAATGTATTTATTTATCTGTACATATAATTAATAATTAAATCCAGGCTGAAAATGTGATCCTGGGAGCATCTTTGATGTTTTCCAAAGCTGATACCTCACTTTTATTTACAGGTTTTGTTTACATGTAAGGGTGTGTGTCTGTGTGAGCGCATGCTACCTAGGTTTAGATGCTCGTGGAGGTCTGAAGAGAGTATCAGAGTCCCTGAAGCTGGAGTTACAGGTAGGTGTGAGCCAGCCAGAGTGGATGCAAACTTGTGTCCTCTGGAAGGGCAGTAAGTGCTTCACCCCTGAACCTTCAACTCAAGACCCGAGTTTGATTTTATACTCATCAACGCTGAGAGTGCTGCTTCGCTTGAATACATGGGACAAGTATATCTAGGACTATTTCAGAAATTGTTATTTAGCAATTCTGTTTGCTCCCGAGATCAAATTTATTTTGTAATTTTTTTTTTATGACATTCAGGTCAGCATATCAAACAGCAGCTTTTGAAATCAAACATTTTTGACACAATCCAGCTGGGAGATGTACTACTAGTCTGATAGTCACATGCTGAGCAGTGACAGTAGAAAACCACCGAAGTCTTCCCTTTCTGTTGCGGTTAATATTTAAAAAGCGGTGCACAGTTCTGCTCTTTTCAGAGCAGCCACCATGATCCCAACTAGAAGCGGCCTAAGGCCAAGAGCTGCGCTGTGATCCCACCGCTGCTTGGCTGAGACCGAGGCTCTGGCCAGCCTGAAGCACCAGCCCTGGTACCCAACGAGATGCCAGCGTGGTGGTTGGCTCTGCCAATCCACCCCGCTATGACCCAAACCATCCTGCTATGACCGCTGTGGCCAGTAGAAATGAGACTCTTAATGCTTAAAGCTTATCTAATATTTATATATTTGGAAATGCTCAATTAACAATCCGCCCACACAATTAGAGTTGTTTCCCAACATCTCACCTTAAGATATAAATTGTTACCCAGGATTGCTCTGGACCCATGCGTAGTTCTCCATGGCTGCTCATCTCCTCTCTCTTCCAGCTCCTCCTCTTCTTTCCCTCTTTTTCCCTCCTCCCGCCGAGCTTTTATAGAAATGTAGTGAGAAGATATCCCGCTACCATCATGACTAGCATGATGAGTAGAGGAGAAGACTTCGCATGCACTGTAAACACCAAGGCTGCAGCCAAATTCCACAATGCAACATGGGGTGAGCATTGCCAGAAACACCCTGCTCAGACTGAGCAAGGAAAGTGGAAAATACAATTCAGTGCCATACTACGCTAAGGAACCACAACTGTGTATCATATAGTTTCTGGTGTGTGAATAGGGGACTGTTCAAACAAATTCATGGCAAAAAAAATGTATAAATTAAACAAAAAAAGCAAAGCAAACAACCCCCCACCCCCACCCCAAAAGGAACAAAATCCTTGAAAAATAATGCATTGAATCTGAAGAAAACAATTGACGACTTAAAAAAACTTTTCTCACTTAAAAGACTAAATTGGCTTTTAGGCCACTGTGAGGTGAGCGGCTTTGCCCCACACAGGCTCCCGGCATGATCTTTTGCCTGACCACACCCAGAAAGAGCCATATGACTATGGACTGAATGGCCTGAGACTGAACCATTACAAGTCAGGCACACCCAAATACAGAGAACACACCTCACCTTAGTCATAGCCGTGAAACCTGGACACAGGGGCTGGAGGGACAGCCCAGCACTTGAGAGCACTGGTTGTCCTTCCAGGGGACACAGTTCAATTCTCAGCACTCACACAGAGGCTCACAACTGCCTGTAACTCCAGATGCAGGGGTTGTGATGCCCTTTTGGCATCCTTGAGTAAAGCATGTGCATGGTGTGCAGACAGACACACAGGCAAAACATCTGTACACACAAAGAAACACAATTAAAAAATTTGAGACAGGTATTTTCCGTACCAGCATTGAAGTAACCAAGGATTGCTGCCGAATCTTGCTCTACAGCTGTCTTCTGAGAGTCAGACTATCTCTATGCAGTTAACCATTTGGAAGTGTGACGCTGTACTGGGTCTATCAGGATCTCAGATACCAGGATATATCCTGCCCTGAACTTGCTGTCTACACTAGTGAAGGGTCTGCATCCCCAAAAGAGCTGACATTATTATGTTACTGTATTGTGCTTTGAACATCACCCACTTTTTTTGAGGATCAATAATATATAAAAAAATCTATTTATATATAAGATATATAGCAAATAAATAAAAACTAAAAGGGAGAAAAAGTTACCTTAACTCATAAATATGCTATCCCCTTCATGAATATTCATCCAAAATTTCTTAAACTCACCTGGCAGTGGTGGAGCATGCTTCTAATCCCAGCACTTGGGAGGCAGAGGCAGGTGGATCTTTGAGTATGAGGCCAGCCTGGCCTACAGACAAAGTTCCGGGATGGCCAGAGCTACTTCTAGAAACCCCGTCTTGAAAAACCCCCCAAAATAAAAAACAACAACAAAAAAATGAAATGAAAACACAGGCAGGTCCACACAATGATTTGTTCACAAATGTCTGTAGTAGCTTTATTCAAAATATTCCCACGCTGGAAATAACCCAAATATCTATCAACAGATACACAGGTTGGCTAATAGTCATATATTACTTATTATAATAAGTATATCATAATAGGAATACTACTCACCAATAAAAAGGAACAAGCTATTGCTCAGTAACAGCACACATGTCAAAACATGTTAAGCTAAAAATAAAACTTCAACACGGAGAGTATATGTCATCTTGATTCAACTTAAATGAAACAACAGAACAGACAAGATTAATCCCCAGGGACAGAGTAGATGAGTGACTACCTGGGGTGTATGTTGAAGGTAGAGGGTGACCCACTGACTGCAGAGGGAGCCAGTGCATGCGCTGGTGAAGGATCTGTTCTGTCTTGACTGGGAGTGATGTTGGCACTGGTACAGAAACGTCATGGCTGAATTGTACAGTTCAGACAGGCTCGTTTAATCCTATGAAAGCAACCAGACAGCCCGAGCAGAAGACGAGAGCCACTGATCCAGTGCCAGCCTTAATAGATAGATGTGCGCTAAGTTTCTACCTGTTTCTTTAGCAGCACGTTAAGGGTCAAATTTTCATCCAATGAATGGCTGAGTAAAATCATAATAGTCCAAGAGACAGCCAGAGAGGATGGAGAGTAAAAAAAGCGGCGAGATAAACTAGCTCCGAGGAAGGGCTGCCAGACGGATGACTAATTTCTGATAGCATCCCATGTCAGGTGTTATCTCTGAGGGATGGGAGGCTCTCCAGGCACTCAAGCACAAGTCTGACCAGGGGGCTGAATCAAATGTGAAGTCTCTTACCAAATTTAAGAAAACCTCATTATAGAAGGCGAATGGTTACAAGTTCATTACAAGGATTTTATAGGCCCAACTTAGGAGGTCACTGTTAAAAAAAAAAAAAAAAAAACGAAATATAATTTTTTTTTAAACTCTATTGTACTTACAACTAATAGAAGCCTTCAATTTGACTTTAGAGATTAGGAAGAAAACATTTTTGTCAGGCTGGGGATGGCTCTGAGGGCCTGACACATGCCATGCACATACCCCACCATTAGGCTACATCCTGGCCCTGAACAATTATCTTCACTGTATCTTCACAAAGCAAATACTTATTAAAACAAGTTTTTATGAATATTTTTCTTCCTATACCAAATCCTAGTAAAATGTGGGTTATATACGTCCTGTCCTTCTTAAGAAGTTTATTCTATTTTAGGGTGAAGGTGGGCTTCTATTTTGTCTCTCAATTTTACTCTAGACTGGTTTATGACACATTTTTAAAAAGAAAGCTACAGCAACAAAAAAAATATTAGCAAATTAAAGCTATTAGAAACAATTCACAGTGGGCAGTGACTTGTTTTCGATTCTAGCTACGTATTTCTGTAACTTATCACAATGTTTTTCACCCTCCAGTATGAAGGGAAAGCAGGCCCCTTCACCGTACTCCTATTGAGGGCCTAGCAGAAGACTGACCATAATCATCATGGAACCCAGAAGACAGGAGACAAGCTTCTCTGTGCTTGATCCTACTGGGCAGTAGTGACTCATCCCCGTGGGAGGGAGAGTACAGGGCACCTGCTCTGACTCACTCCAAGGCTCTTAGGGACTCCTATGGTGAGGCTGCTATTCTTAAACACACACACACACACACACACACACACACACACACACACACACACACACAGCATTTTGATCAGATCCACTCTACCTTTCTGATGCCCAACTTTTCCCAGACCCCTCCTCACCCCTCTCCAATTTTTCTATCTTCTTTTCCTTTATAGGCCAGAGTCCAATCAGAGCAGGCCCTGGCCTGGGAGGAAATCCAATGGTGCAAAAGCAACTCAGAGACTGGACCACTGCCAACAGACTTTGCCCTCCCTTGCAATCATCGACTGTCAGAAGCTCCCAGCTAGAGGTGGGACGCTCTGAGCCCCTTACCCCATCCATCACCCTATCCACGCTGGGATGCTGACTGGTTGCATCATATGCTGGCAGCCACAGCTACAGTGAGTTCACAAGCACCAAGGCCCCTCATGTCCAGAGTCTTGCAGCATCTTCCCTGGCCTCTGCTTTCCTTCCTTGGGGGTTAGGGGTGATGGAGATGTCCTGTTTGGGGTGTGTGTGTGTATGTATGTATGTATGTATGTATGTGTGCCATTTCTTGATGTAGTATCAAACAGTATATCTTACGGATCCGTTTGTATGCACAGTACACTGCTAAGAGCTAGGTGTCAGATTCATCTAACATCCTAGTCAGTCTGTGTCTTAGTGATGCTGATGTGTTCAGAGTCCAGGGTTCTGGTGGGTTGTATATCCAGGAAAAAGGAAGTCTAGATCCTGACATAGAACCTCTTAACTTCTCGTTTCCACTTCCTCAGAGCACTTGATAAAGTCCACTAACAAATGAGAAAGAGGCGGTTGCAGTGACGGACATGCAGCGCAGTGTGACTCTAAGCATCTGGAGTTTTGTGTTATAACATTTAAGTGGATGATAGCAGTCATGATCAACTTTTATTGTTTTTTTTTTGCATAAATAGCCACTAGAATAACTTTATAAAAACATATCTTCTCCCCTGGCAAATATACTTAGCTTACAACATCCACCTTTCTTCATTATTTTCTGCAGAGGCAGTGGGAAGAGAGAAAAGAAATGGAAGATGAGGTTTAAAAGTGTCTCAGGTAGACTTAACTACTTGGCAATTATTCCCTTCATTAAAAAAAAGTCAGCTTCGTAACTGAGAAATACATCAAAAATACAGTGTGTCCACTTTATTAAAGACGATGTCACCTGGGTGCCACTAGTTTATATCTGGAATTATCCAGACTCATGTCTGTAGGGTATTAAACAGTGGTTTTAAATGACACACATCAAGCTGGGCGGTGGTGGTGCACACCTTCGATCACGGCAGGGGTGGGTAGATCTCTGAGTTTGAGGCCAGCCCAGTCTACAGAGTTCCTGAACAGCCAGCGCTACACAGAGAAAGCCTGCCTAAAAAACAAAAAAAACCAAAAAAAAAAAAAACCAAAAAACAAACAAACAAACAAAAAAAAATGACATTCACCAAGATCTTGGGTTAAATAATCTCCTATCTGCACTGAGTTGTGGAAGAGCTGACATTTAAAAAAATTACCATTTATTTATTTATTCATGATTAATATCTGATAATGCCCCAGAGAGTAAGATGCCTATGTATAGGAAGAAAATACTATCTCATTACACCAGCCATTAAGTAAATCATATACATTGCCACTCACGTATCAGCCTGCTTGGACTGATATTCCTATTTGAATGAAGTCCTGCAAGTCCCCAGCACTGCTGCAGAGGCAGCCGCTCCTGGGACAGGGGCATCTTCACGTTAGGGTTTCCTGGCCGGTCTCAGTATTGTTAAGCACAATGGATATTGTTTTCCTTAATGAATATGAGTGGGTTAAGGCAAAAGAACCCTGACCAGTCTCTTCAGTAGCGTATTTTCTACCGTATTTAAAGGTGTTGTCGGGGCTGTACAGGCTGCAGATCAGCTGGCTCGAAAGACACAAGTTGCCCCTGGATCAATTAACCAAGAGATTACGATGCTCCCAGTATCTTCCTGCTGTTTACCGTCAGGACCACTCCTCAGCACGACACTCAAGCAATGCTGACACTCAGATGACACCACTTATCTGCTACGTATCTTGACTGTGTGTAGATTATTTTCTTATTTAAAATAGTTAATAATTGGGGAAATAATCTACTTGTTCTTCGTAAACTCTACATTGCATAATTTGTTGCTTTTACAGCCGTTTTCTGCAAGGCTGCTGGATTCTTTTTCTGTCATGTTCTTCACATAACTATGCGGTCCTTTCCCTTCAAAAGAGGAAGGATGTTTAAATGAGCCTCCAATTCTATCCCACAATGTGAAATACTGTCCATAGTTATAGTCAAAGAACATGTGGTGGTCTGTGTGATGAGCTGACCCGTTAATAAAGGGCCTTAAGATCTGGGGAACCCGGAAATCACCATCATGAATAGAAATTGTCCAGACATTGACCAAGACATATAAACCTAAGTAGACCACCTTGTGCAGTGGAAAGACAAAGGGGTATATATGGTAAGGCAGACTCTGAAGGAAGCCGTCCACAGGGTGAAAAGCATGACTTGCAAACGGCGTGGGAATCTTCCAGATATGATGAGGTTTATGTATGCGCTGAGGAAGAAAGGGATAAGGTTAGACCCATGTGCTTGCTCTGCCTGAGGCAAGGGCAAACTCAGCTTCCACTCCTGGTACAGATACAACTTAACTGGAATTGGCAAAGTCACTCCCTCTTTACCCTCAAGGTTAAAATTGTAAGACAGTCCAGACCCACCAAGAAAAATATAAACAAAATGTGTGTGGGACCTGTGTTGCCTGATGGCTAGAAGACCTTGGACAGTTATACAGGCAAGGGAACCCCTTAGAACCTGGAGTATAATGGTATAATACTGACGTGTGGGACATCGCCCTGTCCTTTCCCCTCTGAATGACTCTCTACCTTGTAGACCAGTCTGTGGTGCAGACCCCTATGAATCCAGTAGATCAACATGTCCGTGAAAAAGAGGAAGGATATCACGCTGATGATGAGATGAATCCAGCCTAAAAGAGACCACACAGAACAAGAGTCAGAGCTGGGCTCCCAGGGCTACTGTTCCCTTTCCACAGGTTCACAAAATGCAGAAGGGGATCCTGAAGCCAGACATTAGCACCTCATTATAAGTTCCTCTCCCTTTGCTACCTACAACTGGTTCCCTTCTCTTCCTCCTCTTTCCCTTCTTCCCCTTCCTCCTCCTCTCTCAACAACTTGAAATGTTCCACCTTTCATTAATTTTGTAATTGTTAATTTAAATTTTTAGCTGCTATGCAAAAGCATAAAAATTGCCCATACACTATTTTTCCTGCCTGTGTTCTGGGTGTCAAGAAGGTGTCTTGAGGTGTAACTTCAGAATGGTACAGAAGTCACTGCAAGACTGCTTTTAAGAAAACTAAAATCTAAAAGCTCTAAGTGTAAGGGTCAATTTCTAAATTCTAGAACTACTGCATCTCATATACTCTATGGCAGTATGAAACAATTACAGATATGAAACAATGGGCACATTTATTAAAACCATCAGAATGCAAAGTGCATGTGCAGTATTGCATTTCTGCAATGTAATCAAGGAAATGGCCGGTCCAGACAGAAGGGAGGACATGACAGACAGGGAGAAGAACACATGGACTGGCGATTTTCAGTAACTCTCACATACTACTGGACTTCTTTTCCAGCAGTTTGAATAACCATAGGGAATAAATACAAGGCCCCATTCCTAACTGGTATCCCCATGAGCACACAATGTATCCAGAACTGACTTTAGAAATGAAAGAGGAGTTAAGGAAGTGCAGGTGTGTGGCGAGACGTGCGGGGAAGAAAGCAGGATGGTCAAACAACTGGACAGTTTCAAAGAAAAGAGAAAAAGGCAGGTTTGGCGCCTGCCTTAAAGAAAGCAGCCATATGGAGGCAGACTCAACACATTTAAGGCCAGCCTGGGCTACCTAACAAGACTCTGTCAAGACAGAAGGAAGAAAATGAAAAGGAAGGGCAGCGTGGGGAGGGAAGGAAGAAAAGAGGGAAAGATAGGAAGGGGGAGGAAGAAGGGAGGAAGGTAGGCAGGCTGGCAGATCCTCAGAAACAGCAGCTGAAGCAACAACAACAACAACAAAGCCAGACGTGCTACCATGGATTTGGAATCTCAGCACTGGTGAGGTAGAAACAGCCAACCAGAGACTCTGTCCAGACTTGGCCAGGTGGTACAGCCCTTAATCCCAGACCTTGGGGAGGTAGAGGCGAGTGGATCTCTGAGTGTTTGGGGCCAGCCGGCTTCTTCTTAATTGAGTTCCAGGCCAGCCAGGGCTACATCTCACCACAACCAAACCAAACCAAACCAAACAAAAAAACAGAAGGTGGAGAGTAATCCTGAAGACGACATTTGAAGGAGCATGGCGTCCTGCTATCGCTCACCATGTGGAAAGTCTCCTATGTCATCGTAGAGCTTGCTGTAACCCCTCAGCTCCAGCAGGAACAATGACACCGTGGGAATGCTGATCCATGGCAAAGACTTGACAGTGAACACGATCTCTCGAGAGACCTGATTCTGAAGACCAAAGTGCCAATTATTTAAAAGTCACACACAAAAAAAATCTGTTCAACAAAACTGTCATAAAGTTGACTCAAGGGGGTGGATTTTTAAATGTTCGGTCTGTTCTTGGGATCTGGCTCACGTTGGGCAAGAACTCTACCGATGAACTATGTTCCCACCCTTCAATTCTTTCTCTTTTCCTCAGATGTGTGTGTGTGTGTGTGTGTGTGTGTGTGTGTGTGTGTGTGTGTGTGTGTAGACAGGAGCACATGAGTGCTCTGTCTGCAGAGGCCAGAAGATCGCAGGAAGCTGGCATTTCAGGCAGCTGTGAGATGTCAACATGGGTGCTATGGCCCAAACCTGGGTCCTCTGTGGGTTCTAACTACTAAGCTCACTTTTCAGGTCCACCAAATTCTCTTTTATACTAAAAGGCTGACTTCCAAAACTTCTCCCTTGAAGATGTGGAAGCACGGGAAAGTAGAAGGAATACCAATCAAAATACCATGATGCCACTCAACAGCAGCAAGTACCTTCACTTGTGAATTTTTTTCTCTTCTTCGCCAAATCTCTAAGCTGAGTTTCTGTTTATGGGACAATCTATAAATGAACTTCTCTCCCAAGCTCCCTTCAGCATAGGGACTGTCTCACAAATACCAGAAACAGTCACAGAGAATGGTTCCAACCTGATTAAATGGAACAAGTCTCAACTGCTGGACTTCGATCCCTGGCTCAGCCACAGGAAAAACACACACGATAAAAACATGTGCAAAGCCTTTCAGCTTGCAAAGGCCAGAGAGTCAAATATTCACATGAGCAAAATAATGACAAGCATACTCATCAGGATAGGAAAGTAATTCTCATCTATGTACTGGGTGAAATAAGATTCCAGGCTACCAGAAAACAACGAGATCCCCTTAGTTGTTAAACTGCAAGAAGGAAAGAAGTGATTAACCCTTATAAAAATAGCCAGCCCCTTCAGGGGCTTGATTTCAAAAATTTTATTTTCATGTTCCTCAAAGATTCACAAAGATAACATTAGTTTTATGGTAATAGAAGCTGGAAAAAAAATCTCTTACCTTTAAAAACTGTGGATGTTTCATTAATGAATGATCATAGACAAAATAATAGCTGAGGGTTGCACAGACGAAATAGAGGATGTAGGCACCCAGGTTTGTGACAATCAGGAGACTAATAGTTTGTCGGATAATGTTGTCCTCGGGCCACGTGGCTGGATATACATACGGCGTGAAGAAGTAGTAATCGGCGGCACTGAGAACTAGGTCCATCGCAGCCCCTGCAAGACAAAGGGCTGGCAATTCACTCCTCGCCTCTCTCCAGCATTTCTGCAAAGCCGTGTCCACAGTTCCCAGACTAAGAATCACCTTACATAGTACAGGTGTGACCACCGGCCTCTCCAGGCGCCATCTTTGGCAGCAGAGAGAGTATCAGTAGATCATCGAGTCTGACCTCTTGCCATTTTAAATGCAGTTGCAATGAGACACTGATCCCATGGCAGGGTCAAGGTTCCCAAATGACGTCACGACACATTGCGAGATGCCTTGGAATGGATTTCCTCTCCGTTTATCATCCTAAGTTTTGGCTTAAGCACTAGTTCTCAGCACAGATGCCTTCGGTGATTTTCCCATGAAGGCTCACATTACAGCTACCTATTCTATCATACTAGCCTGTGGCACACTCGCTTGATGACTTTCCGGCAGCGTCTCAATCATGCCACCAGAAGCCACATGATCAATGTTGAGCATCTCAAGAGCAGCCTCCCTGAGTTACTCATAGTCTGGTGAGGTTAAGTATCAATGTCTTTTCAGTGTTAGAAAAACCCTTCCGTTAGGCTGGGGAAGATGGCTTAGTCACCCAAGTGTTTGCCTTGCAAATCCGAGGACCTGAGTTCGGATCCCCAGAACGCAGGTAAAGAGCAGGGCATGGTGGCCTGTGTCTAAATAATCCCACTGATGGCCAGATCGGAAGGAGAGACAGAAGGACCCTGGAACTCCTGGTCAGCTAACTCAGCTGACCTAGGAGAGCTTTAAGCCAATGAAAGACACTATGTCACATGTAAGATGAAAGGCATTCAGGGACAATAACAATAATGAAGTTGTCCTCTGACCCTTTTGCACGCGGACACAGACACACACAGACACACAGACACAGACACACACACACACACACACACACACACACACACACACACACACACACGGAAAAAAAAATCTTCCAATTATTGGCTGGCTTATCCCTGTCTGCTCACATGATAAACATTTCCTTTGAAGATTTATTTTTATTCTATGTGTGTATGTTTGTCTGACTGGTGCTCACGTGAGTATGGGTGCCTGAAGGGGATAGTAGAATATACTGACTTTTCTAAGATGCCTGAGGAGAGCAACTGGAGCTGGACTCGGGTCCCCTCCAAGTGTCTGTAACTGCGGAGCTGTCTCTCTGGCCCTACCAAACATTTCTTTCCGCTCAGCTACCAGCACCATTCTGTGCAGGAAGTCATTTTGAGAATCAATCTTTATGGAGAAACCATCCTAGGAAATTAAGATTGCCAGGCCTCTGTTAACTATGCAGGCACCATATAAATGCTTGCTTTTCTAAGCACAACGAACGCTGCTTGGTAAGAAAGGGCTGTCTTGTAGTTATAGTGGAGCAAAAGAAAATGCTGTAAACATCCTTTTAAGCATGAAGTTAAGGAGAAGAAGATGCAAAAGACTTGTCTGGGCATAAGGAGAGCTCCCAAGGACCTGCAAGATTTCTAGATATTTTCTACTGTTTCACTTCCTTTCAAACCCCTCCCTTCTTAATGCAGTTATTAGCGTGCATCGACCTAATTAACATTTACACGCTTTAACAGTTCAGCATTCACGCTATTGGGTTTCAGGATTAACACAGCCTCTGGTGATACCTATTTACTTTTTTATTGTCAAGCCCACTTTATCAAACAGGGCTAGTGTTTCACTTTTCTCTCCTGGGCCATATTTTGGTAGTCACTTCCAGTCAAACACCAACCATTTGTCTTGCCAATCCATAAGTCATGTACGGTGTTAGCTCCTAGGCTCTGTGAGTAGGGTGTCTCAGAGGCCTAGGACATAGCAGCAGCAACCTCAATACTGTCCTGTGCAGTAGTGACAGCAGCTCTATCCTCGCTGCCACCCACAGGCTCGCTTCAGACACTTCCGAGCCTTTTCATATTGGAAGTTCAATCAAAAGTTAACAAAACAAAACACCTCCAGAAGGCATGGGCAGGCATACCTGGTATGTGACTTGAGAAACAATGGTGGCGTCAGGCACTTGGCGTCAGGATCGATCATCAGATGACAGGGAGGGATGAACCTGAACCTATGGGAGTTAAAAATACAACAACTGTTTGGATCTCAGGGCTTCCAGGCTTTGACACAGTGACTGCTCCTTCATTAAGTAAACTTCTACAGGCATGGTGCTTTCAAGAAGAAGCTGTGTGTGGTAACCCGGCACAGGCTGTTCAACTGATCTCCACAGGTACCGAACTGCTTGGTGAAGCCTCAAACAATGGAGGAAAGTACTGATTTCACCACAACCCCTGGAGTATCTTCAACTCGATAGGAACGAAAAGATACGTTGGTGCATACTGACTCCATATTTACCGCAAGTGACACCGAGCACAACTTCATCTATTTGTAACACGTTACACTTTTCCTGTGAATACTCTGTGTCTCCTACCCCTGCCCTTCCCCCTCCAGCTCGTTACTCTGGCCACTCCCTCTCTGTAGCTTCCTGAGTGGTAGAAACCATAGGTTTGCAGCATCAACCCCAGCTAGGAGCTGTCTGCTAAGGAGCTTAGCCCTTTGCTTAGGGAATGAGCCACAAGTGTTCTCTCTCATTTCATCCTGAAAAAAAAAATTAATTTACATTAAACGTCAGGTGCTCATTTCTCCATCACAAGTGCCACTCGTAATTCAAAAAAAAAAAAAAAAAAAGCCAATTTAACTGGTATCAAGTGCTATACAATGATAAACACCCACATGGTCACATAATTTTGTATGTAATTTTAAGGGTTCAACCTCTTAAAGCCAAAGAGAGCCCGTGGACTCTAAGTTAATTAGATATTATTGCTTGAAACTGAAGTTTACATTAAATATTATATTGCCATTGCAGAAAACACAATTTTTAAAAAAAAAAAAAAAAAACCATGGTTATCCATTAATTGGGTCAGTAATATTGGGTCAGTAATATTGGGTCAATATCCATTAATTGGGTCAGTAATATTCCTTTGGCCTAGTATGTCCAAAGACTTGGTTCCTTCCCCAGCATCCGATAAATAAGCAAATAAGTATATAAATATACTATTATACTTAAATGACTTAAAACTATCATATTTTCCTTAACTAAAAAAAGGCACAACAGCTAGCATTTATATATTTAAAACAAAACCACTACCTATTATTTTTGGCCCCTCCACCCCCTATGGCTATGTGACCTGGAACTTGATTATCCTGCTTCAGTCTCCTGAGCTCCTGGATACTACGCAGTACCTCTCATCCGGCCTTTACACATTTGGAGGGGTAGTGGAGAGGTCCTCCCATCTAATTCTCCCAAGTCTATAAAGTATGTACGCGTATAATCTTAATTCACAGGACCGTGAAGGCGCAGTAACTTACAGTTGATGCCCTGTAAAACCCAGTGCCTGTTCTACACAGCATTACCTCCCTCGAGTCACACAGACGGATAGGGTATTCTGAGTTCTCCACATTCATTATATTACACGATGAACGCAAAAAGAGAGAGAGAGAGCAGGGCTCAGAAGGCAAGCACTTTCACACAACAAGGGATGAAAATGCAAACCCAGCTAAGACACAAAGTGTTCGCCAAGTAACTTTCGCCGCCGCCGAGGCCATGTTTCCACTGGTACCACCTTTCCATTTACTCGGCAGTAAAGCAGGGATGCCAGTGTGAGCGACTTCTTAATGATGCTTAAAGTGCATACTGCCGCTTATAGTATTCAAAAAGGAAGGGAGTGCCGGCTCACCACCCCTCCCTAGGTCGCGGTAGGACACTGGTTCACAACCTGGTCCCTTCTCCGGGAGAAGCCCAAAGTACCAGCGTTTCCCACCTCACCCTGGATGTGGGGTCCACAGCAGGCAGGCAACCTCTAGCACTGGCAGAGACCCAGCTCTCCAGGACCAGTATCTTTCCCCACCTTCACATAGCCTTGTTCCCCATCGCAGGCCCCAGGGCCCAAGGTGTCTGCTAGGCCACCACCCCCCTATGCCACCTGCGCTTTTTTTTTTTTTTTTTTTAATAGCAGAGACAGCCACACAGGTACGGAGGATGCCCTACCAGCGCCGGGCACCTGGGGATCCCTCGCGATCGCCTGCAGGTCCTCCCACTCACCCCTGCCCAGCTGCCAGCGCACCGAACCTACCTGCCAGGCCCAGCGGCTCTGTAAGCCTCTGCTACACCGCCAGCGGAGTACAGGAGCCGGAGAGCCCTAGACGCCACCCGCTTACCAGAGCCCCGCCCACGTGCAGGCAGCCCACCAATCAGCGGCCGGCGCCATAAGCTGATGTGACGGCGGATCGCGCGACCCGGACCCGCGCGGTCGCCGCGGTCACGTGGTCCCCGCGTACGAGACCCGCCCCCGCCCCGCCCCCCTCCGCCCCCCTCCCCCCTCCCCAGGCGCTTCTTGGTGCTGCTGCGGGGCGAAGCCTGCTTTCCCTTCGCACTTTCTTCCCGCCCAGAAAGTTCACTAGAATTGTACAAAGGATCCGGGATGAGTGCAAACTGACAGCCTAAAGGAAGATTAATGACACGTCCTTTGACTTAATGACAGAGTCACTTGTCCCTTTCCTGTGACTCAAACATCCATCAATCCGCAATTATTTTTAACTTCCCTGCAAGTCCTCTTATGCAGCATTAAACTATGCAAATTGAAAGCTATATGTAGCAGAGTAAATTTAAAAAGCAATTATAAACGGCGATTTAAAAAAAAAGAAAGAAAGAACAAGAGGTTATGATCTGGCCCAACTGGTTTACATAGGCAAAGATAAGGGGGAAAAAAAAACAAACGAATTTAAAGATCAGATTGGCTAATAATGACTCTGGAATCTAGACAGTGACACAGTCTATAAGATACAAGAGCTTCCTGAGGTGAACAGTAGATATGAGAGGTATTGGCCAAAATGAACCTAAAAAAAGAAAAGCTCAAAAGATGAATGCTTCAAAGTTGCATTCAGAGAGGATTTACCTGTCTGTTGTCTGTGTCTGGTAACAGGGCCCTACTGATTGATTTGTTTTGTTTTTTGTTTTCGTTAGAAGGAGCAGGACATCTCAAAAGCCAGTTTGATTAAGTGCTATATTGAGCATGAGAGACTATTCTGGCCAGGCCTGATCTCCTGAGAGATCAGATCTCCAGAGAGAGCTCTGAGGCAAGAGCCTAGTCTAAAATAATGACTATAAATTTCACTTAACATGTGTGTTGGCCAGGGTACTCTGGAGGAGCAGAGCTGATATAGGAGCAGTTTCTATATACCTGGAAGGTTCCTGAAGAGTCCCTGGCCCTTAGTCAACAAGGGAGGTTTGGAAATACTAGGCTGTGTTTCAGCAAAGGCAGCGGCAGCGGCGGCAGCAGCAGCAGCAAGCTCAGAAGCAAGGGCAGATGGAAGGTCAAGAAAGCTGAAGGGAAATGACGCTCCCTCTGCTGTGCTGTGCCCCAGACCTATCACGGGAACCGCTGCACTTCAGGTAGCTTCTTTGATATCAATTGAGATGACATTGAGGCTTTCCATTCAGTCATTGCTGCTTTGTGGCAAGTTGTCATCAGAACCAGCCACCGCACTAAGATAAAGCAAACCCGTGCAAAACTAAACAGGAATGTGTGTGAGCTCCAGAGGTGAGCTTGGGTGCGAGAGCTGAGGCTTTGCCTTGTTGCAGGGGATCTGGTCATCAACTTCCCCCTGGGGCTTCCACTGTCCCATCTTGGACATGGGCATCATCTGGGCAATGACTAGAAATGTAGATGTGGGTATTAGGTTTCAGTCTCAAAGGAGAAGCAACCTCCACTCTGATTCCTTCTATAAGCAAGTTGTTCCCCCATAGCCAGAAGCCTGCCCTCTGTTTATAAGATTAAAGTATGGCCCAACAGGATAATGCAAATGAAAGCCAACTCAGTTTCTGAGTGTGTCTTATCATTTTCTGGCATTTCATCTTCTGATATTCCTGGGATGGTTAACCTTGGTTGTCATTCCGTTGAATCAATAAACAAGAGGGGGCTGGAGAGATGGCTCAGTGGTGAGCCCTGACTGCTCTTCCACAGGACCTAGGTTCAATTCCCAGCAACCACATGTCCGCTCACAAACATAAGTAACTCCAGTTCCAGGGTATCTGTTACTCTTTTCTGGCCTCTGCAGGCACCAGGCACACCCACAGTGCATAGAAATATATATGGGCAAAACCCACCACCACCACCACCCCCAACACTAAAAACTTAAAAAATTAAATACCTAACAGACTAGTAAAGCATACTGCATAGTATAGCTGTGAGGGCATTCTTACCAAATCATGCCGATCTGACTTAATAAATAGTATCATCCATTTATGGATTCAAAACTTAAGGACTATGGGGAGATAGTAAAACAGTGGAATGTGGGGACTGGTAGGAGGAAGGTCACTGGTAAGGGAAACCTTGCCCTGGTTTTCTGTATCTCTTTCTGTACTTCTTGACCACACCCTCCTCATCGGGATAGACTAAGCCCTCTGAAACAATGAGTTAAGAAAAAAAGGAAAAGACTAAAAATTTCCTCCTTCGACCTAATTATGTAAATGATCGTGTCCTAGTGATTCAAAGTCTGACTAATGTAGTTGCCTTTGGTTGACTGGATTTCACATTTTAAAAAAAGGAAAATAAACTCACACACATATATACATGTAGCAGCATATTTTCCCCGCAAGTTGGGAGGAGTTGAGATAGGAGGAGTAAGGAGAGGAAGAGGAGGAGGAGGAGCTAAGGGGCAGAGATGTAGGAGCCATGGATGTCCACGCATGTACAGACAGCAGTCCTGGGTAACAACTTATATCTAGGTTAGTTAATTGGTTAACACTTCTAATTTTGTGGTCATCTTGTTTATTGAGCATCATCAAACTTATAAAGCCTTCGGATAATCTAAGCATTAGAGTCTCGTTTTTACCGGGTACTGTGTGGATGGTGGGATGGTCTGGGCCTAGCCCAGCCTTGTAGATACAGTGTGGAAGATTGGCAGAGCCATCTCCCATGCTGGCGTCTTGTGGGTGGCAGGGCCGGTGTCTCTGGCCACCTGAGCAGCATGCCACCTCAGGCCTATCCTAGTCAGAAACATGGTGGCTGATTAAGAACAAGCCAGATTTCGAGCCACTGTTTTAAATATCTCCCTCAACATATACACGCATGCATACACATACACAGGCACACACACTTGCACACAATCACACAGAGATGTATACATACACAAACATACGCAGACACACACACACATATATATACATACATGCACATACATACACAGACACACACACATACACACACTTGCGTGTAATCACACAGAGATATACACACACACATATATACACACATGCATATGCATATGCATACACATACGCACACATGTATGCACACACACTTGCACATAATCACACAGAGATAGACACACATACACACATGCATGAAAACATACACAGAGATACACACATGTACACACAGTTAAAGAGAAAAATCTTAACAAATAAATTAAATAAAAAATAAATCGAAGTGGGACAGTTGTGGTGACAGGTCTGAAGAGCAGAATGCTGATAGCAACGCGGACTGTGAATGTCACGCTGACGACATTTCAGATGGAAACACGGATTGTTTGTGGAACCAGAGAAAAGGCTCTTTTAGAATGTCATGGCGAAGACTTGATCCTCCCTGTGGCACTTTATAAATGGCCAGGCTTAAAGGCAATGGACTGGTTTATCTGACATGCATTGATATTTTTCTCTATTTTTTTCATTTTTATTAGTTCTTTGATAGTTTTGTACATATATTTTGATCATACTTGCCTCTTCCTGACTCTTCCTAGATCTCTTCCCCCTTCCCAACCTGCCTACCTCTATCCTCTGCACCTCCCGGCAAACCTTTAAGTCAGTTTATGGTGCCCACATACTCTTAGATATGTAGGTAGAGGGTGTTCTGCCTACCAGAGCCTGCACCCTTAAAGATACCCGACTCTCTCTTCCAGAAACTATCAATTGCCCAGAGCTCCTTAGCTGTGGAGGGATTTCATGCCCACCTCTCCTCTCCACACTGGCTTGAACTTGTGCAGGCTTTGTGTATACCATCTTACTGTTGTGAATTCCTATTGCAACCTCCTGCTTGGCCCAGGAAGTGCAGTTTCCTAATGCTCACCTTTGGCCCTTGTAATCTTTCCACCTCCTCTTCTGCAATGATCCTTGAGCCTTGGGCGGAGGAGATGTGAAATCCACGTCTCTCTTAGGACTCAAGATTACCAGGTCTCTTATTCTCTACCTCTTAGCCAGCTGTGGATCTCCATGTTAATCGATATCCACTGCAAAAGGATGTTTCTTAAATGATGGTTGACAGATTCTCAAATCTAGGTCCATGCCACAGATCTAGCAGAGATTTTAGGACAACAAAGCAGAGGAATTACTGGCTGCTTTCAGTTCACAATGAGATTAGAAAGACTAGAAAGATCAGTAGTTTAGCCAAGAGAGAAAGAGAGAGAGATTTCAAGGAGGTTACTGTTGCTAAAGTCTTAGTAATTGTGCTGTCTTATGTCACCTTGACACACCAGGACAATTGGAAAAATGCCTCAGAAGGGTCCCCAGAAATCAGCAAAACGACATCAGACACCCTGAAAGGCGCTAAGTGCAGAAACACAGATAAGTTTCAAAGACTTTCTGCTGTAGACTCATTTCAGAATAGAGCTCAAAGGAACCCCCATAGGCTCTACGTATTTCATTTCTTATGTTCAGTGATAGCCATGAACTCAGTGGGGCCAGGAACAGCTTTGTCCAGCAGTAGACTTCAGTGTGTCTACACAATAACCAGCTTTATAGCTGTGGCAGACTGGAAGAGTCCCACAGTTGTGGGCATTTCCAGGAAGATTTTAAAAACTCTAGAAGTCCAGCCAGTGAGTTGAAGAGCAAAGAGTCTCTGAATGTTGCACAGCAGAGCTATGGAAATCAAAGTGAATGGATGCTGCATTGGTGGCTGGAGGAAGCAGCATTTGCCACACTTGCCAAAGAAAGATGCACACACCCCTTTTGCCCCTCACCTGGGCCTGGTGCCTGGAGCAGAAACCCAGCTGGTCTGCTCCCGTGTGGACACCGTATTCCAAGACATCCTAGAGGAGCAACTGAACCCAGAGCAGTGGACACCTTATCCTGAGACATCCTAGAGGAGACACTGCACCCAGAGCAGCAGACACCTAGCTGGTCTGCTACTGTGGAGACAGCATATCCTGAGACATCCTAGAGGAGCCACTGTACCCAGAGCAGCTGGAGCGCAGATTACAAGATCACAGAGACATCTGGACCCTGAGGAGTTCAGACACAAGCAAGATAACTGGAAAGGGAGGCTCCAGTCAGGGACAGTGAGTGCAGGTAGCAATAGAGTTAACCAGATGGCGAAAGGCAAGTGCAAGAACATAAGCAACAGAATCCAAAGTTACTTGGCATCATCAGAACCCAGTTCTCCCATCAGAGCAAGCCCTGAACACCCCATCACACCCAAAAAGCAGGATTCAGAATTAAAATCACTTCTCATGACTGTGATAGAGGACTTTAAGAAGGGCATAAATAACACTCTCAAAGAATTTGAGAACACAGGTAGACAGGTAGAAGCCCTTAAAGAGGAAACACAAAAATCCCTTAAAGAATTGCAAGAAAACACAACTGAACAGGTGAAGGAATTAAACAAAACCATCCAGCATTTTGCTGCATACAGGAAATGCACCTCTGTGAAAAAGACAGACACTACCTCAGAGTAAAAGGATGGAAAACAATCTTCCAAGCAAATGGTCCCAAGAAACAAGCTGGAGTAGTGATTCTAATATCAAATAAAATCGATTTTCAATCAAAAGTAATCAAAAAAGATAAGGAAGGACACTTTATACTCATCAAAGGAAAAAATGTATCAAGATGAACTCTCAATTCTGAACATCTATGCCCCAAATGCAAGGGCACCTACATAAACAATAGAAACTTTACTAAAGCTCAAAGCATACATTGCACCTCACACAATAATAGTGGGGGATTTCAACACCCCACTCTCAGCAATGGACAGATCATGGAAACAAAAACTAAACCAAGACAAAATGAAACTAGAAGTTATGAACCAATTGGATTTAACTGATATCTATAGAACATTTCATCCTAAAACAAAAGAATATACCTTTTTCTCAGCACCTCATGGTACCTTCTCCAAAATAGACCATATAATTGGTCACAAAACAGGCCTCAACAGATACAAAAAGATTGAAATAATCCCTTGTATCCTATCAGACCACCATGGACTAAGGCTGTTCTTTAATAATGACAAAAACAATGGAAAGCCCACATACACGTGGAAACTGAACAACGCTCTACTCAATGCTGACTTGGTCAAGGAAGAAAGAAAGAAATAAATTAAAGACTTTTTAGAATTTAATGAAAATAAGGACACATCATGCAAACAACATGGAAACATAAGCACACACAGGGACATACACATGGACCCATGAAAATGGACTCAATGAACTTTTTCTTAGATTTATCATTTGCCCATTCCTAAAGACTGGATTCAATCTGATTATTTCCTGCACAGCTCTAGTAATCCTTCCTCTAAAATTTGTGCTTCCGGGAATATCGCTTAGAATTTCCTCTAATTAGGCCAAAGGTCAGGAGGTGCAGCTTGTTCTGTAGACCTAAGGCAGTATTTTCACCTAGTTTCAAAAGCTGAGCAGCAGAGGCCTGAGGCAACCTTACTAATGGGATTTTTTTCCTGCAACATCAATTTTAGGTCAATTTCTTTTTTACTTTTTAACTTATACTTATTTACATATATTCCCTGTGCATAGCTCTGTGTCTAGAACAGAAAGAAAAAGAAAAATGAAAAAAAAAAAAAAAAAAAAAAAAACAATAACCTGAAATTCTCTCACTCCATTCTCACAGTCTTAGTCAGGGTTTGTATTCAGCACAAAACGTCATGACCGAGAAGCAAGTTGGGGGAAGAAAGGTTTTACTCAGCTTACATTTTCGTATTGCTGTTCATATTACATGTTTCATATCACTACCAAAGGAAGTCAGGACAGGAACTCACACAGGGCAGGAACCTGGTGGCAGGAGCTGACTCGGAGGCCATGGAGGGGTGCTGCTTACTGGCTTGCTTTCCCTGGCTTGCTCAGTTTACTTTCTTATAGAGCTTCCGTGTCGAGAGCTCTTCCAGGGAATTAACCTGCTCGTCATCTCTGGCTAATAAATGACTCTCATTTAGCTTCATGTGGTGTGGCGGTCAGTAAGTATCTCACCTGGACCGTAACATCAGGCCTTTCAGTGTTAAGTCCTTCATCCATTTGAGTTCATTGTGTGCGTGGTATATAGTCAGGGCCAGATTTCATCCTCTTGAGTGCAGAGATCTAAGTCTCTTCTTATCGTTTATCGAATTGCAACCTATGAAGGATGGGGGAACAAAAAGTTGGGAGGGAGTAGATGGGGAACTATGGAGAGAATTGGATTGAGCTGGAAGGAAAGGAAGGTGGACTTCGTCTAAACGCATTGTGTGCACGTACAAAATTGTCCCTGTCTCTTTGGATGGCATGCCAGTTTGAGCCAGGGTAATACCTGTGGTCAGCCATACTGGTTACCAAACTTGAAAGGATGCCTAATGAATTTGAGCAAGTGACATATTAGTCCGGAAGAGAGTGACCTGGGTGGTTTCCACAAAGATCTTTCTCATTTATGAGAACGTATTCTTGGTCTCCTCAGGCACAATCTGATGAATAGCAGAGTGGCCCCTGAGTTACAAATCAGAAATAAATTCTCACTGGCCTCATAAACACTAGTTGAATGTATAAAAATTGGCAAGGGAGTTTACATTAGTGTAGAGCCTACTCTTGATCTTAGGAACCTGAATGTGGATTCTACCTGGTCATCGGAGCACATTGATGCTGTTTTGGGAGGGCAGAATTGGAGAGACAGCCTGATAGGAGGAGGGGTGTAGGAAGAGCAAACACTCCAATTGGTTTGTCCAGCATCCAATGTTCTGGAGCTGCTCTGTATTTCAGGACATGGGCTGTGGATGCTCTAGGCACAGCAAGCAGAGAACAACGTTTTCGCTCAACAGGGGAGGTTGAATTTCCCCTCTACCAGGCATTTATTTAGGCAAAGCCAGGGTGTGCTGGTTGGCCCAGAAGCTAGAGTCATCTGGGAAGAGGTTATCGCAATTAAGAAAACGCCTCCATCAGACTGGCCTGTAGGCAAGATGTTGGAGGAATTTTCTTGATTACAGATCGATGTAGGGGCAGCTAACTGTGGGCAGTGCCATCCCTGGGCAGGTGGTCCTGAGCTGTATAAGGAAACAGACTGAGTAAGCCGTGGGGAGGAAGCCTGTAAGCAGCACTCCATGATGTTTGCTTAACTTCCTGTCTTGGCTTCCCTCAGTGATGGACTATGGTCAGGATGTGTAAGGCAAATGAACTTTCTCCTCCCAATTGGTTTTGGGAAATCAAAACAGTACTAGAAAACAAACTCAGACAGAGGCCACAGCTCTTTTAAAGGGAAACCTTAGCTTCGCAGTCATTTACCAGCTTAAATTTCTCAATGTTTCATGACTCAAGTATGTGCTGTCTTCAGCAATAGGGTCTTACGAAAAAGTTCTGAAGGGCAACCAAGAAGAATCATAATAGGCTGTAACGTTGAGGCTCTGGGATGTATGGGATGTATAGGATCTCACTTTTTAACAGTTCCAAAGCTGGTAATCCATTCCTGGTGCTGGCCTTTAATTTGTTAGCATACAGTATCTAGGAGAGATATTGTGCTTCCCATTATAGGGTAATTCTATTTAAATTCTAAGGACATTTAAAAGAGTCATGTGGAAGTCTACTACTGTAGAACCTTCCTGAAATATAGACAGGTGCACATATAAAAGCATTTACATGGAATCCACCCGACTTCTATAAACTATGTCATTAGAAATAGCTTTGCCACTAGGGTTTATAACATATATCTCACTGTGTTAGTTCTTGTAGATGCCATTGTGACAGCACCCTTGACAGAAGCAATTTAAAGGAGGAGACAATCGTTTGGCTTATGGTTTAAGGGGGATGCGACAGTCAGGTCGGTTGGAGGGAAGAGTGGTTGTGGTTCTGTCAATGGGAACTTGCTGCAGACAGCCTGTTCTGCCTAGATAGGCCGGGAGGCACAGAGAGCTCAGGCTGAAACAATAGATTAAGCTATAAACGTTAAGTTCCACCTACCGCCTCTACCATCACCCCACCCCTTCCTCACTTCCTCAATCTTCTACCTTCTAAAGGCTCCATAGCCTCCCTACTGTTGTGTAACAGACTTCTCCCAGGGAAGTTCAACTCCCTCTCCCTCTCCCTCTGTCTCTCCCTCTCCCCCTCTCTCTCTCCCTCTCTCTCTCCGTCTCTCTGTCTCTCTCTGTCTGTCTCTGTCTCTCTCTGTCTCTCTGTCTCTGTCTCTGTCTCTGTCTCTGTCTCTCTCTCTCTCTCTCTCTCACACACACACACACACACACACACACACACACACACACACACACACAGTTACTCATTCCAGATAGGGAATGGATGACAAACCAAAGTATGGACACCACCAAATCGGACTTGATGAACCACTGGGTTTTAATGGGGTGAAGGGTTCCTTACAGGGGCAAAAATGACTCAAAGGCAACTGTATTAACAAAGCACCACCAAGCAACCAGTCAAAGCTGGAACCTGAGCACATTGCTCAGCCTGCAAACAGCTCAACAGGTTGGAGAGTGTCCTTTCCAGATGTCTCAGTTGGCTTGAGCCTCTTCCAGATAGCTCAACTGGCCCTTGTTTCCTCTAGGCAATTTGGCTGCCTTCTTCTTCCAGATGCCTGGGCTTGTTTGAGATTGACTCTCAGCAGTCTGTTCCATTTATACTCTTTAGGACAGAGGGACTTAGTCAATCTGGTTGGTTTTAAGGACCTCCTGAAGCTATCATGGGTTCTTTCCTTCCTGTCTTAACAGAGCCTCCCTGCAAGATGAAATGCCACCCTCCGAATATCCAGTTGTTTCACCTCAGTGTCAGAGTCCTGTTCTCATTACCGTTTCTCTTTCCTTTACAGACCTATGTCCTAAGATATTTCCCTCCAACATAGAGGGCTCTACCCTTAAAGAAAATTGCTACACAACACCCACATCATCATGAATCATCGGCAGAGAACCAAATGTTAGAGCTTTGACGCCTATGCAAGACACATAGCCTATTCAGGCTATGACATCCTCCAGGCACTTGCTTCACCATGGGCGAATGTCCAGGCCAGCTGGACAATCAAGTGGGACCCTTAGACCCTGTGGGGAGGACTGAGATTTGTGAGAAAATAAGGAGGCACAGCAAGTCAAGAAGTCTGATCAAGCTGGCAAAATTTTAATTGTTCACATAGGTTATATACTCTAAAAACAGGATATGGGGAGGGGTAGGAAAGGAAAGAGGGCTTTGCAGGTGGAGAAAGCTAGCTGCAGCTGTGGGGTCTAACTAAGTTATTCTCACAAATCCTTTCCATTGCCAGGGGTTTTAAAAACATCTATCTAGCAGGATGTTGTCTAAATCTAGAGATCAGGAGGAAGGGTTCCTAAGGTGGGTTGCTATGAGGCCTTCTGAGAACTGACAAGTGAATCGTGGAAGGTAAGCAGAAAGAAGAATAGTAGGTAGGAGAGCCAAGGGTGGGTGTTTGCCAACAGTAAGGCCTTGCCATGGCTTCCCACAGGCGAAAGCAATTGGAGACTCAAAGAGCCATGGGAGGAATTGTGAGAGAAAAGGAGACATCCTAGTGGGTGAATCAGAAGGAACACCATGAGGTAAGAGCAGAATGATACAATCATTTGCTTGAATAACCATGTGAAGGGACCGGTATCAGCTCAAGACATCCCAAGACCATGTTCTCAGGACCAAGGAGATGTATTTGCCTCTGAGGGACAAAGGACAAGGAAGAAGAGACAAAGACAGGAGATTAAAGTATGAAGGAAAAGGGGGTAAAGAAGGGAAGGGCTATTTGGGGGATGGGGAGTGGGGAGGACTGCCTCTGCATAGCAAGGATACAGGCAAATGTCAGTTTATAAAGGTAAAAGGGGAACCCCCATATTAGAATGAGGTATTTAATTTTAATTGGGCATGTTAGTTAGGTGACCCGAATGTAAACCCAAGAGGCTTGAAAAGTTCAATGTTCAAGCAGAAATTGCTTTTTTTTTTAATGGCAACATTTCATGTGAGATGTTGTATTTTAAAGTACTCTTGTGTTTTTTTTTTCTGGTTATTTTCCTGCATTAAAAGACCAGCAGATTGTTATAGGTTAAAAAATATAAGATTCAGGACTGAAAAGTTTGAGTGGTGGTGTCTGAGTTAATGGGGTGGGTATTATAAGGCTTAGAGCCTTAAGGGTGTAGAAAACCAAGAACAGCCTTGATGGAGTGAAGGTCCTGGACTGGGTAGAAGATCCCACAAGGGTTTCTTACTTTTTAAAAATTAAATTAAATTAATTAATTAATTTAAAAAAATATCTTTAATCCTTTTTTACAGTCCAGTCGTTACCCCTCCCAGTCTGCCCTCCAAAAGTTCCTCATCTTATTCCTCTCTCCTGCTTCCACACCATCCCCTCCCCATCTCCAAGAAGATGTCCCCACCCCACAAGGCCTCCTCACTCCCTGGGGCTTCGAGTCTCTCAAAGGTTAAGTGCATCTTCTCTCACTGAGGTCAGACCAGGCTGTCCTCTGCTGTATATGTGTCGGAGGTCCTCAGACCAGCTAGTGTATGCTGCCTGGTTGGTGGCTCAGTGTTTGAGAGATCTCGGGGGTCCAGGTTAGTGCTGGTCTTCCTATGGGGTTGCCCTCCTCCTCAGCTTCTTCAAGCCTTTCCCTAATTCAGCCACAGGGGTCCTGGGCTTCTGTCCATTGGTTGGGTGTTAGTATCTGCATCTGACTCCATTCAGCTGCTTGTTGGGCCTCTTGGAGGCAACCATGCTGGGCTCCTCCCTGTAAGCACACCATAGCATTAGTTATCATGTCAGGCCTTGGAGCCTCTCCTTGAGCTGGGTCCCAATTTGGGCCTGTCACTGGACCTCCTTTCCCTTGGTCTCTTCTCCATTTCCACCAAGTCTTCTTACTGCCACTATGGGAATGTTGTAAGGTGAAGAAGCAAGCTGTAGAAATCATCTGGCTGAGAGACTGGATGAGGGGGTCTCAGGCCTTGGAGGGGCTGGCTAAGGCTAGGGGGATTTGGAGGTTGGGAAATGTAGGCAGAAGGGGCTTCGAGTTTAATATAAAAAGGCTTACGATGCCAGGCACAAGAAGGGGACGTGGTATCCCATACTGTGGGACCGACTAGAGAAGGGTGCAGAAGATAAGAGGGCTTTGGGGATTTTGGAGAGTGAGAGAGTATGCAAATGCTGGCCAGGGAAAGGAACTGGGAAGGGGGAGTGGGGATGCAGGCATCCTGGGTCCTGGGAGCTGCTGCTGAGACAGAGGTAAAGTGCATGGCAGTTCTGAAGAGAGCATCCCTTTCTAACAAGAGACTGGGACATGAGGGCGTGCGGAGGAAAGAATGAGAAACAGAGAAGCCAGCCGTGGAAGGAGCAAGTGAAGGGAGGAGTCTGGAGGACTGCCTGTGCACTCGGACTATGAATGAGGGAGACTGATAAGTGGGACCCAGATTTCTCTCAGGACTGAGAAAGTGGCCCTGGTATCTAGGAGGATTGTGATGAGGTGATCTGGCACAGAAATTGAGATCCTAGGTTCCTGGAGAGTGGTCGGTGTAGATTTAGTCAGGTCAGTTGCCCCTCCCTCCAAGGCTCTTCCCTGGGGACAGTTTGCTTTTTCTTCTCCTTCTCCTTCTCCTTCTCCTTCTCCTTCTCCTTCTCCTTCTCCTTCTCCTTCTCCTTCTCCTTCTCCTTCTCCTTCTCCTTCTCCTTCTCCTTCTCCTTCTCCTTCTCCTTCTCCTTCTCCTTCTCCTTCTCCTTCTCCTTCTCCTTCTCCTTCTCCTTCTCCTTCTCCTTCTCCTTCTCCTTCTCCTTCTCCTTCTTCTTTTGACATATTTAAAGTAAGGGCCTGGTGGCTCCCTCTGACCTGAGCTTGCCTTCCTTTGGGCCATCCTAGCAGCAGGAGTTTAATGGAAGGCCTTAGCCAAGAGTTGGAAATTGTGGTTTTGGTTACACTCATCATGGCTGTGGAATACTTTCAATGCCAGTGTCAGAACCTCAGCCTGGGGCATAAGTGGACCTTGCTGTAGGTGGTTAAGTTTAGCCTTTATGTCTGAGTAAGATTGGGCAAGAAAAGTAGGTCATAAGGAGGTGTTAGTCATCTAGGGTCTTAGGGTCCAGGTCAGTATAGCTGAGCAGAGCCAGTGTAAGGCACTGGAGAGGGATTTTCAGGCTTGTCTTGAAGTACCTTCTGGACCTTCTGAAAGTTTATTGGTTTATTGGTTTCAGAGCAGAGAGAAGACATATAATAAAACGGTTCCTAGCCTAGCAACCAGCACTGCAGTTGTAGTCCCAATGAGAACCTGTGCCGGGGACTGCCGTGACCCCCTGTGAGGTAGTCTCTATCTCTTTGGTGCATTTGAACTCCATGGTCACAGGTCTGTATTCTCCAAGACAGGTTTGTGTTCCTCAGGTAGTAGGTTATTAAGGATCTTATAAAGGTCACGGAAGGTAAGTCATAGGACTGGGTTAGATATTGGAATTGATTGATGAAGGTGGTGGGGTCTGAGGTTAAAGAATCTAAACATTTTTTATACCTGGCCATGTTCACTAAGAAAGGGACATACACTTGAGTAGGTCCTCCCACACCTGCTACTTTTCTGAGGGGTACGATCAGGGCAGGGGCTTAGAGCCCCGTGAGAACTGGAAACAGGAGGGAGACTTATTGCAGGCAGGGCTGGATCGAGGGGAGGAAGTGGGGAAGGGGTGGTGGGAGCTGAGGACATAGAGGCTGGTCTGTCTGGCCTTGGTGAGATCCAGGGGGATGGAGGAGTGGGGACGGAGATGGATGACCGGCCATTGGCTGCTTGGAAAGACTGAGTTTCCGTTCAGGAGCGGAAGAGGAGGGGCGATCAGCTGAAGATGTAAGAGGAAGCAGGATGTGGGATGGTAAGCGGGAGGCAGACAGGGAGAGGGGAAAGAAAAAGGCAGAGACTTAACGGACCCCTTTCCAGTTTCCTGTGTGCTCACAAAGCTTGTAAAAATCCTGAATAATATTAGGAGCCAGAAAGCTGTCAGGCATCTATTAGGCAGATTACCTAGTGGATATAGAGGCCAAATGTGGGCACCAGTGGGCAAGTTTCAGAGAGCTCGAGTCTGAGAGTTTTAGCCGTTTGAGGCTCTGAAAGAGACATCCCAGAGGTGAGTCGGTCGGAATGGAGGGGGCAGAACTCATCACCCTTGGTGGTCAGTGGATCAAGGTCAAAAGACCAGGCATCCCTGTGTATCTCAAGAGACAAAAAATGAGATATCTGAGGCAGAGGAGTTGTCATGCAGTCTCTGTCACCAAGAGAGAGACCCCAGTGAGTCCCATGTGAGAAAAAAAAAAAAAACTTGTCAGAGAAAAATACATAGGACTTGATGATTTTAATATGCTTTGCAAAACTTGGTCAAACCTCCCGGCCCCTGGCCCCGCCCCCACCCCACCCCCACCCCTCTTTCAAACATGCACACACACAGAGTCAAGTATCATAGACTGTAAGCAATTTCTCAGAATAGCTGTTAGTTTATAATTCATCATGGTTGTTGATCCGCGTGTAAAGGAGAGTGAGATGAGAGAGTGTCACATTGGCTTCAAGGATTTATTTTGTTATATTCTGTTCCTTAAGCTTCGAGACAGTTGTGGAGATATTCGGCTGGGCGGTCAGCTCAGTAGTAGAACATTTGCCAGGCATTCGGGAAACCTTGGCTTTGAACTCCCCAAAACAGGAAGAAAAAAAAAGATGACTGCAAACCAGCCCCCAAAACACCAAAATCGCCTTGCCTCAGAGATGGGGTTGTGTGTGGCTCAGTTGTAGAATGCTTGCCGAGCATACACAAACCTGAGTTTGATCTCCAGTACAGAGTAAACAGGGCATGTTGGACTACTACACCTGCAATCCCAACACCCAGAGAGCAGAGGCAGCAAGATCAGAAGTTCAAGGTCATCCTTGGCTACATGAGTCTGAAGTCATCCCAGGATATATGAAACCCCAATGTAAAACAAAAATAACCCCAGATAAACAAGAAACCACACACCTAGTCTGTGCAGGCAGCTGTTTTCATTGACACTACTTAAATACATGGGTACCTTTTACTCATTATTGTGTATAAAGGGACTTTTTGGAAAAGTCAAGGTTAAATATTGTTTTTAAAAATAAGTAATTGAAATCCCTGTCAGGAAGACTTCGATATGAAAGCAGTGCTTTTTCTTGGAAAACAGCATATCAAATAGGTCCATCTGGTGGTGAGTCAGAGAATCTCCAGTGTGCCTGGATATAAGACTTCCTCAAAAGCTGTAGATTCTGTACAGAAGCAGCAATAACAATCCTTCGTGCATCAAGCGAATAACAGTTTTACAGAAGCATGGTAAAAATTCTTCACTTCATCCACAACCTGTGAAAAGATTTAAAATCAACTGCCAGAAACGTCTCGAGAGCCTGGAATGCCTTTGATTTCTGCTATCCTCCCTCTTCCCGGAAGTGTTCCTCCCCCCTCTTCCCCCCCCCCCCCCCCGCACCTTTTGTCTCCCGGGTTTGCCTCCTGGGTGACATCTTCCGGTGGAGTGGTGAATAGCTCCTCCCCACACATTCCTTCTTCTGTACTTGCATGCTGTCGCCACCTCCACAGCCAATCCTGAGGTGGATCCATGCAGTTACAAGTTACCTTATTGGATGAAGCAAAGGATGTTACATAGTGCATGTGTTCCCGCGTGGGCAGAGTGGATCCCAACTTTCCATCGGTTCTTTGATGAATTCTTTACAGAATGAAGGCTCCCGCACCATAATAATTAGGAGCACGGGCTTGCAGTAGGGTTCCGCAGTTCACAGCTGTCATCTCAGCCTGTGGGCAGCAGAGGCGGGAGTATATTAGAAAATCTGAGCATAGCTACATCTAACCAAGTTTCAGACAAGAATCAAGCCACCAACAGACAAATTGATTAGGCTTTGGTACTAACTCCTGAGCTCAGTCCCATCTCCACACTTATTAACATTGTAACCTTGTGTCAATCAGCGCCCCCCCCCCACTCTCTATTCCTCAGTTTCTCCATTTGTAAAACAAGGGCTGCAATTATATTAATCTCACATGGTTATCGTGAAGCTGAAGTGACCATTAGATATCATGCAATTAGAAAAATGCCAAAAATATAATAAGCATGCAATGAAGGTGAGCTATTATTGTTCTGTTTGCAATCTTGAAAACATTAAACGTTTTATATTGTTTTATTTTGGGTGGGGAGTGCTGGGGACCCAGGCCTTTAACGTGTTAAAAGGTTTCAAATTGACTTCCTGCAAGTTTGTGAGCCGGGAGAGCCTTTGATTTTCACTCTTCTCTCCTCTCTTGGAAATACAGGCATGGGAGAGCCTTTGATTTTCACTCTTCTCTCCTCTCTTGGAAATACAGGCATGTGCCGTCACACTGGATCCTTTTTGCTTTATAATGGGAGGGGTGCAGGGGTAGGTACTACCTTTTACTCTCTTATTAGTTCATTCAACCTTCTATAATATGGTCATTATATGTCGGCTTGCATTTCTGAGGTTTGTGTAAGTTATCTGGTATAGCGCATCACTTGATACACAAGCCCCAACCCCATAATTCATCCTCTCTCACTGACCTTGACGTGTCCTAAGAATACATCCCAGCATTTGTCATTTGCTTCTTCTATCCCACCTGACTCTTCATTCCATATTTTCCTGCTACTTCCAGACAGCACTTTAAATGCACTAATTCTCCAACTTCAACCAGGAAACAGAACAAGGGCATTCGGGACATGCCTCTGTGTATGTGTTTTTAAAAATAATATTGTGTAGTTTTAAAACTTATTTCTTGCCAATATTTGGTGTTTCCAAATTCGAATAGACTACCTCCATATGCCACTTCTGAATTTTCTAGAAGACTGGCTGAGCCGAGCCTTCCTGGTTTTAGCCCTTGTGCTCGCCTACAGGTTTTGACATGCACAAAAACTGCAGTTGCTTTGCAGCTTAGCACCCCAAATGATTCACACCCTTCTCCCCAAGAAAGAAATTTCTGCCCAAGACAAGAACCCTGTTTGCTTAGTTTGAGCTGACATCAAAAGGAACCAGTGTTCTTGGCAGTCCAATGTCATTTGAACTCAAACCAAGTCTGTGGCTTTCAGCTCCCACTGAATTTCAGATCAGCTGCTGCTGCCTCTGATGTGCTGTGTGGTCTCTCCCTCCACACCTGACTGCTACTACCTGCAGTTTGCAAGTTGTAAACTGAACAGTCTTAGACAGTACCTTTCGTATGGTATTTGGGACAGATTTGTATTTATTGAGATAGAACACAGAGGCAGAAGTCATTGAAACCATGGGGTTTCACGGTTCACCCAAAAGCACAGCAGAAAGCGTCAATGTGTGAAGCACTTGTGACATGGGAATTGGGGGTAAGGAACCTCCTTTTCAAAAGTGTTAGATGGGTATGTGGTACAAATTACAATGGAAAGCTGTGCTGGAGAGTTTAGCATACTGAGAGGTCTATTAGACCCTTTCTCACCTCTACTGTCTGCTCATCCAGGCACAGGGGAGAAACTTGTCAGGGAGGCAGCTCCTGAGAGAAAAGTGCTCTCGCCCGTGTTCCTGCCAATCTACTGAGGTCACAGCCAAGAGATTAAACACCACAGATTTTTAGATCCAGGATGGTAGGGGATATAGGACTGTATCTCTCCTGCCCATGAAGCAGAACAGAAATGTGGAGGGTGTGTGTGTGTGTGTGTGTGTGTGTGTGTGTGTGTGTGGTCCATTCCTCCCTTTCTATCTTCTTGATTACATTATATTCTGTTGAAAGTTACAATGACATAAAGAAGCAAATTTTTATGTCATCATTTGATAGGACAGAAATATTATTTATAGAGGAGAATAAAAAATATTCTAGAGTGGAATTGTGATAAATCATCTTTGTGGCCAACCTGACTGTATTTATCACCACATGGGGTTGTTTCTGCAGAGGATTAACGAGGTGTGGAAATCCACCCTCAAGGTGAATGTTATCATCATGTTCTGGGGTACCCATGAAATAAAATGGGTAAAAGGAAAAGCCCAGAGCACCATGATCCTTTCACTGCTTCCTGATGCCCGTGAATAGGCTGCTTTGCTCTGCCTCGCCATCCTTGCCATGACAGATGGACACTTCTGAGACAGCCCAAATCATGTCTTCCTCTCAAATTGTTCCGGTCATGGCGATGAGGAAGGCAATACAGAGATACATGCAAGATGTTTAAAGAAAAATACAAGTAACCCTAAATAAGTCATAGCATTTAAAATATGTGGATTAGCTGAGATGTTAAAGTCACTTAGAAACATTCCTTCTTCCTTCTCTTTTTAAAAATCATGATACATAAAGCCATGGTGGCAGGAATCTTATAAAAAGAAGCTATTATTTTTAGTTAACTGAAACCATGAAGAATTACTTAAAACTCTTAAAGACAGTTGAGATTCCATTTGATGAATTAGCTGGCATTATGCATTGGCTACTGAAGGTTAACGATGAAATAGTAAGAAACAGAAAGGAAGATTTCCTGGAGATCTATTGAACAAGAAATGAAAAACAGGAATGAACTTAAGATATTCCACAATGGAGGCTCTGATTAGAGGAAAGCTCCTTTTCTTCATTATTTTTTATATTTATTTACTTTATGCTTATGTGTGTTTGCCTACTTGAGTGTGGGCCAGGAGGGGGACCGCAGAAGAGGATAGCAAATTCCCTGGAACCGAGTTACAGGCGCCTGTGAGCCATCTTGTGGGTGGTGGAAATTGAATCCAGGCCCTCTGCAAGAGCAGCAGATGCGCTTAGCTTCTGATCCGCCTTCCCAGTCTTGAAATTTTCACTTTAAATTGAGTTAAGCATCCTGTGCTATTCAGAAATTAAGTGTTGAGTTTTGACATGTGGGTCACCATTTATTGAGCTCTTTCTTTGAAGCAGCTCTCTCTCTCTCTTTCTCACACACACACACACACACACACACACTCACACACACACACACACTCACACACACACACACACTCACACACACACACTCACACACTCACACACACACACACACACACACACAATCTCAGAATCTCACAATCACTCTATAAGGTCAGGATTTTCTGTTCTTGATGTCTAGATGTGAGGTCCATGCCCTAAAGAAGTGGCATTGCTCAAACAGGCAGCACAGATTGTAAGAGATGAAGCTGACCCTGTGACCTACCTCACCCACAGCTGATCAAGGGGAATGGACATTGCTCAGTTCTTGACAAAGTGACTTTCTTTGGCAGGTTCACTGTGACCTGTGATTTCGAAATCCCCAACCAAACTGACCTTCCTCATCACACAGCCTGACTCTAGTTCAGGAGCAGCCAATCTAACCTCGGGCTCATGACTCATGTTATGGGCTAACATACAAAGCTGGGCCAGAGAAAGATAACAACTGCCCATGTCATCTCTCTCTAATTGAATTTTTGGAAATAGCCAATCAGGAAGTTGGTGGAGTAAAAGCTTGGAGAATGTGAGACAAATATTGAGGGTGGTGCTAAATAAAGAATTAGAAGAAGCCATTGATGGAGTTGAATTTCTTCACGGAGTCCCAGCAGACCAGGCTGAAAACCAAAGTAGATTCATTCACTCTGGCGTTCTATCTTCCAAGAAATTAAGAGAAAGAAACAAGAGCCTTAAACTAAGTCAGTATGGAGTATGCAAGTGAGTCTGCCTCCGCCTTAATAATCACCAGAAAAATACTTCAAGTTAACCAGCTGTTTTTCAAGTGTTCTCCCTCTGTGTGTCCTGCCTTAAAGGAAAATAATTGAAATGATCAACTTCTTTTGTGTTCTTTGGTTTTTGTTTCGTTTGAGCAGTGTTAGGAGCTGAACCTGGCACCTCACACATAATAGAACTATATCCCCCCGCCCCCAGCCCTGTTTCTTATTCCTAATCTCCTCAATTTCCTCTGCCTATAAAGCCAACCTTCTCTTGCTCAGCTCACTAAAACAAGTTATTCTGTTTCATGGGATGAAATATTGCAGGATTCTAGAATCAGAAACCAATCCAATTGAGAGCACAACAATTGAATCTGTAATTTTTTTTCTTTTGATAGAGCAGCCATGACTCAAAGGTGACCCCAACATTTGTGTGTTGGAAATTTAACCTTCAATCCAGTATTGTTATGAAGTGAGAGTTTTGAGAAGTGACTAAGTCTTGAGGACTCTGCTCTTACAAATGGATTGATGTCATTGTGGAAATAGCTTGTTGCTAATGCTATGAGTGTGGGTTTGTTTGTTATATAAAAAGTGACCCTGTCTTGTTCTCACACCTTCATCCATGGGATAGACAATGAAAAGCCCTTGCCTGTATCCCTGGATTTTGAACTTGCTAGATTGGATGAAATTAATCTTCAATAGAAGTCACCAAGGGTGTGGTGGTGTTATAGCAAGAGGAAAAGGAAACAGACTGAGGGCAACTAACTTTGCTCTCAAGAACAGCTGCTAACTAGCTGAAATAGAGCTGTATTGTTGCATCACCAGGGGCAGAAAGACCAATGAAGAAAAGGAATGGGTAAAATTGATCAGGAAAAAATAAAAGTAAAGAGTTTTGTTTGTTTGTTTGTTTGTTGACCATACCAAATTTTATAAACAGTGCCTAACCTATAAAGTCAAACTCATTATATGATGCAGTATTTTCTTATTCACACCACCTGTTGTGCAGCAGGAAGTTCTAAAGGGAGGTTCATGAGGACTTAGGAAGTAAACTTACAAATTTCAGGAAGTTCACGAAACTTACCAGGTGCACAGAGCTCCCCTCTCCCCATGGTTATATAAGAAGTAAGGACTTCTGAAAAGAGGAGACTTTCCCATCTGTCCAGCTGCCTCTAAGTTGTTCAGAGACATCCAGCTTTCTAGTTTCATAAGTCATCACCCATGCTAGCATGAGCTTTCCTTGATGCAACTGGCTTTGTGTACCTTGTGGTTCTGGAATTAACCCCTCACCAGTATTCCTGTAAGTAGCCACAGTAAACTCATTGGTTTATCAGAATGGACTTGGGTAATATTGTTGCTTTGATCAGAAATCAGTTTTTTATCTTGGATGAGTAGACAGTTGTTTACATCTCCCAAGAAATCGTGTCACACAATATGACCTCTCTAGGGTCATCTCCTGTGTGGCCCTGATCTTTAAATTACAGCTACTCGAACAGCAACATGCCTGCAAGCACACCATGTCTACTATTAACCAATTGCTCTCCCCTCCAGATTTACTTTTTCTTGAGTATGCCATACAAATATAGCATTTTTGGCCCAGCTCCTTCTGTCATATCCTATAAGAGTTGGCCCAAGAGAAACTCCTCTAAGAAGTTTTTCAGAACCTTCTTCTTCACACTAAAGCTATCTGAGCAGAGATCCACTGTTCTTAGAGTTGGCCTCAATCTAGAAATTTATTATAACATTTCTAAGTAGTAAGCCCGTGGTAAATAAACAAAATGTTAGATGGAGGTCAACTATCAATTGTCACAAGTACTAAGTTAGAAACCTGAAAACTATTAACCAAAAAAACATACAGGAAGACAGTATACCCTTTAGATTGAGAGGTAGCACCTGGGTTACAGTCATCCACACATCTTTGTTGTATTTTGTTTTCCAAGTTAAAGCAAGTAGATTCCAAAATATACACAAAATGTACTTGTATACTCACACAGGTATATATAATGTGTGTGTATGTGTATGTATGTATATATATATTGTTGACTCTGAAGGAGTAGACTGTTTTAAGCCATCTGTAATTCATAAAAAAACAGCTCTGGACCTAAGTTAATGAGAATGCCCCCCTGGAACAGCCCATGTGTTCCTGAGGCAATCCATCTGCACTACAACCAATAAATTGCCCCTAAAACTGTAAGGCAGTCCTTTGAGTCCTGCAGAGAAACGATGCAAATGCATCTGGCTCTGTGCCTTGCCTCTATCCATTTGGATCACCAGTTTGTGAACAAATTTATGTATGAAATTTCCAAAGCTGGCAGAGGACCCTAGAGTAAAGACAGGATAGTGGTAGCTGTTTGTTCTTGCAGAAGTAGACTAAGTGTTCCAGATCATCGCATCCGTTTTTTTGAAGGATGTATAGAAAAGAAGATGAGAAGAGGCCCAAAGGAAAGACAAGGACAATATGATATGGGAATTTTATGAGAAATTTATCAGAAAAAAATTGTCAAAATGTATAGATCAGTGGAAGCTAGCTAGGCACAGTGGCATACTCCTGTAATCTCAGTACTCATGGGGCTAAGGCTTGAAAATCCCAAGTTGGGGCTACCCTGATGTGCTGGTTTGAATAAACTTGACTCATGGGAAATGGCACTATTAGGAGGTGTGGCTTTGTTGGAGGAATTATGTCACCATGTAGGCAGGTTTTGAGGTCCACTGGTCAAGCTCCACCCTGTGCAGAAAAGACTCCTGGCTGCCTGTGAAACAGTCTGTTCTGGCTGCAGTTAAATTAAGATGTAGAACTCTCAGTTCCTTCTTCAGCATGCCTGTCTGGACCCTGCCATGTTTCCCACCTTGATAATAATGGATTGAGTCTCTGAACCTATAAGCCAGACCCAATTAAATATTGTCCTTCATAAGAGTTGCCTTGGGAAGATCCGTCTGGTTTCTGTCTGCACCCAGAACTGATTCTGTGCCACAGTGCTCCATACCCAAATACTGCCAGGAGAGAGCTGGTCGACCAGGAGTGCCAACATACCTGTGAACACAGGTAAGACCACCACTTCTGCTCAAATTCCTGGCCCAAGAGGAACCCACCCAGAGCCATCAGGACACAGGAACCAAGGAACAGTCAGGGACAGGATCCTTCATGTTTCCATCTGCACCCCAAAGCTGACCCTGTGCCACAGCTCTCTATACCCAAATTCCTCCCAGAGAGAACTGGTCTCCCAGGAGTACTGACACACAGGCTTGCAGGAGGGACAAGCCACAGTCAGGGACAGCAAGACCAGCTAACAGCAGAGATAACCAGATGGCAAGAGGCAAGGACAAGAACATAAGCAACAGAAACCAAGGCTACTTGGCATCATCAGAGCCCAATTCTCCCACCACGGCAAGCCCTGGATACCCCAACACACCAGAAAAGCAAGACTCTGATTTAAAATCACATCTCATGATGATGATAGACTTTAAGAAGGACATAAATAATTCCCTTAAAGAAATACAGGAGAACACAAGGCAAACAGGTAGAAGATCTATCTCAAAGAGGAAACACAAAAATCCCTTAAAGAATTACAGGAAAACACAACCAAACAGGTGAAAGAATTGAAAAAAAGCCATCCAGGGTCTAAAAATGGAAATAGAAACAATAAAGAAATCACAAAGGGAGACAAACCTGGAGATAGAAATCCTAGGGGAAAAAATCAGGAGTCACAGATGTAAGCATCAAAAACAGACTATAAGAGACAGAAGAGAGAATCTCAGGTGCAGAGGTACTATAGAAAACATTGACACAGCAGTCAAAAATGCAAAAAGCTCCTAACCCAAAACATCCAGGAAATCCAGGACACAATGAGAAGGCCAAACCTAAGGATAATAGCTATAGAAGAGAGTGAAGATTCCCAACTTAAAGGGCCAGTAAATATTTTCAACAAAATTATAGAAGAAAATGTTCCTAACCTAAAGAAAGAGATGACTGTAAACATACAAGAAGCCTACAGAACTCCAAATAGATTGGATCAGAAAATAAATTCCTTCAAAACACCAAATGCACAAAACAAAGAATATTAAAAGCAGTAAGGAAAAAAGGTCAAGTAACATAAAGGCAGACCTATCAAAATTACACTAGATTTCTCACCAGAGAGTATGAAAGCCAGAAGATCCTGGGCAGATGTCGTACAGGCCCTAAGAGAATACAAATGCCAGCCCAGGCTACTATACTCAGAAAAACTCTCAGTTACCATAGAAGGAGAAACCAAGATATTCCATGACAAAACCAAATTTACACAATATATTTCCACAAATTCAGCCCTACAAAGGATAATAGATGGAAAATGCCAACACAAAGAGGGAAACTACACCCTAGAAAAAGCAAGAAAGTAATCTTCTCTCAACAAACCCAAGATAGCCACACAAACATAAAAATAACATCAAAAATAACAGGAAGCTACAGTCACGTCTCCTTAATATCTCTTAATATCAATGGACTCAATTCCCCAATAAAAAGACATAGACTAACAGACTGGATACATAAACAGGACCCAGCATTTTGCTGCATACAGGAAACTCACCACAGTGTCAAAGACAGACACTACTTTAGAGTAAAGAGCTGGAAAACAATTTTTCAAGCAAATGGTTCCAAGAAACAAGCTGGAGTAGCCATTCTAATATCGAATAAAATCAATTTTGAACCAAAAGTTATCAAACAGAATAAGGAAGGACACTTTATACTCATCAAAGGAAACAATCTTTTAGGAAGAACTCTCAATTCTGAATATCTATGCTCCAAATGCAAGGGCACCCACATTAAGAAAAAAAAACTTTACTAAAGCTCAAAGCACACATTGCACCTCACACAATAATAGTGGGAGACTTCAACATCCCACTCTCAGCAGTGGACAGATCATGGAAACACAAACTAAACAGAGACATCGTGAAACTAACAGAAGTTATGGACTAAATGGATTTAACAGATATCTATAGAACATTTCATCCTAAAACAAAAAAATATACCTTCTTTTCAGCACCTCGTGGTACCTTCTCCAAAATTGACCATATAATTGGCCACAAAACAGGCCTCAACAGATACAAGAAGATTGAAATAATCCCATGCATCCTATCAGATCACCACAGACTGGTCTTTAAAAGCAACAAAAACAACAGAAAACCCACATACACATGGAAGCTAAACAATGTCCTACTCAATTATAACTTGGTCAAGGAAGAAATAAAGAAATTAAAGACTTTTTAGAATTTAATGAAAATGAAGGCACAACACATCCAAACTTATGGGATACAATGAAAGCAGTGCTAAGCGGAAAACTCATAGCTCTGAGTGCTTACAAAAAGAAACTGGAGAGAGTATATGCTAACAACTTGACAGCACACCTGAAAGCTCTAGAACAAAACGAAGCAAATACACCCAAGAGAAATAGATGGCAGGAAATAAACTCAGGGCTGAAATCAACCAAGTAGAAGCAAAAAGAACTATACAAAGAATCAAGAAAACCAGGAGCTGGTTCTTTGAGAAAATCAACAAGATGATAAACCCTTAGCTAGACTAACCAGAGGGCACAGAGATGAACAAAACCAGAAATGAAAAGGGAGATATAACAACAGAAACTGGGGAAATTTTAAAAATCATCAGACCCTACTACAAAAACCTATATTCAACAAAACTGGAAAATCTGGATGAAAGGGACAATTTCTAGACAGATACCAGGCGCCAAAGTTAAATCAGGATCAGATAAACCATCTAAACAGTCCCATATAACCCCTAAAGAAATAGCAGCAGTCATTAAAAGTCTCTCAACCAAAAAAGGCCCAGGGCCAGATGGGTTTAGTACAGAATTCTATCAGACCTTCCAGGAAGACCTAGTACCAATACTCTTCAAACTATTCCACAAGGTAGAAACAGAAGGAACACTACCCAATTCATTCCATAAAGCCACGGTTACACTGATACCAAAACCACACAAAGACCCAACAAAGAAAGAGAACTTCAGACCAATTTCCCTTATGAATATCGATGTGAAATTACTCAATAAAATTCTCACAAACCTAATCCAAGAACACATCAAAATGATCATTTACCGTGACCAAGTAGGCTTCATCCCAAAGATCCAGGGGTGGTTCAATATACGGAAATCCATCAATGTAATTCACTACATAAACAAACTCAAAGAAATAAACCACATGATCATTTCATTGGATGCTGAAAAAGCATTTGACAAAATTCAACACTTCTTCATAGTAAAAGTCTTGGAAAGATCAGGAATTCAAGGCCCACTCCTAAACATGGTAAAAGCAATATACAGCAAACCAGTAGCCAACATCAAACTAAATGGGGAGAAACTTGAAGCAATCCCACTAAAATCAGGGACTAGACAAGGCTGCCCACTCTCTTCCTATCTATTCAATATAGCATTTGAAGTTCTAGCTAGAGCAATTAGACAACAAAAGGAGGTCAAAGGGATACAAATTGGAAAGGAAGAAGTCAAAATTTCACTATTTGTAGATGATATGATAGTATACTTAAGTGACTCCAAAAATTCCACCAGAGAACTCCTAAACCTGATAAACAACTTTAGCAAAGTGGCCGGATATAAAATTAACTCAAACATATCAGTAGCCTTCCTCTACTCAAAGGATAAATGGGCTGAGAAAGAAATTAGGGAAATGACATCCTTCACAATAGTCACAAACAATATAAAATATCTTGGTGTGACTCTAACCAAACAAGTGAAAGATCTGTACAAGATGTGCCTACGGGGGCCACTTTCCTTCAAACCACCACACTCTACTCTCTGGCCCTCATAGGCTTGTAGCCATGTCATAATACAAAATGCATTTAGTTCAACTTCAAAAGTCCCCATAATCTTTCTCTGTCTCAAAGTTGTTTAAAAGTCCAAAGTCCCTTTCAAGACTCATGGCTGTCTTTTGATTATATCCCTAGTAAAATCAAAATGAAAAAGCAGATCACGTCTTTACAATATATAATGGCACAGGATATACATCACCATTCCAAAAAGGAGGAAAGGGAACAGAGTGAGGAAATGCTGAACCAAAGCAAGACTGAAAAGCAGCTGGATTCTGCATCTCCATGTCTGATGTCCAAGCACTCTTCAGATCTCCAAATCCTTCCACATTGTTGACTGCAGCACACTTCTTTCTCTTGGGCCGGTTCCATTCCCTGATACCCACTCTCCTTGGCAGGTATCCCACAACTCTGGCATCTCCAATATCTTGGGGTCTCCAATACAGTCCAGTCTAGGTTTTGCCTTCACAGCTTTACATAATGAACCCTCTAGGCCTCCATGCACGAACACCCTTGACATATGCCTGACCTTCTTGGCTTTTCTTAGTTGCAAAGGAAGATTCCATAACACCTTTCTTCTATCCTTGACTCTAAAGCCAGAATCATGTGGCCAAAGCTGCAAAGTTCTGCCTGCTGAGGGTGAAACCTAGACCCTTCGATCAAATATATTTTCACCGGTTTTTGGTTTTGATGGTTTCCGTTATTGCCTAAGTTTGGCTGTTCTGGAACTCCATCTGTAGTTTGAGGTTGGCCTCAAACTTCGAGATCTGCCTGTCTATCTCCAGAGTGCTGGGATTAAAGCTGTTTACCACCACACCTGGCTCCGAACTTTTCTTTCATTCCTTTCACAAGGTGGAAGCCTGGCCTGGTGGGATCTTGTCCTTAGGTCCGGGACTCCCTCAATCCCACTTAACATCAGAATTTTCTTTGATCTGTTTATCTCCTTGAACACAGGGCTTAGCTCCATTCCACTAGCTCCTGGTGTTCCTTTTCCCCTCAAATTCTACATGTTATAACTTTCCTTGCTCAGCGCCCTCCTTTTCGTTATGGATCTTTATAAGCATGGCCACTGATTATTGCACCACACTGTCTGCACTAGGCTGTTTTGAAATCTCCTCTGGTAAGCCAATACTCTTCCATTTAGTCTCAGGCATATCTTTCCATTATTATTTTTAATTTTTTTAAAAAAATTTTTTTGGAAGGTGGCAGAAAACAGTCATGTTCTTCACCAAAATATCACAAGAACAGTCTCTAGGTCGCATTCTAAAATTCTTCTCCTCTGAAACCTCTTGAGCTGGGCCCCTACAATTCAAATCACCCCAGCACCATTGTCTCCCATGCTCCAACGAGTATAACCCATTAAGCATTGCTTCACACATTCCACTGCTTTCTTAACCCAGAGTTCCAAAGGCTCCATCCTCCAAACCAAATCACAAACAGCAGGAACCCTCCTGTATACAAATGACTAATGGACTGAGAAAGAAATCCAGGAAGCAAAAGCTTTCATAATAGCATCAGACAATATAAAATACCTAGGTAATCCTAAGCCAAGCAAGTGAAAGACTTATATAATGAAAACTTCAAGTCTTTGAAGAAAGAAATGAAAGATCTCAGCAGATGGAAAGATCTCCCATGCTCACGTAGGATCAACAAGAGTAAAAATGGCCATCTTACCAGAAGCAATGTACAAATTCAATGCAAGTCCCATCAAAATCCCAACATAATTCTTTACAGACCTTAAAGGGACAGTTTTCAGCTTCCTGTGGAAAAACAAAAAAATTCCATGATAGCTAAAATAACAATTAAAAAAAAAATCCTAGAGGTCTCACTAGTCTCAATTTCAGGTTGTACTACAGAGCTGTAGTAATAAAACCCACATGGCCATAAAAACAGATGTGTTGACCCATGCACTCTAATTGGAAAGCCAGACATAAATTTACACACCCACGTGCACCTGATGTTTTGATAAAGCCAGAAACACCCACTGGGAAAAAGAGATAGTGTATCTTCAACAAATGGTGCTGGTCAAACTGGATGTCTGCATATAGAAGAATGCAAATAAATCCATACTTATCACCCTGCACAGAACTCAAGTCTAAATGGAGCGAAGACCTCAACATAAAGTAATATGCACTAAGCCCGACAGAAGAGGAAGTAGAGAATACCCTTAGCACAGGAAAAGACTTCCTGGACAGAAAAATTAGCATAGGCACTAAAATCAACAATGACTCAATGGGGCCTCATGAAGCTTAAAAGCTTCTGTAAGGCAAAGGACACTCTCATCCAGACAAAGGGGACCTACAGAGTGGGATATTTTTACCAACTCTACGATTAATAGAGCACTAATATCCAAAATATATAAAGAACTCAAGTAACTAGGTATCAAAAAAAAAAAAATCCCAAATAATCCAATTTTTAAAAATGGAACACAGATCTTAACAGAGAATTCTCAATAGGGGAAACTCAAACGGCCAAGAGCGACTAAGAGATGTTAAATGTCCTTAGTCATCAGGAAAATGGAAATGAAAACTATTTTGAGATTCCATCCTTCTCATGCCAGAGTGGGTCTCTGATCTTGTACCTGCTCTTGGGGCTCCTTCTCTTCTGTTGGGTTACCTGGTCCAGACTTGATGTGATGGGTTTTGTTTTACCTCATATTTTATTTTGTCATGGATGTTTGGTCGTTCTCTCTTAGAAGCCTGTTCTTTTCTAATGAGAGACAGAAAGGGAGTGGATCTTGAAGGGAAGGGAAGTGGGGAAAGACTGGGAGGACTAAAGGGAGGGGAAACTGCAATCAGGACTGATTGTATGAGAAATTGTATTTTCAATCAAAAGAGGGGAAAAAGACCATTTTTAATGGAGCAATGAGAACCAAAGCCTGATTTAAGTGGGCTGAAGAGAGAAGGAAGCTTAGGGATTAGACATAGTTTTTTTTTTTTTTTTTTTTTTTTACATTTATTTATTTATTCATTCATTCACTCATACATTCATTCATTTGCATGCCTGTGGTATGTGTGTGTGTGTGCGCGCGCGCGTGCGCACGCGCGCGAACATACGTGTGTGTGTGTGTGTGTGTGTGTGTGTGTGTGTGTGTGTGTGTGTGTATTACTGTAGACATGTGAGGGTTAAAAGACAAGTTCTGAGAGTTTATTCTCTCCTTCCACGATGTCGGTTCCTAGGATCAAACACACACTATAATAAGGCTTGCTGGCAAGCCCTCTTACCTGTGATCTATTTTGCTATCCCTCAAAATACAATTCTATTTAAAGAGCTTTTGGGTTGAACTGAGGCCAAGAAATGGGTAGTATTCCCTGAGCAAGTGGTAGTCACACATGTTTCTTAACGTTGGTATTATTTAAGGCATGATTGGATGCTGCTGGGAACTCCTCAGGGACAGGAGTGAGGCTATTGATACGCTAGAGTCGCTAGAGTCGCAAAGAGGGCATTCATCTCGACCAGAGCTGAAAGTCTATCCTTCACACTTAGGTGGTCAGTGGATTTGGTAAAGGGCGCCAGAGGAGTGGCTCCCTGTTTTGTTCTGTGTGAATTAAGAATTACTTGGGGAGAAGTCCCTAGGGGCTTTAAGGAGGGGGGAGGGGGAGGGAGAGGGGGAGAAGGAGGGGGAGAGGGAGAGGGGGAGAGGGAGAGGGGGAGAGGGAGAGGGAGAGCTGGGAAACAGTCTCTAAAAGAGAGAATTCAGTAGAGGAGTTGAGAGAGTTGTTTGGCCATTTAAGCTTCTGGTGTAATTGGCAGCTCATTCATCCTTACCCCTGACCACTGGCTCTGAGCTGCTAGCTTCTCTCTTAGTGTTGATTTAAAGGTAGACGGGAGGAAGCAAAGCCAAACTAATCCCATCCGTGTTTTAATGTGTTCATTTTGCACCTCTCCCTCTCCTTCCCTCCTTCCATCTCTCTCTCTCTCTCTCTCTCTCTCTCTCTGCCTCTCCCTCCACCCTCTCTCCATCCCTTCCTCCCCCCCTCCACCCTTTCTCCCTCCCTCCCTTCCTCCCTCTCTGTGTCTTATTGATTTTCTACCTTGAATCATTTACTCATGTTTTGCTGGATGCATAAAGTTTGGAGCAAGGTCTGCTGATGGGATTAGAGGTGTTTGGAAGGATTTCCTCCATGACTGCCTGATGCTTGAAGCTGTTACAACACTGGGAATGGAATTGCTACTGACAGAATTACTTTGCTGAACCTTGTTAACTGGTGCATACAAGGAGCCCACTGTTTGCTCCTGGTGTGGTGCTAAGATCCTCCTCCCAATCACCGGCATGGGGCAGACCATCATCCCCAACAGGCTTCTTCTGTTAGCAGTATCCCTCAAATAAAAAACAAAACCCACCATATGACTAATAAACACCATCATAATCGTGACCTTTTATTTAATGCCACCCACATGCCAGGCACTGTATTAGTTATAATAATAATAATAATAATTAACATCCAGTTTTAAAATTTTATGTTGCAATTACTTACTTATGTGGTGCATATCACAATACACTTATGGCAGCTCACCAGAGTTTGCTCTGTCCATCTTACCATGTGGGGTGTGGGAATTGGACTCATACATTGTTAGGCTTGGCTGCACCCGCCTTTATGTGCTGGGTCAGCTCACCATCCTTCCTAGAATTTTATTTTATTCCAGGCATCTGTGCTTTAGTTATGTAATCTGCTTTACCCGTCACAGTGGCCTGATGTAGATTTACACCTGTGATACAGAGATTATAGCTCAAAACTTCTTGAGCAAGATCCTGTTGTATTAAAAGCTGGCTACAGGTGAGAATTCAAAGTTGGATCTGGAGTGGATCTGTTTATACTCTTGTATTTGTTTTCAGGCACTGAAATATATGCAAAGATGTGTGTATACTTACCTCTTGAAGGTAATCACCCTGTAGAGAGAAGCAGACCCGTGAAGAAGTAGGCACAAACAAGAGATACTCATGAGATGTAAGTGACAGATTTCAGGGACATTTAAAGAAGCCATATACAGTTAGCAACTCCTCGTTGCTTAGTCACACCAAGGCCTACAGGTGGGGATCTCCCGTCAGCAGGCATCTCTTCCCCACCAGAGAGTTTGTTCCTGAAATATATGCCTAACAACACCTGCTTCTGTTTCTCTGTCCTTGTGCGCCAACATGCGTGCTTAGTGTTTTCATTGTTGAAGGTTTGCTTTCTGTGCTATAGGGTATGTGTCGGGTAAGTACTCTACCACCAGGATACAGCCCCAGTCCTGCTTGCTAAGCTTTCACTCCATTCTTCTTCATGAGATCATGCCTAACTCTTGCTGTAGCAAGCACATAGAGGAAGCCCTGTCCCAAACTGCTGCTCTTTCTGTAACTACCTGTTACCATCCTATAACACACAGTCATCTTTCTCAGATTGGCTTCCTTTGCACAGCTGGAAAAGGGTCACGAGGGGCTCTGAATTTGATATTATGGTTTTCTCCTACACAGGGAGCTTTACTTTCCTCCAGTCTTGACCCTGAAAGCCTGGTCTTTGACGAATCAGGTTGGGTATGTGGTCCTGAGAAAATGGGTGACTGCCAATAGAGGGCCAGAGGCAGGTGTAAGATGTAATCATAATACAAGGCATGTGGTACCCACACATTGAGAGAGAAAGAGCAAAGGCTAGAGCGAGACTTTTTCTTTTAACATACAATTTGGGAAAACTGGGTAAAAAGTTAATGCTTTGTAAGGTATAAATTATGTCCGATTATTATCTGAAATGATCTCCAAATGTCTGATCAGTTTTTTTTTACCCCGTTTGTGTTTAGAACAATTTTTATGAGTGGGGCCTGGGTGTCCCAGTTCCCACAGGACACACATTGCCTTGACATACTTAGTCGTTGCCTTAATCATTGTCAACACACAGGGATCATGCCTATCAAAGCACCTTAGGGCAATGCAGACAGAGAAGGATGTTGAGTATTGGGAGTGGGAGGTATTACGTAATATTAATAGGAGGTAATTGGAGGCTTTGAGTAGCAGGTAGAATGATACTGCACAGGAGAAGCAGCCCGTGGGGAAGATTAGAGAAGGGGAGAGTACCAGTGGGTGTCAAAATGGGAAAGAAAGGGAGAGATGGATACTGGATTATTAAAGGCAGAACTAGCGGAACCTGGCTTTTCCTGGTGATGCCATCAATAGAAGAGAAGACCCTGGACATTAGTAAAAGAAACAGGACTGGAGAGGAAACAGAATAGTTTTGGCATCACCTACTTAATTTGGGATGCCCAGAAGGCCTCGGAGGGACCCTGAGGTAAGTACACAGTGACCAACTTGGGTGTGAAGCTAGAGGCAGTTGTATAGAAGGGATTGATGAAATCGTGGGGTGCATGAGAGAACGTCGGGAAGCTAAGCCACTGGCTAGGGCCTGGGCTTTAAGCAGAAATCATCCATGGAAAGTAATAGGAAAGGAAGGAAAGCCAGCAAGACGCAGCAGAAAAGGAGCGGAAAAGAGACCTTGGAGCCGAGGATCCAGATGCAAGTGGGACACTTTCAATTATCAACCCAGATGTTCTGTTCCCATGACAACCTCTATGCTCTTGGTCTCTCCAGGCTGCAGCCACTGCTTTCCCAGGGTGCTGCTGTCTTTGTCTGGATGGCCAAGGTCATGAAGCCAGCAGCAATGAGGGTCTCTTTGTTGCATCCCAACATGGTAGAAGAGCTGTGGAGAGACAGACAGCAACTGTACTAGCTCAATTTTCTCTTCTGATAAAGCCACCAGTCCTATCTTGCCCCTCCCTTCCGTATGACTTTTTAAAATCCCAATTCCTTCCTGAAGAGCCCCACCTCTGGATACCATCAATGTATGTGTCGAGGGGTGAGCTTTAGAAGGCTTTAGGGGACACTCAAGCCATGGCCAAAGGGATGGTAAGGCAAAATAAAAAAGTAAAATATTTGGTTTCTGAGTTTCAAGGTAGTTGGTCCAAAAATCAAGCAAAAAAAAAAAAAAAAAAAAAAAAAAAAAAAAAAAAAAAAGCCTATTAGAAAGAGACTCAAGTTCAGGGGATGTCTCATGGGATAAAAGTTGTTGCCGCCACCACACCTGACAAACTGAGTTGAATCCTTGGGACCCACCCATATCATACAAAGAGCTAACTCCCAGCCGCGGTCCTCTAACTTCCATATACATACCATGGCATGGCATGCCCCACACATTTAATACGTAACTACATGTAGAAATTTTAACTGGGCCAGATATCAAAACTGTTATATCATCAAAGCAGATACGCACATGGCAACAATCACCTTCAGAGAGAGGCAATACTGTCTTACTAAAGCATTGAAAATTTAAAATATGATGGGCCATTTCTCCATGCAACAAACTGTCAATGAATACTGACAATAGCAAGTGCTGGCGGGAAGGCAGAGCAACAGAAAGTCTGACTCGTTGCTGGTGGCAACACAAAATGGTGCAGCCATGTTGGAAGAGAGTTTGGCACTGTCTTCCCATGGGTAGCATGTGGCTTTTAAGTTGGAAACAGACACACAACTTGGAATGGGTTTGAGGAAACTTGTACCATATGCAGATCTTCTTGAAGTGGCTAAACGAAGTAAAACAGACAGCAGTACAAGCGTGTCCAAACACCTGTGTGACCTACTGTTGGGTTAGTGTGTGAGTCCCCAGGCAGTCGTTAGGTTAATGTGTGTCTCGAGTCCACGTCCCCCATGGGGCTAGGGCCACTGCTCCGAGAGGCAGGATGCGGGAAGTTTGACTGTACTCACTCCACACCGCTGGATGGACATCAGTCTACTATGTGAAGCTACAGGACCCCGCTCTGGGGGTAGGGAGCACAATCTGAGGTCCTGCGGGGAGCCAGAGCTAGCTCTCAGGCTCTCGGCCACCGATGTCAGGCTATGGGAGCCACAGAAGGGCCGAGAACAAAGTGGGGGTGTATTGACTGGATTGGCCCACAGCCAAAGGGGAGAGAAAGGAAGAGAAGCTCCAGCTATGTCCTGTGGGGATGAGTGTTCTTGGTAGGCGAAGGCCTGCTCTACTGTTCCCCACAGTGTATCCTGAAGAAGAGAGACAGTCCGTGGTTTTAAGATGTTTATTGTCATGGAAGAAAGTAGATAAAACTGTACCCTAATTTTTTTAGGGTATGCCTGAGGTTAAATACCTTTTGCAGGGAGGAGGGTCTGGGAAGGAATGTTTAATTGGCTACACCCTCTGGCCTTTGGGTATCTCATTAATATGAAGACCTATCTTGAGGCTCTGTAGCCTGTAGTTATGCTTACCTGTGGAGGGGCTAGGGAGCGTTGTCCTACATGACTAAAAGACACAAATCTATGGAGGGCTGAGGTCTCATGTCAGGAGCTTGGAGTCTGGGAGTGTGGTGAATGCCTACTGTCCCCTGCAGGGGACCCTGTGGGGTTACCTGCTGGGTCACCAGGGTTTCAAACCTAGCTCAACCAGAAATCAGGCTGCCTTTCACAACAACCTACAACCTACCATGAATGGTGGTACATCCATGCAATGGACTATCATTCGGTGAGAGAAGGCAAAGCCTATAGAGTCACAACAAGGCATGGATGGATGAATGTTAATTGTTGTTTTAGTATTGTAAGTGAAAGAAGCCCCATCCTATATCATATATCGCCATTTCCCTCCTCAATCTACCACTATTTTTAGTTAGCATCTTAAATGTCTCCTGTTTGTTAAAGGTGTAGTGACCAGCTTGGGATGACTGGGATATGGTGGAAATGTCTATCATTAAAAAAAAACCAAATCTGCCGGGCGGTGGTGGCGCACGCCTTTAATCCCAGCACTTGGGAGGCAGAGGCAGGCGGATTTCTGAGTTCGAGGCCAGCCTGGTCTACAAAGTGAGTTCCAGGACAGCCAGGACTACACAGAGAAACCCTGTCTCGAAAAACCAAAAAAAAAAAAAAAAAAAAAAAAAAACAAAAAAACAAAAACAAAAACAAAAACAAAACAAAAACAAAACAAAAACAAACCTGGATTTATGAGGCTGAAGTGATGGCTCAGCAGGTAAGAACACTGACTGCTCTTCCAGAGGTCCTGAGTCCGATTCCCAGCAACCTCATGGTGGCTCATAACCACCCATAATAGTGGGATCTGATGCCCTCTTCTGGTGTGTCTGAAGACAGTTACAGTGTACTCATTTAAAGGAAAGAGAAAAAAACAGAAGAAAGAAAGAAAAGAAAGAAAGAAAGAAATCTAACCCCCCCCTAGATGATGATGATGATGATTACATTATTACTTATGCATAATAGGTTTCACTATGACATTCTCATATATTTTTACCCTGTTTATCCCCATTACCCTCTCTTGCTCCTCTCCTGTTAATGCCGATCCTGTCCCACTCTCTGCTCGTCACCCTTCTACTACCATATCTTCGATTAAATGCTCCACCAAGTTTCCTCAGGGTTGCTGACAGGATCGTGGACATCTTACCATCTTACTTATCATTTTACCTCTGAAGAAAATGCTTCTTCCTCACCCAGCAACCACTCACTGCCTGCAGATCTTTGGAAACAGGTGGTCCCTCCTGAGGTAGTGACAAGTCTTGTGGTTGTTGAAGCTCTAAGTACCGGGGATTTAGAGTCTCTGCCTTCTTTTGCTTCCTGGCCGTCTCAGTGTGAGCAGTTTTGATCCACCATGTGTGTCCTACCAAGATTTGGTGCTCCCCGCTGGTCAAAGGGCAACAGGGCCATCCAACCACTGAATGAAACCTCATCTACTTTGAGAGTCAGTAATGCTTTTCTCTTCATAAGGTGCTTAGCATGAATTTTCTCCCAGCAACAAAAATGCAACTGGCTCATCCATTCCATTCTCAAAATGGCAAAAAAAAAAAAAAAAAAAAAAAAAAAAAAAAAAAAAAAAAAAAAAAAAAAAAAAACAAATAGAGTCATAGGTATGTATGAATGGTTTAGCGTGGACACTTATATTTTCTTACTCTGTCAGCTGTGAAGGCAGGGAAGCCACCATAGTAGCAACAAGCACATTTTACACTAGATACTGGGCTTCTGGAACACTCTTCTAATTAAAAGAACCAGGGGGGCCTTGGAGAAATGACAGGCTCTAGATCCAGGACACACTGTCGTTTAAGAAGGTAAGCCCAAACCTCCTCTCAATGGCTTAGATCTGATGCATTTCACCCACACGTGGTCTTCAAATATGTGTCCCCTGGCTGGTGGCCCTGTGTGGTGGTGGTTTTAAAAAAACAAAAGTTGCAGCTGTTCAAATTACACAATGAAGCCTCGGGAGCCAGACACTGTGGTTGGTGAAAGCCTGCTAGCTCAAAGGAGGCAGAAGAAAGCACCCGGCTGACCTTCCTACTTCACTGACATCCCAGAGAGAATAAGCTATTTCTCCTTCTCTGCACCGTCTTAAATAACCTTCAACTCAAAGACCCTCCTTTCTGATTACATATGTTCACTTCCTGTCAGCTTGGTTGCTTGCTCTGCCTCTTGGCCTAGTGTTGACTTCATTTAGCTTCTGGATAAAAAGTGCATGCCTGGGCTGAGCCACGCCGCTAGTTCTTGTTGACAATAAACAGAAAGCTCTTAGATGAAAGATGTATGCTGGGGCTGAGCCACACTACAGTCTTGGGGTTCACAGTGTGATCAAATATCCAACAACAGGAGGATGTGGAAGCTTTAGAGGTGGGGTTTGACTGCCAGAAGTGAGTCGGTAAGCATGGGCCTTTGAAGGCTACAACCAGGCCCTACCTCCTACCACTGTCTCTGCCTTCTGGTCCTCTGTGCTGTGAATGGTTCCTTTGCATACGCCTACTGCCACGAACTTTCCTTAGGTGGTGGACTGAAACCTTTGGTAACCATAAGCCAAAGTAAATCCTCCATGTTGTTTTGCCAGGTGCTAAGGTCACAGTGATGTAGAAGTGACTAACATACTTGACAATGATGGCCTCTCAGTGGCAGTCAACAGCTTTGGCTTCTATTCCCACTAGGACCTGGGGACTTGTTTCCAGATGGATGATTCCAGAAGGAAGACACTAAGGAGATGGGGTTGTTAGCAGAAGACCCTGAAGTACTAAATGACTGACAGACAGACTCTGCAGTCTGATGGAGAGATTCACCCAGACTGTCCTGTCTTCGGCCAGAACAATATTTGATCTCTTACTGGTGCAAAAGACAGCCAGCTTTTCCAGGGCAGCCTGTGAAACTGCCTCCCTTTCACCCTGTGTTTTCCACTTGTCTTTGAGACTGAGAAGTTGGGAGTGGAGCCATGGCCGCATTTTGCAATGACAGAAGGTTGTCTCAGTGCCTGACATAGGGCTGTCAGGGGTAGGGATGGAGGTGGCAGCTCCTCTTTCTTCACTTGCTTTGAAGATCTGGGTGAGCTTTATGTGAGCTCCTGTCACAGGAATAGTGTGAGATCCAATGCTGAAACCCTGATTATTTGGATCATTGAAAGAACTTTGGTAAATCCATTGATCTAAATCTAATAGAATTCTCCCACAGTGTATCACGAAGAGGCTTCCAACATGCTCCTGGGCTTTTCTGGAACTTATGACTCATGTCTTCTGTTCTCAGGAAGCAACCAATGGTGGCTTACTTGACTTACTCTGCCATTGGCCAACACAGTCCTTCGTTAAATGGCTCCCACTGGAGCAATGTCTACACTATCTCATGGTGGGTTAGAGATAGGTGCCAGTGGGAAGCAAGGACGTCTGCCCATTGTGGCTGTATGTTCTTGCTTTAAAGAATGAAGATGTTGGGGTGTAATATACCCAAAAGACGAATCAGACAAAATGTGTGCTAACTGCAGCGTGAGGCACCGCTGTGACTTCCTGATAGCTGAGAGGAGGGAGGCCATCTGCAGTTTCAACTGCAGGATGGGGGCTGTGGAGGTCATAGAAGGAGTTCATTTTCTTGGCTAGTAGGTAGGGGGGTGTGTGTGTGGTGTGCATGCACATGCATGTGTGTTCGTGTACATGTGTTTAAGTCAGTGCTGAATTTTTGTTTTTAAATATCTTTGAATGATTCTGATGATTTTGGGGGAGGGATTCTGAAATGCAGTCTTGCTACATACTCCAGGCCAGGCTCAAACTCATTATGTCTCCTAGGCTGGTCTTACACTCGCAATAATACTTCCATTTCAGCCATCCAAACTTGGGGAGTACATGGACGAGCCAACAGGACTGGCTGGAAAGAATATTACATAAATGATAGAATATCAACTGCTAAAGATCCATGGTCCTGTTGGAAGAATTTGGAAAATAGGTTAAAGTAAGATTAGATTACAACTCAGGATGTAGGATAAACCTCTGAATACTCAAACTGATAAAAAAACGAATGAGTAAATGGGGGTTAATGGTAAAATCTTTCAGGCAGAATTTCAGATGTGTGGATGCTGCCAGCATGGTGGTGCATGTCTTTAGTCCCAGCAGTTGGAAAGCAGAGGCAGGCGGGTCTGTGATTTGAGGCCAACCTGCTCTACAGAGCTAGTTCCAGGACGGCAAGGGCCACCCAGAGAACCTGTGTCTTGAAAAACAAAAAACCCAAACAAACGGAATGTGTGTGTGCTCTGCACTGTGAAGCTATGGCAAAGCACCCCATCTCTAAGTGTGGCCTGTGCACACCATCTCCCCTCCAAAGGGCGTAATACTGAAAGGGAGAAAAGAACAAATAATGCCTCCAAAATGGAGAGCTCTAACGTGACTTCAGACACCATGTTAGCATCAGCAGTACGAGTCACATCGATGTGCGTTCGGATGACAATGACACTTGGCCTCTGTGATCTCTCTCCTCCCAGCACACAGTCCTAGGAAAAGCATGAGGCAAGTCCCAATAGCTGGTATTCTATAAGGTTTCTGTGGTGGTTTGCTAATGAGCACCCCTGGTGTCTGCTGGGGTCATAAAAGAAGAAGGAAAATTTTAGAAAATGCCACAGCCAAGAGAAGTCTAAAGGGACATGTTGTTATGTGTTATGTTATTATGTTGTTATGTGTTATGATGCCTAAATCAACCTAGACACAGAAAGGCATTGAGACGTGATTATAGAAATTTCAATAAAGTATATGCTTTCTTGATGATATGTATCAGTATTGGTTAACAAAGATGCCACATAAGATGTCTAATAATGGAAATTCAGGGAGCCTGTGGGAATTCTCTACATGGTCTGCAATTTCTCAGTAAATCTAAAATAGTTCCAAAATATAAAGTTGATTTTCTTAAATTATAATACACGAGGAAAGAAATCCTGAACTTAGAAAATGTTAAACTTAGAAGAGTGTTGGTAAGTCAAAGGCAATTTTCACCACAAAGAGGACAAAGGTTTTCTATGTAGGAGGAGAAAAAAAAAAAAAAGAGAAACTATCAGAGCATCAAAACTTTGCATTTCCCAGAGAAAAGAGCCCATGCCAGCTAACTGTCCTCCAGGGTAAACCCAGAGAAGCTTCAGGATCCAAACCTAGGATCTAGACATTGTTTCTCTGCAGGATGGAAAGCTGTCCAGTCCTCAGGATACCATGGAAAGAAAGTGCTGGAAATGACGAGGCATATTGGCCTGCGACAGCTTCACAGTCTCTGCATACCTCAGTGTGCCTCAGGGGCCAGCAAATTGTGTAGTCAAGGGCGTGGGACTGTGACCCCAGCACCCCAGCATACCTGGAACACCTTGCATCAACAGCAGTGACCCATAACCATCTGTGTGGTCCAATGTCTACAGTAGACAGATACTGAAGACTCTTCTACCTCGCTAATCTATAAGCCTCCTAACCTGGATAAGGTCTTAGGAAAAGACAACAGAAGTCTCTTCAGAGTTAACGAGGGCTGGGAATCTACCACCTAGAGAACCTAAGTCCAGATGCAGAAAAGTAGTTATATTTTATATGCCCTGAAGTATATTAAGCTGGCAATACATACCCATTGGGGAAAAAAATGGCTGTTTTAAGAAAAATAATACTGACCAATTTTCTGGGTTGGTGATAAACACATGTCAAAGGATCCCAAGACCATCACAGAGATGCACACTCCCAAAGAGTAAGTTCAAGGTGCCAACTGGACCACACCCCCTTTCAAGTCTCCAGGGAAGAGTCCTTTCTTTTTGTTTGGTTCTGTCTGTTGCTGAATGCGCCAAGCATTTTTTTTTAACTCGTGGCTGCATGACTCTGGGCTCAGTCATTGTCAGAAGACTTTCTCATTGCTTAATCCTCTCTCTGTTCCTGAATTTCTTCCCTCCTCTGTCCTATATAGATCCCAGACATCGTATATAGAACTCAACCAAACCACTGCAATCTCACTTTAACAGGATATACAGAGACACTCCCATTAAAGCATTCCCATTATCATTTGTTGAAGGATAAAAACCTCTTAGTCTTTCCCACTGATTTCTTGGCTCTTACATTTAAAAAAAAGTTGCGTAAGTTTTTTTCTATGTTTGTTTATTCTTGCGCCCAACGCCACACAGTCTTAATTAATGTAGCTTTGTGGTAAGTTTCGAAATCAGAATGTGAATCTTTTCCAAGCTGGTTCTTCTTCCCCTTAAGATATTTTTATATATCTAGGATCTTTACTTGTTCATACTCACCTTTCAACTTGGGGGTGGGGGAAGATTACATCTGTGATTTTGTTGTAAACTGCATTGAGCCTATGGCTTAATATAGGGAATATTGCTAAACTATTAGTTGAATGGTAGCCTCTGAAAGTTACATCATGTCTTCAATCAGAGAAGCCTGTTTAGAAAAGCTTTCCCCAGACATGATTGTGTTTAAAATCCCTCAAATGAAATTATCCTGAGCCAGTCTTGGCTGCCGAACCTCAAGAGGCCGAGGCAGAAGGATTCCAGATTCAAGACTTGTCCGAACTACAGAAGAAGTTCAAGTTGCATGATTCAAACCCTGATACCATTTTCTTTTAAAAGAAGAAGGAGGAGGAGGAGGGGGAGGAAGGGAGGAAGGAAGAGTCGATGATACTCCTGGCTATATAAATAAACATACCCTACATCCAATGAGAGTTGTTTTTATAACAGAAAGGTAGGAGGAGGTTTGAAACTCAGACTTGCTGGTATGTAAAGACGAGGAAGAGATTGGAGTCCCACAACCTGGAACCAAGCCACACATACTCTCACCAGCATCTGGAAGAGACAGGCTAATTATTATTTTTTTTCTCTAAAGCTTCTGGAGGGAGACATTTCTGTTGACGGCAGATTTCAGACGTCTCCCCTTGTACTTACTTGCTTTTTGACTTGAGCAATTTTTATGCTGATTTGAGGGCTTACCTCTGGCCTTCCTTGGGGACTTCCTGTGGGAGAGATCCTCTCATTTCTTTGCACATCATATTATTTTTATGGTGAAAACTGGCCCTCTCAAATACAGTAGACCCCTCAATAGAGTGGACCCCTCAATAGAGTGCATCGATTCTGCATTCACTCCGTGCCTCAGGGCTCGCTGTCTCGAGACTGATGAAAGACTTTCTGAGCTAATGACTTAGCATCTGTCTTCCCTTTCAGCTGTGGCCAGTGAACATTCAGCTTGGTTAGGTTAGTGTGACGTAAACGATTAGACGGGTGTTTCTTTTGATGTTAAGAAGCATTATGACCCTGCCTAGTGTCTCTGAAGTTCTCCATTCAAATTCCTAGACTGTCTTCCCACCCCACTCCTTTAAAAAAGTCTCAGTGTACGTTTGGCAGCCTGTCCTCAACTTGCAGCCAGCTAGTTCGTGTTCTGCGCCCCTTCTGAGTCCCCTTCGCCCGCAAGAGAGAAACGGGAGGCAGTGTTCGGGTAGTTACTACAGCGAGGCTTTATTCTTGTATCACCTGAAGGGGAAGACCCCAAGCCCGGGAAAGGCACTGCTATATGTACCCTAGAGTGGTGTGTTCACTTCTGATTGGCTGTTCACTCATCACCCCATATTACGCCCTGGGATGGGCAGTGGCTTGGTGCGCTTTTGCCTTTTGCACCTGCGCAGTTAGTTGTTTACTTGTGGGAGCACAGGATGCCCGCGCCATCTTGTAATGGCGAATGTTGTCACGCTCACTGTGGCTCCTAACAAGTTCGACATTCTACCTTTGCCTTCATTTCCTACCCGAGAAATACTTGGAGGTGAGACCATAGGACCTCCTCAGGTCTTTCCTGGGAGTGCGCAGAAGCCTGGACTCGCACCTAGCCCTGCTATATATCTCCATGGCTTTCTAGAGCCCCATATCGAGTCTGTTAGTTTTAAGGTTGACTATCCCCAAATATCTAAGTATCCAAAACCTGGTTCACAGGGTGATAATGATGGTTAAGTTATCGGTGATACATCAAACCACGAGGACCACAGGATTCCAGAGGGATGACCTCCCAGGATCTCCCAATGCTGTATGCCAGACAGGCAGCAAAGATACCAGCAAAACCAACCAGAATGAATCAACTTTCACAGAGCTTCAGTAATTAACCAGAGATGATACTGTTAGAAGTGTGGGTTGGGGGTGTGTGGAGACTTTCAGAGACAAAGACCCTATCTTCTTGCCTAGGATCTCTGAAGTTCCCCATTCAAATTCCTAGATTGTCTTCCCACCCCACTCCTGGAAGCAACTCTGGAGGAATGGAACTAATACCAGGAACATGAAGTAAAGGCTTTCACAACAGGATCAGGGCAGTCCAAAACCGGCTGCCTCACACCAGCAAGCCTGAGAACCTAGTAAAGTGCTCAGGGCCAGGTGCCTTGACAGTCTCAGTCTGCTGCTGAAGACCTGAAGGATTCCTTGAGAGCCATTGGTATTCAGTCCACCTTAGGAAACTGGGTTCTGATGTCAGTGAAGGAATGCAGCAACAGCCGCCACTGAAAGGAACCCAGATGAACTTGCGTGAGGGTGAAGGCAAGCAGGCCAAAGCAAGTTTCTTTCTTCCAGCTCCTTCTATCCGGTGCTGCCCATACTTCAGGTGTATCTCCCCACTTGAAGTAATCTGGCCAAGAAAATCCCTCACAGGAGCACCCAGCAACTTACCTTCTAGTTGATGCCTGATCCTGTCAAGTTGAAACCTAAGATGAGCCATGAAGAGTTCTTTAAACATATGGGGGCCTGTACGTCATCTTCTGATCTCTCCCAATAGAGATCTATATATTCTCTATTCCCAGAGTCCCTCACTGAACCTGAAACTAGACCAACAGTCATCAAGCCCCAGAGATCCTCCTGTCTCGATGACTACCCATAGTTCCAAGGTTACAGACATGGGAGACTTTGTTTTGGGTTTTATATGGGTGCTAAGGACTTGAATTCAAGTCCTTGAATCTGCACAGTAAGCACTGTTCCCCACTGAACTATCTCCCCAACCCTCAGAGATTTTTGTTGTTGTTGTAATTGTGCTTTTGTTTTGTTTGTTTTCTGTACAGGGGATTGAACACAGACCCTCATGCACACAAGTCAAGATCACTACCTCTAAGCTTCAGACACAGACCCAGCGCTTGATGCTCTTCCCCTTAGGTCTAACTGGTTTGCTTGAAAGAAAGAGAAAAGCTTCCAGACTGATTGCTTCAAACCTCTGGTTAATACCAGAGCCCCCAGGAAAGCTGATCTGGCTGTTTTTGCCAGTGTCCTGGCTTTTTGTCTGGCGTAGAGCATTTGAAGATCCTTGGAAGACATTCCCCTGGTGCCCTGTGGTCCTCAGGGTTTGTTGTCTTTTTTTTTTTTTTTTTTTTTTTAAAAAGCTGAACATATATTATTGTCAGACGTGTTCTAAATATTGAGGGCAATGTAGTGTATGCAATTGTTTACACTGTAGATAAAGAATAGTGATAAGGATCTTGCCAAAGCAAAGTATCTTTTTGCACACTGAGATGGGAAATGGAGGAGAGGGCAAACCTGATTGGCATCTGGATGCTGTAAGTTAGCTGCGTGCCTTGGAGCTGCATGTAAATGCCAGCTGGAGGGAAGATTGTTTATATATGTAGTGAAGTAGAAACAATCACTCGGGATCCTCAGATGCCATTAATAAAACATCGGGAATGTTAGTCCGAGTTAAGCAGGTCTACGTAGCTTTGTTAAAGATGACTGAAAAACGTTTTCCTTTCAAAACTCAACTCCTCGGGGAAGCGCTGGAATTCTCACTTAAAAATATTTGTGGTTCTTTCCGATACAATGTCACAAGTGACACGGTAGGACCTCTCCTCCGCCACTGCCTCTCTTGAAGATGCCCAGCCTTCCAGAACATCAGAATGTGAAGGACTGGGTGAGTCACTCTGTCCTCTGGCTGGCAGACGCTTCAAATCGACACAGCTACAATGGGTGCCCTCCCACGTACTGGGTAGCCTCAGGTTTGCTTTGCTTCTGTGACATGCTTGATAAGCAAGTCCTATGTGGGACACATCAAGGGCACATTTGTATTTAGACAAATGTCTCTCCAAGTTTGGACGCCATGCACTGGGGCAATGTGTAATCACTAGAAGAGTTAGCTACCTATCTAGGGTGGTGACTGTGATCACTGTAGAGGTGAATTTTCGAGAGGACATTGCTATAAGGCCCTTCCTTATCTCTGAGCATGTCAGGTGATGTTGTAACACATGGAATCTATTCTAGTTCAAAATCACACCACACACATGTATACATATATACATACATATATTAATTTTTTTCTAATATCTCACCATATCTGTCTCATCTCTAAGACCTCTGAAATGGTTGGTGTGGATGGACTGTTGGCTGATGGTATGCACTTCTATCTAGTCTCCGATGAAAATCTTGGCCATAGGAGATAGGCAGAATGGCTCTTAAAACACAAAGGGTTTTATTTTAGATCTGTGTTATCTTCAGTCTCATCAAACTGTTGAGTTTTCCCTAAGTCAACTGGATGGATGTTTGAATTCCTACTACAAGCCAAGCAAGCACTTTGCTAAGTCTGGAGAGTAAAGCACATGAACTCATCTACCTGGGGAAGATACATTACCAAGCCAACAGGCGTTGGCCATAGGATGAGATGGGTACCCTAACCATCTACTCCATAGCAACCCAGAGGCCTCTTCCTCAAGGAGATGAATTGGCACTCTTTAAGATAACTGATTTTTTTTAATTAGAAAATCTGTATGTGTTCTCTGTGCTTAATGTAATATTTGGGAATATGTCTACACTACTGATTTATATACATATTCTTCTTGTGGTGAGAACTCCTGGGTTTTTTGTTTGTTGGTTTTGAGCACAGAACATTGTGACTGCCTACAGTTGCCAGCATGCCGACAGGTTTCTTGGACTTGTGTCTCCCATTTAAATGTAATGTTAATAGTTTTATCAACACCTTTCCACACCCGCCTTGCACCACGTCTCTCCTTAGAAGATGACTCAGGAAACATCTGGTATGCTGTGTGTGTGATCTTGTTGCCAAGTGTAAAGTTCAGCTCTGTCTTATCATATTCCCCATTCTAAGATCCATGACAAGTTTCTGGCAGCTCACAGGGGCGTGACCTTCCTTCCCTACAAGCAAGTGTGGAGAGGGGAATTCTTGTTCACCATGCTTGAGCAGATGGAGTAATAGGAGATGTTCTGTAAGTGCTTCACAGTTCTTTTTTTCAAGTGTAATTAAAATAACTGGTCTAGTGTGTAGGTGGTGGCATTTGCTCGTAGGCATCTTATTGATATGGTTCCCTTAAAACACTGGATAGCAGTGATTTAAATGCACGAGGGGCTGTTTTCTGGAATGAACCAGTCAAGCATCGTGTTGGATGCTCAACCCTGAACGAGAAAAATGAAAGCATACATCTCTTGCATCACTTCAGCAAACTGAGAATCTGTCTGGTGCTTTTCATAGGAGAGGATTTTTCACATTTCTCATAAACATTTGCCAACTTGTTAATGCCCACTATTTAAATTATTCTGCATGGCATGTATGCTGATGAATGAGGTACCAAAAATAGAAAAGCCATCTTTTCTTTCTTTTCCCTTCCCTTTCTTTCCTTTTCCCCTTCCCTCCCTCCTTTCCTCTCTCCCTCCCTTCCTCCCTTCCTCCCTTCCTTCCTTCTTTGTTTTGCTTGGTTTCCTTTCAGGGCAGGGTTTCTTTGCGTAGTCCTCGCTGTCCTGAAACTCTTTCTGTAGACCACACTGGCCCCAAACTCAGAGATCTGCCTGCCTCTACATCCCGAGCACTGGGATTAAAGGCATGTGCCACCACCACCTGGGAAAAGACATTTTTTTTTTTTTACTAGTACCCTATGGCCATTGTTGTCATGGTATCCCTGGCTTCCTTTATACTTATGGCTAATTTTTGATTGAGAGGACAAAGAGAATAGAAGGTGGAAAATCTGGGACCTGTAGTTGAGAGGATAGTAATGGCTGCCGTCCCTTATCTTCTCCAAGAACTTTAGTAGTGGTGTGAGCAGGGGCTCTCGCCATGCTTTACAGCAGCTGTCTGTCTATCACACGGTATCATATCAACGCACTTTTGTAGAGCTTATGATGCATATTCTGCTTTGGAGTGGGCAGGGTCTTGCTGTTTAGCCCAGCCTGGCCTCACACTTAAAGTTCCCCTGCCTGAGAGGGCTGACTCACAGCAGGGCAGAATCACTGTCTCTTTCACAAATTCCACAAGCAGGGATGACATCATTTGTGAGTCAGAAACCAACCTGTCCCCGCTGGGAGATGCGGTCCTCAATCACCACCATGGATGAGTGGACTTGAAAGCCGCTAAGGGAGTAGTAAGGAAACATTAACTTTATTCATATGACCCTTTAGTTACTAAGGAAACATTAAACTTCATTTATAATGAATATGTTAGTTAATGCTCACAGCCTCATTCACTCTGTAAATCAGATAGCTACCACCTACGTCAGGCTAGTCTCTGGGCTTCCAGGGAAAGAATGCAAAATTCATACATGTAGCCGGCTGAACGGGAATGTTTTCAGTCATGATCGCTCGTCATACTGTGATTTAGGCAAGTTGTTTACACCAAGTAAAATTGACAGTTTCCAAAAGAATGTGGCTAAAGAGTCTGACAAAGAGATCACAGACAAAACACAAAAATAACATCACAGGAAGTACAATTTAGTAAGAAGATGAAATTAAGTGTACATGTGTGAAATCCAGGTAATTATTACGATGATACATTGTATGTATAGTTTATAGAATTTTGTCAAACCAGATACTAAATTTTTGTAGTAGAGATTAGGAAACTTTAAAAATGACTGATCATAGACAATGCCCACACATCAGATTTTTTTTAGGATTAAGCCAAAAAAAAAAATCTTTTTGGAGAGACATTTGTAATGTTAACTACTATGTAAAGGAAAAAAAACATTAGTTTAATTAGTTCAGCTTCTCTTTTGAGAATTCATAGGAAAAAAGCAAAAACAACTCAAAGAAAATAGATGACAAAATGGGTAGAAATTAACATGGTAGAAACATGATTGAAAAGATTAGCAACATTAGAGTCTGGCTTTTGGAAAAATAAGTAAAGTCTGTGGCTGAGTGCTTGCTTTTCTTCATAAGGTCTGGTGTTTGGTTCCCAGAACCCATGTATGGCTACTGGCAACAGCCTACAATTCTATCTCCACGGAATCTAGCGCCTTCTTCTGGACTCTATGGGGACTGCATTTATGTGCACATAGCCTCACACAGACACAGGGACACAGACACAAAAACAGACACACACACACACACACACACACACACTCACATAATTAAAAATTAAATCTCAAAATATAATAAATAGTGATAATAACTTATGAAATAATATTTAATTTTTGATTTTAACAAAAAATTTTTAAATAGTCTCTAGGCAGTGGTGACGCACACCTTTAATCTCAGCACTTGGGAGGCGGAGGAAGGTGGATCTCTGAATTTGAGGCCAGCCTGGTCTACAGAGTGAGTTCCAGGACAGCCAGGGCTACACAGAGAAACCCTGTCTTTGAGAAATTCAAAAATAAAAAAATAAAATATTAAAATAAAATTTAATTTTTAAAATTCAGTTTAATTGTTTTAATTAAAATTAAATTTTTAAGCATATTATCAAGGCCAAGAAAGTGACCACATTAATCAATAGAAATAAACCATACGATCAACTCATTACATATTGAAAAGCCCCATGAGAAAACTCAGGATGGTCACAATGTCAGCTATTAGAAAATTCTGAGAACTTCCATAGAATGATTACGAATATTCACAAAAAATTCAAAAGCCAAGCTCAAAGGAGAAACAGGAAAGTTTACATTTGTCATAATGGACACGAGAAAAGATCCTGTCATACATACCAAACGGTGTTCTGGATAGTCTAACTGACACGACCATGCAAAATCATCAGAAGATATAAAAATCAGAATGGGGTCTGGGGTGGACCTCAAGTTGTAGAGAGCTTGCCTGTGTGCACATGGTGCCAGGATACAGGCAGAGATGGTGATGAACTCAGAGACAGACTGGTCAGAGACAAACAAATGGACGTGGCAAGAGAGATGGATAGGCACGATATATGGAGATATATACAGATAAGTTATCAAAACTGCAGAGATTATCAAAATTGAGAGAAACATTCAACATTCAAAAGCACCTATGCTTCCACGTCAGCAACAACTAGAAAATATATTAAGAAAAAAATATCATTTGTATTAACAACAAACTTTAAGCACCAGGATTTTGAAAATAAACATTCCTGAACCCTAAGAAGCAAAAGTAAACATATTTGGAAAGAAATTAAACCCCCAAATGGATACAAATGCTATGTTCGCCATAGAATTTAGCTTTATAAAGGTGTCTGTTTGAAAACGAATCTTTGGATATAACTCAGTTCTTATGAAAATTTCTAACAGCTTTTGGTTGCTTGTTTTGATTTGGGAGAACTGGAGCTGATTTTAAAATCTGTATGCAAGAGCAGAGACCCGAGACTCTCTAAGACACCTTAACAAAGGGAATAAAATAGAAATATGTGCTCTTCAGTGTACTGAGATGTGTTATAGCAATTGAGTCCCTGGTTTCAAGGCATGAGGAAATAGACCAATAGATAAAACAGGGTTCAAAAAAATCCACACGTAAGGGGCACTGGCGATCAATGAAGGAAAGATAGGCTATCGCATAACCAAGCTTCTCGTTAGCAAGTGCTAAGAAAAATTGAATTTTATTTCAATTCACACAGGGCACAATACTAGTGGTTTAGGAGAATAGCTTTACTTTCTAAAATTTGGGTAGGAAATGATTTTTTTAAAAAACAACACATCAAGTGGAACATGACTAATTTTTGATGGATTAAATCGCCTATATTAAAATTAAGAATTCGTGTTCTGTTTTAAAAAAATAGAGAATGAAAATAGATCTCAAGATGGGGAAAATCATTTTCGGTACATGTAAGTATAGATGCTAGACTCCAGACTATAAATGAATTATATGACTCAGTAAGAGAGGGACAAATGACTCATCAGACAGATGCATAGCACACACAAACAGATGACAGTAAAAACCTGTAGAGGAACCCACGTACTGATTCCTCAGCAGGAATGAAATTTTAGACCTTTCCTTCTTTAAAATTGTGTCCATCTGAATGCAGGTGTCGGTGAAGGCCAGAAGAGGGCACCAGATCCCCTGGAGCTGGCATTAAACAGTTTGCAAGCCACCTGATAGATGGGCTTGTTGGGCACCGAAATCAGGTACTCTAAGAAAAATGCATGCTCTGAACTGCTGAACCATTTCTCTCCAGTCCCCTCTATATCAAAACCTTGAAAAGTAGTTTCAGGCTCAACAGACTTGGGGAAAAAGGGACTTTGTAAAACTAGATGTTGGCAAGGTAACACAGGAGCAGCATCCCGTTCATTGAGATATGAAGCAACAGTCAGCGGCTCCCTTGTGACCCAGAAATATTTAAGTTTGCACACCAGAAAATATGAAGAAAAAGATCCATGGTAGCATTGTGTGTGTGTGTGGTGGGGGGGGGGGGCGCGGGCGGGGAATGCAACAAAGCAGCAAACTAGTAGCAAACTGTGACTTGACTTCTGCAACGAGCTTCTGAGACATGCTGAAAATGGATGAACCAGAGCTACACACATCACCCTGGATACTTCTCAGAGCGAGGAAGATGAGTGAAAACTTTCAAGTCTGTGTGCACATGTGTGTAGTGTGCTCTCTTCCATACAGTGTTAGCAAAGAAAATAATGTATTTGCTCAGGAGCACACAGAACTCTTCAAGTCACAAAGAGAAACAAGTGAACGGCCAAAGGAGACAAAGTATCCATGAGGAACCCTGAGTGCTTAAACCTGATTGGGATTAGGCTTTCAAGGAGCTGGGAGTCGCCCTGTCTCATGTGCCCCGTAGTTGGCACATGTGAGTCACCATTGTGATGGTACGTACCCAAAAGAAACAATTTAAGAGAGGGAAAGATTTGGAGTTTTTTTCTCTTTTGGCTCAAGGTTTTAAAAGTTTTAGATTTTAGTGAGAAAGGCAAGAGAGAATAATGTTACTTGTGTGACGGTAGTCAAGAAGCACACACAGAGAGAGGCAGGGGTGAGGGACAAGGTTTATCCTACCAAAGCGTGACTTCGTTGAACCACTCTGCCTTGCCGTTCCACCATCTCCCAGCAGTGATGTCATCAAGTCGCTTGTCTATTGGCTGTCAGAGCCCCCCTCAGTGATTGGCTGTACCAGCCTTCAATCTGCCAGCTGGGACTAAGCATTCAGCACAGTAACCCTTTGGAGAGACGTGTGATATCCAAACTCTGACAGGACCATTATGAATATCCTGTCTGTTATAACTCTTTAGATTGTGTATTTACTTTTATAAATATGAACTATTTCACAGGAAAATTATAAATTAGTTATAATTCTGTAAATAATTGGACATGTTTTGATTACTTGTAAATATTTGACAAAACAGCTTAATAAAGTAGAAGTCACATTCCTAAGCTAAAACAACATTAACATTAGAAAACGATTTTTATAGTATTTATGGAATCCTTGTAGAGTTCCTAGATATTTCAAAGTTTTCAAAAACAGTGTATAAACCACTTTCCCTTCTATGCTATTATAATACAATGATTATTTGAAATGTAATCTTTAATAACTTTTGTATGCTGCATAACATATATCTGTAAACTTATGTTGATATTTACTTTGATGGGATATCATAAGTTGAGACAAACATCTCTCTCTCTTGTGGTTGGGGCCTAGGGCATGTGTAGGAGAGAGAACTGAAGGCATGAGAGCAGGAGAGCTGGACACACACACACACACACACACACACACACCGCTCCTTGCACACACCCTGGCAGACTGCAGCACTCCAGTGCCTGGGCAACATAGAGCTGGCCTTGGTAACAGGAAGCTAGAGAACTGATCCTGAGGGTGTGAGAGCAGGAGAACTAGTCCCGACCCTTGCCAGATATAGCACTAGGGTGAGCTGGCCCTTCCCCACACTGGGGCAGGAGAGCTGGCCTAGATGACATACTCTGGGCTGGCCAACCCAGCTACTACTCAGGCCCAGATCCAGGGTTGAGTTGGCCCAACCCAACGTAGTCCCTATATATGATCTGCTGGAATGTGAACCAGACCAGTGACTCTGCAAAGAACATTTGCATGTGAAGCTGTTGGGCAACTTCCATGCACTGCAACGTCCATGGAGAAATGGCTTATATTTATTTTATTTTAATTTTTTGTTTTCTTTTGGGGGAGTTTACAATGACAAAGGGCAGATATGGGGGAGGGGGGGACCACAAGGTGAGTCGGAAGGATTAGGGTGTATGTTGTAAAATTCACACACACACACACACACACACACAAAAAATGTTTTATGTAAGTCTCTCTCTTGAGCACAGACTGGCCTTGAACTCAAGGCAATCCCCCTGCCACAACCTTCCAAGTGCTTTGATAACAAGCATGTACTACCATGCCTAGTAAGATTTTTATTTTACTTTTTTATTGGTTTGTTGTGAATTTCATATCATGGACTCCAGTCCCACTCGTCTCCTTCCCCCCAGACCTACCCCCCATTCTTGCAACCTCTTCATCATCAGAGGAAAAAAATTTTTCGTTGTGGAAACTGTAGTGTGTCACAGTGTGTCCCACACTATACCTTTTGTTCACACATCTTTACTTGAGAACATTACTTGTTGGTCTGGTGCGAGGAGGAGTCTAGCTTCTCCTATTCAATCAATACAAGAACCTCACCGAGACTCCTCTCAGATACCCTGTTGTTGAGCTGTGTCATGGAGATCCTGTAGTTCTGGATCTGTAGGACTGGTCCTTTCATGCACTCCAGCAGTTTATTGATGGGGTAGATGTTGGCATGAGCCAATTCAAAAGCCTGAATCTAGGCTTGAAAGATTCCTGCGCTGGTCAGCCCACCGGCTCTCCCACTCGTACACCCTTGGGGAGGCTCAACTGCAACCTGCTGCAGTAGGTGAGGGGCAGGGCCAGTTCTCCTGCTCTCATGACCCCATCGGGCCAACTCTTCCACCCACCACCTGTGGTGAGGGCAAAGGGAAGGGAGGGAATCTCTCCCTCACCTCTGCCACCACACAGCAGACAAGCGGCAGGTCTGCCTCTCCCAACTCCAGCAACCCCCACACCCATCGTCACCTCTACTGTGCTGCCCAGGTGAGGTGCAGAGCCTGCTCTGGTAAGGGACAAGACCATCTTTTCCCACTCTGATGATCTCAGGGCCAACTCTCCTGCCTGCTGTAGGCTGCAAGGGATGGAAGGGATGCATCTCTTTCTCACCCATGTCACTGTAAGGCAGACAAGTGGCGGGGCCAGCTTTCCAGATCACATACCTCCAGGGCAAGCTCTCCCACAATGCCCAGGTGAGGGGTGGGGCCAGTTCTGAACAGCCCTCAGACATCGACATGTCCCCAGTGGCAGCCCAGACAAGGGAAGTCCACCTGGCCTTTGGCAGTAACAGATCCCTGCTCCTGCAGGGCCACAGACCCAGACATGGCCAGGATCTCACCATGGCCCCCCCCCCCCCGGTGGCATCACCAGCTATGCACATCAGGCTGTTCCTCACTACCCTCGAGTCTCCAGGTCTGCCTCTCTTCATTGTGTCCACATGCTTCTGTTTCTCTTCGTCTTCCATTTCTCTACCACTTATGTGCTCCTCTTAATGGTGCCCAGGGTCTCTAAATGTCTGGGGTCCTCTCAGGATGGTCTCAGGAGTGCTATGTCCTACTTGTGCATTATGGTGCAGGTCAAGGGTCATCTAGGGCATGGTGTGCCCTGCCGCCCAGTCCTGGCCAGACCGGTGGTCATCTCAGGCTAGCTCCCTATCCCAGCCCCATGATAATCTGGCCTGGGCTCACTCCCACCCAGAGTCCGTGGTCCAAGGCAGGGTTCTGCTAGTCTCTGGCTTGCTTCCCATCCTGGGAGCCTATTCAGGTCTGTCTGGCACTGGAGTGGTGGCTGTCTCAGGATAGCTCTCTGTCTGGGTCTTCTGGCACTGGACTTGAGGTCATCTCAGGCTTGCTTTTTTTTTTTTTTCAGGGAACTAATCATTCAGATGGTCACTGGTCAGAACACTGAGCATAGACAGAGCCCCTCTCATCTCTGCCACCTACTGGCGTCCATGTGACATAGCAGCCGCACCTGCAATGCCTCTAGCAGCAGGTAGGTTTTTATTTCTTTCTTTCTTTTTTTTTATTTTATTTTATTTTTTTTAGGTTTTTATTTCTTAATAAAAGAATAAAGACATTTTCCCCCCTTAAGACAGGATCTCACTATATATCCCTAGAAATCACAATCCTCCTGCCTAACCTCTTGAGAATTGGGATTAGGCGTGAACATTACCCTACTCCACTACTCAGAAACTTTCTTACCAAGCTATCCAAACATCTGTAGCCCGTTGGTCAGGTTAGGGTTCAGCAGCAACCCTCAAACAGGTGATTAAGACCCACAAGAGCTTGAATTCAGCATGCTACCCTTTCACACGACGTCCAGGATTCCCGTCATCCTAAAATATCAATCTTTTGAATCACACTCCACACATGTTATACCACAAGTAACTCACCTGCCACAATTTTATACTAAACCAAGACCCCAATTAAGAGATCTCTCGAGAGCTATGTCTATAGTCTAGACTATACAGATCTCCCTTTTCTGAAATTAATTTGGACATGGTGCCATTGACCTGTATAGAAGGGTCCCATAAGGAAGAACCAGCCTGTGAGTTTGTGCCAGCAATTAGGATGAAGATGTACTTGCAGATACAATTTGGGTGAGAGCAGATCCTGGTGCTGATATTCGTGAGTGCTGGGTCAGCAGTGGCTTCTTACTGTTAAGACACCACCTTCTCAGAGAGCATTTAGGAGGTAGTGTTCTCTGTTCCCCATGTAAGAAATAATTATGCTGTTCCTATTCTTAGTGATACAGGGACTTGACAGTCTGGCTCTGCCCCAGACATCTGATCCTTGGTTTAAAATGGCTGTCATCACTGACAGAGGGAACTTTCTCTGGATAAGTGACTCATTGCTAAGCCTTACCAAATGGTTACATCTATCCACCCCCGCCACACACACACACACACACACACACACACACACACACACACACACACGCTAGTTAGCCTACCATTTTTTTTTATCCTATAGACAGTTGAGTGACTTCAGGATTGCCGAGTGGTCCATCCTTGGCACTCCATGGAGCATTGCTTCCCGTGCCCCTGAAAAGTCTAAGCTGGTTCTTACAATATTCACTCCCTTTGCCCCTTCTACTTGGGATTTTTAAAATGTAAATTTTCTGTATTCCTGTTACTGCTTTAAAGAACTGTTGGGCAACTTTGAGAAGAAGGGGCAAGAGCGGAAGTAGGAATGGGAATGGAAGGAGACTTAACAAGTGAACTGGTCAGATTGGGTGCAGTAAGTTCAAGCCTGGTATCAGAGTACGCACATCAGCTCCCAATGCACTCCACTGTGACATCGTGAGTGTTCGTCTTCCTCTTTCATGTTACAGCAGTACAGCAATTCGATATTTCTGTCGTAAATTCTGACAAATCAAGGTGCCCTTTGTGGTTTTATAGTTGCTTTGGTGCCTGTGTGGTTTTGAAACAAGGTCTTGCTACATAGCCTAGGTTGGCTTTACACTCCAGATCCTTCTGTCTCTACCTCCCAAATGTTAGGAGTACAGGCCTGTGCCTCAGACCCTGACTCTTTATTGAGACCTAAGCACAAGTGTGTTGCTTTTGGTTATAAAATGGTCTTTTATTGCCCCATAAAACACTTGAGGTGAATGTTTTTAGATAATTGGATTAAAAACACATCTCTGTTTTAAATTTGGCTTACGACAGGGGAAGCTCTTCTTCTTCAGTGTTTCTTGGATTCATCAGGCAAACATGGAAAGTTAATTTAATATTCAAGCATTCACAGATTGAGTTTTCTTTAGTGCGTGTGTGTGTGTGCATGCATGTGTGCACATGCGTATGAGGGTGCGTGTGCAGGTGTGTGCACATGAGGGTGTAGGTCAAAGGTCAATCTCAGGAGTCATTGCTCAGGCATTATCCTGGCATGGACCCCTTGGGTCACATGATGCCTACCGGCCAGTGAGTGAGCTCAAGGGACTTGCCTGTCTCCACTTCCCCTGTCTTCTTGCCTGACTATATATATATTTTAAACCTGAGTTTAGAAAACAAATTTAGGTCCTAATATTTACCATGCTCTGGTTTAATTTTCATACTCTAAAGCAATTGTTGGTGGTTAAAGCCTTCCCAAAACAACTCTAGGTAGATCGGTATCTTCAAAAGAAGCCCCAGGTCTCGTCTGGTTCGGTTTGAGTAGCTGAATGTTTTCATCTCTCATTTCCACCTGCTGGTATCATTTAGCAAAAAGATCTAAGTGTATTAACAGTGGGTTGGAAATGAGCGTGTTTACATAATTTTTAATAAATGCAATCTGCTCATTTTCTTTTCATTAATGCATTACTGTTCTTAGTAGCTTTTTAATTTCTCTTGCCTTTTAGGGAAGCCTACATGCTGGATGATTTTCCTTCTTAAATGGCACTTTGGCATTCGAAAACACCAGTAAGCTCTGGGAAACTATTCCCACAAGAGACGGCTGGAAGAAAGCTTTTCCAGTAAGTGAATCAGTGTTTTTAAGATGCTAATAACTGTGCTGATTTGGTCCCTCCTTGGGTTGCAGTTAAAATTAATTGAAAAACAACAACAAAACACTCCTACATTTCACACAGAAACCAAACAGTGTCAGGAAGCAGACAGCAAGCAGAACAAATTCCGTAGTAACTAACGGCGCCCTTTTGGCGACATTAGAAGACTAGCGGCTTAGCATAGCAAGATATTTTTCTTCATACTTTAAAATAATTTATACTGTCAAAAGGAAAGATAGTTTGGTTGTCATTTGTAATGGTTTATTTTGCCAGAATGCATGTGTAGTGGTCAGGAGAAAACCTATGAAGTCAGTTCTTTCCCTCTGTCTTTATGTGAGCTCCTGGGAACCAATGCAGGTCATCAGGATTGCATGACAAGCCCCCTTTACTCACCGAGCCTTATTCTAGGACCTTAGTTTCTACTTTTTGTTCTACATATCCTGGGTAGAACGTATCTCTAGTCTATTTCTCCCTCAGTTCTGTCCAGGGTTTAAAACGTACACCTAAATGTACATGACTGCTGTATATGGCTGGTCCGATGAGCCCCTGTCAGACATCCTGCCGCCTGCTTGACACCTCTTCTTGGATCTCTTACAGACATCTCACACTCAACATCTCAAACCCACTCTTGGTTCTCTTTCTCAGACTATGTCAGATTTCTCCCAGCTGGGTAGAGGATGTCAGGACACACCCATCTCTACAGGTCAGAAACATTCTTATTACCTTGTTGTTCTTCCTTCAAACCTCAAATATGCCTCGGTCCCATGGCCTTCACCCCCAAAATGGAGCTCAGAGTGATCCACTTCTCCATACACCCACATCCCAGGCTGATACCAGAGTCTGTGGATGACTGAGTCCCTCTTATGTAATATTTGCATATAACCTGTCTGCATTACCCTGAATATCCTAACTCACCTCTGGGTTACTTACAAAGTGCTCAGTGCATATGATAGGCAAACAGTTGTGGTATTAAATTGTTTAGGCAATATCAGAAAAAGAAAAATCATACTACAGCAATCAAGTTCAGTGTCAGGGAGTGTACATACGTGCACTTCCCAGAGCTTACTGTGGAGGTCGGAGGACAACTCTAAGTAGTCAGATTTCTCAATTTGATGTGAGTTCCAGAGATTAAATTTAGGTCACCAGGATTTCACTGGGAGCACTTTTATCCACGGAGCCGTCTCATGGGCCTTAGCATTAAAAACGGTTTCTTCACTTGCCTACAGTCTTCTAGAGGCTACCTATTGATCCCTCAAATAAATTTAGGCTGCTCATGGCTACCCTTCTAACCCTTAAGCACACCACCCTAAAACATTTTGTCCATACTGGCGTACACTTACAAGTGGCCTGGAAGACCAGTGACTGGAGACCGGTGGGTTCAAGAGTCAGTTCTTGATGCTATAGACCGTGGGGAGAGAGGTAGAAATTTTCCTCAATGTATGTTGAAAACCGTTCTAGCCCACATTTGGGGGCTCAAGTGTTGCGAGCCGCACTGCCCCACGTTGGGAGCCAAAATTGCTGCGGCCCGAGCTGCCCCATGTTGGGGGCCAAAATGTCTTGGACCGCTCTGTCAGTGTTGGAACCCGCACTGCCAAAAGCCTTGGGGGCTAAACTGTTAGAGCCCGCACTGCCCCAAGCTGCTCCAGTCCTCGGGTCGGGGTTCAGCAAGAGAGAGAGTGAGGATGGACTCGAGGAATGGAGACCAGACAGAGTGTGATTCAACCCGTTATTCTTTAGTCTCTCTTCTTCTCTCCAAGTCCCTAGTCTTGAGTTACTAGTCTCTAGTTCCTAGTCCCTAGTGCCTCCAAGTTCCAAGTTACTTCTTCTAAGTGCTAAGTGCCTAATACCTAATGCCTAATAACTAACTCCAAGTTGTACTGCACTCTTCTGTCTGCTTCTCACCTTTTATATGTCTCACTTCTAAACTGCACCTCTAAGTCATGCCTTTAAGTCATGCCCCTTAGGCTTTGTCTCTAAATCTGATCTCTAAGTCATGCCCTTAAGTCACACACCTTTAAGTCTCACACACCCAAGGGAAAATCCTGGGTATCTAAACCAAGATGTTATCAGAGTGTGCTCAGCTGTTGTAGGCTGTTGTAATCAAGTCTCTTATCAGGGTATATGGCTCAAGGTGGCTGCAAGGATGATAGCCGCCTTCTGTCGGCTCCCCACAAATATTTATGTGTCTTGGAAAGGAAAGGCTTAAAGCCAAATACTAAAAATTATAAGGTTTGGTAAGAGTGGAGTTTTTTTCCTTACAACTCACCCTGAGGCTTCAAACTTACACACACACACACACACATCTCTATAGAAACAAAATGGAACCTGCTTAAAGGAAATATCCAATAAATAGTTTTACAACATCTTCAGGGAAATTATGGCTTTTCCTTGAGGGACAACCAATTCAACTCGTGTGGATTTGCTCTAATATTTATTTGCTGGCTGATCTAAGTAACCTATTACCTTCTTTTTTTTCATTATGAAATCTTGTGTTTATTTAGAAGGAATAGTACTGAGATACTCCCCACCCTCCACATCAGTTTAGCATCCACAGGGAATATTTTGTTAAATTCCACTTTCGTCCCCAGGGAACTCTTGTCTGCAGACATTTCCTTTCTCGAGATTCTCGGTTGCGACAAGGTTTTTATTTGAGTCTTCGAGGCTCTGTTCTTGTAACGTCCCCACACATTTCAGCATTAAGGTAATTTTATTTATCTTTGTGTTGACTAATCTCACGTCAACTTGGCACACAAACTAGAGTCTTCTGAAAGGAGGAAGACTCAACTGAAAAAGAAAAGCCTCCATAAGATCCGACTGTAGTACATTTTCTTTATCAGTGATCGTTGGGGAGGTCCTAGCCCATTGTGGATGGTACCATCTCTGGGATGGTGGTCCTGGGTTCTATAAGAAAGCAGGCTGAACAAGCCATGGGGAGTAAGCCTGTAAGTAACACCCCTCTATAGCCTCTGCATCAGCTCCTGCCTCCAGGTTTCTCCCCAGGCCAACCAGGCTAGCTAAGGGTCCCATGAGAAGTGGGAGCCACTGTGGGCCTCACCTCAACCTCTGGCCCCATAGCAATCTCTCTGCTCCCCCCAGCTGCGTTTTGTTCTGTGATTGAGCAGAATCATCTCATCCTACTTCAGGAAATGAAAGGGCTCCACGGCTCATGTTTCCCAGCCCACATGGACTTGCTTTCTTCTGGCGAGAGGAGCAACTCAGAATAGAACTGGCATACATAATGTAGGATCCGGGAAAAGGCTCTCTCTCTCTCTCTCTCTCTCTCTCTCTCTCTCTCTCTCTCTCTCTGTCTGTCTTTGTCTCTTCTTTCTCCAGGTATTTATACAAGAAAAATGTTGGAGCTTATCAATGGTCAGTGACCCAAGCTCATGTTTTAAGAAAGGACATATTTTTAACACACAACCTAAAGATGAAGAATTTTGTTGTCATTGTGTGCATGCATGTGTGTATGTGTGAATGTGTGTGTGCATGCATGTGTGTATGTGTGCATGCATGTATGTATGTGTGTATGTGTGCATGCATGTATGTATGTGTGTATGAGTGTGTGTATGTATGTGTGTGTATGTGTGTATGTGTGTGTATGTGTGTATGTGTGTGTGTATGTGTGTGTGTATGTGTGTATGTATGTGTGTGTATGTGTGTATGTGTGTGTATGTGTATGTGCATGCATGTGTGTGTGCATGCATGTGTGTATGTGTGTATGTGTGTATGTGTGTGTGTGTGTGTATGTGTGTGTATGTATGTATGTGTGTGTGCGTGCGTGTGTGTGTGCACGCATGTGTGTGTGCATGCATGTGTGTGTGTGTGTGTGTGTGTGTATACCTCCATCATTCTCTACCTTATTTCTTTAAGGCGGGATCTCTTAACTGAACCTGTAGCTAGGCTAGTATCCAATAAATCTCAGCAATCTTCCTGACCCTCACTTCCACAGCACTGAGTGACAGGGCCAGACAGCCACGCTTGACTTTTTGACTGGGCACTGGGGATTTGAACCCAGGTCCTCATGCTTGAGTAGCAAACTCTCATCTACTGAGTCATCCCTTGTTATTTTTGTTGGCCATACCAGAACACCTCTGAATGCTCCTTTCTGATGACTCTGCTTAAGGTACACATTTTATTGTAAAACCTCCAAATCACCACATTTTCAGCCCTATCATTTCACGCTCATGCTCCCTACAGAATTTGGAAAAACCTCCAATGGTTGAGCTAGAAAACCTTCATCCTGATACAGCCATGGGGTGATTGGTTTCCTTGGTTTTGATGAGTCCTGGTGCCTTTTGGAGGGTCTAGGAAGAATGCTAAATTTTGTTGCACCGGTGGGTTGTTTTTTTTTTTTTTTTTTTTATTTTTTTTAATGATAATGCTGAAATTACAGTATATTTCTTATGGTCATGGTGATCTGGAACAGCCTATTATAATAAAAAAATATGGTGAGTTGTATGGCAGAGATCCATCTCCCTATGACATAGGCAGCCATTGCTTTGGGGGACAATATGCCTGTTCAACATACATTTAAATTAATGGTTGTCATTGGCTAAATTGTTCACTGTGGTCCAAGGCGGTCCTGAAGGCACAGGTGCTAAGACTTCTCGTCCTCCATTAATTTAGTTTTCTGAATAAAAGTTAATGAACAGAAGAGAATTTCTACAAGAAGACCAGGTTAATACTACAACCAGAGCATGCTAGTCTGTGGGAAATATGCCTTAAACTCTTAGAATTTACGTGGGCCAAAATTCTGCTTCCCTTGAATTAATATTCAGGGGATTACCACTCTTCCCTCTTGTAAGTTCAAAGGAAGTATTTAGAATCCGGAGCTTTTTTTTTTTTTCAAACAGGCAAACTTGTGTCTCTGTTATTCACAGCTCTTTTTTTCCCCCCCCTCACTTTGCGCTGTGAATATTCTGATACGACACCCAGGCGCCTCCACGTCAGACGCTGAATCATTTTCCCCGTGTCAAATCGGTTTGCCAAATTGCTTTCTGATCATGGCTCTTCCTGCATGTGGCGGACTCCGCGCTCTGCGCGGATGTGAGTATGCCTTGACAGTTGCAAGCAAAGATGCATGGAAAAACGTGAACACATAAACACGCGTGACCACCGCGGGTCCACATAACAGAACATAAAGCACATCAAAGACCATGGTGAATACCGAATTATAAATGTTTATAGAAGGCATGGTGTGGATGTGAAATGGGCACCCTCCATTGTTTAACCACCCGGTCCCCAGTTGGTGGTGCTGTTTGGAGAGGCTTTGGAACTTTGGGACCTGTGGCCCAGCTAGTGGCAGTTGGTTGTCCTTGTTGGGCTGGGTAAGGGATGTCTGTTCCAGCGTTCTACTTTCTAGTTAGCCATGAGGTATACAAGCTACAGAACAAGATCTAGAGGTCATAGACTGAGCTACATCCTTGCTATGATAGACGGTAGCCCTTAAAACTCTGAGCCAAAATATATCCTTCCTTCCTTACGTCACTATGCCAAGTACCCTGTCATGACAATAAGAAAAAGAAAATAATATTGGGAACTATGTCTTTTCTACCTTGGGCTAACACATAACTTAGAAGCAAAATTCTATGTGACTATAGTCTTAAAAAAATAAAACCTTAGTGATTTGAACAGACTCGACGCAAATATTTGCAAGCCCTGAGGCAATTAAATATGTTATTTTCTTCAATAAAATGTTTGTATCCCAATTAAAATAGAACAACATAGTTGGATTTTTTTGAATTATTACATAAAGAAATTTAAGAGTTAAAAGGAGAAAGCCAAGAACTCAGAATTCCTGGTTATTAAAATATTATTCCCATTCAAACACTTCTCATTAGGAATTGATCATTATTGAATAAATGTACTGAAAAAAAAATCCCCACACATATACAAGAGGGTTTGTGCTTCTCCTTAGTGCTTGGTACCGTTTATCCTTTAACTTCAACTTAACACTTCTGTAACATCTTCCCCAACGTGCAACATGATTCCAAGCTAAACGATATTAAGTACAGTGGGAAAGCATTAGTTACGGAGGATGCTGCATTTGCATAATGTACTGCAATTTCATCTAATGGGAGGATATCTTAGTTCTCCAAATATTTCACAATGGATATTTTATGCTCACAAAACAACAGCTAACCTAGAGGCTATGGTGCAAACAGAAACATGCAACCAAATTACAGTGAGTATAATCTCCCCATTTGTTTCCTCAGTACACGGGATTTGATTGCTGGGTTCTTCCTGGGATGACGGCTCTTTTGTGTTTTTATTTCTATCTATAGACACTGAGATCTGTCCCTCCACCACGGCAGTGTTTTCTTAGGAGGGAGCTGCATTTCAGTGAACATAATTAAACCATCACCAACAGAACCTTCCGTTCGTCAGAGCTGAGAGCTACAGCTCTTGCTTGGTGGATACACAGCAGAGTCGTTTGCTTTCTGCTGCGGGGGGAAAGGCCAGTGAATATTTCATGAGCTCTCCTCGATTGGATTGTTTATTTCACAACAGTTAAAAGAGATACTTAATTTTTCTCAGCAGCTATTTTTTTTTTTTTTTTTTTTGTCATCGAGTTAGAGAAATAGATATTAAGGACAAAATTTGCATGGAGTGCTCAAAGCTGGCATTTTCTCGGAGCGGGGCTTACTGTGCGCATAAAAATAAATTTCATGGTGTTCTTCAGAAGATGCCCTTGGCATCTCCTGGGTTTTCTAAAGCTACATTCTGGTAATGTTCTGTGTCTAAGGTGTGGGGAGGCGGGGATTGTAATTTCATTGCTGTGGTTTGATACAATTTGGGTTTCATGCTATATTAAAAATGGACACTAGAGGGTGCTCTTTGATCTTCTTTTTCTCTGGCCTGGCAGCTGATGTTCAGAGCAACCCATGCTCTGAAAAATCCCCCAGTGTTCTAAGCAGGATAAAATCGCAGTGATATATGCGGTGCAGAAACACCCTAAGGTTTAGAAGGCAGTCAGAGGGGTTCTAACAGGGGTAGCTTCTTAATTAATTCAGAATTAGTAAGAAGCAATGCTTTGTATCCCAGCCCTGGTGGCTGTTATCTTTTGATAATTACTTAATTCCTTCGGTTGCGAGGAATTTTATTAGATTTCAAGCTCTTGCTAAATGTCAAACGATTCTAAAAATAGTTGGAATATTAGGCTATGTTAAATAATTAGTGCTCTCAAGCTCTTCCATGAGGATTTTGAGTAAAGCGCACACCTAGCGCTGGTTAAGAAACCAATTATAGAATCCCCAACTGTCACAGGTAGCAGCTCCGGGCTCCCCAGTGTCTCCCTGGGTACTGAATACCACCAGGGAGCTGTCCAACTGGCTTTGCTCTCTCCTTTCTGCTCTTGGATGAGCAGACTCTTTCCCTCTTCCGTGTTTGAGTATAAAGAAAAGATAAAGGGTTCTAGAATTATCTTTTCTGTTGGTTTTTGATAGGGTCTCACATGGCCTGGAATGGCCTTGAACACTTTAGGTTACAGAACACAGCTTTGAACTCCTGACTCCCCCGCCTCTGCTTTCCAGGGATTAGGGTAGTAGGGATGAACCGCCATTTCTGGCTTCTGAGTTATCTTAAAAACTCTCACATGGCTGGCTATGTTAATCAAGTGTCATTTTCTAACATAAGAATATTTGAGGGCCAGGAGGATGGCAAACTGTGTCTGTGTTATTCACAGCCTGACCACTGAATCTGATTCCTGGGATTCCAAAGGTTGGAGAAGAGACTCAGTGGGCACAAGTTGTCCTCTGATCCACATGTACAAGAGAAAACACATGGACAAATAAATAAATAAATATAAGACAGAAACCTAAAGAATCGTCAAAGAAGTGTATGTTCTCATTTTACAGGGAAGAAAACAAAGAAGAGATATTGGGGGCATTAAAGGATTCACATTTGGGGCAGAGCATGAGAAAAGTCAGAGCTGGATCCTGGTTTTCTATCTTTAGAGAAAAAAAGGCTAAAAGGCCTGTCTGTGCTGTCATTTGTGAGGGAGTATTTCTCAACTCAGAGAGACATGTTTGCCCTGAAGACAGCTTGAAAGCCATTGCTGCTGGTCTCTAGTTTCCCTTACAGGCTCAGGGCCAGTTTCAAACTTACGGGGTCTCCAAAAGTTAGTTAATGGTCACCCAGCTTGCGCTAGGCTCTAATAGAATGGGAACAGCAACCATGAAACTTCCAGGCAGAGAAGTGATGAAGGCGGAGTGGTGGGAGGGGCATGACTCTGCATGCCCTTGTCCCTTGAAGCCACACATTCAACTGGCAGCATCAAAAAATAGTGACACCACTGTCAATCTTCATTCCAGGAGGCCGGCAAACAGCAGAGCCCACAGACATGAACAAGAAGCAAGTCTGTGCAGCCTAAGAGAGACCTTTGAGACCTTGGGGTCTCGTATAGTGGCACCATAGTGTGGCTTACTTGTGATGACATACAAGTGAAGGATGTCAGACAAGCGAGAAAGTCAAATGCCAGCTGCAAAACCATGGCCAAAGAACCAATTTATTTTATGTTCCATATGTATGATGGCATGCGTGTGCATGGTCACACGCATATGATTGCATATGTGTGTGCACCTTGGTGTGCAGGCACTGGAGGACCAGAGTTGATGTCAGATGTCTTTCTATCACTCTCCAGTTTATTCCTGAGTCAGCCTCTTTCAAATGAACCCACTGATCAGATACATTTGCTAGTTAGTCATCTTGCCCCAGGGATCATGCCTCTGCCTCCCAACGTTGAGATTGCAGTGAGCCAACACACATTTCCAGCCTTCACATGGACACTGAATTCGGGTCCCCAAACCCAAACACATACTTTAAAAGCTGAAACAAAACCAAAACAAATCAAAACACAGTTTTAAATTCGGTAACGTCTAATGACATCGATATGAGATATATTACTAAGTAGTATTTACTATCCTTCTTGGATATTTTTGTTCAAACTTTATCTAAGAAACTCAATGAGGCATCATTATGCTTGACCCATCTGATTGGAAAGCCCCAGGCTTCTCTGAGGTGGATGGAAGAGACACAACAGCTTGTCTGAGTCTTCTGGTCTCAAGCAGCGAGGAGGAAACAGAGAACACACAGCCACCATCGGTTTCCATCACAACAAGGATGAATATTGAGAGTTGGCTCATACCGATAGCTTTGAATCCTTTCTCACATTCGGTATTGTCCCCAGTGACTCTAAGATGCTCAAACTGAAGCACACACTTATTACCTCCGTCTCTCCCCAGCCTTCTCCTAGCTCCTGGGCACATGCAAATGCTCAAACCCACTAGAACTTTCTGATTCTCCCAATAGGGGCAGTTCAAGGGCAGCCTCTGTCTATATCTCATTTTCTCAGCTCAGTGGCAGAGAGATGCAGGTCTGCCTTTGACAGGTAAAATAGCAGCTACTGCTTGGGGCAGACAAGTTCCCAGACAAGAAAAAAAAAATTAAAGTGCCACCTGTTTGAATCCAAGATAACTTCAAAACAAGCTTACAATATGGTCTACTGTGTTTCCAACCTGAGAAAGGAAGGGAATCTAAGGAAAGATTTAGCAGGCCATACATCTTATAGTTAATTAATTACAGTCTATGTTTATTTGGCACTTACAAAAGAGGATGTTGCCTGCTTCTCTTCCACAGAGAACCTCTCCTTTATGCTCTGAGGAGGCCCTGTGAGCACGTACCAGCAAGGACGCCACACATACATGGAAGCGCTGACTGACCACGGCCACCTACCCTAGTGGCCGCAGCTCTTTCCTTTCTGCTTTCAAGCCTACCGTGCTGCTAGTTTATGTATAGAACTCAACATCAATAGGAGTGAATCCAGCCAGCAAATAACGAGAATACTTGAACACAAAGTTTATTTAAAGATAAAACACATTAAAAAGTATTTGGTTGATCTGTAAAAAGTGGAAGAACTGGGCTTTGAGGGTCGGGATGGGCTGGGTGATGTTCTCCAGGTCTGCAAACATTAACTCCAGTGACTGAAGTTGCCATGGTAAGGTGGAGGCCACAGCAGGAGGGGGAGGAGCTAAGCATGAGCTGAGAGCAGTATTGGAGAGGGCTCCACAGGGTCGCAGCTTTTAATTCAAAGTCACTGCGATAGCCTTGTCTGTAACCACGGGCGATCCAGAAACAGCACAGGACAGACTGACTTTTCTGACCAGATTTCCCATCAGACTGCTGTAACCAGAGCTTTCCCTTACTGGCTTTTGGCCTGAACCAAGGTTCCCAGTGCCAGCTGTTTGGCATTTAGGGTAAAAGCATGCTCTCCTCCCGTTGGCTTTCAGAAGCCACTACTGCTTACTGTGGAAGAGGAGCCGGGCATGTTGGTGTCCTCCAGATCTGACTGCTGGAGAAAGGTGGTATGAGTTTGAGAGGATGTTTTGACTTGGGGACACACACTTTTATACCTACAGGGACTGAAGGAAGCACCCTGAGTTCATTATGAGGTTGCACCTGATTTATACACAAAGTGCCACAGTGAAATCTGGGTCATGATGAGAAGAAGTGTCCAGACTTGAAGTCCCACTGAAGAGTTAGAGGCTGTGGACAGAACAGAGCAGACCCAGGTCATGTCAGTTCAACAGGGTTCCAACCTAGCGAGCAGCACTCACAAACAAGGGAATTTCTCAGGGAAAGGGAGAAATTCAAATGGCCCAGATTAACAAAGCAAAAAAGCAAATTAATCCAACCTTTAAGAGAGCCCTATGCACCTCAGAAAGAGATCTGGGAAATCAGGTGCCGAAGTGATTGGCTTTCTGTCTGCTTGGTTCTATTTTCTGGAGCTCATGGGTCCTCCTGCCTCAACCTTCTAATGGCTGGGATTGCAGGTATGTCCCACCATGTCCAACTAATACTACCAACCTAGCACAAGAGGACTTGGGATTTATGGCCAACATAGCCTTTAAATTACTAAATCAATTTTGTCTTAATTGCCCACTTCTTTTAGATGAAAGACCAGGGACCCAAGAAGGTTTTGTTTTTTTTTTTTTTCGTGGTTACTGGGGCTGCTTTGGTGTTTCCCTCTCTTTCTGGGATTCTCTGGGATCTCCACAGGCAAGAAGCTAACTGGGCTCCAGTGAGCTTCTTCTTGTGGGTAGGTAAGGAGCTTCCTTGGTCACTTAGCTGCCTGTCCCTTTCAGGAGAAACCCACCTCTGCAGCTCCTTCCGTCTTCTTGCAGGGATCCGGTCACACAGCTGCACAGAGGCCCGTCGACTCGGCTGGTACAGATCTGCTCACAGCCGCCATTGTCTTCACACCAGTCCAGCCCTGAAAATGGGGATGTGGGAGACTTACTGACAGAAATAGCAAGGCTGCAGCCCGTGATCAAGGCGGAGGAGGGGCTTCAAAGAGAGGGAAGAAGAAAGAGTTATCAAAAGCCAATGAAAAGGTTTTTCTGGAAGACACAGGCAGTCAGCTCATACCCACGTCTCTCGTGACTCCGCCTCATGATGGATGCACATCACAAGGGAGGCACACTTGAGCCCCGAACTCCCACTGTCTTGGTAATCTATAGTGTGTTTTGAGGAACATACATACTTTTTCTCCTAATGGGTCCCACTGAAATGATCTGTTCTTTGTGCTCTTTTGAATAATCTGTGGCGATCCTGGAATTTTGTGGGCAATTCTGAAAGACAGAACACCAGAGGGAGATTTCACACAATTAAGCTGATAACTTATTCCCCACCATGTTTCCACCTCCAAGAGAGACAGCGGCTTCGGCCTCCAGCGTTATTGCTGCTCAGATTAATTAGAACCAATGCATTCTTGATCATCCAGCCCATTGGGACTCTGGGCTTTATGTCAAGCAGAATTAAATATACTCTCCACACTAGAATGAGATTCAAAGAGGCTGGCTCTATGCTCAGGAATGAAAACTGTTGGATCTCCTCTGATACTAATGTATGCGGCACCATCTGTAAGTAGCTCTGGTCATAATTCACATCTTGCTTCTGTAAACATGGTGTAAGCATCAAGATGGACTTCAAAAGACTAGAAATGAGACTTTAGGGCAATACAATCCCGAGGACATAGCCACTCATGATGAGGACGTCAGTCTGGCATAGAGGAGACGACAGCTTCAGCCGTCCGCAGCCCCACCCAGTTCCAGACTATCAGACCCTAGTGCAAAGCTGATTAACTGTGAGTATGTGAATACATAGTACTTCGAGTTTGAGAGCCAACATAGCACAGGCTATTTAATTCAGCACGCATGACTCAGTATACCCCTTGAGACTATTGTGATGCCCCTTACCTGAGCCAATCTTATCTGTTCAGGGTATAGACATTCTTGGAGACATTTTCAAGGTGTTCCAACAGTAGAACAAACATCACTGGCATTCAGAGGCCCATAATGCTGTTATGTTAGCATCTACACTGCACAGCTCAGCTCTCCTACCCACTTACTCCATCCGAGACACCAGTGGCTCCACGGTGCATTGTCTAGTGTGAAGTCAACGGCCTTGTGGCATGTCAGAGACTGACTACCTGGGCATCATTCCACTATACTCCCTTCTCCAAATACGACCACCCACCCCCAAGTGAGTTTGGAGGACGCCATTGTGGACGACTGGTGTCCACAGTCACCATGGAGGGGCAAGAGCAAGGCTGGGCGCTTGGCTTTTTCACACTTACAATCTTGCAAGAATATTTCTCTGAGTCACAGAGGGACACTGCGCAGTGGAGATGAACTTCATCGTAGTCTCCGATGAATTTGAAGACGGTGACATGGAAACGACAGGTTAGGGACACTCCGTTCTCCTCAATGCCAATGGTGTTGTCTTTGATGTTCTGACACCTATTCGAGGAAGGAAAAATCGATGGAATCCTAGCCTTCTTTTTATTCTCTTAGAGGCTAACCCTCGCCTTCAGATCAAGTGTCTACATTTCACATGGAACCGCTGTAAACGCTAAAAGCGACTTCGCCTTCGGAAGTGACCTCTGGATGACTTCGGTGCACTCTTTACTATCACCCCCTCCAATTTTCGACGTTTGTGTAGGGACATCAGCTGCCACCTTGAATTGTTATCCGAACTGCTACTGCCAATGAGATGTCTGTGGGGACCACTCTCAATTTCCCCACACTTCAGGATCCCAGCCCGCCCCCTCACCGCGCTGTGTTCTACAGAGGACGATTTAACAGACACATGTCCTACGTCCTCAGTTCTCCTCAGTTAATTATCGGAGTTGGCAGGGGCCCTGATTCAGACCCCGTGGGGACTCTTCCCACACTAAAGTAGGAAGGAGCTGGAGAAAAGGCGGAGCAGGATGGATATGTCCCAGGGATTGTTTTGGTGGAGGGGAACCACCTCTTTCCCACCTCCCTGCCTTCCTGTCATCTAGCCAATACTCGGTTCCCACCAGCAGCAAATCCCCCAGGTTGGTTGTTTTGCTTTGACAACCATTTAAAACTTCTCCACTGTAGTCTCCTTTGTTCATATTTTCTCACCATGCTTTCCCCACTGGAAGACCTTTCTGTTCTGCTTTCTTGGGCTCCGATCAATAGCATCTACCTCCATATAAATATCGCTTATAGTCACGTCCAAACCAGGCACAAGTAACATTTCCTAGATTTGACAACTGCACCCTGCCGAGTTTCTTCAGTCTAGGAATCAAGTCGTAATCACCACTGTGGCTCCAGCCCACTACACTGCATATTTGAAAATCATTTCTGGATAGATGAGTGAGGGAAGGAAGGAAAAAAGGAAGGAAGGGAGGGAGGGAGGGAGGGAGGGAGGGAGGAAGGAAGGAAGGAAGGAAGGAAGGAAGGAAGGAAGGAAGGAGCTGTGGCCACTATGAGTCCACGGAAACCGAAAGACTTTTTACGTGATAATGATTTTAAAAGGTGCCTCTTTTTCTGTTTGTTTTTTTTTTTTTTCCCCCAAGCCCACAGGATTAAATAGCTCAGCAATAAGGAAAATTAAAAATTGAAGTTATCCTTCAGCATTCCCACACCTATTAGTTTTTGTAATTAGACAAAACCCAACTTGCTTCTCAAAGCAATAGTCTCTTAAACACTTTGAAAGGAAAAACTAAGCGTGCCAGCTTCCCTCGTCATTATTATTCATTTGGAGGGGCTAAATCAGCTCAAAGATTTTTCAGTCTCCCAATCTTCATAGGGACCTTCCCTCTTTAGCCAGGCCCCCACCTCTCTCTCATGTGGATGACATAAAGTTTAGCTATCAGACAATCCAGCAACAGAGCTGAAGAGAGCAGAGATACCTGTCTGGATGCCTTTCTTAAAGCGAGCAAACAAGCCAAGTGCATTGATTGACACTTGTCCTTTTCCTGTCTGGGCACTGGAACAGAAGGGAGACATTGCCTGGGTCCCCAGATTACTGGGCTGGTGGCAGAAGCTGGTATTGCCTCTGCCCTCCACATAGCTGGGGAGGGACAACTGCCCCCCCCCCACACACACACCCTCCGTGTGTGAGGGGCTCCATTTTGCTGCGTATTGCTTCATCTCGGCATGCTCTCCCATGGGTTCATGGTGGGAGGGGGACAAGACGCACACACCTCTAGTAAAGGTTAGAAGAACTGATGGATTCTAGTTCTCTCTGAGGATGAAGTAATTTCCCACATAACAACGGTTTAATTTGAAGGCCTTTATTTAGACAGACCCAGGGGTAAGCTGAGATTTATGAACACGATTGCTGGCTTGCTCTCCCTCACTGGGTCAAGCCCATTAAATACTATTTTTAAAATGCTAAATACCACCTCGTCCTTCAAAGGAGACCCGAACATTGTCATTTGGGTTGGTAGCTGTAGAACGGCTCATGTCTTAGGTCTTTTATTTTGATACAAGAATTTTGGAAGGGGAGGAGAGAAAATGGCTTTGTTAATACCATCTTCAAGGACTGAGGTAGTTTCCAAGTGTCTCCTCCCTCTGCCTCTTGGAGGGCTGACCATGTATTCAGAAGGATGAAGGCTTTAGTGAAATCGTTGCTGAGAAACTCCATAACACACCTGGATGGTGTGCCAGATGTCACCGGGGCATTTAGGTCACTTCTCTGTCTCTTGCTGTTTGATAGCCTTAGGTGATCTCCGCCTAGCTTCTCTGAGGTTGTGTCATCAACAAAGCAGTGGCTATTCATAACTTTCCTGGAGCCATGCCCCTCTTCTCTCAGAGCACATATTCCCTTTCCTGCACCCACAAAGCTCACAGCAGCATCTGGAGCATCACTGGTCAATCACAGAGGAAGATGCGACCAGAAAAGTTCAATGGTGACTTCTCCCAGCAAGGGTGATTGATCCAAGATGGATGAATCACCTGCCCTTCCTGGGGGTCTGAACTCAGATTACATGTGCTCTGTTCTTAGTGATAATCAGGCCCGAGTGTAAGGCCAGTATTGACAGCAGCTGACTAGGCACTTCAGTGACCTAGAGGGACAGATGAATAAAGGCAGAACAGGAAAGCTTGGCATCTCCGAGAATCCAGACATCCCTGAAATTCACCCACATTTGTGATTGAGTTTGGGACCGACAGCTACATCCCTTTTAAATTTTCATATAAGTTTAATAACATTGGCTTCTACCAGTTACGATAGAAAACAAACAAACAAACAGACTCTGACTAATGTAGCCATCCAAATTAAGAAGCCTTGAACTGGGTGACAAAACCATCGGAGAGTCAGATAGATGAGGGTGATGTGCTCATCATTAGTACACCCTTCTGCTGTTGTACTAAAATGTCACTGCTTTCCACGTTTAAGGCAAGTACACTTCTTTGCATATGTATGCCATGATAGTAAAACAAATTATTAGAAAATGTGTTAGCGTGTGGGTAAATTGCCTGCAATGTTTTTATTCATTCTTGTTGTTTAGTCTTCTCATTCATTAGTTGAATAAATTTCAGTGTGCAAGCATCTTTCAGGAAATAGATGAGGGGGTCGGCATATGATAACGGGTATAAAAAAGATTGATGAGCCTAAGAAACTCATCAATGCCCAGCCCCACTTTCTACAGTTTTGGTTATTTACATTCAAGCCCAGTGTCAGACGGAAAAAACTCAGAAATAATTTATCAGGTTTGAAATTGTATGCTGTTCCTATGATCTCGTGAAGCCCTGCTCCAGCCAGCCAGGAGGTAAGCCATTCCTTTGTCTAACCTGTCTGCCCTGTATATGTTACTTACCCACTAGTCACGCAGTAGCTGTCTCAGATACTCCTCATATCGACTGTTGAGTGCGCTAGCAATCTGGACATAGTAGCCTGAAGCTGAGTCCCAGGACTGACATCATCCACCTAGCTCCTCCCATCGTGTCAGCACCGTGTCCCTCAAATCATCTCCATAAGATGCACTGTAGTAAGATGTCTTGACAGAGACTATGCTCACACGGGCTTTTATTAGACTATATTGTTTCAATAGCTCCGTTTAATTATTGGTTATGATTATTTGAGTTTTTTTGTGGTTTTTTGGTGGTTATGATTATTAATCCCTTATCGTGCCTAGTTTACAAGTTAAACTTTATTATGTAAATAGTATGTATACACAGGAGAAAATGTAGGTTGTTCAGAACTATCTACGGCTGCAGGGTAGTCACTGGGAGTCTTGGAATGTGTCCCCTCTCAGATAAGGGGAACCAGAGTATTCTAATTTCTTTTGCTGTTGTTTCCTACATTACTGCTGTTGTTTGTTGTTGGTACTGGGAGCTTATCCCAGAGCCTTAGCACATGCTGGGAGAGAGCTCTGCCACTCAGCTCTCTCCCTAGTCCCCTCATTCTTTTTCTTCTTCCCACATCTGGCCCAATCCTTGACCTTCAGCTACTCCCACTAGACCTTTCATTTTTGGAATACCAGATTCCTCTCCAGTTGACGGTTGAAGCAGGCAGGACAGAATCCCTTCTTTAAAGCATCATATGGTAAGTGACCTATGACAGGGGATCTGCCACTAACTTTCGTGACTTTAGACAAGTTGCTGGATCGTATACAGTCTACCTCCCAGGGTATCAGAATGAGATAAATCTGCCGATACAAAAGGCTGATTCTTTGTGTGTCAACAAAGGTTAATGCCCATTCCCACTTTTTTTTTTTTTTTTTTTTTTTTTTTTTTTTTTTTTTTTTTTTTTTTAGTATAGAATGGAGTTCATTAAGGGCATGGAGAGGGGAGTTAAGAGGGTAGTAGGGGCAGAGAAAAGCAGAGAGAGAGAGAGAGAGAGAGACAGAGAGAGAGACAGAGAGAGAGACAGAGAGAGAGAGAGAGACAGAGAGAGACAGAGAGAGAGAGAGGAGGAGAATGGGGAAGGGGCGCTGGGACAGAGTGGGAGCAAGAAGGCAAGAGGCCAAGAGATCAAGAGCCCATTCCCAAAAAAGACAATTCGGAAAATGTTACACTAAAGGTTGAGAGTCTACTGTCAATGGCGAGGTTGCCATGGCCACTTACCCTCCTTCGATGATGAAGTACCGAAGCTTGTCATTGCTGTCTCGGGAGGGGGTGGCGTAGCATTTGTTGAGTGTGAGGATCAAGTGCGTGGAGTCGGCTCCAACCACAAAGACCCCCACATAGAGCACGTCCCGAGTCGTCAGCACTACTTCCCCCTGGCGGTAAGGGTGTTTGTAGGAAGCATTTTTATAGAGTGCCATCTTGGTGGTGAAGCTGCCCTCCTGTGTTGGCACTGTCAGGTTGATGACACTAACAAAGGAAGAATCATATATAAGACAAGGAACCAAAACAATAAATAAAATAAAATAAAATTGAAAAAAAAATCACAATGTTATTTATTCAATTAACTGCCGTTTTTCAAGCTACAGTGTAGAGAGAAGATATAGCATGCAGTCCTCAAGTCTAAGGCTGCCTTATCTAATTTGGTCCCTACATGGGGCAATTTACATTTAAATGAAATTAAATAAAATTAAAAAAAATTCAATTTATCAGTCCCCTGAGCCAAATTTCAAACACTCATTGGTCACAGGTAGTTACTGTATCACATAATTCAGAAACCAAACCTTCTGGTCATTAGCCTGGAGCATTTTGTTTCCAGAAACATGAATTGTATTTTCCCCGCTGCTTCAAAGACAGATGCTAGCTATTCTGAGGCTGCTAACCTTAGCTGTCAAGAAGAGAGAAAGCAGGAGAGCGGCCCATGAAATTCTTTACCTTAGCATAGGCTTCACGACAGAGTCTAAGGAGATCTTGATATCTAGCTCGTAAGCGCATGAAAATTCCACATTGATCGTGCGGTCCCTTGTGATGATATTGCCGGTGTTGTTGGCACTTTCGATCCAGATTGTGTTTTTATACATGATATGAGTGCCATTGGACTGAAGATCAAGGGGAGGTCAGAAATCATTAAACACGGAAGTATGCGGTTAGCATTTAAAATCCATCTCCCGGAATTATAGAGAAATGGCTTCGTTCCATACCAAACCCAGAGGCTAGAATACATCAGCATGGAACCAGCCTCCGTACCAACTCAGGGAAAGAAGTGTTGCCACAGATATGAGCAGTGCCCTTCAGACGATAACCTTGAATACCCAAAGAGGACAGATTTTGTGTCCCTCTGAATTCCAACTACAATCAGACATCTGCTGGAACTTGGGCCAGAGAAGGCATGAGATGCCGGCAATGCCAGGCGAGCATAAACTGAATCCAAAAATTCATTTTCAGTCTTTAACTTGAAATCTCCCTTCTAACAAACCTTTTACCAGATACATGGACAAGTACCAACTGAACGATTGAGTTTCACCTTTATCAATTCTCCCTCTGAGAAGAGTACTAATGAACACAGGTGTAGTCTTTATTACATTCCAGGAAGGGACAAGATGCTTAACTGAATCAAATCCTGGAAACGGTGACCTTGGGGTCTTTTGGTATTTATACATCCAACTCTTTTCTTCACCTAATACCCATAGGACCTAAAATAGCTGGGTGAGGCCCTACTTACCTAGGAAGATACTAGAAGCATAAGAGAGCGGGCCGAAGTCTTACAATAGAGAACAAAGGACGGCAGTGGGCATTGCAAACCAACGAAGCAGATGTACCACTTAGAATGCTTTTTTGTTCACTCAACCACTCAGCCCCAAATGATGATTGGCCTTCCTGCCTTTGATCTTTTCATATTCTTTCTCTTTCTCTGCCATTCATCAGTGAGTGTACTTCTAAGCAGACTACCCTGGCTTTAAGGATGATCAATGCACAACTCTAATACCCGAGCCCAGCGCTCCTTCCGGGGCCCCTCTTCTCACCTGCACGACGTTCCCACAGTTCCCTTTGGTGTTGTTGATCTGAAAGGAGATAAAATCCTCGCCCTCGATGCCAGAGCACTGTCTGTCATTGATTCTCACACCCTCTCTCTCAAAGCCCAGCTGGAAGAGCTTGCACTTAGATATGGACACTTCCATCTGGGCTGCCTTGCAGGTCACCTCTGCGTCGATGATGTCATGGGAATCTGTGGAAAGAGGGGGACAAGCCTGTCAGCGGGAGAGTGTCATCTTGCTGGAGGGGTGAGCTGGGCCACCCATGGCCATGTTTCTTTAGAGGCAGGAAACAAATCTCCACTCAGAGGCTGCAAGCATTTCTAATTAAGCTTTGATGGCACCAAATGAGTACATGAATTCATTCAAAGCAATAACTTGGGCGCTGGCGGAGGTTTATTAAAAAGATAAAATGTTAATAAAGTACCTTTTGTCTTTTCTGGAGAAACCCAGGCCTTCCTCCCACACACGCTGGTGGCAGGTACTTTTGTGTAAGTGACACACAGAACCTGTCACAATGTGGTCTAGCTGGGGACCAGATGCCCCAGGAAGATCTGGCCCGACCCTACCACACCCACCCTGGCTGAGCCCAGCTCATGAGAACTTAGTGAGTCCTGGTGAACACCAGCTGAGGCCTCATTCTCTGTAATAAGCACTATAGAAATAAAGAAAACTATTTTCATGTGCCTAGATGAGGTACATTGTCCCCTCCTGTGAGACATTCTAGTCCATTGAGCTTTTGTCATAAGTGATGCTAATTTTAGTATATGATTATGGGCTACTTGGTTTGGAAAGGGTCATGGAGCCAAAAGACAGGGCCCTTCCCCTTTAAGCTGACGTCCAATTGGGCTGAGCTGAAGGCAATGCCATGTCTAACCCTGGGGGAGCTAAGGTTAGGAACAAGAGAAGTGCGAGGTAGCCGCTGTTCACGTCAAACATTTCAGCTCTGTCTCTAGGAACAAAAATCTTCGGGCCAGATAAAGCTGGCTTGAAGTCAGTCTTAAGGCACCTGGCACTCTCCTCCCATCTCCTTCTTGTTGGTGTCAAAGCACTTTGCTTATCTGGGAGTCAGAAAGACCACTTCGGGTCTCTCTGATGTTGCTTGACCTCACGTGGGACTGTTTGATTCTATTCACATTTGTGTGTTTTAGTCTACTGAAGAAAATGATGTAGCTACTCCAAGATGAACACCAGCCTACGCTGAGGCTGCCCAGTTGTTTCCTGGCTCTTGAAAGCTTTGCTTTTGGGTTTCTAACAGAGTGGGGATCGTACACAGCTCCTTCTCTGGCACCTCCCTCAATAAGCTTCCTCCCAATGGGCCTCCTGAGTGGAGATGCACTAGTCACTCACTGTTTCCATAGGGGGGCGGCTCAATGCAGCCACATAATTCTCCTCCGTTGTCCAGCTCGCAGGTCCTGTTGGGACAGTCCGCCCCCACACAGGGGTCTTCAACCACTCCTGCTAAAAAGGAAAACACGGAAACACACTCAGTTTGATTTTCACACCTACACACAGTGGCACCGGGTTACACTCGATTTGGCACAGTTCACTTGGGAATGGTCAGGTAGGCTCCTGCAAGCTGACAGACAGTGTGACCTCTAAACCCTAATGACCAGTAGTGATAATTGGGCGTTTCCTATGGCTCTGCCCTATGCTTCGAACTTTAACTGAATTAGCATGATTGCCTCTCACAAATGCTTCCCAAGATGAGAAACTCAGTTCCACAGCTAAAACCTGCCCAAGGCCATCCAGGAAGGCACGTTGTAGAAATAAAATACAGACCTTTATCTACCAAGTAATTCTGTAATTTCTGCACCTACCCTACCACATCACAGTTAATGTGCCCAACACACGACATTGTATCTAACATGTTTTGTATATAATTACTTGAATTTTCGGTATTTATAGACAAGTCACACTCAAATGATTCATGTTTCCAGCACCCAGGCATCTCAATATTTGTTAATAACAGAATTAATTTGTTAATGACGGATTACAAATATTTGTTAATAACAAAAACTTAGGACTGCTAAGATCTCAGAGGGGGTCTTCCTATTGAGACTTTTATTATTATTATTATTATTATTATTATTATTATTATTATTATTCATGGTGCGCCTTCCCTATAAATATCTACTTAACTTTATAAATTAGGCATATCATATATAATTCTCTGATTCAATCAACAGTACCATTTTGCTGAAAGGAAAAAAAGAATAGAGGTAACGTGTAAGCTTCGAGGATGTAAAACACCATTGTGTTGTCATGAACAGTTTTCCTGGGACAGATGACTCTTCCTGCAAGAGATTCAACACTATTGGATACTCAGTAACCAAGAACATTCCCTCAGACTGGTTCTCAACTTTCCTAACCCGTCAACCTTTTAATACAGTTCCTCATGTTGTCATGACTCCCCCAAACCATAAAATTATTTCACTGCCTCTTCATAACTGCACTTTGCGACTGTTATGAATCGTAACATAAATATCTCATATGCAGGATATCTAATATGTGACCCTCCCAAAGGTGCCCCAACCCACAGGTTGAGAACTGTGGCTTGAAGAGATTCATTTCTTTACCGGGTGACTCTCCTTCCATCCAAGAGAGAACACGCTGTAGCCTTTTTGCTAAGGAAACACTTGCTTGTCATGAGCCAAGGTTTCGTCGAGAGTTTTTATGGGGCTTCGAAAGGTCACACAGGTTACTTACAAGAAACAAGATCAGAAGATCAACCGTATATGATGTAGTGATTAATAGCAAGACACTGGGTGCTTTAAAACTACTAAGCAAGTATATTTTTTCAATGATTTCACCGTAGACACATACAAAAGCAAGGTTAATAACAAAACTCAGGGGCTGGAGAGATAGCTCAACAGTTGAGGGCGTTTGCTGCTCTTTCAGGGGACCAGGTTTGCTTCTCAGAACCCATATGATTGCTCACAACGGTCTGAAACCCTAGGTGGGGAGAATTCCGTTCACTCTTATGTCTTCTTTAGACACCAGACACACACGTGGTGCGCATAAATATATACAGATAAATACTCACACGTAAGATAAAAATAAAGAACTCTTTTTAAAAATGCAGCCTTTACTACCCACACCTTGTTCAACGTGGCTGTTGAGCACGTATAGTGAGTAACTAATTGTCCATGGTGAGGGTACAGAAATGGTTCTGACTCATGCCATAATTTCTAGAAAGACGAATGAGATAAGCCATTGGCATCATTTAAATATATTTATTTTTGAAAAGGCTTTCCTTTAAAAAAAAGATTTATTTATTTATTTATGTATTTATTTATTTTATGTATATGAGTACACCGTCCCTGTCTTCAGACACACCAGAAGAGGGCATCGGATCCCATTACAGATGGTTGTGAGCCACCATGTGGTTGCTGGGAATTGAACTCAGGACCTGTGGGAGAGCAGCCAGTGCTCTTAAGCACTGAACCATCTTTCCAGCCCCAGGCTTCCTGATCTTAAGACCCTTTCACTACTCACGCAATGAGTTCCTTGTGTGGCACAGGAAGAACACAGAGGGCCGTCAGCAAGCGGTGTCAGAGCTAATACAATAGACAGTGGCCAAAGAGGGCGGAAACTGTGAAGAGTTTAAGGCCCATGGGAAGAGTGCATCCCAAAATATGGAAGTCCATTTCTCATTTGACACACAAGGTATAAATACCCTCTGACAGAAAAGCGTGTGTGTGTATGTGTGTGTGTGTGTGTGTACAGATATATCGAGACAGATTTCACAAGTTCAAACACTTGACTTTAACATTCTTTAAGATGTGTTTCTTATGAACACAGCAGAGTAAAATATTAGTTACCAAGCAGATTTCCAACAGACTAGTAATTTTCTTAACAGTTTTCGAAATTACCAAATGTATATTAGAATCAACTACACCATTTATCCTGTTTAGGTTCTGAACTGAGTGTCCGTCCACACTTAATGATATTTACTCTATGGATTCACCAGTGTGTATCTGTGGTTTGGGAATGATCCTGGACACACACTGGCTCTTAGATGCACACAGGACTGGTAGTGTCTGTCTAGCTACAGACACATTCTGTCGGTCACACTATCATACTGTACGGGCACACATATACATAGTACCCACTTATATGTGTCGCCTATACATTAAATTTAATTCACTTATTTAACTGACACATTAAAAAGGTAAACACATTGCATAGTGGAAATACTATATGCACTGAAGTTTCTCAGTGCAGAAAGCAGTGCATGAACTACAAGTTCTTACTTCATCTAGTTTAACGTATGGACCCTATAGACATCCACCCACAGCCTCCTTTGAAGCCAGGTGGAGCCAGCTCAATCCAGCTCCTCTGGCCACTTGCAATTTCCCTTTTTGATATAGAAGTCATGGTGGAGCTGAGTTGAGAAGTAAAGCAGCCAGGAGTCCCAGGCTAACTATGTCCTTCCACGAAGTCAGTTAACAGATGCTTCCCAGAGCCAGAGGCTCTCATTAGCTTGCTCTTCAGATTCTGTCACTGGACAAGGGCTACAGGTGGGTCGGGCTCCCCTGGAAACGCCCCCTCTTTGAATCTCAGGGACAGGTTACAGCCCTCCCCCCTCCACCCCATGGAGCAGATGGGTAAGTAAATATGGGGTGGACCTGGCCTCAGACAATGCTACCCTCTACGGCACCCACAGAAATAAAAGAATTCTCTTACAGCAATTCTCTTTCTCAATCCACTCAGTGCTGAGGATGCCAAAGGAGCGGCAGGCCTCCCCGTAGGCAGCCAGGGAGCCACACAGCTGGAACTTCTTGTGGTTGTAGCAGCCGTCCAGGTAGCAGGACTCATAGAAGGGGAGAGGATCAAGGAGCCCGTAGCAGGGCTGAAAGAAGCCCTTCATGTCGGTGAGCTTCAGGCAGTAACCGTCACCCTGCATGGCCTGGATGTGGACATTGTCACACGTGGCTGCGTATTGTGAGAATTGGAGCTCGTTGCAGCTGGGGGCGAGAGGTCTGGTCAGAATAAGTGAAGCAAAACAACAGCCATCTGAGATCCCCCGTAGAAGGTAGAACCACATCTGTCGTACCTGTTGGGCTAGCCCTGAAGTTTATGTAATATGCAGGTATCAATGCTAACTAGAAACATGACCTTAGGAAAGCCAAGTCTCTATCCACTTAAAAATGTCGGACAATGTCTATTGTTCATCACTGGGACAGAGTGCAGATAAAATACCAGAATGGACTAGCAGCCAAAGTGCCACATACCAACAGGTATAATATAACAGCCATTCCTACTTCAATATACTTCATTGATATCATCGACAGCATAACCATTAACAGCATATTACCGGAATAACAATAACGATGCCGGTGGAATTAAAGGCCCTCAAGGAAACCCGGAAGCTTCTAACCAGCTCCAATTTAGCTGAGATCAAAAGCAAAACTTTTGCAAGATTTGCTGTGGGCAGTTGACAAGAGTTCACAGACGGAAAAAGGGAAGAAAGGCAGGAGGAAAACAAAATGATATGAAAACAGAAACGCGGGCGCCTCTGGGAGACTTGAAACTTGCTCATTGGTGGGAAACCCAGAATGGCTTAAATGTCCTGAGAACAGCTGTTCTACCTGTGAGTCACTGAGTGGGGCTGAGGGAGGCAGCTCCAAATTAGGAGTTGGGGGATCTAGTCCTGACTTGGTACTCACAAGAGCTCCTTGCAGACAAGCCACTTAGGATGTTTTTCCAAGTAAAGGAAGATACCCAACAAGATGCTGAGGTCCTTCCCTGTTCTGGGTCGTCTCTGATTCACAGACTAATCTTAACAGATGATCTATTCAGTGTTTGCTTAGGGCAAGGCCAGGTGCTTGGAGCATCCTTTCTATAGCTGGGTACTTGGATGGTATTCGACATATAGGGAATGAAGGGATTGTGGGATCGGGCCATAGTGGAAGCCAAGGATTGTCAGGAAGCAGAAGCATGTTTACAGAGCCAGAAAGGTGCCCACATGATTCCCTAGCCGAGAGAGATTCTAAGTCAAGGTCTTTTGCAATCACTTGTTTAACGATGTCTGTCTCAGCTAGCCAGAGGGGAAGAGGCTGGTAGTTACCTCTATAACCCATGTTTTCAACAAGGCTCCCTTCAGTCACAATAACGTCTGCCTACATCAGCAAAGCCTTGTGGGAAGAGTTTCTTCTGTAACTCTTCATCCTATTCCTAGCAGGGGCTCCTAAGTCTCAGGTAAGATAGCTGGTGACAGCTTCAGGTTCTAACTCTAGGGACACTCTTCTGGGTAGCTGAGAGCAGAATCACTTGATAATTGGGAATCATATCACCTAAACCCAGCTCCTGCCATTGGAAGAATGATTGGGGTCTCTAATGCCCCTAAACTCCTAAGGCTAAACTCAAAGTTCTGCATGACAGGAAGGGGGATGGATGCCAAGGGAAGTGTGCTCCCCATTCACAGCTCGGGTGGACGCGAGGAGACTGGAGCAATGAGTCTGCAGTTTGAACTGCTGGGGTACACGCACCTCTTCTGCATGCCATTGGTCTTCCAGCTCTGGGCCAGCACCACGCTGCTCACCACTGGTTTCCCCCGCAAGGTCACATAGTCGTCAGTCATGTCTCCATTGAAGTTGCCACAGAGGCCACACACTTTGTTCTGCAGTCTCTCACTGATGCTGATTTTAATGACGTTGAAACCATTGTAGTATATCTGGATGTCAGGGCTGGTGTCAATCACTAGAAACCCCTCGCTGCTGTAGATTTTGGTTGCCAATCCAGTTATAAATGGAACGTTTACTTGTGTGCCGTTCACCTATTAGAGCCAGAGAAACAGGAAGTCGTTTGAGAGCTCTACCACAGTTATGCAACTCAGCCCTTGTGCTGGGCCATCAACCACCATGCGTATCAAAACGGTTTCCAATAAAGTTTTATTTACAAAGAAAAGCAGGGTAGGGGCGCGGCTCAGTCAGCGAAGTGCTTTGCTCAAAATCATGAGGACATGCTTTTACGCCTAAGAACGAGCATTGAAACAGTTGGACATGGTAGTTCACGTTTATAATTCCAGAGTTTGAGAAGCTGAAAGAGAAGGCTCTCTGGGACTCGAAGGGCAGATGGTCTAGCCTGTTATCAAGTACCAGGCTATTGAAGGACCCTAATCTCCAAAATCAAATAAGTAAATGGATTGGCCACAGGCCATAGTCTGACAACTTCCTGCACTAGAATTTAAGGACATAAACTTGCCATTTCCCCCACAAGAATCAAACTATGGGAACATAGGAGTTAAGAGAGAAGAAAACATTAGAACTGTATTGCCCTCCGTGAGTGGATAGATTTTTCTGCATTAAACTCACACCAGCCTCCACCAATTACCGAAAATGACATCATAATCTTGTTCTAAGGGGGACTCCAACCTGGTTACAATGGACCTGGGGATCACTTTTGTGTTTATGGTTTCCTTGTTTATAATGTGCGAACCTGAAGCCTTCCCGGACGTCTTGTAAACACAATATTTTCTGCATTTGTCATTTTCTTGCCTTTTATAACATTCCTTAGCCCTTGGGACAGGATATAACATGCTTTTCCTGTACTTACAAAATAAATTAGATTTCTTCCCTCTGGTTATTAGTATTGCTGTTCCATTAAAAAGAAAGATGGCTTTAAAAAAAAAATCTCTTTACTTTCTGGCTAAGTTGGGGTATTATTCAGCAGTGGTATCTGGCTCTCCTGATGGTCACTTTCGCTTCCTCTTGTATTCTTGGCCAGCGCAGCTGGGTCTGTGCAGACCAATTTGCAAAAGGAATCAAAGGAGGGTCGAAAACAGTAGCAGCTTTCCTGGAAGCTAAAGGCCAGCCGTAAAACCTAGATTCTTTCTTTTTAAGCTTGCAAAAAAAAAAAAAAAAAAAAGAAAGAAAAGAAAAGAAAAGAAAAGAAAAAGCAATTCTCTTGCCTGGCGCTGTATACTAAGCTATTTGATGACTCTTTAAATAAAGGTGCATTGCGTGCTAGACTTAGCTGAGCTGGTTGTAGAAGGAAAATAAGAGGTACAATATTCCAGAGCATGTCAGTGTGTCTCTCTTGTCCTCCCATCTCACCGCTTACCTGCGTTCACTGTGAGGGAGCCTGGCTCCATCTTTTGGGTCAACCTGATGTGACCAATCCGGTTATAACCTGATTGGGGCTCACTCAGTAGGTCATAGGGCAGATTAGATACTTCCTAAGTGGCGTTGAGTAGGGTATTCAAAGCAAATATTAGTTATGGGGGCGAGTAGGTCCTTCACATGTATTCACATACAGGTCTTTATAAGCAAAACCAACCAAGGCAATGGCCCTGAGAAAGAATCAATCTAAGATAAACTTGACATTTCCTTTCAGCTGGAATGCCATCCTGGGGGCTCCAGTAGAGGCATTTGCTCTGCTCGCTGGGCTTTATTTAGGCTCTTGCTTTCACAGGCGAGTGCTCACCTTCTTCTCTTTATAGAGAAAGCATGGCAGAAATGAGAGTTGATCTTAGAATAACTGGGCAACGCCAAGAGTAATTGCAAAGGCTCTTAAAAGCTAATGAGATGCCTTTTAGAAATTAATCCAGAGCAAACGCTGACTTATCTACCATTTTATCTCCTGGAGGCCGGTTGCTCCCCTGATGTCATTACAGCCTGAGATGCTAAGATTCCCGCCTTCAGAAGCATCAGCGACAGAGGCAGTGGCCCACTCTTACACCCACAGAAGCTTCATGCTTCCACTCACTGACACAATTCTCTAAGAATTCTATTATTCTTCAACTTGATTATTTGGGATAAGCGATCAACAGCCAGCTACCACACCCGGGCTTCCCTTGGCTCATTTTGTAAGAATCAAAGCCCGGTTCGTCACCTTGACAGTGTTCCGATCATTGATGAGAATCTGTTCTTCGTTAATGTAGAAGTAGACCGGTGAGATGATAGTGAGGTTGGGTGAGGACCACTTGTCGAAGTTGATGATGAGCTGGAAGGAGATGTCTGGCAGTTTCTGGCAGATGGTTGAGAGCACGAAGGCGCAGTTGGCGGGGAAGCGCAGGAAGGCACCATCGAACGTGCGGAAGACGCCACCCCCTGCCGCTAGGCAGTAGGAGGTCTTGGTGCTGAAGCAGCCGCGCACCCCGCTGCGCAGGGCGCACTCCTCATCTGACTTGCATTGGCGTGGGTCGCACTGGATCAGATTGCGCCTGAAACAGCGGCAGCGCCGCGTGCAGTCCCCGTTCCAGAATAGCTGCTTGGGCTGGAAGAGAGATGCCATTCTGGTTAAACTGTGAACTCAGACTGCAGTCAAGGTTGGAGACCCCCAAACCCAGCCTAGCCTCCCTTTAATGCGGCTAGGGTTAGCACCCGAGAGCGGAGGGAGGCTGCCTTCATTCAAACCCTCATCCCGTTGATGCAATTCGGAGGCCAAATAATACGAAATTTAGACTTTATTGGTCTCAATCAAGAACTCTGGAATCTTTATGGCTGGGGTTGTTTGAACTAATCAGAGCCTAGCTGAATGTGCAGCTAGCTGTTGGAACTGGGTGAAGAAGAAAAATACCTTGTAGATTTTAAGCCCAAGAATCAGGCTTCTAAAAAACATAGGCCCCACTTTAGGGTGAAATTTAAATTCACTTGGGAATGAGAAGCCAGTGCTTTAAATCTGAACCAGTCGAAAGAAAGCGATAATCAACTCGCATGATCAATTATTTCATTCCCCAATACTCACCCTTCCAAACGTGTCCCTCATTCCAGCCGACTTCTGATTTTCTTCTATTGCAAGTCTCTCTCTCTCTCTCTCTCTCTCTCTCTCTCTCTCTCTCTCTCTCTCTCTCTCTCTGTGTATGCACATGCACTAAAGATGAAGTGTCTAACTAGTGTCATAAAGGAAAGCTCTGGAGTCAAGCCACTCATAAGTCAGTCCCAGCCCTCAGCCTTCTTCAGATGATACAAAAGGGTTAAAATGCCGATAGCTCCCGTGTTTCCTTAACAGGAAGCAACCATTATTTTATATTCTTCCCTAGATGGGCAACAATGTATAGACACAGTTCTACTCTGAAGAGTTTATATTCTTAACGTTCTACTTGCTCTACACTGGGAACATTGAGAAACACTCATCATGGCTGTTCACGTGTGAGGACCACAGTAAGAAGACAGCAAGAGATACGGGCACACTGTGCCTTCAGAAAGAGCATCACTTGTCCTAAGTGCCAAGTTTAAATTTGGGAGTTTTTTTTCGACTTAGAAATAATTGCACATATATGACGAGATATCTTGGGAATAAGACCCAGGTCCGAACATGAAATTCATTTATGTCTCATACATCCATTTTACCATCAGCCTGATAATTTAATGCAACATTTTACACATCTGTGTCAAAGTTTCATAGTGTGAATTTTTTTTTTTGACTTAATAGCATTAGGTCGGTGCTCAAAGGGCTTTCTATTCTGCAGCCTTTCAGATTTTTCGATTAGAGATGTGTAAGTTATATCAATTTAGCAGACAATCCTATCCACAAAAGATGTTTTAAGATATGTGAAGGGGCCTATGATTCTGTCTGGCCACTGGTTTCTGTTTAACCACAGATTTAACAATACCCTCATATTGACTGATTGTGACTCAGATTCAAGGATGGACAGAGGGCAAGCTCTTCTGAGCAGGATGTCATGCATCCTCAGAGTGAAGACATCAGAAGCCAGGTCCTTGCTCCTTCTAGATCTGTAAACACAACTCCGGGTCCCAGCAGCCTCACGAACTGACTTCATTTCTCTTATCAGATTTATACAATAATTGAGTGGTTGCTCTGGCCTCTGTTTGATAAGAACACAGACATTACATTGGCGGGAAGAGAAAAGAAAAATAAGCCGATGTTTGTGGATATGATCAGGGGTAAATAACCCATCGGCTTGATTGTGAAACCAGCATCAAAGGGAAGCGTCTGGCCCCATGCTGCTTACTTTACCTTAATTAGACATGACAACGACAGCTGGGTGATTACCCTACATGCTAATGACTAGATGTGCTCTCTCTTCATTTCCAAAGAAATCTGCTGTATAAACAAAGCCTTGGAGCTTGTTTGAATTGAGGCAAACGGATGTGGATTATTTGTTCTGTGACTTTGCCACTTCCCAGATATAAGCTGTTGTCAAAACCCACTGACTTGCTGATGAAAACCAGATAACAATGCTTATAGCACTAATAGCCGGCGAGGGTTGTCATGAGCCTTCCTGGAGGATTCCAGGTGTTCTTATATGCACCATTTCGTTACGATGCCTGGATTTTTTTTTTTTTAAACCAACTGTTTCTCAAGAGCATAAGAACCACCACCATAACAACAAAACCCACTAATCATTGAAGGATTGGGTACCAGGTACCATGCTGGGCAAGTAGCATGGGACATTCAAATGGCCCCCATTGAGAAGCCACTTTCAGCCACAGTTCATTCATAGGGAAGCAGAAGGTCGGAGAAATGACACAGTCAGTTCAGTGTCAGTCCTCCAGCAGCGAGAGAGCTGGGGCCAAGCTCAAGTCCTGTTCTTTCCGGCCACACGGACACTTAGGATCCCTGTGGAGGGTTACAGGACATAGCTGAGAGATTCGTGCAGGCCATGGCCAGGCTAGGGGCAGAGTTTAGCAGTGCGCTCTTTGAATCTGGAGCCTGGTTATAATGGCCCCCAGCTGAGGAGAACACAGAAATGATTTTCTTCCACGTGTCTTGCCTCTTCCTTTGGAATGATCTTCCTAAGGGTTAAACGTGGGCCTCATCCCTTTTGAGAAGCCGTCTTGTTAGTTCTGTTATTCTATCTTTCTGATATAACCTCCAAATGTCTTTTCCAATGAAAACGAAATCTAGCATCATGCCTGCATTTCTATTCTTTTATTTATTCCCCAAATAAAGGCAGCTCAGTCAATCTCAAATGAGTCAATGCATCTTTACGGAAAGGAGACATTATTTATTTTTGCCTAGTTGAGTTCCAGTTCAGACACTTCAATTAGATTTCTGGCAAGCGCTCCCACCTTCATTTAAAATTGATCTGCTCGGCAGGCTATCATTTTTCACTTGTTGATATGTTATTTTTGTAATTGTTCCCTTCTTTAAAGCGTAATTTTTGTTTCTCTCCTGAATAGGTATTTTTAAGTCCCCGAAGTCAGGGAACACACATCCTCAGCCTCCTCCACCGTGCTACTTGCATAGTGGCTTACACGCAACCAGTGCCCTGTATTTGGGGATTAATGGTCTACTCCAGCACATTTAAATGAAGATTGGGCTTGAGGTACAATGAGTGGCTGAAGACCAACCACCTCATCAAGGTTTCTTAGTTTGGTGTTACGGCACGTTGAATATTACCGGCTTAGTGATATGCCTCCTAGAATGTTCAAGAACCTGGATTCTATCCTAAGGGTTATCATGGGCCCCAGTCCTTCTGAGAAGCCCTCACTCAGAAGGGCTTATTAGCTCTATAGGGCTTGTTAGTTCTCTCATTCTGTCTTTCTGATATAACCTCCAAATGTCTGTCTGATATAACCTCCAAACTGCCTCTTCCCCAAATTTAAACAGCAACATGATTTATCAAGCCAATATCTTTTCTTGGGGAGTGTGGAGGAGGGTCGTCTTCATCAGCACCCTACCCTGACCTGGGAATAAGCAAAGGGTGGGATGAAGGCCAGAGGTTAGCACTCAGGGCCTTCCTAGGAATGATGTCAGAATGACAAACGGCACACGTGTGGGAGCTTCAATAGCCAGAGAGGGAAGGCCACGCCTCCCAGCCTCCAGCCCCATATTTTCTGCTTAAAACCATCCTTAACGGAGACAGCTACAAATGTCAGATTCACAGCCACTGTATTTCCAAACTAGAGTCCCATCAGAAGCTTTCAGACCAAGATTTACAGGGAGGCAGTCCAAAGAAGGGCCTAGAGAAAGGGGTGAGAGGAGGCCTGGCTCATGCAGAGAAGGCAGGAGCCTGAGGTCTGGCGGAGATTCTAAGTCCTCAGAACATTATTTCTGGTCTCAGCTTCAGCTCACCTACTCCACCTTCATCATCATGCACCAGGAGACCTGGGCAGTTCTGGCCACCCACCCTGGGCCTTGGAGAGAAGCCAGTCTGGTATGGAGGAAGAGGCCAGCCGCCTCCTGTACCCACCTCGTAGTATTTGCCATCCGAGTAGCAGCCGCAGTTGTGGGGCAAGATGCAGCTCTTGCCATTGAGGACGTAGCCCGCGTCACACTGGCAGCCCTCTACGCAGTAGTGATTACAGTCACTCTTCAGGCGGATGGCGGCACAGCGGGGCTGGCAGACGCTTACGCAGCTCTCATAGTGGCTGTTGGGGGGACAGGTGACCGCTGCAACAGAAGGGACTAGTCAAGTCACAAGGAGTCTGAAATGACTTTCTCCCAGACTCTCTTGGTGAGGTTGAAGGCATAGGGTGAGGGAGGAGGTGTGGGGCTGGCCACTTTTCCTTGCCCATGCTCTCTGCTTGTGAAAAGCCTCTGCCTGATTCCTTATTGCTGGTGTGTGCAGAGGGAAGGGGCTGAAGTCTCCTCCCATTACCTGTGTGCTCTCTCTAGTGTTGGTTTTTTTGCAGTCTCTACTACCTGTCACTGTGAAAACCCACTGGCCACGAGAAATCCCAACTTGGGCTAGATAAGGCGTGCACACCAGCCCAGCCTCTCGGGCTTCAATCCTGTCAATACTTCTCTTCACACCCTGCTTACCCAAACGTCTCCATTCTTCCTGTCCTACTTAGAGAATCATAAGATAGTGCCCTCTTCTTATTACCAAATCTACTAACCCTCCCCTCCAAACCCCCATAGAACCTTTAGTCTCAACCAGTGGTTTATTAGCAAGGAACCCCTGAGTCCCATGACCTCTGAAAATGTGTGTGTGTATGTGTGTGTGTGTGTGTGTGCATGTGTGCGTGCGTATGATCTGAATCAGTATTTTCGATGTCCTGAGATGCATTTAAAACCGTGTCTATGGAAGGCAGGTAAAGTATCGGTGAATACTGCTGAGTTCTGGTATGAAATGCAGACAGGTTATTTAGGCCCGGAGCCTCAGCTTGCTTGTGTACACTATGCAGATGCCAGCAGCACAGAGATTTGCATGCTTAGAAGAGCTCTGGGCACATAGTGTTCAATAAGTGTTAGCCAACCATTAAAGCACGTCTTGCTTGAGAGTTTTGTGGCAGCTGCTCTCTTAATCAATGCATACTAAATGCACGACAACCATTTCTGTGGAAATGTCTCTACAATATATGGAAGGTTTGGGGGGGTTATCTTTCATCGAGCGGTAAATAGGAATTTGCAGAGTGCACAGTCCTAAGAATTTTAATACAGGAGTATGTTTATAGAAGCACTACCACAGTGTGGTTTATGTATGTTTTAAAGTCTAGTTCAAAAGATAACACCCTCAGGTCATAGAAAATACACATGGCCTGCCTGCAATAACTAACAAATTCCAGTGGATCCTTGCACAAACTGTCTATGCTCATAAACCCTTGTGGGTGCACCTTATCCACAGTTTTGCTTTCTTCACATAAATGTGAGCGTAGTCCACAAACCTTGCCATACAGTGCTTTCTCATGACAATGATTATTCCATTCAGTCTTGAATTATTATCGTCTTTACACCACTTCACGGAGTGTGTCTTTCGTATGAATATCATGGTATGTATTTTTTTTCTCATAAGTTAGGCCACAGAATAACTTCTTAGAAGTGGAATTTTTAAGCCAAAGAATAAGTACACCTCCCATTACCACCACCACCACCACCACCATTACCACCATTGAGTTCCAACCCAAGCCTCACTCTGCCAGCCCCTGAGCTATGCTTCCGGCCCCTTAAGTCTTTGGCAGATCCCACTGAGCCGCCCTGTATGTGAAGAGGTTGCGCCAAGGAACATTAAGATTTGGTCTCCTGAGGTTTTGATGATGATAACCCGAGATTCCTGACTTCTGGAAATGTGAAAAGTAAAAAAGAAGAAAATCTCTTTCTGCTGTCTGCACGTTTGTTTTTGCGTTTCTTTGAGCCTTGCTACCATTCCGTTTGTTTAGAATCATTTTTCTGTCTCTGGCGAACTGCCTTTTCTCATCCGTTACATACTGTGTTGTTGAAGTTTCTTCTTATTAGACTGTGAGTGCTCCTTATAAATTAAAACCACGCTCTTTTGTGTGTCACACGTATTAGAGAGTATTTATCACTCGTCTCTGACTTTGCTGCTTCTTTTTAAAAAATTGTGTATATATTTTTCTAATTATGTTTTTGCCAGGTAGAGATGTAGAAATCTTATGAGGTCAAATTTATCCAGTTTTCCTTAATAGCTTTGAGTGTGTGATTGGGGGGGGGGGGGCAGTAAACTCCTTTGTTTCATTATAGTACTTTTATAGTTCAATTTAAAAATATTTAATCTTTATTCAGCCTGGATTGTATTTTGTACCGCAAATGAGGGAAAGACTAAACTCTTATTTTTCCCCCCAGAGAATTTTTCTAACATCTCTTTGCTATTTATTACAGAAATCTTCCTTTTTTCTTCATGTTATTTGAAACCAGGTTTACTAGATACTGGTTTCTAACGATTGGGATTTGTGGTTCGCAACCTTCCTAATTCTGCGACCCTTTAATACAGTTTCTCATGTTGTGGTGACCGCGAAACCATAAAATTATTTTGTTGCAACTTCATAACTGTAATTTTGCCGCTGCTATGAATCATAATGTCAGTGCCTGATACGCAGGGCAGCTAATATGCGACCCTGGGGGTCGCGACCCACAGATTGAGAGCCGCTGGTTTGGACAGTCAGGTTTTGCTGACCTGTGCATCTTTCAGCAGGTGCCTTCCCATCACTGTGTTACGTTCTTGTTAACTTGTGCTAGTTAGCTTGTTCCTGAGTGACTAGTAATACTGAGTATCAGTTAATCGATTAACACATGTAACATTAATATTATTAATATCGAGTATTAATAGTAAAATATAATCATTTTCATATCTTGGAAGACACCCATTTTTCTTTCTTTATATTTGAGACTTTGGACTCTTCTCTGGCAACCAAATAGCACTGATAACATGGTAGGTGACCATTAGACACCTGGTGGTTAAAATTTACAATTTTTACATTTTAAATACTGATTTATTGCTTCTCCCCTCCCCCTCTAAATTCTCCAGCCGCTGAGAGCTGGACAATGATGATTGTTCGTGTGTATTTTGGTCAAGAACATGGCACTTGTTGAGGCCAGTAGATGTATTTAAATCTATGCCTGTGTGGACTGCAGGGCACACAGATCCCCTGAAAAGCAATGGAGTGGAATGGACAAGCCCTCTCGAGTCAGACTGACCTGGCTATGGCCCCTGGCTCTGCCATTAGCTGGGAGGGTCCTTATGCTCTCTGAAGTCACTTCCTCCCCTATAAAATGGGAGTGAGACTCAGCTCTCTTCCCATAAGAAGTTTGTAAGCTTCCCAATGAGATTGTTTGTAAGTTGCTAGTTCATCCTTTCTTTCCTCCCCTCCCCTTTTGTCCCCTTCTTTCCCCTTACCCCTCCCTTCTCCTCCCCCTCTCCTCTCCTTTCTCCTCCCCTCCCCTCCCCTCCCCTCCCCTCCCCTCTCCTTTACTTTGTTACTTTGAGTAACAAAGTACTTGGGGCTTCCCTGGTTTTGATATCACTGATGATAGAACTAGTTGTTTTAGCAATTCATTTTTTTAAAAAAATCAATCAACAGGAATTTGTTGGATTTGCTGGGAAATAAGGAAAACAAATCCTTAGTTACTAAAATCTGATAGAAGGGAAATCCAAAACAATGATGCTGAGTCAATTTTTGATTGATCATCCGTCACCAAGTGCTTCGAGATGGGTCAGAGAGACGGTAGTTCTTGATGCCCAGTAGGGCAGCTCTCTCTCTACACACTTCCCACTTCCCCAAACTGTCCTCTGTATGGACACTGCCTCCTTCCCAGTCCCCCCTCGAGTCTACATACCACATCCTGATCAGGTCCAGGCAAACCAAGCAAGAGTTATGGAGCACTTTGCTCCGATCTGTGCCTTTGACCACGTTCTCAACATCTCCTGCTCCATGTCCCTCATGGAGTGACTAAGCTTAGCGCGACAGCCTCGGCTGATGGAATTTTTAGGCAGGGTTAGTAATTAAGACAATTTATCTCTCGTTTTCCCTCCGAGGCCATTTGTTCAACAAGGGTAAGAGAGGTTTTCGGTGCATTTACAAATAAGGTAATTGAGTAATAAATTATCCCATTGATAAGAACAGTCAATATTGTTGAGAAAAACTGGCATTCTACCTTGTTACCAATAAAGCACACGTCCAATGAGCAATTTGGTTTAACTCTCCTCTTCCCCCTGAAAGTACCATTCTTATACCTAACACATGAATACGAAATTGGTTTAACTTTTAGAGGCGAGATGGCTCCAACTTCCCAGATGTCAAAGTTACCTAAGATACAAAGGACCTCGTCAGGCCAGGCTTTCCTTTGAATGTCTCAAATGGGAGAGCTAAGCCACCCACAGCCATGCCTTGTCCCCTACCCTGCCCCATGCCATCTTCAGAACATGCTCGTTCTCTTGTTTGACTTTCTTTATTATTCATGACCACAGTCTTCCTACCCACCCTGTCTTTTAGATCTTTACCCTTGTTTCAAAATGCCAAATCAGGAAAATCTAAGCCACTCTGCACTGGGAAACCATTCTCAGTCACCTGTCGCCTGTAATGGGTCAGCTTGGGAGAAGCTGGGGGCAGCTGGTCTACGGCAGGGCTGGAGTCCAAAGCTGAGGTGGAGGCGTGCACACTTGAGTCTCCGTGTCATGAATACAAGTCTCCATGACTAGGCTAACCCATGTGCACAGGACACAGCCAGTGCTTTGACAGAACTTTGAAGAAAGAGGAGCAGTTTACTGGTAAGGACAGGAAGAAATGAGAAATCATCGTATCTTCTATCACTAGTCAAGCAAGCTCCCTGACAGAGTAACTTTGTCCTTAGATAGGGGTGGGGGGGGTCATAGGGCTCCTTAATTCAATTCTTTTTCCTTCCCACGAGTGACAAAAGCTGGTGCCCATTAGTTGGGGGACAGTTCTTGTTGTTGTCAGCTCCTTTAAGGCATTCCCTTGTTTGCCACAGCTAGACATGATGGCATTTGTCATTCATTATACCTTTCTGTCCCCTAAGCCCCCTGCCCATCCCATTTCAGCCCATCCCAGAGCATTGGAGCCAATAAGCAACCAGGTGGGGGGAGAGCTCCCTTTGACAGACCTCAAGAAGAACCAGGCTCAGCTCCACTCCCAGTTATACTTTCTGGTCCTGTGCCATGCTGAGGTCTCTCTGCCAAGAGCCCGGTTTTCTAATTCAGAGAAGTCAAGCCCACCAGTCTCACTGCACTGAATGCAGTAAATATCCAGGAGACCTAGACATTGCTCTAGTCCCAGGCTGTAAATAGGTGTGTGTGTGCGCGCGCGCACGTTTGTGTGTGTGTGTGTGTGTGTGTGTGTTATTGACGACACTAGAGACTGATTTTTCTGGACAGTCATCCATAGACACCATGTCTCCCACCTTCCTTGCTCAAGAACTGAACTTGAATGATATAATCTTGGACGTTTTCCCCTCCCCCCTCTGCCCACCCCAGTTTCCATGAATCCAAGGGTTGTATGTGGAATGCAAACAAACTGATCATTAAATCACAAGAGCTCTGCACCCACATCTCCCCTCCCCTTTCCAAGATGAAAATGAGAGTTTCCACCCTTATTTAAAGCTCTGAGCATCCAGCATTAATTTGTAGCAATGTTGTACAATCAGACCTTTCATACAAAGAAATGCGCTGTAGTTAATGAGGCTGGGATAGGAAAATAGGCCAGGGCAGGTTAACCAAAGACTCACAGTGATTTATTTCACCACCAACTTTTTCCTATGTGCACATGCTGAATGCAGCCAAACGCTCTAGCTAACTCTCCTGTGGTCTACTAGTGTAGTATACGTGTGTTGGGGCGAGAGTCAAATCCTGAGCTTGCCTTTGAGACTGTCTAACCTTACTCAAGTTACTGAATTCCTTTAAGCTTCAGGTTTTTCCTTGTCTAATAGGGTTATCGTAAAGAAGTAATAAAATAGTGCTGACAGGGCATCTTAGCAGTGGGTTTAACCACGGCAAACCATGAATGTAATAGCACCACCTGACATGTATTGTGTGCTAGGATTCCAATGACCTAATCTGATCCTTCTAGTGTTTCTGTACATAAATGGTTCAGGCAGGACTATGGCTGCTTCTCAGAGAAGAAGCTGAGTACCAAGAAGGGGAGGTAAGTTAGTTCAAGGTTAGCCTGATCCTTAATGACCAAGTTGAGGCTTGAATCCATGAACTGAACTCCGTTTTCTAATGCTTGTAATATTCTGACATGTTCTGCAGTCACATAGACTAATATATGATATGTATGATATGTATATGTATTTGTATATTATATGTATATTATGTATATATGTGTATCATGCATATGTATACCATATTTATATTATATGTATATTTTATATAATATTATATATAATATTATATTATATTTATATAATATTATATTTATATAATATTATATAATTATAATATGTCATATATCATATATTACATTATAATTTATATATAATATATTATATATTATATTATAATTCTATATTATATTGTAAGATATTATATACATGTAATATACATATATATACATACATATATACATATATGTTTGTGTGTGTGTGTGTAATAATGAACCCATGAGGTTCTAGAGCAATGTTTCCCAACCTGTGAGTTGCGACCCCTTTGTGGGTTGAATGACCCTTTCACACGGGTCCCATATCATATATCCTGAATAGCAGATATTTACATTATGATTCACAACAGTAACAAAATTATAGTTATGAAGTAGCAACAAAAATAATTTTATGGCTGGAGAGGTCACTACAACAGGAGGAACCATATTAAAGGGTCGCAGCTTTAGGAAGGTTGAGAACCACTGACTCTGTTAGTCCCTGGCCGGCAATTTATTGTGTGTTTGGAATTCAAGTACAGCCTATGATATTCTGTGCTTTAGCTATGTGGTCTCATTCCATCCCCCAGGATAATCCATCAAATCCGTGGTGTTGAGCCCTCTCTACAAAGAAAGAAAGGAGACTGACTGTAAGAAGTTACACCTTCTATTTCAGGTAGCGGGGCTGAGTTCCAAAGTGCATATCCTGAAGTCAGTCTTCCCAATGTGCCTTCACCTCTATGGCGAGGGAGGACTGGCCTCCCACACCAATCAGAAACAAGGAGAAGCAAGAAAGAGAGATAGGGACTCACAGCAGGATGTGTAGTTCCTCCAGCCGGTCACCGCGATCCCTTGAGTCTGGCAAGTGCTAGCATAGTTTTGTAACCAGCTGCAGGCTGTCTGCACCGCACCCCCATCGATACAGGAGTCAAACAGGCAGTTTTTGTAGAAGAAGGTGGGGTTGACTTTGCTGTGACATTTGGCAAACCCAGCATTCTGATTGGGGATCAGGCTGCAGAGCTGCTGGACTTTGGAGAAGCCTTCAACTTTGGCACAGGATGGGCAGCGGTCCCCACAGCCCACCTGGCAGAAGGTGTCCCTCTTCACCCAGCTCTGCCCAAACTCATTGATACTCAGTGCAGGCAAGCCCATGGGCATCTCCAGGTCGTCATTGGGGTCGTCATTGTAGCGTCCACAGAGGCCATAGGTGCCGTTCTGCATGCTCCGGGGGACGGTGATGGACAGGAAGGTTTTCCAGTCATACACAACCTTCAGGCCAAAGTCAGTCTCCACAACCACATGAAAGCCGAACGAAAAGATGTTTATCTTCCCTTGTCCCAGCTTCAGGGGCAGGTACAACCGTTCATTGTTGACCTGAAAGAGACAAAGAGAAAAACCCAGTTGGCCTAAACCTTTCTCAGCCCTCCTAGTTATTAGTCTCCTGAAGGACACATCCCCCACGGAGCTTGCCCAGGTAGAACATGAGCTTCCTGTGAAACACCGTTTATGCCAGTCAACTCATATTATTAAGATTTGAACAGACTTAAATGACGATCCTTTGTACACTAATATACCTATTTATTTCAGTGCCTCCTGTTTTTGTACAGCGTTATTATTTTCCCCCCAGAAGTTCGAATTGTTTTCTCTAAGGTAATGGGAGCATAATAAAAATTCAATTAACATTGAGAATAAAATACCAAAACCTAGAACTCCTGTGTTTCTATTTCTAGCTCTACTGTGGATTTATTTTAGGCAATTTTCAGTTTATTAATTCCATTGGGATTTTTTTTTTTTTTTTTTTTTTTGAGGATGACTTGACTCTGTTGGTTCCTCTGCCTGGCAGGCCACTCACCACCCATCAGCATCTCTCTCATCCTCAAGCCATGCTCCCATGATGCCTCTCTAATAAAGCAAGATTTTTCTGAGCCTAAGACCACGGTCAATGTGCTCACTTCCTTGCCTGGACAAGCACAGCGCGCAATATCTATAATTCTCATATATTCTCCTCTACTTTGGGTCAAGATCAAACATGTGCACATTGCCAAGTGTACATGACAGCCTGCCTCGAGTGACAACCCATTATGGGTGCTTTTGTCTCACTTGCAAGATCATAAGCAACCAAAGGGCAGGAATCATGTCTATTGTCTCTATAGGACCTCCGATGTGCCCCACAGTTTAGTTTCCCAAATGAACCAAGCACATCATCCTATTCTCATTGTCTCGTATTCCCATTGATTAAGTATGGAAAGGTCTTTTCCTTGTCCCAACAAGGACTCTCATCCCCAGTCACTGTGGCTGTGGTACAGCAATAACGCAGATGACCTCGGTCCACACAAGGGAAAACCCTGGCTAACAAATGACCCATATTGGTGATCAGCTCCATGATGTAGGTCATGTTCAGAGTATCCAGCATCTGAGTATCTAAAGCCAGTCTTTATCTCTTACCCTAGGCTTTCCCTGGCTTTCTTAAGAAGTCACATCGTGGGGCTTGCTTCTAAGAAACCTACAAGATACCAAAGGGCATCCTCCCTTGATGCCCTTTCTCTAGGTCAATTTTCTCTCCTCAACACTCAGCTCATCTTCCTCTGCTTCTATGCATATTTGCCAAGGCAGAATCCATTCATCCCACAGACATTAGTGTGGTGACTACTGTGTACCGAGCATAGTGCTGGGCTGGGGAAAGGGACAGGCCCTTTTCTCCTGCATATAACAAGGCAAAGACTTGAACAGATCCTTTAACAAGATCATCAATAAAAACAGTGATGTAGGTACAGAGATGCCTCAGACTCAGCCTAGGGACAGAGTCAGTAGGGTCTACAGATGACAATACTCGCATGGAGTCTTAAAGGATGCATTGGGTGGGGATGAGAGTGAAGATAAGAGAAACTCCAAGCAAAGAGCATTCCCCAAGCAAAAGCCCAGACAAGCTAGAGCCTCTTAGTCGTAATGAAAGATGATTGCCTTTTAGTGCCAATCGATCATCAAACGCATCTTTGGGAGTGGAGGATGAATCTGAGGACAGAGAAGCTGGAAGGACTGCAGTCAAGGATGCCTTGTTGTCAGTGTCAAGTAGGCAAAGAAACCGTGCCAGAAAGGCTGACCCATGACAATCAGGCTTCGGGTGAGGGGAAGTTATCTAAGATGTTGACAGGAGAATTCAAATGGAATAATGCGATCTGAAGTCAGATTACAAAATACACTGTACATCAAGTAACAAGTAGGAGATCCAGAAAGAAGTCTCACAGAGTTTTCCTAGGAAGAGAGAAGGGATGGGAGGGAGACTGAAGAGAGACGGGCTTTGGTCTAGAGTAGGCATGTTTGTGAGTAGGAGGGAAAAATTGTAGAAAGTGAAGGCTGAAGACCTAGGAGGAATGGGAGAGGGCAGACAGGGGTGAGGGACATCTATAGGGACAAAGAGAAGAAGCCATGTCTGCATCTAGGCTGGGGGAGAATGAAAGGTAAGTCATTAAGAGGCAGAATTTAAGCAGGGAGGGAGGAAGCTCTTTTTTTTTCCCAACAGGAATCCTCAAGGTAGAAATAGGTGGGCCACGTGCAAATACATGCCAACCCAGAAGGTCACCAGGGAGGTAGAGTTCACAGGAGGTCAGGCTCACCCTAAAGGCTCACAGTCTTGGCTGACAAGTGCAGCTTGCCCTTTCTTGCAATCTGGGTTCTTTACTACATGATGTCACACAGGAGACACCACCCAGCAAGGCAAAGTAATGGGATTAAACCTTGCGCATGTCACTGCCAAAGAGGACCTTGAAAGAAAGCAAGTCCTCCAACTCTGACCAGCTCAGGCCTTCCCCATCTTCGTTGCCTCGTGAGTGTTCCCTCTGTCATAGTCCACTGCCATGACTCTCTCTGGGAATGAGGAGTAGAGAATGGGGACTCCAGGGAGATGGAGTCAGAAGGGAAGCAGGAGGTTGACACTGCAAAAGAGTTTGATGGAGGGAGTGAAGGGTACATCAGAGGATGAGGAGATGACACGGAGATGGCTGTGGGGGAGTGTACACACATAAGTACCTCTGAGTCCAAAGGCAAGTGGATCTATCACCCCTGAAGATACCAACTTCCAGTGTGTCTCAGACTCTTTTTGTAAAATACTGACATTCTATTTCCATAAAACCTACACACATGGTCCACGTTCAACCACATGTGCCCCAGGAAAGCTGCGAATAGTGCCCAAGACATCATAAATTTACATAAAGCACTGTACCTTTTTTGGTTGTTTGTTGTTTGCTTTTGTAGTGTGTGTGTATGTATATGTATATATGCGTGTATGTATGTGTGTATGTGTATATATATATATGTCATGTGTGTATGTGTGTATGTATATGTGTCTGTGTGTATATGTATGTGTGTATGTATATGTATCTGTGTATATGTGTATCTGTGTGTCTGTGTGTGTCTGTGTGTGTATGCGTGTATGTGTATGTATATGTGTCTGTGTGTCTGTGTGTATATGTGTGTATGTGTATGTATATGTGTCTGTGTGTATATGTATGTATATGTGTATGTATATGTGTCTGTGTGTGTATGTGTGTATGTATGTGTATATGTCTGTGTGTATATGTATGTATGTATATATGTGTGTATGTATGTGTGTCTGTGTGTATATGTATGTGTGTATGTATGTGTATGTATGTGTGTCTGTGTGTATATGTATATGTGTATGTGTGTGTATGTATGTGTGTCTGCATATGTGTGTAACCCAGGTATTATCTATGCAGATGATGTTTTGTGGCAATCTCAAAGAGATGGACAAACCTGCATGACCACCCTCAAGTTACTTGTGATAGCACGATGTAGATATTGTGTCAACAATGCTATACCACACAGTTTAGGAAAGAATGAAAAATTATGTACATACAGAACAGATACAAATATATCCATGACCTATGGCATTGGTTTGGCCTTTGGATGTGAAAGCTGTGGTGGAAGCTCTGCCTTTGCTGGAAGTGAGATCTCGGGTTGGCATTTCAGTGATGGTTTCTTTAAACAACTTCTGCGAGCTTCAGCCTCCCATCCCATACCCGCCTTCTCTCCAGGCCTGCCCTGATGCTTCCCTGACCTAGGTCCTCTCAGCTCCTTCTCTTCCTGGCAGATGGGCTCCTTCAGGTTTGAATCTGGATCATCTCTTCCAAGAAGCCCCCCTGAAGCCCTAAAACAGACCAAGACGACTTCTGTTGTCTTACGGTCCTTTGCATGGAACATTTCTGCATGCTTCGTAATTACACTGGCATTAACCACTAAGAGGTCTGTCTCTCCCCTCAGACTCTGTTTCTTCCTTTTGAGAGAACCCGGGCTTAATTATTTTTTACTGTTTTCATTTCTGATGCCATTGTGTAAAACATTCATTGGCTGAGGAGATGCTTTCTGTATAACCATGAGGACCTAGATTCGAATTACAGGAATCCACAGAATGCTGAGCTCGGTAGCACAGGTCCTTAATCGTGTATTCCTGTGGAAAGATGAGACGCATAGACAAAAGAATCTATAGATGCATCCAGGCCAGCTCGCCTGGTGACCTCAATGATGAATGAGAGACACTATCTTAAACAAGGCGAAATTCAAGGACCAGCACCCAGTATTGTCCTATGGCCTCTACCTGCGTGCTATGGGATATATGTGTTTACACATGAATGTGCATGCACACATATCTTTTTTTTTTTTTCATTTTCCATTTCTTAGTACAGAATAGCTTGCTGAACCAAACTGTACCAGAGCAAAGCTTGAAAGCCTCGTAAGAGCGTGAGAGGGGCCCAGAGGCCTCCCTGGACACAAAGAATGTGGATGTGCTGATACCTCTGGTTATGGCATGGGAGGGACCAACTCTGTCCAGCTCAGGCTGTGCCTGGCAGAGTCCCAGCTACTGCAGTGGCTAGCCTTCTGCGGCTCACCCTCAGTCACCCAGCCTGATCTATAGAGAGTGTGTTTACTTCTAGCTTCATTTAGCCTTGTTGATTTTCTCATTTCCTGCAGCACAGTTCAGTACCCAAGAAGGTCAGAATCATAGAAGAATCTCATGTCCCAGTGAGTGACTTCTATGTTACCCTCCATTTCTAAAAGCACCGGTGGTGACCTGGGGCTCTGGGCCATACAATTGGTCCTGTGCTTTCTCTCACTCTGTCATAATGACAGCCATTATTCTTGAGCTATGGTGACTAATAATAACATCATAGGAGAAACAAATGCAAATCACTGAATAAGCAGGTCCTGTAATGCATATTAATAATTCAAAGTAACTGTTAAATCTATCCCATGGGCTCACAGAGTAAAAAAGCTTCCAGTGCATCCTGATTTGGCCTTCTGGTCAGGAGTTTGAAGGCTGTCGACTGTGTTTCCAGCATGGCACTTAGGAAGAAGGGTCCTGGCCCAGAATCCTCATACCTCTTTTATCTCCACATGCTTGATGTTCATTTCTCTCTAGGCATTCCTATAGCTCAGAAAACTACACTGAAGCCTTAACTAATGGTACTTGTAGCCTATATTGGGAAACAGCCTTTAAGGACATAACCATGATGAGATTAGGTCACATAGGTTAAGTGGACCCCACATCCCAAAATGGCCGTCCTTAAAAAGGAAGAGATGTGACACTGAGAAACAGTGCAGAAGGCCCTCTCATTCATCCGTGGATCTCATGAGACTGGGACAGGGTGCATGCCTGGAAGGGTAGGTTGACTCTGTGGGCTTAACCCCACGGTGGAAGGGAAGAAAAGTTTATACCCAAAAAGAATGGGGAACTAGTTCCTCTGAATGACAGAGGTGACAGGAAGTGTTCACGAATATGCTGCTAGTGTTTTTTGTTTGTTCGATTTCTTCAATTTGACACAATCTAGAGTCATCTGGGGAGAAGGAACCTCTCTTGGAAAAATGCCTCCATCAGATTGTCTATCGGCAACTCTGTGGGGCATTTTCTTCATTAATGATTGATGTGGGAGGGCCCAGTGCTGCCCCTGAGGTTGTGATGATGTATATGTGTATATGTATGTATATGATGTATATGTATATGCATATGTATATGATGTATATGTGTATGTATGTATACATGTATATGATATATATGTATATGATGTATGTATGTGTATATGATGTATATGTATATGCATATGTATATGATGTATATGTGTATGTATGTGTACATGTATATGATGTATATGTATATGATGTATGTATGTGTATATGATGTATATGTATATGCATATGTATATGATGTATATGTGTATGTATGTGTACATGTATATGATATATATGTATATGATGTATATGTATATGATGTATGTATGTGTATATGATGTATATGTATATGCATATGTATATGATGTATATGTGTATGTATGTGTACATGTATATGATATATATGTATATGATGTATATGTATATGATGTATGTATGTGTATATGATGTATATGTATATGCACATGTATATGATGTATATGTGTATGTATGTGTATATGTATATGATGTATATGTATATGATGTATGTATATGTATATGATGTATGTATGTGTATATGATATATATGCATATGTATATGATGTATATGATGTATATGATGTATATGTGTATGTATGTGTATATGTATATGATATATATGTATATGATGTGTATGTATATGATGTATGTATATATATGTGTGTGTGTATATATGTATATGTGTATGTATGTGTATATGTGTGTATATGTATATGATGTATATATACCAAGCTAAGCAAGCTAGTAAGCAGTGCCCCTCCATGGTTTGTTCATAAGCTCCTGCCTTGAGTTCTTCCCTTAGCTTCCTCTGATGATGGACTGTAGGATGTAAGTCATATAAACCTTTTCTCCCCAGGTTGCTTTTGGTCACAGTGTTTATCACAGTGATGGAAAGAGAATGAAGACAACAGGAATCCAATGGTCTGTTTACGTAACTATGAAGAGCATACAAAAAAAATCCACAGAAACCTGTGCAACCTCGTATCTGTACACCGTCACCGCTGAGAGCATGCAAGGCGAGGTAGAAGCAGGACATGAGTCAAGCCGCTGGGCAAGGCTTATCGGCAGATAAGTGTATTTTAAAGGGAAAAACATCCAACAACCTTGAAAGGCCAACCAAGTGGAAGGGTAGTGAATATCAAGGAGATGATTAACTGCATGAAAATGTATAAACCTAAAAGTGGGGATGTATCAGATGGGGAAAGAGGAGAGGGCACGGTGAGGTAATGTTTGGACAAAGAGAACGATGCCTTTGTTTTAACCTCTGATGAAAGTGGAATGGACAGACGATGTTATAATGAGTAGCTTCAACTGTAGAGGCATCTGCTAGAATTTTAATCTTGGGGCTGGGGAAGTGACATAGTTGGTAAAGTGTTTCTGCACAAGTTCCTGGAAGCTACATAAAATGCCAGGCACATGCTTATAAACCCAGCACTGAGGTGAAGAGACGGGAGAATCCCAGAGTTGTGTCTGGAAGCTAATCTAGCCAACTGGTAGTCTCCAGCCTCAGTGAGAGAGCCAGTCTCAAAAAATAATAATTGGGGCTAGAGAGATAGCTCAATGGTTAAGAGCACTGACTGCTCTTCCAGGAGACCCAGGTTCAAGTCCCCGACACCCACATGGTTGCTCACAACTCTCTGTAACTTCTGTTTTAGTGGATCTGACCAATTCTTTCTCTTGGCCTCTATGGGCACCAGGCACACATGTGGTGCATAGACATACCTATGTACAGGCAAAGAATCCACGCACTTAAGATAAAATAAAAATGTAAAAAATAACATGCAAATCAATAAAGGAAGCCACCTAATGTTGACCTGTGGCTTACAAACACAGACACACACACAGACACAAACACACATACACACAAACACACACACACAGATAAATACAGAGATAGAGAGACAGAGACAGACACACACACACACGCACACCTATATATACACATGATATATATATGTGTATATATGACATATATATGATATATACACATATATGTATACATATGTATATATATGCACACACATGTATGACATTGTATATATAGGACACATGCACACTGGCCCATTCAGTGTCTCAGATTGCTAAAGAAGTAACCAGTAGCAGAAGGAAACCCACAGGTAGCTTAAAAAAAAAGGATCATAATGTCACTTCATTCATTCACTTGACAAACATCACTGGGTAAGGGTCATAGTTCCAGTTCAACCTGGAAGCCAGAGTGAGACTCTTTGTCAGAAACAAAAGAAAAACATACTAGCAACAAACTGAGGCTGCTGCCTCGGATGCTAAGTAAGCTTGTCCAATCACAAGCTTGTCCTGTAAAAGGAAGGCAGTCCTAGAAGCTGTACCTTCTCTGCATCAGAGCTAAACAGATCCCCCAGGAAGAAGAGAAACCAGGAGGGCTCCTTGAGTGATTCTAGCCTGTTATGTTTAGCTGAGTCCACTTTCTTTTACCATTCAAACGAGAAAGCCTACAACATGCCAAGAAGTCCAACTGGAGATTGTGAGTATACTACAGGCCTGTGGGGTCCACATTAGGAAGACTCATCCCCTAGATCAGTGCCTGTGAATCAGCTCTGCAGAGTCTACCGGCTAGCTGGCTGGTTTCAGCATCGTGCTCAGAAGAGCTCAGGGAGGGCTGCTCTGCCATGGGAGCTGATATATCCCATGTTTAAGCTGTTTAAGGAATTTAGGAATTTAGGAGACTTCTTGGCCCTGCTGCTCTTGGCATTGTGGCTAAAGACTTCATGGATGAATGAGTAGGAAGACGGACCTGAGGTCTCAGTGTGTAAACACAGTGTGGAGAGCTCCTCAAAATGCTCCAAACGTGAGCAAGACTCTGGAACTCAGATGCTCTGGCAGCCAGAGGGGAGAATGGAAACAATCAGGGAGGCCTGAGCAGGCAGGTGTCACATGGATCTCAAAAGAGGGGATGGCAAATGAGGAAACTAGTGTCACTGAGAGAACCACAGCCTGTGCCGGGCATGAAGTTTCTTATAGATGAACGGCAGCACTAACATGCCACAGAATTGCCCGCGGTTGCCTGTGGTTGCCAACATTACATTTGAATCTGAATCTTTGCCCTTGGTGATGTGTCCTGCTTATGATCTAAGGTGTATCAATCATGATGCCTCTGCCCTCGCTTTGGTGCCTGTGACTTTGGCAATCCTGTGCTCTCTGAGCCTGTTTCTTGATCTGTAAGAAAAAGCAGCAGAAATCCCCGGTGATGGTTTGGATATGCTTGGCCCAGGGAGTGGCACTATTAGGAGGTGTGGCCTTGTTGGAGTAGGTGTGTCACTATGGGTGTAGGCTTTAAGATCCTCTTCCTGGCTGCCTGGAAGCCAGTATTCTGCTAGCAGCCTTCAGATGAAGATGTAGAATTCTCGGCTCTGCCTGCACCATGCCTGTCTGGATGCTGCCATGTTCCCACCTGGATGATAATGGACTGAACCTCTGAACCTGTAAGCCAGTTCCAATCAAATGTTGTCATTTATAGATTTGCCTAGGTTGTGGTGTCTGTTCACATCAGAAAACCCCTAACTAAGATATCCCCCAAGGCCTCTCTCTCATAACACACTGTGATTGCCTTTGGATTCTGTGGCTCAGTATCATCCAGCTGGCCTCCATAGAAACTGAATCCACTCTGGAGGTCAGTCTTTTGACTACTCACCAGCACAGTGTGCTTGTAAGCCCGGTGTATCACAATGCTGTAACCAAACACGGTCACGTCCACCTGCTTCACCCACAAGGCTAGAGATGGGTCCCGGTCCTCATTCTTGGCTGTTACAATGAACTTGGGGAAAGAGTCTGAGGTTGATCTGCTTCCTGTGGTGCAGAGGATAAGAGGGCAACTGGTCTGGAAGTCAAAAGGGTAGCCATCGAAGGTGAGGTAGTGGCCATAGCCAGAGACGATACAGGAAGCATCTGTACGGGGCTGGCAGTAGTATAAGCCATTCTCTTCCATGCAGTATTCATTGTCCCTGCAGGGCATGGTCTCACAGTGGACACTGTTGTCTGTGCCATTGCAGTAGCAGAAGATCTGGCAGTCCTGGTCTACCCAGAAGGTCTCATTGGTGGCAAGTTGATGCCCCTCAAAGTTGCAGCCGCACTCGCTCCGAGTTACACACTGGCTGCCCTGTAGGGCATAACCTTCATCACACTGGCATCCCTCAGAGCAGCTATCCACACAGATGGGGCCCAAGGCCAGGGTCTCGCAGGTTTCTGTACAGGTCATACACTCCTCAAAATGGCTGTTCTCCGGGCATTCTAGAGCTGAGGGTGGTCAAAAAGAAGACAAGTTTGAAAAATGAACAGAGGGAAGAGACAGAAGTATGTGTGGATGTGCACATCTGTGTGACTGCGTATGAGTGGGCAATCATTTGTGCGTTCATATTTGTATAGGACAGTGAGCTCAATGAAGCCATGAAACTGAATACTGTCACCCTCACTGGCATGACCAGAGATCAGAGAACACTCCCAGGCTCCGTTTGTGTCTTTGATCTTCTATGCAGAAGATTCTTTGTTTATGACCCAGTACTGAGCACCTGCTAAATGTGGACCCTCTTCTAGGCCTTTTTGCGTGCTTCATCTCAGCCATCTGGATTTAGACAAGTCTTATTATTATTATTCTATAGGTGGGGATGTGAGAGATCAGTTATACAACCTATCTATCTATAACCAGGCAGGGGTTGAAACAGATGTCTTGGCTTAGATTCTGGAGACAGTGTGTGATGTGCTACAGAAACACTTGCTTTGTGGCCATAGAAACCTGAGGATGCTACTATCTCAGTTCTACCTTGTGAATATCTCTGAGCTCTGGTTTTTCTGTTGTTGTTGTTGACGATAGCCATATTTACCTGGTAGGTTTGTTCTGAGAATCAATAATTTAATATGCTGAGTTCACAGTAGAGTTTTAATTAATATAAATAGCATGCTTCCCTCCACCAGTTTGGACCATCTTTCTCTTAAGCAGATTGCACTGGTCCAATAGATTTCCTTTGGTCTTGTCTTGGTCTGCACCGGACACCCTGTGGTCTCCTTCACCTCACCATCACACTATGTATAGTGATCCCCCTGCCTCTGCTCATACTTTTCTCACACATATATCCCCGCTTCAAAGCTGAGTCTTGTGACTCTTTCACATTTCTTTTCAAATTCATGCTTTGTCCCAGAAGCCTTCCTTGTTAGATCAAGTCTCTGCCATAGAAGAGCATGGCAGTTTTCTGTGAGGTTCTGGGTAAGCAACCCCCTTTACCCCATGGCTTGGCTCGTGATGATTTGACAGGAGCAGGGACCTAATCCAAGAGCACAAAAGAAGTCTGTCTACAAGCCTGTGGGGTCTAAAGCCCCACAAAGGTCCCCGCCCCTCTAGGAAAACAAGATTGTCCTCACAGAACTTTCTCCAGCTCTCAGACATAGCATCCTTCCTTGGCAGAGTCTTACAATCCAAGGACGTGAAGGACACTACAGAGAAATAAATTGCATGGATATAATAGCTCTGCCCACGAGGACTGACTCCATCGTTCTGTGCTGAGGACTGAAAGCCAATCTTTTTTTTTTTTTCCCTCTAGGCTAAAGGACTCTCTCCATTCTCGTTGACTACACTACCATACAGTTTGGAGTTGAAGGCTAGTTCAACACTGATTATATATGTCTGGATAGAGGGATTTTCACACTTGTCTCTAAATTATGAATGCCACAGCACTGACTGCAGGTTTATGGGGAAAGCAAATAACATGACTTATTTAAATGGCTGTTGCTTATGACTTATTGTGTTGTCTGGATTTGTCTGAGAGTCTGGAACATAGAGACGTGGAGTCGTAAAACTTTCCCCTGCCCCCGAAATCACTCTGGGAAATTACTTAATTGGGGAGCTGGCTCTGCCAACAAGAGGGCTGGCTAAAAATGCCCCAAAACAGAGAGCATGGTGGTCTGTTTCCAAGTTCAAAGAAGATGCTGTTTCTAGTTTGTAGCTGTCACTTAATCGATTTGTTAGGACCTAGTGATAATATGCCCTCGATCCTCAGACAGCTGGCTGGTCAAGTGTGCCCACTCTGGTCATTCTCGACTGAGCTAAAAGAAGCAACATAGCAGGTAAGCCAGGTGTCACCCTGTCCTCTTCCAAATGAAACCATGCTCCACATGGCTGCCATTGCCCAAACCCTCCTTTAAATGGCACTTGTATGAGCTGCCTTGACTCCTCTGGCCTGAATGGGGGAGGGGGATGGGCTTGGTGACTTGCTTTTCTCAGGAAGAAGAGGAACCATTCCCATAATTCCAGGCCAGGCTAAACTGAGTGCCACCAATATGTGCTCTGGACAATACAGAATAACCGGTAAGCATTCCGTGCCAGACAGGAGCTCACTCATTGTCTAAAAGGATGACCCAGAGGTAGCATAGATTTGGGACAGGCAATCCCACACTACATGTGAAATCCAGCCAGAAAGCTGGGTGTGAGAGCAGGGTCAGAAGCCATAGTAAGGCCCGAGAAAGGCAGCATGGGAAAGCAGAGAACAGAGGAGGATTTGGGGGAATCTTTCAAGATCCCCACTAGTAAGGCAGTCAATAGGAACACAGTAGCTCTCCCACTGAAGGTGACTTTCTAAAGTGTTCAGCCTCGGGACTCACAGCATCTCCTGCCAGTCCTTTCTGAAGGAAGCCAAGGTTCATCAGGCACATAACGACCCTCTCCCAAGTTGACAGCCACCAGGCCTGCAACATCCTCACCAGATTTCTGAAGTTCACAAATCAGAGATTTAAAGGTGTGTGTGTGTGTGTGTGTGTGTGTGTTTGTATGCACATGTATGTGTGTGTACATGTGTATGTGTGTGTTTATGTGTGTGTGCCTGTTTGTGTGTGTGAGTGTGTGGATGTTTGTGTATGCATGCGTGTATGTGTGTCTGAGTGTGTGTATGCGTGTGTGTGTGTGTTTGTGTATGTGCATGGGTATATGTGTGTGTGTGCGCGTTTGTATGTGTGTGTATATGTTTGTATGTGTATGTGCATATGTGTGTGGATGTTTGTGTGTATGCATGTGTATATGTGTGTGAGTGTGTGTATGTGTGTGCGCATGTGTATATGTGTGTATATGTTTGTGTCTGTGTATGCATGTGTGCGTGTGTGTTTAACTCTGTTGAAAGAGCCTATAGCAAAACAACAGTAACCCCAAAAGCACTGGGTAACTGGTGCCTAGATGTTGACCTCCATAAAACCCCTTACTAAAAGGAAGTAGGGATTATTAATATAAAGTCACCCAGGGAGCAGAGAATTCAGAGATAAGTGTGACCCTCTTGTTTAATCAGAAAGTAAGAAAATGCTGAAAAGCCAAACAGAGACATGGCAAAGGGCAGGGATGAGTTTGAAGGTCCCACAGACCAAACACAGAACAAATACATTTTAGATGACATGTGAGATATTGGACCTTAAAAAAAGTGAGAATCCATGTCCATATTGATGAGATGCAGTGAGACAGATGGGAGATATGAGCAGATAAGTGGATCAACTGAGAGACAGGTGGGAGAGACTGGGGGAGGGGACTCTTGCCTACAGTGGGATGGTGGTCCCTGACTAAGCAGGCAGGACAGCACTAGACCTGAAACCTGTGAGTCAGTAACCACAGTGCACAAGATTTAACACAAACCAAAACTGACAGTAGGTGCTGAACCAGGACAGAGACTTTGAGAGACAGAAGCAGAGCTGCATGCCAAAAACTCACACTTTGAGTTTTGGTTGTAAGAGAAAAACACACAGGAAATTTACAGACAAGACATTCCATCCATGCCTTGGCCGAGACATAGGCGTGCACCTTACCCACAAGGGGGCAGGCTGGATATAGCCTTAGTCTGCATGTGGAGCCTGCGCAGGAAGCTGAATGGGGTGCACAATTGAGGTTCAGCATGAGTGACACCAAGTCTAAATAGAAAGCCATTCTATTTTAAGGGGCAAAGAAGGCTAGGGACTATTCCAGTCAGACTATAGGGCACTAAGGAAACACACATTAACATGTGAACCTAGGCTCGATCAGTGCAGAAGGAAAAAAAAAATCAAATGTACCCCCAAGACAGATGACAAAATTAGATTGAGGAGGTTAAGTCGTTCTATCTACATTAAATTTCCTCAAGCATCTAACTGCACTACATTGTGTAATAAATGGCCTAAGTCTTCGGGAATGTCTACTAGAGAACTAGTAGTGGGGAGGGTGACTGATTGGGATCTCAGATGCCCCCCAAATGTAAAAGGTTTGCTCTCCAGCACAGGTCTTTGGGAAACTAGGGACGCTCCTTGAAATGAGTGAGAACTTATTCTTTCCTTCCTCTCTTATTCATGCAGTGAACAGGTTGGCTTACTCACATGAATCTCACCATGTTGTATACTCACCCCCAGGCCCAGAAGCAATAGGGCTATCCGACCCTTGAGCTGAAACCCTGCGCCATAAATAATGCTTCTCTCTTTGTCAGCTGGTTACCTTCATGTAATTGGTCACAATACCAGAGGTTGATAAAAGGGCCATGCTATATGCAAATTACTGTTAAATGTTTGTGTGTGTGGCGGGCTAGATGTGCGGAGAGGAAACAAAAGGAATAGACTATATACAACAGGTTTAATCTGGGTAATGACTTCATAGGAATGCTCAGAATTTTTTTGTATAACTTTGAAACTTTTTAAAGTTTTTTTTTTTTTTTAATGATAAAACTTAGGGTAGATTATGACAGAGAGATACACAGACTCAGAACTTGGTGTCTTCATGGTTTAGGGCAAAGTTCTTAGTGAGATAAAGTGAGGTCGTTGAGCGGTTCTTACTCTGCTGCAGGGTTCCACACTCTCAGCCTCTCCTTTCCCCTTCTGCTGCTACTGATAAGCCAGGTGTTGGGTATCTTGTCTGCTCAGGAGTTATTCTAATGACTACTAGTGTCACCGCTGCCCTGCTGAGAGGGATTACATACTCTGGGGACACAATGAAGAGCCAAGTACGTGGGACTGTCTTAATAGCCATTGTCAGACTTGCCCCAGGGAGAAATGGTAATCTCCAACACCTTGAAAAGCTCCTGAGCTGATTGTGCCCTACCAGAATGAATGGAGTTCTTCATTGCCCAAGGGGAAGGTGCCCATGAAGCCATCACAAAGGTTTCTGCTCCTTTAACCTGGTGTTTGTGCTTTCTGTAGATAAAACCACCAGTCAATGGGATGGCTAACTGCTTTACAATGAAAAGATACTGTGTGTTTAGTAGTGAAAAGAAGGGACTTGGGAGGTAGCTCAGTTGAACAAGTACCTGCCACACAAACTTTAAGGCCTCAGTTCAGACTCTCAGAATCCATATAAAGAAGCTTGAGTATCTATAACTCCAGCACTGAGAGACAGGTGGATCCCTAGAGTTCTCTGATCAGTGAGTCTAGCCAATCAATGAGCGTTAGATTAAGTAAGAGACCCTGCCTAAAAAGATAAGGTTGGAGGGGATGGATAGACGACTCAAATTAAGAACATGCACTGCTTGGTTACCAATACCCATATTGGAAAGCTCACAGTGGTCTGTAACAGCCCAAGGCATTGGGTGTTCTCTGTATTCCAATGATACCTACACACACACACACACACACACACACACACACACACACACACCCTGAAATAAAAATTAAGGTAAGAAACAGCCTAGTTTGAGGGACTAAGACCAAAGTCAAGCCATCAGATTCCTGTTGAGCTCAGTCCCACTAAGAAGAGAAGTCCTGACTAGGAAGTCATGGTAGAACATGCTTTCCCAACCCTAGCCACCCCTTGATGCACCCCTAACTTACGGCAGAAGTCATAGGTCCTCCAGGGACCCACCTCCACATCTGCATTCTTGCAAGCACTGGCATAGCGGGCCACAGAATCACACAGCTCCGACTCATTGCCTCCGCTCTGGCACAGGCGAAACAGGCAGGTACGGTAGTAGGCAGTGACATTAACCACCCCGTGGCACTCCAGGAAGGAGCTATTGGAGGGGTCATTGATGATACCACACCGGGAGCGGCTCCGGTAGAACTTGAGCAGCTCAGAGTCATTGTTGCAGGCCTTCAGCAGGTCCCCACACTCGCCATTGCAGATTTCCTCGAACGTCGTCCAACTCTCCAGGAACACCGCCAGGTTGTCTGTGCACTTGCCATTAGGAAGGCAGAACTCATCACTGGCATTGGCATTGAAGAAGCCACACAGGCCCCCAGTACAGTTGAAGTACATGGTGGACAACCGGATGTACAGAAGTCCCACATCAGAGTACTGGACGGATACCACGCCCTTGGACTCCACCGTTGTGCTGTTTTTGTTTCTATGAATCTCCAGCCTCCCCGAAGGATGGAAAAATGGTAATTCTACATCTTGACCATTTAGCTGAAAAATCAAAAACACTGCCGTCAGGGGCAGAGACCCAGAGAGAACCCAGTGGTTCCGAAGCTAGGTAGGACTGGCTTGGTGCCAGGACCAGCTCCTTGAAAATACCCAGGAGCTGATGGTATATGTAAACTGCACACAAACACCAATGGTTTATTCACAAGCTTGTTTCTTTCTTTTGAGGTGCGTATTTTCTCTCTCTCTCTCTCTCTCTTTTTTTAGTGTGTCTCAGACCTTAAGCTAGTCCCACACAAATACCCTGAGTGACCTGTCCTGAGGGGTGGTATTTCCCTGGCTGCCAATATCGCTTCAGGCACCGTTTTCCAGACAGCACCCTTTCTCCACACCTTTCTGGTTCCCTCTTCTGCCATCAATTTTTGTTTTTCCTGATCCCCAAACCTTTGGGGTGCACAGAGGAGAGCTAATGTATGGATGTTCGTCCACCTCTATATCTCTGCTCTTCCTTTACTAGATTAATCTCTGTCAATTTACTAATGGGGCTGAGAACACAGCCCTTCCATTCTGTGGGTATGCATCTTGTAATCTCCTTGATATGATTTTTGTTTTCCAAATGCCACTCGATTCACCTTCAACTGAGAGAAGAGAGAGTCCTTTCCAGGCACCACCTCAGCTCTGCCAAATCAGCCACGGGACCCTGACCCAGCCCTTGGCACCTTCTATGGAATCAAACATATCAAAATAGAAGCTAAATAAATAAAATCAAAAATAGAAGCTAAGCGACTCCCAAGATTCCTTTGAGAATTAATGAGCTTGGACACTTGACCATGGCTATATTAGCCCATGTTAGAGGAATAAGAGGTAGCACAGCCTGCACCCCTGCATTGTGCCAATGAACTTCCTTCTGCCTGCAGAAGGGATCTTACAGCATGAAGAACATAAATGACAGCCACCAGCCTACTCACACTTAAATCCCACTTTGGAGCTGTGTGTCCCTAGAGGAAGTTTCTCAACACTTCTGAGCCTTGGTTTCAATAGCTATGTGATTAGAGGCGATGCTACAACCAACTTATTTCAGGAGAAAAGCTTAGCTGGGCACATAGCCTCTTGCAAGGATTTGTTTTTATGGACAGTGAATTTCATGCTATCTAATTCAGAGAATTCCAACCTGGCTCCATTTCGACACCTGTTAGAGTCTCATTTTGGGTCAATCTTATTTTTTTTTTTTTTTTTTTTTTTTGCCTCCATATGGAATCCATGTCCTTTTTAAGAATCAACTCACAGCCAGAGGAAGAACACCAAGCCAGATGAAAAGGGCATGTTCTGTTACTCCATCGAAGGAAGCAAGGAATCTTACCTTGACTTCCAAAGCCCCGACACCTCCTATCTTGACTTCTTGGTCGGCCACGAGGATCCGAACACCCCGGAGCCAAGCAGGCCCTGCATCAGGCTTCTTCTTGTTGATATCAATTTCCAGGTACTCAGGACGCTCGGGGCAGGTCTTGAGCAGTGTGTATGATAACTCGGATGGGAACGCGTAGGCGGCACCATCGAATGTGTGTAGCACCTGGTTCTGGCTGAGCAGGCACACCGTCTCCCGCTTGGGGAAGCAGCCCTGGTACCCATCCTCCACGGCACACACCTCCCCACTCCGGCAGGTCTTGTTGAAGCAGTAGACATCCCCTCCCTCTTCACATAGGCACTGCACTGTGCAATTGGCCGTGGCCCAGAAGAACTCCCCCATGGTATAGTAGTGGCCATCGAAGTCACAGCCGCACTTGTGCAAAGGGACACACTGGCTGGTGCTGAGGACAAAGCCCTCATTGCACTCGCAACCTTCCGTGCATGGCGTGGCACAGTTCTGAGAGGCTGTCAGGTCCGAGCAGGTGTCTGGACAACTACTGGTACATACAGAGTAATGGCTGAAGCTTGGGCACCGCACGGTAGACACTGGTGCGGAGAAAGGAAGATAGCTCAGTCACAGGTAAGTAGATTTGAAGCCAACCAGCACAGTGGCTGGGAGAAAATAAAAAACGCTCCTCCCATATCATTCAGGCCCCAGAGTGAAGGCCAGATGGCCACTTACTGGGGACGAGAACGGAGGGGATACCTGTAGGTATTAACACTGTTGCTTTCTCTGTATGCTGGGGCTATGGGAGTTCATCTAAACTGGAACTCACTGAAATTCACCTTGAGGTCATCTGTCTTTGCTAGATTAGCTCTAACCCCCAGTAGTTATTACTTAGCGATCCACAGTCACAGGGATGTTTTCAAACCCTCCACCAAGGACATAGGAGATGCTTTGAGTTATAAAAAGCGTGGCCCATTCTTAGAAGGGAAATAAAACTTTCAGGAGGAATGAACATTGTGCCCGTTAGAGGAGCAATTTGAAGACATGGAATTTCAAACAAGAAGGCACTTAAAATATCTGAGTGTGACCGAGGCAGACTGTAGAAATGGATTCCTGAGACATTAATAATGAGAAAGAAGTTGAGCGATCTGCAGAGACGGCATGCCTGCTCCTCTGGGAGACGGGCTGGGAGCAATCTGCCTTCCAAAGGCCTTCTGTGCCTTAGAAGCTTGCTTCTCTTATTTAAGGCTGTTCAAGTCTACATAAATGTTTGAGTCTAGTTGAATCCAGCAGGCATAAGCCTAGTAAACCAGCTGTGAATTAAATATAATTCATCTCAGGCAGAGAGAGAGAGAGAGAGAGAGAGAGAGAGAGAGAGAGAGAGAGAGAGAGACAGAGAGACAGAGAGAGACAGAGACAGAGACAGAGACAGAGAGACAGAGAGACAGAGAGACAGAGAGAGAGACAGAGACAGAGGTGTAACAAGGCGAGAACCACTAGGGAAAACATACCACCATTATTCATAAAAATTTACTTGGGCAATTTGGATCCTCTTGTATTATATAAGGCTCAAAGTGAAGCCATATTCAACTTGAATGTGAATTAGGAGATGACTGCCCTGGTTATAATAGAGGCTGGTCAGTCAGTCGCACAGCAAGGAAGACACACTGTCTCTTGGTTTGTGTGACCAAAATGCTGAGATTGGAATCTGACGCATGGTTATTTATGTGAATCCAACCCACTCTTGAGGAGGGAAGGTCTCTCTGGCCTTGGAATTCAGAGAAACTTTTAAATCTCACCTCCCCAGCCTCTCAAAGGCACGGACAGCTATTGTCTATTTGTTCATATGAAGGACAGCTATTGTCTATTTGTTCATATGAAGGGAAGTCGGACCACAGCAGTCTCTAACCTCACTCCTGGAAAGGGAACCAAGGACCAGGAAAGAAACAGGTCATTACTGTGCTTCTTTGTAAGTAGGAAAGGAGGAGATTTAAAAAGGAGGGTGGGGTGGAAAGAGACAACTAAACGGTGTGGAAAAGCTTTGTCCGAAGCCTATCGTAAAAGAACCTGGGTACAAGTGAAAGTCAGATGCCTCCTAACCACTCCTAGCTATGCAAGAAAAGGGATTCCTCATTGCTGCTCTGTATTCCCTGTCCAAGTCCCTTCTCTCGCCAGATTGGGTGAGATACTGCAGGACAAATGGCACAAAAGCTAAGGAACTAAGAGCCACGACAGAAGCCTCTGCGATTCCTCAACAGCCACTCCAATGGTGGCAGCAACTCTCCCTGGCTCAGCTCTGGGCTATCCTGTATCTGGATGCAGTAAGTTCATCAATGGCGCATTGTTTCCTGGTTACGACAATGGGTGGGGTCAAGTTAAGTTCTCTTCTATATAGTTTGGGACATTTCAACACTACCCTCACTCTTGGGCCTTGATTCTTAACAGGGTCTGGAGGAGGAGGCCTGAGATCCTATCCCTGCCCCCATCATGGGAGACATCTTTCATAGGACGGCATGCCAGCTTACCACACCCAGTCTGGATTCTCCAGTCTCCGATTGGGATGCCCAGGGCTTGGCACACCAAGGCGTAGGCCTGGATGGCTTGGCAGAGGAGCGTGCCGTTGTCTCTCACACTGCACAGGTCGTACACACAGCTGTGCACGAAAGCCGTGGCATCCACAACAGTGCCACACTCCCACAGGGGGCCATCCGTCTTGTTAAGGAAGCCGCAGTAGTCAGAACCAAAGTAGAGGGCCTCGGTGGCCGCATCACACTGAGTACAATTGTCTACACAGCCAGAGCCACACTTCCAGTCAGCATGGTAGACACGCCAGCTCTCTCCTAGGTCCAGCACCGACATGGCAGGCCTGCCATCTGGGCGGAGGAAGTCATCCAGTGGGTTTTTGTTGTAATTCCCGCATAGCCCACAGGTGGAGTTTATGTAAGAGCCTGGGATGGAAATGGAGGCGTAGTGCTGGCCGTCAAACGTCACTAAGAGCCCAAAATCTGTTTCCACGGCAGTAGACATGCCACTCTGGTAGATTTTCACCGCCCCCAACTCTAAGGTGACGGGCAAAGAAGTCACTAGGTCATTAACCTGCCAACAGTAACAGTAAAAGGCAGGTGAGCAGGTGGCCACGCATGTGCCCCAGCACAAGTGGGCAAGGGATAGCAGAGCAACTACTTAGGAGAGAATTGTCACCCCAAGTTTCCAAGCTTCCATGAGCTTACCTCTTACTGTGGTAAATGTCTGGGGGAAATACTTAGGTAATGGTGGGCTATGGGCCAGAGAGCACCGGGCATTTGAGCCCAGTAGCTCTGAGAGCTCTAGTGCATGCTTCTGGGGACCAGCTGGATGGCACCCTTCTTACCTGGTTCTAGGCTATTTCAAGCTTTTGACTGAGAAGTGGATCATCTTGATATCCATTTTTATTTCTCTGATGATCCATTAAGTCTAGGGTATCATGTGTGTTTTCCATAACCCCTTCTCTGCCCTTTGTACCCACTCACCATCCTACCAGATGAAACATGGTTGTACTAACTTAAGTATGCTGTTGATCTTGGAGGCCACCCTAGGCCTTCTTACTCGAAGCATGTTGTACTGTGACTACCTTCAGTCAATCGTTCAACACCAATAAATCTGAACACTTGCTAAGTACCAAGAGCTATGCCAGGATCCGAGAAGTGTAGGGTTAAAGAAATAAATATTCACCCTTGTTTCTCAGGGAGCTTTCAGCCTACTGAAGAAGAGGGACACAAACAGATATTTATAGTCGTCAGTTTTAAATATGAATCAATGGGTGCAATGGGAGAACAGAGTGAACATTTAACCCAGCCTCAGGGACTCATACAAGGTTTTAGAGGCAGTTAAATCTGACTTGAGTCTTCAAAGATAAACTCAAGTTGCCAGAGAAAGGCCCAGGGGGTGGGGGGATGGGTGTTGAGAAGAGAATTCCAGAACAAGAGAATAAATGCAGAGGGCAAGAGGTAACTGTATGGAATAGGGGTGGGGGGAAGCCATGGGTTATTCATGACTTCAAGGGAGCTAGTAGCCAGAAATGAAGCCAAGTCCTGGGGCTTCTCTGGTGTCAAGCAATGTTCTAAGAGTTAAGGGTTACTGACAAGTGAATTGGTCAAAATCCCCTGCCTTATGGAACCTAGAGTTTAGCTAGAGACCAACCACTGGCTAAACAAAAGGCGTCTGATGTGTGAATGAGGATTCCAGATCCCAGTGTTCAGAAAGAACGTTTATAACTACAAGTGAATGGTTAGGGCACAGCTCCATGGGAAGGTAACATTCGAGAGAGGAAGAAGCCTTGGCCTGAGGGATTCCAGGGAGGGATCAGCAGGCCCTAAGGTGGGGGTGTTTCTGGGTGCTGTAGACATTAGGGTCTCTGTGTGGCTGAGCTGAGCAAGCAAAAGAAGGCAGTGGTGGCTGATATTAGGCAGGGTAGCAGCCAGAACAAGATCTGAGCTCTGAGCAAAATGTTGAGCCAAGAGTGTATTTAAAGCAAAGAACCCACAGGCTCTGACGTCCATTTTGAAAGAACCACTTTTGCTCCCGCTTTGAGAGCAGACTTTGAAGGGCCTTTAAGCCATATTAAAAACAAGACAATGCACAAAGAGCTGAATTTCTTCTCTAGGGAGAGAGCCCCTGAAGGGTTGTAAACAAAGAAATAACACGGACAGAATATTCTCCAGTCAGGAGGTTTGACCTGGCTAGAAGGAAGTAATTGCTAAACTAAGTCAAGATGAGAAACAGGGGGCTCAGACAGGCAGCTGCTGCCAGGGCCCAAGGGAAGCTAAGGATAAAGACTAAAACCAGACACCAAGTGGGAGGGACAAGTTGTGCAGCTCGCTCAATTGTCCTTTGCAAGCACAGTCTTTCCCGCGGTTGAATAAGAATTGGGGAAAAGTCAAGAGTGAACCCCAGCTATCTAAAGGACACAAATAGGTGGTTTGGAATTTTTCTAACAAAGAATCAAGTTTTATCTTCACCCGTACAGTGCTTAGCTTCTGAAAATGCACACATTCAAGAGCTGAGGTAGATTGATTGGTACTGTAAGAGCCCTCGGGTGGGCTTGCCTTTAAATGCATATTAATTTTCCAGGCTGACCTAGACTCATACTGGTTTCAGGCGTATGGAAGGACAGGAATCTTACCTTCTACACAGTCATTACATTCTGAATTGGAAATGATACTGATCTCAAGGTTTACTGACGTAAATGCCACACACACACGATTGGAAGTTGACCCTCAACAGGATTATCCTTAATGGTCTACTTTCAGTGATGTAGGCTTCGACTAGTCTGTACCTCAGAACTCTTGACACCTTCTGCTCGTTACCTAGTTCCAAAACCACTACTACTTTTTTTTTTTTTTTTTTTAAAAAGGTATTTATCACATCATCACCCCACTCCTGGTACCAGTGTTCTGTCTTAACCTAACTTGAGTTGCGATAAAATATTTATAAACCATAGAATATTAAAGAAGCTGAGAAATCCAAGACAGGGATGCCAACAGATTAGTGTCTGTAAATGCCAACTTTCTGGCTTGTTGATGTGATGTACATTCATGTCATAGAAAGGGCGAATTATCTCCCTATGGCCTTCTATAGAGCACTAATCATACACACAAGAGTTCCTCATTGCCTAATCAGTTCCCCCACGTTCCGTCTTCTAACAGCACCCCCGTGAGAAGTTACTAATAGACCATCAATGTATGAATGGTTAGGACATAAACCTTCAGACTGTAGGAAGAGTGAAGAGGCCTGAACAGGCCTGAGAAAGAAACTGCCCTACAGTTAGAAATGGAAAGACCAAGAAATTGGGCCATTTGCCTCTATCTTTTAGGTAGAGTTAAGCCAACAGGGGTGCAGAGAGCCTTTCTGTGAGGAAGGTCAGCCTGTCAGGGTACAGAACAATTATCTCTCGTCCATGATGAGGTGTGGAAAAGCAAATCTTCTCCAAGATGTGTATCATTTCAGATTCTAAGCACATCAATTGCTGGATGCTTTCTTCTCACCTACGTTCCTGCTCCTAGCAAGAACACAAAGTCATCAGGAGAAACCACCAGCTTCTGTACTTTCTGTACAGTCCCTGTACCCCTGAACCCCATGGGGTCTCCTATCTCTGTTCTCATTGTATCCTGACTGACATCATTACAGTTGCCCATAAGTTACAGTTGGGGAGCTTTTCTCCTGACATAAGAGTACATGGCACTTTCTTTACACTTGCCACAGTTAGTCACTGTGCTTGCTCCCCTAAGGCTCCAAGTAGGACCTCCTAGAGAAACAATACCCTGACCTATGATTTATTGGTTCATTCCTACATTTCATTACCTAGCAACAGGCAAACCTCCTTGTTTTCCCTTCTCCTTGTGTTCTAGGCATTTTCCTTGTCAACAGATCTTTCCTAGGATGTGTACAGGGATAGGGTGAGGGGAGAGAAGAATCACAAAATGTAGGTCTTGGAAATGACAGTGCGAAACCAGCGTGTGCTGAATGCCTACTGTGTGCCAGGCTCTGTGCTGGGTGAGACTCATCTGTTCTTTCTATTTAATATTTATGAAACCTTAGGTTCTTATCATGTTTCCCTTACTTTAATTGAGGATAGAACTGGTGACTGAAGCCTACTGAGGTCCAAATCCATCTTTCGTCACAGATTCTAGTTGCCTGTATCAGCTATGAGAGTAGGTAACCAAGTCTAGGCTATAGTCTAGGGGTCCAATCTAGGGGACACAACTTTTCCTACTTGACAGGCAAGGAAAATGAAGCTAGAGGCCATCCTGACAGCATTGATGGCAGGTCCCACTCCAGAGTCAAAGATCTCCATCCTCTGTGGGCACCCTAACCCGTTCTAGTTCATGAAGGGGAGGAACATGAAAGCCTATAGTCATTAGGACACGTTTGCTGGGTACGGATGCTTAGTTAAGCTGGTTTGTTTTGAGCTTCATTCGCATGTGTAAGCAGAATTGTTTATCATTTGAGAATGGATTCAACAGAGAAAACCCTCATTGGAAGAATGCTGCCGTCGCTAACCCAGCAACTGGAGACAGGGTTGGAGAAAGGGGACCTGTGATTTGCAAGGACACAACTTGGGCCATTCCAGGCTTGGCACAATATGGCTAGGAAGTCAGCTGCTTCCCAGGAGTCTTGGGCTCCTTCCTGTTCCCTGGGCTTCTCCCTGGCTGTCCCCACATCACCCTGGGTCAGAGCTCTGCCTCCATCCAGCCACCCTTGCCTAGCATAGCAGGTGTATTCAGAGGAACCGGGAGCCATTTGGCACAGGGAAAAGGACGCTGTTGTTAGCTTGCAGTTGGAATCACGTAACCTTTTCTCTCTGAAGCATTTATATTCACATCCATGTCTCCCTGTCGCTACAGAAAATTGAGGAATCCATGCCCTACGCCTGGACGGTGGAACAGAGCCATGCAAAATTAGCAGAGCCGCTGGGCCTGAAAGAGACGACAGCGTCCTTTCTTTCATTAAAAAAAAGAGGAAAAAAAAAGAAGAAAAAAGTCTGAGTGTGAGCATGAAAGAATTTTTAATCAAAATGGAAAATAGGGACGAAGCATGCCACTTTCTTCTAAACCACTAGTATCAGACACGCTTTTTTTTTTTTTTTTTTTTTTTGTTTTACAAGGCAAGCAAGTTGGGAACGCTGTGAAAAAAAATTTAATAGGGAATGTATCTGTCCACAAGGATGAAGATGATGCTTGGTGGGGCGCTATGTAAATTTACAATGGAAAAACTCCAAACTTCTGCACTAGAATCCTTCGCTGATATATGAACCTGTCCCTAGAGAGACTAACCAAATAACGAGCAAATTGGCATGTCAGCTATGGTCATAGCTCACTTTTCTAATTACGAAGCTGATGAACTGCACAGATTTGGGGATGGAAGAGAAAAAAAAAAAAAACCAAGTGGAATTACTTCCCTGGTTTCGCCTTTTGCTGGACATGCTTCGGCAATTAAAACTACAATACAGATTTTATTAGTTCTGGTTGATACCCTATGTAATGATCATGTACCAGGATTAAGGATTACACAGAGCCCAGCAATCACCCCTTGTGGTCTCCACGTTATGATTGCCTGAATAACTACACGGTTACAACAAGGTATTCATTAACATTATGAAAATTGAGGCCTCCACCAATTGAGTAATTACCAGTAGCTTCTGGCTTCCCCTCTTTAGTCAACACCCCTGCGACAGGAGACATTTGCATATGCTAAACAGGCCAGCAGAGCGGTGTACTCTATGCTATCAGTATGAGTATCAGAAGTGAAGTAGAGGGTTTCTGTAGAGTGGCATTTGGATGAAGCTTTCCTGGGACCTTCCCAACCAGGACTCACTACGATATCATGAAAGCTACTCTACAGCCATACCTGTTGGAGACCAGTCAATGTGAAAGTTTCTCTGTGGATGAAACAGAGGCTCTTGGACAAACGGGATGGAGGCTGAGGAGAGTTGAGAATGACACCCAAGGCTGTACTGAATTAGGAGTAGGTACTCTGTGCTTGCACTGTGCCATGACCGTATGACTTTCATTATTGCAAACCAAGTCTATGAGAAACTAAGCTTGTCATTCTATTCTTGGGACTTCTGAGTGACACATACCTGGTTTGTATGTGTATACATATAAGCAGTGTCCACCAGTGAAGGAACTAAGAATGTGAGAATATTATTTTTTTTAAAAATATACTCTCACTATGAAGCTTTTGAACACATAAACTTTGGCTTATTCAAGCATCTTCCAAGCAGGAAGCACGTCTGTTTTGCATTATAGAAAGACAAAACAGTAGACAGAGGGAGGTTTTCCCAGGCTGAAGCATCTCTGGCCTCTCTCCATCTCCCATGATGTTTGGAGAGGGTCTTACCTTGACTTTGCCATAGCTTCCTTTAGGAATGAGAATCTTGTAGCCGTTGACCTCGACAGAGAGCTCTTTCACCCATGAGACAGCAGAGCCCCCTCGGTGCTCGTTCTTGGCCTCCACACTGAAGAAGGGGAGGCTGGAGGTTTGTAGACACTGTCGGGCCAACAGGTAAGCACAAGAGCCTTGGAAGTGGAAGAGGAAGCCATCAAAGGTGTGGTAGTGTGGCTCCCCAAACACCACACAGGTACTGGTCTCCACTGGGCTGCAGTAGAAGAACCGGCCTTTGGGTTCGCACACCTCGTAGGGGCTACAGGAGGCCTCTTGACAATAGATCTCATTGTTGAAATCCAGACAGCGGCACTTGATGGTACAGTTCAGGTCATCCCAAAACACCTCTCCTCGACGAAGGAACTGTCCTGGGAATAAGGACATCAGAGCCAACACTTACTGAATACTTCCCCTCTGTGCCAGATACTGGGATAAAGGCCCTTCGTCATGCCTTCTCAAGCCACTCGTGAACCCACTTAGCTAGGGATCACCGGTAGTCGCCTTCATTTGACGATTGGGGAAACTGAGGCCTAAGAGCAGTTGAATAATTCATTGAGCATTGCTCAGCAACTCAAGCCAAGATCCCAAGCTGAGTGGGTCTGAATCCAGTGTTGAGCTGCTGGCATTGGTAACGCCCCAGCTGGTGAGCGAGCCCCACATTCAAGCACAGACACATTGCCTTCATCTGTGGCAAAGTCTCTGACCCGCAGGCGCCATTTCCCTTTCAAGAATACAAGCAGAGGGCATTCGAAAAGCAGACCCGGCTGATGGCCACAGAGCACAGCAATCAGTTGTTAGCTTGCTAATTTGTTTGTTTAATCAACAGGATTTTCAGCATGTACCCAAAAAAAGGTCAACAGCACAAATCAGGAGGCAGACATAAATCCCAGCTTCCTGGGAATATTCTAGAAAAGACTGACCTCTTCTGTGCTACTCTCAAAGGTTCATAAATCCTACAGATACTGCTCAGGCTAAACTTATACCCTTGCATGTTGTCTTCCCTCCAGCTCCACGACCTGCCGAAGTCTGGTATTCCTCTCTCTTTATCTTCTGAAGAGACTTTTTCTGACCAAGTCTAGGTCAGGAGGAAGGCCAGGTCATAGAGGAGAATGGTTTTAAGGCATGTACTAATTTTTAATAAATATTCACTCCCATTTATTTGGCAGATAGTTAATCTTTAAAATCGTTTTCCTAAATAAATTATCTAAGACACACACACACACACACACACACACACACACACACACACCAAGACTCCTGAATATCCTACAAACCTACTGGCTTAGTCCCAGCAGAAGGCAGGGGGTACCTTAGGAACAGTTCTTGCTATGTTTGTCCAACACGAACATGTATCAACAAGCAATTATGCCTCCTACCTGTTGAGATTTGCACCTAAAAGAAGATAATAGATGTCTTCATATTCCCAGTAGGCTGTATGCATCAGCCCTTAACACAAGCCCTAAATTCTCCAGCACTTTGGCATTGACTCAAGATTGTACACATTATAAGAGCATCTATCTACTCAGTATCATTTCCAGTCTCTATATCTCCAGGCTTCCAATAAATGAGAGTGAAATGCCTCTGAATAGAGGAAGTTTGAACCAAAAGGTAGCTAGATGCTTTGTGATCATTTTGTTTGTGAAATGATGATTTAATAAGCCAGCTCTATGGAACCAAGTCCCTTGCTTATAGCCCAGGCCAAATCCTGATCTCATTAGATTGATAGACGTCCAGGGGCACATAAAAATGCACAAAGTCCTGTGTGGATATTGAATTTGTCCTGCATATGAAACCCGAACACATAACTCAAGAGGAAAAGCATGCAGCGAAAGTGAGAACGTTGCACACGGCTGGCATCAGACCATGCCTACATCGCTGCCAGCCAAGGCTGTCCATCACCACAGTGTTCGTTCCTAGGACTCAGGTGTGAGGCTGCCACCGAGAACTCACCTTGCAGTCCATAGTCACTGAACTCTTTAGTGCTTGAACGAAAGGGAAGAAGTGTAGGGGAGAGAGTCTGGGAAGTCAAGGGGTGAGAGATGAAGCGACAGGGAGACAGAGTCTCACACAGGTGGTAAGTAGTGCTGTGTTAACCCTCCCACAAGGGAGAAGGAACAATCTCAGAAGTCATGGAGGAGGGGCATTGAGATTACATCCTTTCTTATCCAGTTTAATACCCACTTAACTCCATAGCACTTACTTGTTTTTCCAGCATGAAAGACTTCACAGAGGGCACAAGGCAAAGATGCCCAGGCAGGTCATCTTCAAACAGGAGCTTGCCTTAGGGCAAGTCAGAGGTTCAGTGCCCAGTGGGAGGGAGCAGAGGGCATGGGAACTTCAGACCAGAAGAAACTGGCTTTTCTCTACATATTAAAAATTGAAGCTGAGGCAAGAGATATGTCTGGCAGCCAACTATGCAGAGCGTGCTTTCTACCCAAGGAGAAGCGATCTCCTTAAACAATGCAAAGGGTTCTTACAGATCTGCAATCATTCTTTGTCCAACACTGCTCGTGTTTCAACACTACCCTGCACCGTGTGTACCATATGTGCTGCACTGTGCCACCGTTACACCTATGTCTATTTCTGCCACCATGGTATTATCATGAGCAGCTAGACTACCTACCGACATCGCTGCTATCTGAAGAGCAGCTGGGGTTCAATAGATCTGTTACATTGTTCTTTGGAAAGATAAACTGGATGGACAGGTGAGTTGATGGGCTGGTGGACAGGCAGATGTAGGCAACTGAATGGACGGACTGAGAAGAATGATGCACAATTGGAGGGAGGGAGGGAGGTATAGAAGGGTAGATGGAGATGGGGCGGCTAGAGAGAGGGCTCTTGGATGGATGAGCCACTAGGCAAATGGCTGGAGAAGTGGATTGATGAGAGCTTAGTGGAAATGGACGGGCAGCTAGATGGGCCATAGCCTCTACCTCTACATGCAAAGGTATTAACAGAAATCCTGTTTCCTGGATACTTTTGAATACACAGAAGTAGGAGTCAATACATAGGGCTGTCCCCGTGAAGAACTCCCGGGCTTATGCACATCTGAAGAGATCTGCTGGTTGAGAAGCCACACTACAGAGGCCAATGAACAAGCACTCCACAGAGCTACCTTCCCACGGACCTAAAGCAGCTCTGATTCCCCCCACCCCCAATCCCTGCATATCTTGCCATCCCTGAGAGGATTTTAGAAGCTCTCCTAGAACTCAGCTACTTTGTTTTCCCCCTCCTGGTACCAGGAACTTCTGATTTACCATTATAGGGACTTGGCGACACCCCAAGTTCACCTATTCCTGGGGATCTACAAAGTTCGGGTGGTAGAACAAGTGTAAAGATGAGGTGAGACTCTTAAAGGGGAGGTGAGACTCTTAAAGGGGAGGACAGCAACAACAAAAATTAGGCAAGACGGGTTCTCTTCCGTCTGTCTTGCTGAGAAATCACTCAAGGCCCTGCTTCACTCTGGAGATAATTCTGTTAGCCAAATGCATACCACAGGCAAGGACTCAGAAGCCTACCACATGCAGCGTTGCTCCCGGGGTGGTGAATGTGCAGCACGGGGGTGGGGGGGGATATTACCTTGATCTCCATCACACAGCTGAGAGATGTCAAAAGGATAAGATGTCAGGAATGAATCCTCCCCGTGGCTGGAAAGCTCACCTGTCAATATAAGGAAAACCCAGCCCCTCGATGTCAGAGAAAGGGACTGCTTTTTACCTCTAGAGGTGCAGCCATTGGCTGGGTCAATCTCCTTCCCGTCGACTTTAAAGGCCCAACGTCCTGGAACATTGACATTTGTGGTCTCTTGAATATTTACAATCTCAGGGGTTCTTGACCCCGGAAGACTGAAGAAATTCGTGAGGTTTCCACCGTTAAATCCTGCCTGGAGCACACACACACACACACAAAATGGGGGTTTGAGCTCTCACCATCCCTATTAGTCAGCTGATTCAATTACTTTACTTTAAGAATTCATCACACTTAGAAGCAATATAGTCCTTTTTCCTGGATTCCATGAGTCACCATTCAAGGTGTAAAAAGCCTGCGTAGTTCACCCCATATCCAGAGTAAGGTATCAAAGATAGACAAGGCTAGCCCCTCAGTATACCTACAAGATCAAAATTGTGTTTCTAGAGCAAGGGTATTAATGAGACTTTGTCCACGATGCTGAGCAAAGCAAACAAGGGATACAGTAGTTTAAGTCCACGAGAGGATGATCGGAGAACTTTTTACCTGGGCCATCACACCTCCGAGGCCTGTCAGAGGGTCGCCGCCGCTGGCTGTCCCAGTAGTCCAGTTGATCTCATAGTAATTAAAGAGTGTGAATGTGTAGGAACCATCAGACACCAGCACAGCCTGGAAGGTGTTCACCTGAAGAATGTGCAGAAACCCTCATGACTCACGTTCTCAGGAGATCATCACTCAGTGGTGGCCACCCTCACCCCCACGACAACTACTATGTGCTCCTAACCCCCAAACAGCTCTGAACTGCACCGCAGCCCAGCCCCTTGCACCCTGCCCTCACTCAAAATGTATTCCCGCCTCCAGTGCAGAAAAGCAAGATGTGTAAGGCTATGCGTCCAAATGAGAAGTCGCCTGAGGTAAACCTGGGGTCTGACTCAGGCCCCCCCCCATCCCCATCTCTCTTGGACCAAAACAGAAGATTTAGAGTCTCTTTCTGAGCATGCGATGACATGAGAACACCTATAGATGGCAGCATGAGAATAAACTATAGGAAACGTTAAGCTGGGGACCTCAGCACAAATACCTGCACCCAGAGCAGAGTGGGCAGGGCCGGGTGGGGAGGAACACAGTGATCTCAAAGTCCTCTGGAGTGGGCTTTCTCTGTTACTGGAAAACATCACTATTCTGGATCAGGTGCCCCCCCCCCACACACAACCCCCAACTTAAGATGAAAGTTGGGAAGTGATTTTTAAAGAAGCTCTTTCTGGAAAGAAATTGTTCCTCTAATTGAGCATTTATGCATTACTTTGTATCTGTAAGATCCCCAGTGCTCGGCTGCAACTCAGACCGATGCTAAGATGGGCAATGGTTTGGGTTCCTTCCATTTAGAGTGAAACAGCTAAGGACTAAGTGGAATGAGTTGCTGGGAATTGAGCACTATGCAGCCAAGGCACCCAGCCTGCCTCTCGGAGCCTGGTCACTCCAAGCTGTCTTAGTCTTAAGCTTTTAAGGGGACGGAGATCTTATAGAAAGCGAAGACTTGCAGATGGTTCTCAGATATAAGCTACATCCAACCTCAGCCTTTCTTATCTCCCTTTCCTCATCCCCAGCCTTGAGCCCATGCTTTCAGGAAATGCAAATCGAAATAGAATCAAAAGTAGCAGTTCCGCCCTCTTCCTCTTCAAGCCTCTTCCCAGCTGCCTGATAGCATCCCAGTTAACCTTCTGTGCAAGCGCAGAGGAAGACCCAAATTCCTATCCTGTGTAATCAGACTGGGATGGAGGATCCTGGAAACTCATTCTAGACAGTTCCAGGGAAGAACACTTTGCTAGTAAAGAAAAGCCCTTTTTGTAAAAGAGAGACTTCTCCTTGGGCCCTGTGCCTGCCACAGTCGATGGCGTTTATGATAGAGTTGGCTGGGTATATGACTTCGTTCTTTGGGCCCGTTCAACAAGAGAGGAAAGTAGGACAAAGAGATAAATGGTCAATAAACTCAAGGATTCTACAAGATCACTAGTGGGGCCGGATTCAAAGGATGGGTGCAGAGCCAGGGCCATGCACGGTTTGAAGCTGGACCTTTTTCATGCCAGGATTCCCCTGCAGAACTGAATTTCTATCAACATTTGTTGGAAATACTTTCGACTCAAGGAAATACCTTTGGGATTAACTCCCCAAATCACTCCAACACTTCTTACCTCACCACCACCAACACACACACACACACACACACAAACACACACAGACACACAGACACACACACACAAACACACATACACACACACACACAAACACACATACACACACACAAACACACATACACACACATACACACCCCTCATCGGCTCTTGCTTACACACATATTTTTCCAACACTCATTTTAAGACTTTCCTAGATCTGTCTTTGCCTGACCTTGTTTTTTGAGAATTCAGAGACACTATTTGGAGGAGGCAGCTGAAGAAAGGGTTTAAGAGCCATCCTGCAGAGTTCACTGTGATCCACTACTCTGATGCTTAAGGGGCCAGAACCTCTATTATTGTCACCTTGGACCACAGACAGACTTGAGGGATTTTTGTTGGGGATTAAGAAATAGCTGGCTACTATGGGACTGACACATAGTTAGAAGTCCAGTAAACACTGGTTCTCCTGAAACACATCCATTTCCTCTTTGGCTGAGCTTTCCATGACAGTGTCTTCTCTAAAGATCTCTGTACCCTTTGTTTAGTGGACCTGACTATGGGCGGTCTTGTGTGAAATAGCTCCATTCATTTCAAAGGTGGGGATGGATGGATGGATGGATGGATGGATGGATGGATGGATGGATGGACACTCTGCTGTTCTACAGAGTCCATCATCCACAAGTTCAAAGCCCTTCAAGGTTTCATCATCCGTCCTCACAGAAGGAGATCTCACCTGTTATAGAGACTCCATCCAAACTACCAACCGGAAAGCACCTAAATTATCCTGGCAATTTTTACAGCCAGCAGAGGGTTTAGTGAAGAAAATGGTGGTCAGCATGTGATGGGCCTTCCTTCTCTCCCCTACCCCTTCACTGACACTAAAATTTATCGATCGCTGGCACCCTGCATTCCTACGCTGTAAGCTATGAGGCTTAAAGGACATAAAACATCACCCGAGGAGTCGTTAGCGATCCATAACATGACAGAGGGAAACATATGCTTCTTTAGAGGTTATTTCTAGCCCATGCATCTGCTGCTTAAACATGTGTCTTTCTGTTCTGCAGGACCTCTTAGCAATAAAGTGCCCCGAGCTGCTCCAGTCAGACAATGCTAAAACACATTCCCATTGTGCCCTAACTATGAATTGCAAGACCAGCACTTTTTAACCTCTCTCTGCTGCGCGGGAATTTCTGTTCCACTCCTGAACAGTCAACTCATTGCCAGGAAAACAGATGGAATTGCAAATAACCCGAAGAAAGAAGAGGATAGATTTTTTTTTTTTTTTTAAGTTTCTTTGCTTACTAGGAAACTACAGTTGAAGATGCTTGTGACTGCAACCTCAAAGTTCTCCACTGTCATGGTCACCCAAACAAACTGTATGCATTCATGGAAACTGGGGTTTTGTCCCTTTAGTCAGAAAGTTGATTATCTCTATGATATGACCAGGGATAATCTTTTTTATTTGACTTTTATTTGACTGCTCATTTGGGATTTCAGAGCAGATGTTGAAACTTTATTCAGGAATTGCTTTAACTGCCCACTCTAATTAACATCAAATATGAATCATTTCAGCCCCGGTCACAATAAAAAAAAAAACTGTCATAACATAATAAAATGAACCAGGCCATTTGTTCCCCCAATCCAGCATTCTGTTTCTCCCACACTACCAGATTTTATGGATGGGGGAAAAAAGGGGAAATTATCGATGGTGAGAAACATTTGTGCCTCTGGCAAGAGAAAAAGCCCTTTGTGTCCCTCACAAGATCCATAATCACATGGCTTGGGATGAGTCTCTTTGCCTTTATCACTCTCTCACAAAAAGGGAATGCTACCTCCTGCAAGAATATTGTCGAGAGACTCCTGTTAGACATTGGTAATGAATTGTGACTGGGGTGACACATCTGAAATAGTTCAGCTGACTGGACTGGTTCATGCTGATATTTCCCTCTGTTTCCTGGAAAATGGGTGGCGAGACCTATTGGTTTAACTCAAGCGAACTGACACGCCTTCACTCTACCAATTACACTCCTGCTCAGTAGTGAGGACGGACAGGATGTCAGAGACCCAGTGGAAAGCGGAAAGGTTGGATGATTACAGGTGTGGTACTGCTGCCTCCGTAAAACGTGACTTCCTCCCAGGTCACAATGAAAACCCAAGTGGCAGAGAAGGTGGTCATGTCTTTGAAGTACTTCCTGATGTCCTTGGTGGCTCTTCTCAAGATGGCGGGGTCCATGGTTTCTCTGTAATAGATCTCACCCCGAATTCCATTGTGCACATCTGCCCAAAATGGAGCAATGAAGGCCCTCCCGTCCGTCAGGGGAAAGGACTCTGGCGTAAACTGGCTCACTAGCACGTTGAAGGAAACAACACCATTGTTATTGACCTACAAAAATAAGAGAGGTTTTGCACAGTGGACCTGAAAACAGAGGAACTTCAGAGTCAAAAACCAAGATAGACAGACAGCCAATCACATGAACAAAAGGGGGTTTGAATTGCTGACTTTGAATCCCTAAATACCAGCTCCCATTGTTCTTATGAGCTGGTTTGTTTATTCCTAGACATACTCATTGGTTTTCTGTCACTTTCAATATGTAGTCAGCAGTGTTCCTTATAAATCCAGTCTCATTTTCATGTTCTTTGTCATATCTCTATTTGCATTTATTAAATGCTACTGGTGTGTATGAGAGAGACAGAGACAAAGAGAGACACAGAGAGAAAGACAGAAAGAGACAGAGAGAGAAGAAAAAGAAGGAGAGGGGAGAGAGGAGAGAGAGGGAGAGAGAGAAGAAAAAGGAGGAGAGGGGAGAGAGGAGAGAGGGAGAGAGAGGAAGGGAGAGAGGGGAGAGAGAAGGGGAAAGAGAAGAGGAGAGAGAGGAAGAGAGAGGAGAGAGAGAAAAGAAGAGAAAGGAGAAAAAGGAGAGGAGAGAGAAGAGAGAGAGAAAGAGAGAGAAGGGAGAGAAAGAAGAGAAGAAAGAGAGGAGGAGAGAAAGGAGGAGAGGAAAGAGAAGGAGGAGAGGGGGGAGAGAAAGAGAGAGAGAGAGAGAGAGAGAGAGAGAGAAAAGAGAGAGAAGAGAAGAGAGGTGGGGTATCAGGCCAACCTGAGAATAATGGAGACAAAAAAGACAAATTCATTGAGAGTCATAGATGCAAAATAGACAGGAGAAGACAAACAAACATAAACAGTTAATTTAATAATTGAAGAGCTCCATAGAATAGCTTGAGTGCTACTGTATCATGGAAAAGGAGGCAGAGAAAGATGAATCAAATACTCCTTTGCTGAACTCAGATCTCAGGGTGACCCATTACAAAACAAAACAAAGAAAAACTTCTCTCAATGTCATAACTACTTCCTCACTTAAAAGAGGAGCAAGGTTAGGACCTAAAGATGTCCAGTTTCTGTCCAGTTCTTGTCACTCCAGAGTGTCTTTGTACCATCTCTGTATAAAACCTGAGCTATTAGTACTTTGAGTTGTTCCTGTAAATGACTGCCTGACAGCGAGTCCTTCATGATCTGTAAATGGCTCCATAAGCACAGGGAACGACCACACCTTACTGCAATGCGTCCCGTCAGTCCCCTTGGGACCTGAAATCAATCCTGTGTCTGAGAGAAACTGATTTAACCCTGTGGCTTGTATGACTTCAGTGGCAGAAAACACCTGTGCTGGGAATACTTGCACTTCCTGGGCAGAGAAAATCTAGAGATGATTGCCCTATATATCAAATTGTCTGATATATTCCTACCGATCAGCAACAGGGAAGACACAATAGTGACCCTAGTCCCACAGAGAAGGGTTATGCAGCTGGATGGGGGGTACCTCAGCATGTGTTGGAGGAAAGTCTGTGAGGTTTGGGGTGTGACGGCCAGAATAGAGGGGTGTTGGGAACCTGTTGTCTTCAAGAGAGAGAAAAAAAGAGCCGCCCAGAGGCCAGCCTGCAAATGATAGAAGGACTTCACTTCTCAGAGCACTGGGAAGTCGGGGTACAGTTTGCGCACAAATGATGCTACCCTGAACCTATCCTTTTGCAAGGTCATGAATTTTTAAGCTCTGAGAGTCACACCGGTGCAATGGAAGAGAAAGAGGAACTGAGTGAAATTCATGCTCTAGAGGTCTGGGAGTCCAAGGACACAGAATGGAAGACCTCTCATCTATCTCCAAAAGCAGCACACTTCAAAACTTACAGTCAGCTCCCTCAGACACAGACCAGGGAGGTCCCTGCTGTGAGGAGAGCATAGAAAAACCGGTTAGGATGCCAGAGCCATGTATTTGCTAGGGGGCGTCCAGTGTGATTAAAACACACAGGCTCATCTGTAGAGGAAGCTGGCAACGTGTATTTTCGATTATATTATGGGGCAGAAATCATTGGTTCTCCGACTTCTGTGGGTACCAGGATTACCTGGAGAGCTCATTAAGGTAGATAAGTAGGCTCTCTCCCCCCAGTTTCTGAGTCAGCTGGGGTGGAAGGTGATACGGCAGTCGAGGCTGCTTGTGATTCCGGAGCCCTTAGGTAGGTAGAGTAGTGAGTGTGGAGTAGTGAGTGTGGAGGGGCGCGGGGGAGGGGGGCTGATTTTCTAGCTGTAGACCAGAAACTGCCAAAGCAGCAATCTCAGTGGCAGACCTGGACATGCTCCAAATTTCAGTTGTTTGCTCCTCCGGGGTAGGGCACAGATCTAGTGTGAGATGTGGCAGGATCTACCTGTGTCTCCCTCAGTCTATGAGGGCAGACAGGTTCAGCCTCTCCAAACCACAATCTCCGCAGCAGTGACCTCAAGCATGCAGACTGCACGGCAAGGCCGGAGACTGCAGCTGCCCAGGAGAGCTCTGAGCTGCCTCCCTGGCTCCGGCTGCGACAATGGGACCCTCTGGCATAGCTGCCGGCCTAAGGAGGGTGGCCAGTTCTGCAAACAACTTTTATGCAATCGTTGATTATCCATCTCCCGTGCTCCATCCAACTCGGCTGCAAATTGGTCAGAAGCCCAAGAAGAGCAGATGTCTAAACTTTTCACACCCCCAGAAGGGAGGGAAAAAAAAAACCCGCTGCTCCTATTGTGGGTCATTGTTGCTTTTCTTTATCTTGTTGAGTAGCAGAAATAATGTGAGCAGCATTGGGCCTGTGCTTCGCTTCTGTGTTTAATCACCCACAAAGGCAATTTACTGCCCTGTATACTCCTCCACTATGAACATTAGCCATTAAATATACCTTTGACTTTCTTAATCATAAAACCCATCAGCTCATGAAATCTCAGAACTTGTCGCTTTGGCTGCCAATAAATCCCCAATCCTTGGGGCCCTGGAAGAGGGTCTGTAAAGTGCTTTCCTTAATGACAGACAACACTTCTGCACTTACATAGACGGTGCGGTAAGGAACACCAAAGAAGAAGACAGGGATGGCCAACTTAATCTCAGATGAGCTTCCGTCATCTACTTTAGGGGTTCTGGTGTCATTCTGCCAAAATGGATACATGAGCTCCCTGGGCTGAGCTGTCAAGAGAGACGGTGGTTAGATAGATTGGGTGGCAGCTGCCTCTTTCGTTTGGCAAGCTACTATCCTTCCCACCCAGGAAAGCCAGTTTGTCTGAGTATGCTTTACAAGCCAAAGGCAAGGCAGTAGGCCTAGGCCTCTCTAAGTCTATACTATACCTAGATGATGATGTTTGTCTTTGGGAAAGGAAAGGACAGAAGGGATGTGGTCTCTGAGTAAGGCAGAGAGCTGTGTGCTTTATTCCTGTGTGTCCATGCATTAGAGAGACCAACAGTGACAGTGAGTGGGGATGTCATAACACCCTGGGTAACTGGAGCTCTAGGTGTCTGGTGGTGGCCTTTAGATCTGGCGTGGGTGAGGAGGGTTTGCCTCTTGAGTAGATGACCAGATGAAGAGAAGGTGGATGTAACCACAGAGTACCCTTCTAATCTAAGAACTCTGCGATTTCCTGAGACAGTTGTGGTAGCTTTTCCTAAGACTCCTTTCCTTCCTACACATGGCAGAAGTCATCAGAGCCCAAGAGGAGTAATTAGAACCATTCAACGGGAGGAGAGGGTTGGTAGGGATTGCCTGTGAGTGACCTTGACTAAGACTGGCCCGAGAAGCTCTGTCCAGCTCTATTCACAAAAAAAGCAGACACGGGATCCTTGAGGCAGCAGAGGGAGGTGCATGCGTGCATATGTGCATGCATGTGTGGGTGCATGTGCATGCATGTGTGCATGAATGTGCATACATCCATGGTGGGGTTTGGAGTGCTGAGTACTCTGTAGGGCAATGTTCTTCTTGGTCCTCCTGGTCAAAGGTGCGTCATTACACAGACCCCACCTGGGATAGCAGTACTTCCTCCCTGGATGCTTGGCACTCAAACTCTGGAGTTTCCCACGAAAACTCTTGCAAGGTGTGGCTCAGACTGGTGAGAAAAATAAAGCAATGTCCCCAGGGCCTGCACTACCAAGGACCCAGTACAACTATACCCCTGAAATAATCTACATGTCACATCTGATGACACCTCTCTGCCTCTGTTCTTTCTTCTTTTGAATGAAAGCTGGACAACAGAATAGTTTTCTTCCTTTGAACGTTTATCTGTTGTTTTCTGGGGCTGGGGTTGGGAGTAGCTGATTCATGTTGGGCTATGGCCACAACCCTCAAGCCCATCTAGAGTCTGATGCCCAGTCTCCTATCAGCTCTCTCTGGGAAAGTCCCCACTTTGTACTGATGGAACTGAAAGCCTGGAAAGGAACTGGTCCCATCTAGTTATTCCCCTGGGGGAGCCCTTTAGTGAGCAGACAACAGCCCCTAAAAATAGCTTGCAGAGCCGACAGATAGCAGCTGGGAGGGTCAGGCTAATCTCTCTAGTTCTGGAGTGGAGAGTTGGTGCAGGTCTGCCTAGACAAAGGTTTAATCTCTGTTTGGGGGAGAGCATCAGGAAAGAAGGGGGAACTAGTCCAGCCATTGGTATTCACACATTGTTCCCACACCTCAGAAGTTTCTGGGAAGCTGACCAAATCTTAACCTGTAGGAGATGCTGTGGCTGACTTTAATCTCAGGAGCATCCAGCCAGTGGTCTGTGTTTGATGTCACAATAAGTATTTAGAAAGGCTTTTGGAATATTCTTATTTATAATATGGTAATAAAGTACAAATTTCTAGATGATAAAAACCTCAAAAAATTCTTTGCCATCTTACTATGGCCTTAAACTTAGGTACTTATCAGACTTGGGAGTCATAGAAAAGGGCTCCAGTTCACACAACACAGCAACCACTGCCATGCAAAAGTTACCTGGTATTTTGTAAGGCACTGGGCAATCTGTCTGGAGAAGAGACAATCGACCCCCCTTTTTAAGGACACAGAAAACACTGGCAACGGAGACCCAACTTCTCTCTGGTTCCAAGATTCTTCATTTAGTTTGTGATTTTTTAACAGAAATAACACTTAAAAGTTTTCCGTCTTAATACAGATAAGTGCATCTAATACTGTACAACCTCAATAAAGATTTGTCGAATAAAATAGGGCACTTGACCAAAGGGAGCAGGCAAAAACAACAACGATTCTCATCTCGGAACCGACTACTACTGAAAATAGAACTATTAGCAGCCGGGCCAGTTGATAGTGTACACAGTTAGCGAGAGAAATACTATTCCTAACCATGTTCACTCTAAAATTGTAATTACACAATAAATAATAGTTAGGGTTCCAGGATTTTTCTTTCACCAAAGAAAATTACACTTCCTTGATGTAGAGGTGGAAGATGAGTTACTGGGCTTATTGTAGGGAAACCACTCTACTGTTATTTTGGGTTATGTTGGACAACTATTAACGCACCCAATTCTAGGACAATGGGTATGACCTTAAAGGGAAGGTCTGTCTAAGAGCTGGGACCATGCAACACCTGAACTTAACAGACAAAAGCAAGGTGTTTTGGAAGATTAGTCCTAAAAGCCTTACATCGATTTCCCCATCTTTCTAATCTGAAAACTCATGAACAATGGTGGGGTGGCGTATACACAGTCCTTCACTAACTTAAGAGAGGTACAGAGAGAAAAAAGGGAGTGTGAGGGCCGAGGGCGTTAACGAGATTGTTTTATTTGTAGCTTTCCATTGTCATCTTATGTCACAGGTCTCTGAGACACAAGACATCAACACCAAGGCTACCACTACAACTTCCTAACCCTGAGTCAAAATACACTCTTTAAAGTCTCCCACATAAGCTAAATGGCTAGATGGTGATCAACGAGGAGGAAAGAGGTGGACACCCTCGTCTCCTGCAAGTACTTGAGCTAGAATTAGTCTGTGTTGTTTTAAAGACCTTCCCCGGCGTATACAAATCGTGTTCGAAGTTAAATAAGAAAAAGTGAACATCATTCAAAGTTAATGCATTTTACCCTTGACAACAGAATTTAATTTACTTCCCCCCCCCCCCTGTTGTATCTGCAGACACATGTACACCTGCCCTTGCAATTACGGTGCCAGCAAAAGTGTCTGTTCATAAATGCAAGAGCGTGCTGATCAAGAGCTGTATGAGATGCTGTCGTACTCACCTTGGTGCCGAACAAGAGCGAAGATGAAAGAGACCCAAATTCTAAGTAATGATGAATAATTCATCCTGGAATTTTAAAAAGAAAAAGGAAAAAAAAAAGATCCTCTGCTTGCCAGAGTAAATAGAACACCAGGTGTGTTTGGTGGCAAATCCCGAGACACACCACAACCATCACAGAACAAATTCACATCCCAACACCAATCGTTCAGAGTTGGTTGTAATTCCCAGGAGGCTCACAGGTCCTCTTGAGTTCAACAGTTGGGGGACAAAGTAGACCCCCAGAAGACGGCTGCCTAGAAGTGTAAGTTATCAGGGAGTTAGATGGGGAAATGCAAGCTACACGGTGCAAGGCAAAGGTGTCTACTTTGCATCTGATAAAGAAAACGCAGCACCCAACTCCAAAAATGCAGGTCTCAGACCATGCCTCTGGGACTCTAACTTCTGCAAGACCCAACTCTCCTGACGTTCCTAGTCTCCATCGGGATCCAGGAAATAATACTGGTTAAATTACCACGTGTTTCTCCAGGTGGGAGGATTCAGAGTATGTCATCCCTTCTCAATAACCTGGAGCCCATCCATCATTTTACTGACCAGACTGACAGGTAGTCTAAGACTGTCCACTGACATTCCACAGTGAAATGAATGATCAATGGCTACTTTGATGATAAAACAAAACAAAACAACAAAAAACCCAACAACAACAACAACAACAAAACAACAAAAAAGCAGCACACCAGAGTGGTTCCTTAGAAATACAACAGAAAAAGAACCCCATGCTCAAGCAACTCTCGTTAGTTCCGGGAAGTTAATTAAAAGAAGCAACATCACAAAACCAAACTCATTTGCATGTTAATTTACAATCAGCTGAGCGGGTGGCGCTTACCCCCTGTTAGGAGCATGGATGGTCTGGGCTGCTCCAGAAAGCTGAGATGCAAGCACACATGCAAGATACAAGTTCACCATGCACTAGCCTGAGGACCAAATTGCAGACCAGGAAACCTGCTCCCCACAGCATTCTTAAAGATAAATGCCTTTTCTTATCATTTGAGGAGGTTATTAGAATCGTTCAGCCTAACTTTTAGGCAAAAGCAATGGCTCCAAACTTTGAGAGTCCTCTAGCAAATCTTCAGTTGGCAAGCATGCACACTGAAGTCTCAAGCACATAGTAAACACTAGCCGGCTTTGCTGCAAAGGACAGGACAGAGAAGGCTTCAGCTGGCATCATAAACAGCTCTAGCAGAGGCAGGTGCCGGGCAAGCTTCAGGCCTTTGGGGGAGCAGGGCAGAGGGCAGCAGTGAGGAGGATTCATTTAGACATTTGTATTTATGAAAAATGCCACTAACCTGTTCTGCCGAGACTGGAGGAATTGAGTGAAAAGTGTTAAGTCAAATCGTGCTGAGCCCGGAAAAATCAGGTATAAGAATTCACGTCAGTTCTCCTCTCGTGGCTGCCAATTATTTCTGATCCCTGAAATCACGTCCGAACCCCATACTCTTAAAACCAAAAATTCAGTTAGCCCTGCACTAGCGTCGGGGGAGTGTTGAGTTGCAATCAAGTTGCTTTCTATTGATTAAGGAAAAGTAAATCTGAAGATCAGTTTCAGGATTGCGTGGAGAGGCTCTTTTCCTGAAAAACTAGACCTCCCCCCCTCCTGTAAAAAGAGAGAGAAAAAAAAGTGGGTTCAGATGGAAATGTCAGGTAGTTGGAGCTGAAACCTTGGTTCTCTCTGATCAGAATCACTTTGCTCTGAAAAACACAAAAGAAACCCTCCCTTTCTGTCTTTGTACCCAAAAGAAGGCAACTGTCTAGCATTACAGAATTAGCATCTTCCAGCATGGGAGTAAAACCCAACAAAGGGGCTCCCGCCACATTTAAATGGAGTCGGTTTTTCTACCTAAGTTTGTTCGTTCTCTTTTCCTTCCTTCCTTCCTTCCTTCCTTCCTTCCTTCCTTCCTTCCTTCCTTCCTTCCTTCCTTCCTCCTCCTCCTCCTCCTCCTCCTCCTCCTCCTTCTTCTTCTCCTTCTTCTCCTCTCTCTCTCTCTCTCTCTCTCTCTCTCTCTCTCCCTCCCTCTCTCTCTCTCTCTCCCCCTTTCTTTCTCTTTTCTTTCTTCTATCTTTCTTTTTCTTCCTTATGTGTTCACATTACAGGCTCTACCCTGTTTGTGCCGTACAGGTATGTATGTATAAAGAATATAAAGAAACCTTCCCAAATGTGTCAAGGTTTCATTCCTTCTTCTCTCTCTGATTTATACACAGATGGACAATGGCATTTCTAAGTGAGGGAAGGAAAATTTTGCCTGTGACACCTCTACTTGTGCCCCTGAGGGTCTTCACTGGGAGGTGGTACGGCTTCTCCTGCTGAAAGTGTCCAGGAAGGACTTTGGAAAGCTGTTCCAACAAGGAAAACTGTGTTCAGCTCAATGCTTGCAGGATTTCAGTAAGCTAAATCCAATCCCAAGTAATTAGCCCCGGACAAATGCACATACGAACAACACTAAATGGACTCAGTAGGTTGTGTACACACACACACACACACACACACACGTGTGTTTCTATGTAAGAATAATAATTAAAGAAGAGATTATGAATTTGGGAAGGTGAGTTGGAGGGAAGGAGGGAGAGAGTTATATATAGACACACTCCTCATGTATAAAAATCTCTAAGAAAAATTTAAATGTGGAAGATCTCAAAAGTACCACCAAAATTAAAATACACCAAGTGGAATTCATTAAAAAAAAAAAAAAGAAATAATATGGATGCAGCAGGAAAGGTCCTTTTGTAAATTAAATCAATGGGAATTTTAAATATGTCTAAATCTTTCTCTGGCCAGACATTGATGTGTTGCCTGGACCAGGAATAAAAACTGAATCAAAACAAGCCAGCTTTGCATATGTTGTGCTAAAGGACAAGACGTTAGGAGAACCTGGTCTTTGCCATAAGTTTCCCCATCTTTAGCGAAAGCCCTGTGATAATTGTGTAGGCATTGCACAATGTGTTTATTCTTTCACTGGTAACGTGAATTCTCCCCATAGGCCCACTTACAGACACCGAATGAATCCTTTCTTCCAAAGGGCACATATTTCTGTAACAGAAGACATAGTGTTTTGGTGTCTGTGTAAAACAGAATTAAATCCAAGTCCAAGACTCACCTAGTGCAGCCCTTGCCTGGTCCTGATTAAATCTTTAGTGCCTTCTCATCAGAACTAAATGTCCAGAGGCAAAACAGGGTCTTAAAACCGCTGCTGGTGATGAGCGCTAACTGCTTTCCTTTCCTTTTCTTCCTGCACTCGAGGATGCTTCTACCTCAGCCCTTTTTGACCCATATTAAGTTCTTTATCCTTCTTGAGGTAGGACTGCTGCTGGCCCGGAGAGCATCTGGGCAGAATCAGATTCACAAGATTGCAGCGTATATGAATAAGAAGGACTTTGGCGGCCGGTGAGCACCAGGTGTTTGGGAAGAGGCTGGGCTGGCTGATGGCTTGCTGGGCTCGAAGCTGGGGGGGGGGGGTGTGTGCTCTGGTTGCACACTCAGTGGTCACAGATGGGTGGGTAACAAGAGCTGCTATTCATGGTAAGACTCATTTGGTTGAAAGTGTGAGATATGTAAAGATTCCTGCTGGGATTTAGACTGGGGGGGGGCGGGGGGAGGGATAGATAAAGCTGGGGTGGGCTGGTGCCAGTTACCCAAGATACCCATGACATGGCATAGATTGATGCTGCTTCTTAGTTGACAGAAAAGACACCAGGGAAAGAAACAAGCAAACGTGAACTTCCCTCAAAGCAAGTAGAACCGTTGTTATGCACCGAATATTTCTGGTTTGTATCCTAGGCTTCCTGTGTCCTTTTTGTAAAAGAAATGGTCGGTCGGCGTGACTGTGACATGGTCTAAGGTGTCCTGTCAGAAAGGTTTTACTCCAGGGACTCCTGTTCAGTGACAAGATTCTGTTAGGCTCACATCAACAGCTCTACTGCACAACATCAGGACCTACATGGGGAAAATTTGTATATATATTAAATCTATATATACAAATATATATTCACATATATATACATATGTATATTGTATGATTAATTATAACACACATTTGTGTATAGCCTGTGTGTGCACATTATATACATTATACACACACACACATATATATGTATATATACACTATATATACATATATATATATATACATATATATATATATATATATATATATATATATATATATAGAGAGAGAGAGAGAGAGAGAGAGTACCATGTGGTACATGACTATATATACATATATAATAATAGTACCATGTGGTACATGACTATATATACATATATACATATTTACTATTTCTGACCACAGCAAACCACATGCACAACAGTGGCTGCAAAAGATTACAGCACCAAGTTATGTTGCAAGTGATTGTAATTTGTATAAGACCTCTATGACATCTGCATAATGAAAACATTTCCAGCAATATGTTTCTCAGGAAGCGGCGCCATTACTAAGTTGGGAGATACATGTGTAATGGAGCGATGCCCCCCGAAGATGTTCACTCCCCTTGATGTCTCAGAACTTCTTTCTGGCCCCCAGATACATCCCACTCTGCTTCCCTAGCAGTTTAAATGTCTTTCCTCCACAAGACAGCAAATTACCTGGCTTAAAGGCTACTCCTACCTCATCTCCTGATTGCAAGGCCTACACTGAGGCTCGAGTTGTAGTCAAACTTAGCCGGAGTTGTCAAGGTCTGAGCTCCCAATGGAGCTAGCACATTGGCTTGGGATGACAAGAGAGAACCTGAGGGACTCCATTCTGAGGGTTGCTCAGCCAAGGAGGCTGAGTTCTGGCACAGAATCGGGGAGATTCATTGACTTTAGAGATAATGGCTTTAACACTGGGTCAAGGACCCTAGGGAAGGCTCAAACACAGTCCTCAGACATTTTCTAGAAGTCTGGAGAAAGTGGTGGACCAGATCCAGTAAGACTGAAGAGCCAACATTACTGTGGCAGATGGCAAGAAAAGGCACCGAAAGGCTCAGTGAAATGAGTGTCAGTGAGACTTGCCTCTCCTGCAGGAGGCTACACAGCACTGGGAAGCTAAAGTGTTGGCTCCCCTCTGCAGGCCGGATCGAACCCGGCGCTGATCACAGAATCCAGCTCTTTGGTAGCATGGAGATGAGTCTCTGAAACAGCAGAGGCCAGGTGATGGTACCCTCCTACCTGGAGCTTGGAGGGAAGCGGAGGTTAGAATGTTCCTGATGACAGAGAAGAGATCAAGGGTCAAAGGGATTTGATTCATAAAGAAAACTGGGGCTGGTTAACAAAGCACAGTGGCCAGAGGGGGGTCAGAGAGCCACCGAGGGTGTGTGCACTGTGTGCAGTCTACAAAGCAGAAGAATTAAACCAAGGCTGAGAGAGAGAGAGAGAACAGTTTCCCTAATCAGTTGTGATGTCTAGCTGAACGTGGTGGTTCCGGCCTGTCATCCCAATTACTGGAGGGACAGATATAGGAGAATCTCAAGTTCAAGGCCTTTCTGAGCTTCTAAGTGAGCTCAAAGGCAGCCTGGGCAACCTAGTAAGACACCTTCTCAAAATCAAAAGAGAAAGTAAGGCTGTGGAAGCAGACTCAGGGGGTAGGGTCCTTGCCTAGCACGCTTGACACTCAAGGTTCCATGCCCAGTCTCCTAAAAAGGAACTAGTCACCATCTCTGCTCTACTTCTAGACCCAAGCCAGTTCTCTCCTTCAGGTCTTCTGATCCCAGTTCAATGCCCCAGGGGACTGGGGCAATAAGTCTGGTAGGACAAGGCCACAGTGAGAGCATGTCGTTGTAAAGTTTCACCTTTTTTTTGTCCAAATTCTCACCCATGATGACCTTTCCTCTTTTCGTCATGGCTGCAGTAGCACAAGCCTGCAAAAGCTAAGCGGTGCCGGCATCGTGCTCTTGGACTTGCAGAATCGCGAGGCCAGAAAACCTCTTTTCTTTACAACTTAGCTGGTCTCTGGCATTCTGTTATAACAACAGACAACGGAATAAGACACTTACCTTCTTTTATAATCTAATGCCAAGTGGTATGCACCATCTGGGTCTCCCAGTATATCACACTGATTCAGTACATAGTAACAGACTTCAGCATCCTGGGCACAAAGAGCCATGGACGGCAGCAGGTTAGATGTCTTGGTACCATCTGCTCTAGAAAGTGGAAGATAAATCCTTTAGACTCGAAGATACTGTTCTAATAAAACTTTCCAAGCCTGGTGGCCAGGAACATCTCCTCCAAAGTGAAAGGCAACATATTTATTGTATAGCTGTAAGAGACTTTGTTTGTGTCTTTGGGTTCTGAAAGCCATACATTCTAGACCCAGGAAAATTGCTTTAACCATGGAACTCAGCCAGCATGGAGCTGGGCTGAGAGTGGGAACGAATTCTGTGGCAGGCACAGGCTACAGTGCAAACAGCATTGCCACTTGGGCCATAGGTCCAGCTGACCCTTTGATGTTGAAGATGTTAGTAGTGAAAAGAGATGAAATGGGTAGTTCATAGCAAAATCCAGTGGTTCAACTACGGGGCATGTCCCCGGTGTTCTGTAGCAAGGTCATGCCTCTGGCAGAAAAAGAGATCTGCCTTTTCAAAATCAGTTCCTGGCATGTGACTGGAGTCTCTGATGGGACATTTGTCCAAGAGCCCATTAGATCTAAGGTCCACAGGTAGGTAGACCCCAGCAATCTATCACAGGGTGGAATGATACACTGAGGAGAGTCATGAACAAGCTGTCTGAATAGGTTGTTCAGGCTCTGTCACCAGCCACAGTGGCACCAATACCCATGCCTCGGCTCTCAGATTCCAGATCCGGCCATGTAGATGAAGATTGTGTGTGTGTGTGTGTGTGTGTGTGTGTGTGTGTGTATGTGTGTGAAGCACACAGATGGTAGTTATGTGATGTGATAGCCTCACATGTATGTCTTGTGTGGTATTTTGGAAACTTTCATGAGGACGTTGGTAACATTAGCAATGAGGAGGAGGTATCTTCCCAACGTGTGGCGCTTTGGGTAATACATCGTGTCGTGTGCTTTGTACCGAAGGAGAAGTGTTTTGAGCAGACAGTATGTATAAACTCAGCGGTGGTGCTGAACCACATTGCCAGCTGGATGGTGTCTTTAAAAGTTGGAAAACCAGGGACAAGGATGCCTGGTGTGGAGACGTGTGAACAGACAGAAGGGGATGAACACACAGTGTGGAGATATTTATGTTATATGTAAACACCCACAATAGCATCTGCTACAGAAGAGGTACCCAGTGGGCCGAACCACTCAACCGGCAGACATGAAGCAGGGGTTGTCAGTATTGATACAATGGGTACATTTATAAGGTGGCCACAGCCATGGGGATCGGGGTAGAGGAGAACAAGCGTATGAACTTCCATTTAGCAAGACTCTTGTGATCTTCAAATGTTCAATCTGTGGAGGACAGAGCACAGCTGAGCCCCTTGACGTGCCTCTGTCTCTCAGGGACAGTTACTTACCTCTCTGCAACAAAATGATTGAAACTGAACCACTCTTATCGTGGAAGAGTGAGCAGAGATAAAGCCCTAGTTTAAATATTTATAGTTTAGATACGAAGTGTCCTCCAACAGGCTCATGTATTCAAGGCGTGGTCCAGATGCCAGCGGTGTTCAGAGGTAATTCTTTGGGGAGGCAGCTGTATTCTGAAGGCTCTGACATTGACGAATGTTTCACGGGTTTAATATGGTTTTTAGAAGTATTGGGAAGTGACAGAGCTGTGGAGGAGAGTCAGGTGGGAGGGTGCATCTGGTCCTTTGCTACTTTAACTCTTTGCTTGCCGGTTTTCAAGCAAGCAGCCTCCACAGCACGCCCCTGGCGCCATGATGGTCTGCCTTACCCTATGGCCCAATGCTATGGATCTAATCCCTTGGTCCAGGCAATCTGAGATTGGAACATGTGAAACTGCTTCCTTCTCTCAGGTACTTACTTGCCACAGTGATAAAGAGTCTGCCCAATGCATGTGAGCAGGCTTTTCTTGCCCAGAGGCTTGAGCCAGCATTACTGATGGAAGAAAGGCTTGCAGGATGCAAGGTCCTGAACACCTCCCCAGGAAAGTCATTTCCCAGCAAAGGGGCTGTGTACATGGGCCCCTGGCAGTGGATATGCCCATAAATAGCATGGATGAGATGATGCCAACCCAGGTAAGCAGTGAAGCAAATTGCTTAAGAAGCAGATGCAGGAGGTATAGAGGGTGCTTCCTTAGCAAAGGTCATGGCAAAATCACATGGGAACACAACCCAGGACACCCTGGGCTCCTTGCAGATGGGGTGAACAGGAGGGGCATAGGGCTGTAGTTATGAAATGGCATTAAGGAGGAAGAATAAAGTAGAGCTTGGGTGACGCGTTTCGGCGCCTCCCGGCATTATTTTGTTTAATTGTAACTGACACGTGACAACCCCGGATTGAGCAGCACATGGTTCTCAGGGTCTCAGAATGTTCTCAAATTAAGGTTCGGATGAAGCTACCAGGTAAGACCAGCATACAAGAGCCGAGGACCTCTCAGATGGAAGGAGTCCACAGACATCAGGTATGGCCCTGCAATCAGCTGCCATGGAGGGCAGCCATACATCACTCTTCCCAGGCACCTGACCTCCCTCTTCCCAGGTTCCCCTTCAGAAACAGAGGATACTCAGAGACTAGAGGAGTCTCTCAGCTATGCAGGGGAATGAGAGCTGTTCTTCCTTCATGTGGATGGTGGAGCACAAGTGAAGATGCACCTGTTAGACCCTTCAGTAATTTCCAGGTGACTTCGAGGAGTATTGTGAGCTTCCAACAGCCACCCCTTCAGTGCCCTCGTCACATTCAAATTGGCATTATGTTCTTGTTCTTCTGCTCCAATGGCTGAGAAAAATCACTGGGAGAAGGTGAGAGCCATTTCTGTTCAAGGCAAGACTCAGCTGGTAAGACTTTCTTGTTCTAGAACATTCCTTGGGTGGGGCCACCTTTGATGATCTGCAGCTCAGTCTGAGGGCTTTTTCTGTCCCATCCTGGTGGTTCTCTGTTCTTTTCCAGGTGTTATCCACCATGACCTGCCCTCTGCCACCATATCCTTCCACCACCATATATCAACTTTTGCTTCCCAAAAAGTTGAAGCTGGCACCTTGGTGCCTTGAACTCTGTAGGGATGGTTCTGATGCTGTCCTGTTCCCCAACTGGTTCTTGATCTGCCAGTAAAGAAGCTATGGGCCAATTGCTGGGCAGAAGGAATAGGCGGGACTTCCAGGTCCCTGGAAGCCAAGAGACAGACTCAAGAGAAGAGAGTTTCACCATGCTTCTGATGGAGAAGGGTTGAAGAACCATGTGAGGTCTCAAAATGGAGTGGCCACATAGGCGTCTCCTACAGGTGGGTAGTCAGGGACGTTTAGCAGGGACTAGATGTGACCGAGTCACTAAAGTTTAGGGCAGGTGGGCGGTGTGAAGATAGGAATATTGATAAGGGCACGCTAGCCGTGGGAAGTTAATAATGCCCAGCAATTGTGCCTAGAAGGCAAGTTGAATATGAACAACTTTGTGTGTGTGCACGCGTGTGCACACGCGCGTGCGCTTGTGTGTTTTATCTATAGATTCAAGGGAAGCTCAGTGGGGGCTGGTAGTGTGGTCTGTTCCCTGAGCTCAGGCTCGGTAGCGAAACCTACACTCAACAAACTCGATACTAACGTTGTGTTTTCAGAATGCACTTATTTCTAACAGTGATCTAGTGAGCAGTGAGGCCACTCCCCAAGCCCCTAGCGCTTCCTGAGACAGATGACGATTATGGAGGACGGCATAGACACTTTTCCCTAGAAAGGAGTCATCCAGATCCTCAAAGTGGATGCCATGATAAAGGAAATTACAGTTGGGTTCCTGGGGATTTCTACACAACGGACAATAACACCAAAACAAAAACAAAAAACAAAACCTTCCAAGATTCTCACCTCTAGAAGTATACCACTCTTACTGCCTTCAGATCTCCACTCCTGGTCCCCTGGCCTGACTTCAGAAGTTGGGATACTCATATAAATAATTAGTTTATCATCTTCCCTGTTTGTTTAGAGCCAAGGTCTATGTAACCCTGCCTAGCTTGGCATGTGCAATGTAGATCAGGATGGCCTCAAACTCACAGAGACCCACCAGCTTCTGCCTCTTAGGTGTTAGGATTAAAGCTGTGTACCACCACAGCCTGTTAATTTTTGTTGGTGTGTGTGTGTGTGTGTGTGTGTGTGTGTGTGTGTGTGTGTTGATAATGTGTGCATAGAGGTCAGAGGAGATTCCAGGAGCCAGCTCTCTCCTTCCACCCTTACTTATACAGGTTCCAGGTGCAGGTTGCCATGTCTTCTCAACAAGCATCTTTCCTTGCTGAACCACCTTGCAGGCTCAGGTTTTCAGTCCTAAAATCAGATTTTTAAAACCCATAGTAAATATTTCCAAATTTTCCATATTTTTTAGCAGACCATGATGATAATATTTAATCGCACCCTGCAAATATTGAGTTTCAATAATAAAACAAATGCTTTAGGATGCTACTTTGCAAAAATTACTTCCCTAGGTTCTACTTCTTTCTGTTCCGGCCACGTTTATGTTCTATATTCTGGGTCTGGGCCAATATTCATATGAAAAATATGAGGTTGGACCTTTGAACAATCACAGAGTGATCCTTACTAATGTTTATTTATAAATCAGAATATTCCCTAAAGGCTCAATAACAAAAGATGTTCATATCTGAAATTTTGGTTATTGTCTAAAACCAACTTACGTGTCTCTAATGGAAAAAGTCATTATTATTCTGTGGTATTGGGATGGATCTGGACCTCACACATGCTTTTAATGCCTTTACCATGAAGCTACCTGCCTAGAAGCAGCCACGCAGTTCAAATAGTAAGTTCTAGGTACACTCACTTAGCTGAAACCTCGGAACTGGCTTTCTTCAAATAACCTTGCTAGCACACTGAGACTGGAGGGGCACAAGCTCACTGTGTTCTCCATTCCCCAAGGAACTGCATGCGGTTCTTCAAGAAGACACTCCATGGCAAGCAAGAATCAGCTCTGACCAAAGCTTATTCCAGACAGTAAGCACAAAATTTTAGGACCAGTGATCTGCCTTCTTGGGGCATTCAGCTGAAACAAGTGCTCACAGGTCGGTACACATACCACTTGTGCCTTCTGTGGCAGAGATGAAACCTCCAAAGCCAGGCTCCAGGGGAACGACGGTTCTTAGTATTGGTGATGTATATGATTCATGGTGATGACTGACACGCTAACTTGATATGGCAGAGAAACATCAACCGTAGTAAAGTACCACTTTGGGTGTGTCTTGTGGCATATTTCCGGAAACACCGAGATCTGAAGTATTCTGATGTAATCATCTTGTCCACTGCTTGACAGACTCAGAATCTGACAGACAGTTGAAGAGTCTGAGGAAACTGTGGTCAGTGGGGCCTGGTTAAGGAAGTGTGGCACCAGTGATATGCCTCCTATGGATCCATCTTAACCCAGCAACTATTTTCTGCTTCTCCTTCTTCATCTGTTTCACCCAGCACTGTGCTCTGTCTCCCCAAGCCCAGAACCAACAGAGCCCATTGAACTGAGGTCTCTGAAGAGTCTGCTAAAATAATTCCTTCTTCAGGTATGCCCGGTATGTATCTTGTCACAGTGACACAAAGCCTGACCGATACTACTCATGACGTCAGCCAAGTGTTGAATCCAAAAGCCTGGGTCTACAAAGCATGCCTGGGAAGGTAAACTTTTTAAAAGCCTACAGTATCAAGTCCAAGCACAGTGAAGTCGTAGACTCTGCAGAAATGTACCACATAATCACAGCAGGCAGCTTTATGGTTTTTTTTTGGGGGGGGGGTTGTTTTATTGAGACAAGGTCTCACTGTGTAGTCCTGGTTGGTCTCTCTATGTAGACCAGGCTGGTCTCAGATTCACAGAGATACAACTGCCTCTGCCTCCCAAGTGTTGGGATTAAAGGTGTGAGCCACTTTGCCTGGCAATATATATGTTAATTTTGTATTACCCTACTGGAGAATAATTTGATGACGTCCCTCAAAATTCCAAATGTGCTAGCTTTCTGATCCAAGCAGCTTCATATGTATGAAGACAGTTTATAGATGATTTCAAACATTACAGAGGCACATGGAAAGCAGGGGAGAGAGAGGGAGGGAGGGAGGGAGGGAGAGAGAGAGAGAGAAAGAGAGAGAGGAGGGAGGGAGAGAAACAAGTGGAAACAGGTGTCAAGGAACCAGGTACCTGTCAGACAGATCAGTGCATACAATGAATAATTACATCGTATAAGACGCTAAAATGATTCTCAATGTCCTATTACAGAGACAGCTCCAAGATACACTTCATGAACAAAAAGGGTAAGGCTTGTGACTATACATAATCCGTACCCTTTGCTATCTAAGATGAAAGCCGTTAGAATGCGTATTTGGATTTGCTGTTATTTGTGTGAACTCTGGGAGGACACAAGAAACTAACAACGGACAAAGTACAGCTATTACAAGTGGCCTTTCAGTGTCTTGTCTTTCTTACGCTGCGGCTGGATTTTTGAACCTTGTGGAAGATTCCTGTTTGGAAATTAGGTCTGAACATCTTAAAGCCATCTCTTTGTAATGTAAAATATGAAACAAGCTGAGTTTTAACACAGCAGATAGCTCAGTTCGCATCACCCCTGCTGTATTTCCTGAGCAAAGCAGACACCTGCCCTCAAAAGTGGCCTTTGTCTCTAGCTCCTTCCTGTCTGTCTCTCCCATGGCTTTTCTCACTTAACACTGTGATTGTGGTACCTCCTGTGATCAAAAAGCACTCTTGGAGGAGGAGGCTGTGAAGGGTTCCACACATTCAAATTGCATTGGAATAGGTTTGGCAGACCTAAATCCTGCAGGCAGAGTAGATAACCTGTCTCCTCTATTTTGTAGGCAATATTTATACTGCTCACATATAAATATTCCCCTTCCTGAAAGCCGGGGAGCAATAGCAGCAGTGACAGCCTCATCCTCTGATAAAGGTTCCAATGGGCCAGAAGCATATTTTCCCCCTTTCCTTGACAAATACCAATTGTGGTTCACTTGGAACTCTGGCATGTCCCTGATATTAATCTCACTTGGAACTGTGGCCCCTCCCACCTTTGGCTCCATACTGAAACTAAGAATAACCTGAGGTTAAAAACCTAGTTACCAGTCTCCTTACCACATGTTTACTCTCACCAAGACCATCAGGGGCAAGTACCCAACATAGCATTTGAGAGCAGCAGGGATCTCAGTGGACTGGTAACTCTGCTCTAGAGTGAGTTCACACTGAACAGGTCCCATGGGGGAGGGCTCTACAGCACCTGAGGACTGGAAGGTGGGTTTTCAGCCCCAGCACTACACACAGCTGTCAACTGGCTAGAACCAAGTGTCATTTACCAACTCTGTCACTTCGGATGTAAACAACCAATCTGTGCATCCACTTCCCTCATTGGAGGAAACCCAGGCACAACAGTCAGTGCTTGCCTCAAAAGTCAACTGGAAAAGCAATGGGCATTCCATTTCCAGCGGGGCTGGAAGGGGACATGTGACCTCAGGGGTGGCTCTGTGACCTAGTGGCTGGAGGAGGGAACAGTGGCAGGCATCCATCTTTTCAGTACTTGGAGAAGCCAAATGGCAATGAAGCAGAATCCAGCCCGAAAGCTGAGGGCATGCTACATGTTCTCTGAACTCTGAGCAGGAAGCAGAAATCGCCTTAAACTTAAGTCGAACACATCTGCATGTTTCTGAAAGACCGCGAGAACTTCATGGACACCAGCTTCGAAGTGCAGAAGCTCACTCCTTGGTCCTTACTTCTCAAAAGAATGTTAATTCCTAGCAGTTTACCAAGAAATGGTTGATAAACAAAGCGCAAAATGTCCTAAACGCCAAACTAGCAGAAAATTGTCTTTTGAAGAAAAATGACCCTTGAATAAAAACTGGCAAATTTTTATTTTACCAAAATGAAAAATTCAATCTTATTCAATAAAGAGGGTGGTAACAGAAAGATGGTCTCCAAAGGGTAAGCAAACAGTGTAGAAACCTCAACTTTTGCTAACAAATAAGTAAAACTTTTTGGGTTTTATTTTAATTTTAATTGAGATTTTTCAACCTTATCGAAATTCCCATTACCTTTGGCAAGATGGCCAGACTGTGACTAGCTTAGGCCAATCTCATCAAGAAGGTGCCCCAGAACCAATGCTTATCTTTAGCTGTATAAAAACCACCACACATTTTTATCCTACTGCTCCAGAAGAAAAACACTCGGAACACAAGGAGTAAATGGACTTGGAATTTTAATTTTTTTTAAAGATTATCTCTCTATATATATTAATAAAAAGTGCAAAGAATAGACCTTCATGTTTAAATTATATTCTAAAATAAAATATATATATATATTTATATTTATATTTCCATTAACTGCAGGAGACAACTGTGAAGGGCCTGAGAGTCCAGTCCCCTCTCGGTCACTAGAAGAAACAGGCATTTTAAGGAAGCACCTATGAAAAACAACATTTGGGAACACAGAGCTTCTGGGCATTCTTGAAAGCAGTTTGTTTGCATTTCAGTCTTACACGAAATGAAGGGAAAAGTCAAGTTCATAAACAGAAATTACAGTACATAGAACTACAGAGCATTCTGGAGTCATGTTGTACTCGGCCGGGGGGCCTAAGCTGCAGTGTGGAGAGCCACACTCATGTGTGTTAGGAAAAGCTATTGGTGGCAAGGCTCCCATAGTGATCAATACTGCACAACCAAGTGTCCTCTGCTCCCAGCATGGCTGGTGAGGTGACATGGCTAAAAATCCCAGTTGGAATTGCATCTGTTCTTTCTTCCCTTAACTAGCTCTTTCTTTTTCTGGGTGTAGCATTACAGCCCTCTGCTATGTGGCTTCATCTTCACCACAGGGCCTCTAAGAACATGGGCATTCATCTCTGCTGCTATCTTATGCATTTATGACAAAGGGCTGCAGAAACAGGCAACTATGGACACCCCCCCCCCCCCCAAAGCGAATCAGGATATCTCAACAATTCACACGAACAGATCCATTTGGAACACAGCTTCAGAGCTCTGCCCACAGGGAGGACCCTGGGTTTGGATTTGGCTTTCTTGTGTTACTCCTTTCCTTTCTCACAATTGAAAAGAATTTCTGCTTTAGAAAGGCAGGTTCTACCTGCCGTGCACGAAGGCACACCTCTGGAATACCAGAGAGGACAGCTTTTCCCTCCTAACTGTCAATAATACATTCCCACTCAATCTGATGAAGTCAATATTAAATACAGACAGGCATGATGGATAACATGCAGGCTCAAAGGTCCGCGGTCTCTTCTCTCCTCCTTCTGGGTCTGTTATAAAAATAATTTTGGTTATAAATGTCTACACAGCACCGATTTTATTTCAAAACCAGCTTCTCAGCCACCCAAATGAATCTGGAAACACGCATGCTCAAACAGCTTCCTCATTTACTTCTGTTAGTTCTCAAAGGCCAAGGATTGTACTTAAGATTTTCTTAATTGGAAATGATTCGGCAATTATTCAAACCACCAATTACAATGCCCTAAAAATACCTACGCCGGTTGGATTGGATGAGCGTTCCCTTTTACATGCAACTGTAATAAAGCATTAGGCCTGCAGCAGATAAACACTGTTGAGTAATAACAGGAGATACGAGTTGTGAAGAGTAAAAAAGCCTCTCATAAAACTTTGTCATATATAAAATATCTCATTGTGACCAAAGTGTGAGTGCTTACTCTGCCTTCTGCCATGGGACGATAGTGGCTCCAAAGTTCAAAAAATAAGAGTGCAACTGTTTCCCAGGCTGACAGAGCAAGTCTCCATTACAGTTTCTCTTGCAGACTCCTCCGCACTCACACGCACATACACCAAGTGTCCACAGTCTTCACCTTCGGGACATGGTTGCTACACATTTTTTTTTCTATTTCCAAAAATCTGTCAAGAAAATGTGATGGCAAAATAACTGTCCTCGTCCATGCTGGCCTGGTCCCCACTGCTCACCTTTAGGTCTCTGAGACAGAGTCGGCAGCAGGAGAACCGGCTTCATTCATCCTTCTAAACCCTTTGGCTTTCACCTTTAATGCTGCAGTGAATGCGGGCCTGCCTCAGGAGGCCCGGGTCAGCAGCTTGACAGATGCTGAACCTGAAGTGCAGTGGCAAGAGAACACCTGCCACATGGCGGAGGAGGGACTTAAAGAATACAACTCCCCATCCGTGAAGAGGTCACACGGGTCACCTAAAGAGTCTACATGAAATTAGGTTTGTAGGAGGGGTGGAATCACATAACGACCAAACTGCAATGAAAGCAACCAGGTTAACAAAGAATGGAAGGCCAAAGAAAATGATTTCGGAGTAGGAGAGTGGGTGTGAGATGGGTGTCAAAGGTCAGGTGCTTTATATACACTCCTGCAAAAAACACCTGGGGGTGGTGACACTGAACGTTCACTCATAGATTAGGCAAAAATCATTCCTCAGGGGACATAAAATGCAAAACAAAAACAGCTCTTCAATTACATCATCACAAAGTCCCAAGACAAAGGAGGGACCTGTGATTAAATTCTCTCACTTTTGAGGGCTCAAGGACAGGGCTTCACTCAGAAGGATGACACACAGGTGGAAAGGCGTCAGGCTCTTTCTCCCCCAAATCCCACCACTTCATCCACTTGCCTGGCCAGCTTCTCAGCCGATGCTCTGCTAAGGAGTTCCCACCAGAACTCTATTTCCAATAGCGTATGTGATAAAGCTGTCAGGAAGAACATTCACTGAACATTAAGAAAAGACCCCCAGGACAGGACAGGTGCCAGGTAACGGAGTGACAGCTGATCTAACACTGGAGGGGCTTCCAGGGCGGGGCGGTGTCAGAGAGGCTCAAGTGCCCTGCCCAGGCTTCCAGGAGAACAGCAAGTCTCCTAGGGTTTAACGCTCCAGCTACTTCCCTTTAAAACCTAACTGAGTTCCTGAGATCAGAACCAGGCTGAAAACACTTAAAATACTCAAAATTATTTAAAAATGGGAATGAGAGGGTAAAAAACAAAACAACAACAACAACAACAACAACAAAACCAAGTTAAATTATGAACAGAGTAAAACTACCAAGTAAGCAGTACAAGTCAGAATGAAAACCGGACCCCAGAATGGAGAGGAGGAGGGGGCGGGAAAGGAAGACCCAGAGAAGGCCCTCCCAGGGAAGATCCTCATCTCTGGATGTGAACACTGTGCTTCACCCCTCAGAGGGACCACGCCATCTTTGGGCTTAGCAGGAAAGAGCCCAGTGGCTGACAAAACCCCAGCGACACAGTAAGAAGTCGGTGATTTCTCTATCATCTTTGGGGGGGGAGAGGGAGGGGGGAGGGGAGGGGGAGGGGAGGGGGAGGGGAGGGGCAGGGGAGGGGAGGGGAGGGGGAGGGGGAGGGGGAGGGGGAGGGGGAGGGGGAGGGGGGAGGGAGAGGGGGAACACGAGAGCAAGCGAGTGCTAGCTCACATAAAGACTGGAGATGCAGCCATGTCTGCTAACTGAGCTGAAAAAATCTGTGGTAGAAAATACCAAAAAACTTATCTACTCTAGGGGAAGAAAATATACAAAACCCCTCCAAAGTTAAACACAACCCAAAACAAAACAGAAATGTCCTTCCTACTAAAGAAAAGCACGCTGGAAACAGACACCCTGCAGGAAGTCCTTATGTGAGTTTTTACAAGGCTGGTAGAGGTTATTTTGTTTTTGATTCTACAAAAATTTTATCTCCATCCCTAATACCAAAAGAGTGCAGTGCCCGGGAGCTGTACTTCATCTCTTCTGGGCCAAACGGGGCCTCGTGGTCAAAGTAGTAAAGCAGCATGCTGCTGGCGGGCAGCTGCACCAGAGTCCTCAGCTGCTTCTTCAGCTCGGCCACGGTCTGGTCCAGACGGATGCTCAGCTCCTCCACCTGGTCGTTGAAGTGGACTTCCACCTTTGCGCTGCTCTGGGGTCTGAGGTCCACTTCTGCCAAAGGCTCCAGTTTCCCATATTTTGTAATGAGCTCATGATACCTAGGAGTAGGAAAAGAAATGTCAGCTTAAACAGCTCATCACACACACAGGCAAATGACACCGCTGCCCTCTGGATCGTCTCATCCTGTCCCAGTCTGTCCTTCCTTCCTACATGCAGACCTAGCTACCGAGTGACTGCTGTGGGTTCAGTGTCCTGACACAGCCACTCTGCTGAGGTCACAGTAAAGCCATGTGCTCATGGACAGGAGCATCGCCCTGAAGATGGTCCTCTGTGCCTCTGCTATTTACAAAGCAGCTTAGAGGGGCCAAGCATGTCTCCCGTAGTGGTTACCAAACACACAAGGTCTGGTGCACACATGTAACCTAGCACTCAGGAAGCCGAGGTAGGAAGATTACAAGTTCAAGGTCATCCCCAGCTGCACAGCAAGGTCAAGGTCAGCCTGGGCTATATAGGACTTGTCTCAAGCAATTGGGTAGGAATGATCAGTTTGAGAAAGAAAACAACTAGAGAGACTGGGTGCTACAAAGGCCACAGGGAGGAGTCAAATACTCCCAGACTGTCCTTTCTCCAACCCCCTTTTGAGACAGGATTATCTTTATGTAGCCCTTGGTGTCCTAGAAGTCTCTCTGTAGACCAGGCTGGCCTTGAATTCACCTCCCACATGCTGAGATTAAAGGTCCATGCATGCACCTTTTTGGGTGTTACCATTGAGAAAGGATACTGCCTAACTAAGCACCTGTTTCTTAGTGATACAGGGGAAGGGAGGAGAGAAGTTTCTGGATGCTCCAATTCTATAGAACAACAATGTGAATTTCAGCCGTTATCCAGCTCTTTCAAAGAAGCCTTGTTTCAATGTCCAGCCTGGCCTCAGCTAAATACAAGACAGTTATGAAAGGATCAAGGACTCATTCTTGGAAAACAGAGACCATAATAAAGATATTCTGTCATCAGGGCAGGAATAAAAAAAAAGCAAAGCACAGAATGAGGACAGTGAATTATAGGGGTGAGAACAGGGCCCTAATATTAAATTCCTACATGGAAATTCTTGTACCTACTGCCAGACTTGAAGGAATTAAGTCTGATTTGATGGAGAAAGTTGGGCAGTCTCCTGTATACCAGATAGGAGAAGAGTTCTCCTGTGTACCAGACAGGAGAGGAGTTCTCCTGTGTACCAGACAGGAGAGGAGTTCTCCTGTGTACCAGACAGGAGAGGAGTTCTCCTGTGTACCAGACAGGAGAGGAGTTCTCCTGTGTACCAGACAGGAGAGGAGTTCTCCTGTGTACCAGACAGGAGAGGAGTTCTCCTGTGTACCAGACAGGAGAGGAGTTCTCCTGTGTACCAGACAGGAGAGGAGTTCTCCTGTGTACCAGACAGGAGAGGAGTTCTGTGTACCAGACAGGAGAAGAATCCATCACTAGTTTTACCATTCCTGAGGCACTCTGAGGTTAATTAAGGATCAGAACTCAAGTCACGTAGCATTGTTCTTCAGCTCCCCTACTCCTGGCTTCTACTTAGTGCCATCAGTGTCATAACAAGGTTAGTAGAACACTAATGACACAGTGAGACACTGTGCTGAGAGATGGAGGGGAGAAATGGGGTGTAGTAAAAATAGCCTAGGCCCTGACTTTCAAGTCTATGCTGTGATTAATATGACTCTGCAGCTCAGTCCTTTGGATCTGCTTCCTCGTTAGCAAATGCAGGATGCTAGGTCCTACCCTTCCCACCTGAAAGGCAGCCATAAATTAAACAACTGGTGAGGAGCCCCTGCACATTCTAAGTTCATATACAAGTAAGACACCAGCATCATAACCCTGCTGCTCCAGAGCTCACAACAGTAAAACACACACCTTAGAAAACCCAAGACTGAAGTCTTCAGAAAGGACGTAGAGAGGACGCTGGTGTGACTCAGCAGCCTGCAGAATGTCTCCCAGTGCTGGAGTCCAGATTAAAACAAGAAAACAAAAAACAAGCCCACAGGGCAACGGCAGGAGCACACAAATGGAGGGTATGACCTAATGGCTGAACCCTTCCAATGGAGTCCAGAGCTCAGTAGTATGTGGGTCAGCAGATCAAGAATCAGAGCTTCAGACCATACCAACCACTGTGGAGAAAGAAGGTAAAGAGAGAGTCCTCCTCACTAAAAGACAGTGGAGCCAGGGATGGAGGAGTCAGGTCAAGGTGGAACCAAAATAGAGAAAAGCTCCAGCCATCAGAAGCCGTCTGTCTGTTCACTGTCAGGATGTCAGGGCTTTAGTGAAGGCAAAGTGATCAGAGCACAGCAGGACACAGAAACCTAAGTGACCAAACCCACCAGGACTTGAGATTACAGATGGCTGAAACCTTTCCCAACACTTCCTGTCACTTGACTTCACACATCTGGAGACGACTGTGATCCTGAAAATGAAATTCAAAAATAGCAGCGGAACCCATAGGGTCAAATGAGCTAGCCCCAACCTAAAGGTTTCCCCTCCAGACTACAGAAAAGTAGAAACAAGACCAACACTCCATCCCCCAAACACTTCCTAGAAGGAAGAAAAGCAGCAATGACCAAGGGGTCAAGGAGAGCTAATACACGGCATGTTCCAACAGCCTGAGACGTGTCCACGTTCATACATAAGGTACATCAGCCACAGAAATGGAGGGATATACCACAGGAAGATTGGAGGGAGGGAACGAGAACAAGGTCAACAGCGGAGGCAGAGTGCAACCGCAAAGCAAACACACCATGGAAAGAAAGGCACCAGGAGCATCAGTGACCTAGGAAGAAGTGACTGGAAATACAAAATCCTAAGAAGTCAAGGAGACCAGTGAACTGGGGAATGGTGAACCTCTGCAGGGGTAGGAGGGAAGGAAGGGGAGGAGAGAGGGAAGGGGAAGAAGAAGGGGAGGAAGGGGAGGAAGGAGGGGAGGAGAGAGGAAAGGAAGGAAGGAGGGAAGGGAGGAGGAAGGGGAGAAGGGAGGGAAGGGAAAAAGGGAGGGAAGGGGGAAGATGGAGGGAGGAAGAGTGCTGCTATTACCAGCCAGACAGTCTGGTGGGGAAGTACAGCCAAGGTAACTGTCCCTAGCCCAATTCTACTCAGCGATAATTTTAGCGCGAAGACATCCTGAAACAAGAAAGGACAGAGGGAATAGAGTCCCCAGGAGTTCTTCCAGGGAAAAACTCAACAACAAAATTAGGGAATCAATAGTAAACCCCTGATTGCTTAAACCAGAAACTAAAATTTAACAATGGTAACTTTTCTATTTCTAGACTCCCTTGACACTATAGACAAATGAACGGATCTCAGCCATAAGCTCCACCTATAATCTAAGCCTCACAGCAGCAGACGAACGAACGTATTTACAAATTAAATGATCTCTATGCTGGGACACTGGAATACCCTATACATCCTCAAAACCAACACGTACAGAATAATCCATCGTTTACCTCCCCCCTCCCACTATCTTTTCTTTCAATCTTTCATATCTTAATAAACAGTACTGAAAACTATCCAATTTTTCTAGCCCAAACCTGAGCAGTCTGGCTCCTTCCTGTCCTATCTGGTATCTCTTTCCTCTGCTGCCTTCAGCCAATCAATGAACATGGTTTGACTCCCTTTTCTCCTAAATGTCTGTTTAATCTATTTATAGCTCTAGTGCCCCGTGTGCCTTATAAACTCAAGTAACTCTTACTAATGATCTTAACTGACACATCTTCTTTCAATACATAAACTAGATGACTTTTGTCTATATATGTTAAATCTCTTCCTGGAAGGCCTTCCTATGCTGCAGAGTTTAAAAACCTGAGAACTTCATTTCCCAGATTCCCTCACAGATGAGATGTCACTTCTGCCAGGATCTATCAGCCCAGAGTGAATGCGGCAGACACAGCACGGGGACAGTCTAAGGAGCAGCTTCTTGATCACCAGACTGACTCCTGGAGTCAAGAGCCTGGCAGCATCCTGCAGATCTGGAGATCTGACATCAAGGACAGTGCTTGAGCCTGGCAGCCCACCCCCACCCCCATCCCTGGTTTACTGCAGAGGCAACAGTGTTTTGGGGGTGGGGGTGGGGCACTTCTGTGCTCTGATCCTTGAGGCTAACCTAGGGAGGGGCTGGAGCCTTCCCCCGGCAGCTCTTCTCAAGGGTTTGTATGGATGGGAGTCTCTGCATGACATCCCTTCTAAAGCAGTTTATCACCTTCCATGAATTTAGGGTAGCTCCAGGACAGGCTGTCTTCATTTTACAAAAGCCCAGTATGTTTTAGAAACAAATTTCTTCCTAGTATTTCAGTCTGGGTATTTTAGCTATTTCTCAAAAGTCCGTCCAAGCCGAACACTCCCTGCACCGGGGCTCCTGAGCCACACAAAGCAACTGCTCAGTGTCTTCCCAAAGCTGTGGTCTTAGACAACCCAAGTGGTTTCTAACAACTAAGTGTTCTTCAAAACCAACTTTTCAATGTATAGCCTGCGGACCAGAATCTTCATCTGCTATTAATAGTATTTAATATTTATAAGCCTTGTTTCTTAAGTGAGCAAAAGTCCATGTACTGTGCATTTGTGTTCAGAAGTTCCTGGCAAGTATCTCTCCTTAAAAAGGTAACATGTGGGACTGAAGAGATGGCTCAGTGGTCAAGGGCACTGACTGTTCTTCCAGAAGTCCTGAGTTCAATTCCCAACATCAACGTGGTAGCTCACAACTGTTTGTAACTCCAATTCCAGAGGCCATGACACCCTCACACAGACACCTAGCCAGGCAAAAGACAGAGGCTTATTAAATAAGAATAAATAATATTTGTAAAATGTAACATGTAAAATATGAAAAATTCCCAGAGGCCCACTTGGTTAAATACATTCCCAACGTGATGAGAAGAAGAGCATGTGTTAAGTTGACTTTGCTCCTGAGGCCATATGAGGGGTTCAAAACTACACCCCAAGCATCCTCTGACCACCCTTCTTAACTTCTCTACAATACATCTTCCTTCACTCTCAGCCCATGCCCCACCCCCAGCACAGAAGGTTCCGGAACATTTGGTAATGGATTTCCGCTTTCCTGACACTAGGCCACGGGCACTCTACTTACTCAGGCACGTATGCATCCCATGTTGGAGGCAGAGGAACCTTAGAGATCACAGGTCACACACTTTCCAGAATGTACATAGAGCCTGCTCATTACCCTGAAGCCTCATGGCTAAGGTAGACAGAGTCTCAAGCTCACCCCAGACAATCATTTCTCTTAGTTGGAGCCACGGTGGCTCCATGTGACAATGAACACTAATCTAGAAACTTGCTTCTCACTTCCATATTCAAATGCCCCCTTTCAATTTTCCTTCAATGGCTCCTCTCTCTCCCCATTTTTAAAGTGTCTCACCACGTAGTCCACGTGCTCTTGAGCTGCAGCTCCCCCGGTTTCAGCCTGCCTGTCCCCGGGCTGCGGGAGAATGCCTCATTCCTCATTCTGCACATATACCAGCGTGGTCCGAGCTCTTGCTTTCTCTGTCCAACTGCCTCCACTGCCAGGCTTCCTTTCCTGACGAGCTTAACAGACCTTTCCCACCTGACCTCCTCAAGGGTCCTGACTCAACATGTCCCACTAACTACTTACTCTCACCTTCATTAAAAGAACAAGTTATTTAAGTACGCTAGACTGGCCTTGAACTCACAACCCTCCTGCCTCTGCCTCCCTAGTGCTGGGATTAAAAGCATGTGAAACTACATTTTCAAATCACCATTTCTTTAACTCAAGGTGGCCACAATTACCAGTTAATGGCTAAAATGTGATTCGTTTGATGATGAAATTCACACAACTACCAGACAGCAATGAAAATTCTTTTTATCTGTTACCGTCACAATTGGGACTTTAATCAAAATGGCTTCATAAGTTCACCTTGTACTGCCGGCCTCTCCAAATGCAAGCAATGAGTTAGACAGGGTTAAAGTCAAAGACATACAATGTGAGTCTGTGTGTGTGAGTGTGCGTATGTAACAAAGGAAACAGTAAATGAAACAGTTCTGATAGAACGGAAGCAAAAAAGAGGTCTTTGCCATTCACTAGTAAGTCTGACAAAACCTGGATTTAAGACGAACTGAGGCTGAGTGTGCTGTGATACACACACACACACAGGAGGCAGCGGTGGGCTGGAGACACTAATGTGTGCGCACATGGATGCATATACGTAATCACAGAGCCACGTGGACAATCTTGAGTGACAGGGTCTCTCCCTGACCTGGAGCTCACCAATTAGGCGACACTGGCTGGATAGCAAATGACAGTGACCCTCTAGTCTCAGCCCAGCCTCCCCAGATCCAGGATTACCAGTGCACACACCACACCCAGCAGTTTTACATACAGTTCCCATCTGCAATGCACGAGCGCACATGAGACAGACAGACAGACACACACACACAGACACACAGACACACACATACAGACACACACACGATCAGCGGCCTGCTGAATGCCACGCTCTCGGCTGTGCTGCTTTACTACATACAGTTTTGCTGGACACTGTACTACAGGGAACGGGGGCTATTATCTGTCACATATTGTTTTTGCAACTACCTGTGAACCTACAATTAATTGTAATAAATGCTTTAATTAAAGGAGGGCTACCGACTATACAGATTCCATTGGTATGCTGTTCTAGAGAAGCTAAAAGAACAGGGACACAAAACAAGCAGTAGCTGACAGAGGGGAAAGGTCAGGGCACAGAGTTGACAAGGAAATAGTTTTTAGACAATGAGAATTTTGGGTTCTGGTTCTGTTGGAGAAGGATTACATGATGGGACTGTCAAAACTCAGAAATACACAGTAAAAAGGGAGAAGATGCACTCTAGCTCAGTTATAGGACAATAAACCTGATCTACAAAAATAACATGGGGCCGGAAAATGCCTCAGGGGCTAAGAGTACTCGCTAGACAAGCATGAAAGCCTGAGGTCAGATAGCAGGACCCACCATGTAAAGCGCTGGCCTAACCGCAGCTCTGGAGAGGAGGCGAGCGAGCATTGGTGGGGCTAGCGGACCACCAGCTCCAGGAGAAGTGGGAGTCTATCTCAAAAGACATAGGGCAGAAAGTAACAGCATAGGGCCCATGGCGCCCTCTGGCCTGTGCGTGTGCACACATCACACATGCACCCGCTCGCTCGCTCGCACCGGTGTGCTCGTGCACACATCCTTCCCACATTTCTTAAAATTTAAAATGGATCCTGATAGAAGATGACCAAATAGGATCCACCAAGACAAAGGGAAGGGGAGAAGTGAAATTACTGGAAAAGGGGCTCCACAACAGCGCAGTGGCTTCTCGAGTGGAAGGATCCACTGGGGAGTGAGCGGGAGAGCAGATAGCACAGTCAACTGTTCTGTGATCATTTCAACACAGAAGTTTAGCACAGAACTGCCACCGTGGGATTTTGTCAGGAAACCCCTATCAGTGGTTGCTGGGGAACCAGGCCCTTCACGGCTACTGAACAGATGAGTAGAAAGATGTTCTTTTTGCTTCAAGTTTAAGATTTTCAACCAGATTCCATGTGGAAGACTTGTCCATCAAGATAAAAATAAAGCAATGTAGAAACCGAGACCCACCCCGCAGATCATAAGAGGAACCACAATGTGTAAGCTCTTAAGCTAAGTGAAATACTTCTAGAAAATAGGAAATTACCAACCCAATTCACTCTACAGAGCTAGTGCAACACTTGAAAACCCAGAAGGGCAGATAATTATTATAGGCCAATTTTACATTTATAAACAGATGGAAACATTCCAAATAACATGAGGCTAAATCCTTCTTGCTTAAAAAGGGTATTTTTTATTCTATAACTAGTTGAACACTGGAATACAAAAATGTTTCAAAGCAAACATAATGTTAAAATCCAGACTAATGGAAGACACCGTTAAACCAAAATGCAAAGAAAACAGTTTTATAAAGCCTGGTGCTGTTCAAGGAACAAAGAAACACCCTAGAAAGCGAAGAACAAAAACTACTGCAACTCGTAAAGTCCAATTTTATTATCAAAACGTTTCCCAGTGAAGCACTGCATACATTCTCTTCCAAGGAGAAAGAAGGCCATTCATTAGCCGGCTTCTACTGCCTTTCAGTCTGGGTGGTTCTAAGGCTCTGCTCAGAACACATGCTACACAAGTAAGTATTCTACTGTTTGCACCACATCCCCAGCCTGTCTGTTATTTTAAATATCCCACTAGATGTTCTATTTCAGGAAAGGAAATGAGAGGCACAAAACTTATTTGAGGAAATCAGTGTGTACAGAGAAATCCCCAAGAAAGTGAATGTGAACTCCCGCAAATGCTGTTAGGAATGACAAAACCAGCATGCGACACTGCCAATGGCCATCCTAGTCACCAACAGTAGCCAACTAGAAACAGAAAAAAGAACCTCATTTGAAAAAGCAGTAAGAGTTAATAAATTACCTAAAAAGAAACTTAACAGAACTGTATGAGACACTTGTGAGAAAGAACAAATGCAGCCGCGAGGACGCCATGCTCTGTACACACTGCACGGAGCACTCTTCTGCTAACACAGGCCAGACAGCGAGGCCAGATGCTAATTCTCCCTCTCTTAACAAACACACTGTGTTCACAATCTAGTTACAGCAGGGTTTGTGAAACGGACAGTTCTAAAGCCCATGGGGGATAGAAACAGTCCTACAATAACTAAAATAATTTAAAAACAATGCTGGGGAAGAGGCTTACCCTGGCCAGGAACTAAGTGTAACTCTGTGATGATGTAATGGTACAAGAAAGGATACACACGCCTACATATACCAATGGACCACAAATAAAAAGCAAGACACAGGACAGAGACAGCATTACAGACCACCAAATCCACGCCACCAGGAGGGCAGGGAAGGGGCGGCACATACAACATACCACAGTGCACATACAAGCCATAGTGTGCATACAAAACTCAGGAGAGTATCTTGACTATCGGACCCCCCACCCCCAACGTGATGAGAGTTAAGTAGCAGCTGTGGCCGCATGCACAAGACCAGCATACACTGAAGCCAGTCAAAGCCAGTCCCACATTAAGGATGGGAGAAGGGCTCACATTATGAACAGAGAAGGGAGCATGAACGAAGCCCTCCACTGCTCGGGTAGGTTTCCATGTTCTAGTGGATTGCCCTGTCTCATGCACACACCACCAGCATCAATTGAAGTTCACAGTAAAAAGAAAAAAAGAAAGAAAGAAAGAAAAAAGAATTCAGAGGTTGGGAGGGAGATATGGTGGGGGAGGTACTGGGCGCGCGCGCACGCACACACACACACACACAGACACACAATTTTTTTTTCAAGACATATTTTCTCTGTGTAACAGCCCTGGTTGTCCTGGGACTCACTTTGTAGACCAGGTTGGCCTTGAACTCAGAGACCCGCCTGCCCCTACCTCCAGAGTGCTGGGACTAAAGGCGTGCGCCACCACTCCTGGGTATAAAATACATTTTAGAGAGTAAGCCATAAAATATAAGATTGGTAAAGGTTGGCATTAAAGTTTAATACTGTTTGCAACAAAATAGAAACTGAAAAGACTATGGGAAGATACTTTATTGACGCGGAAGAATAAGCCCTGCTTTATATGTTGCTGGTTTTAAAAAGAGATACCAAAGATGCACACCAGGCTTCTGACATGAGGAGCTGGAGAAATGGTTCAACAGTTATGAGCTCTTACTAGCTTTGCAGAGGACTTGAGTTCAAACCTGCCGAACTCCAGCTCCAGGGGAATCTAACCAACTCCTCTGGCCTCTGTGGGCACCTGCACATACACAATTACACAATAAAGATGTCTTTAAAAAGATTCTTGCTCTGCTTACTTCCTAGAGTAAGAAAGAGGATAAGAGGTAAGGCTAAAAGCACCCCATTTTTCCTGAAATATTATTTCTTTTTAGCTAAAGTAAAATAATGTTAAAAAATGAACTCATCAGCTCTGAAGAGAGGGAAAATGAGTGTCTCATTCTTAGTATTGTTTTAGTTTTATTTTTGATTTTAAAAAGTTAAACAAATAAACCACCACCAACAAAAAGGTAAAGCTGGCTACTCGTTCTGGCCAAGTTCAGGGAACAAGGACAGTATCTCCAAGACCAGCAGCACTTGGGGGCTTCACTGTGTCTCTGCTTTGAAACACTCCTCAGTAACTGCCCTAGAGATTAGGAAGGCAGCTACCTCCTGCTGGGCTGAGGCTGAGGCTAAGAAAGAGGCAAGAAGTCAAAAGCAAGTCCTGGGTGACTGGAATGACAAAGCCTGCAGGCCACAGGGAAGCTAACATTTCAGAGGGTCTCCAAGGAGCTGGGAGGAGAAAGCCCCCTTTGTCTCCCATCAGACTCCCAGCTGAATGTGAGCAGTGCTGTGTCACCACCCTGACAGAGGATGATGGAGCTTGGCAAGGCGGAGAACCCCAGGAGACTCGTGTCCAGGGGAGGAATGTTCTTCACAACAGCAGGTCCTCTGTGTGGAAGGAATATGAGGTAACGGACACAGTGCTCTAGGATTCCTCCAGCATCGCAGACAAAACGGGCCTTCATCAGGGTGGTGTCCAAATACAGCCTGCCGCCCTGTCTCACAATCACAGGTAGATACAATCAAGTCAGCTAAGAAAAGCCATTAGTCTCTGTCACAAAAAGCCATTTTCCATACTTCACCAAACATACCACCGGTGACACTAAGCAAGCACTCGAGGAACGGACCTGGGCACCTAATCCCTGACATTATAAAGAAGCCTTCCCGGGAGAGCACAAGCACCCCTCAGGACACACATGAGGGACCCAGTTTTTGAGGGGAGTGAAAGCAAAGAAAAGCTTAAGGAAGCTGCTCCAGGCTTGGGCCCTGGTCTCTGACAGCAACACTCCTCTGTCCATCTGTCCATCGGCTCTGTCCTCTGGAACCTTGGCTCTTGTGACTCTTTTGATAAAGTTTGAAATTTTAAGGTCTGAAAAAAGGGACATCCCCAAATCAGCTAGCTCACTCGCTTCCCCATACTGTGCTCAAAAACAAGAAGCCACTGCACCCCCCAAGATACGAGACAAGTTGAGATCCGAGAGGGCCGTCCTTTCCCTGACCTAATCATCTTCCTCATGCTCTCTGAGCACAGCCATGTACTGAGCAGAGCTGCATTGCCAGGCAACGTCTGGATCCTGTGAGAAAGGAAGGCCCCAAGCAGGAAACACTGCTGCTCTGCCCAGCAGACAGTACGGAGTGTGCGAGGCATGAAGACTGACCACATAATACAAATAAGTCTGCAAACAGATAAGTAAGATCAGCATGGGCTAAGGGAATCACAGGAGACAAGGTGCGCTATCTTAGCTAGGGTGTCCTGAAGAAGAACCTCAAATAAGGTGACTGCAAGAGAGAAAGCCTGCTTGGTGCAGTCCAAACTATGAGAAAGCACCAGAGCCTGAGGTGACACTGAGCCAGCTGGTCACCAGCAAGCAGGTTCCTGCTTCTGTTGTTTGAAATATATAAACCTGACTTTGTGTCAGCTTCTGTAATGTTAACAGTACAGGCAAGACACAGTGTGAAGGTCTGGGCTCAAGAATGCAGCAGACAGAAGTTAGAAGCCATCTATGGAGCGTCTGTGAAAATCTAACCTCAAAAGGAAAAGAACTCAGATAGTCTCAATAGAGGAGAAGGAGAAGGAAATCAAGTGACTCCATCATTCTCCCGAGAGCTCGGGGCTGGGATGGAAGGAGTGCGGAGGGGCAGAGGGGCATGTGTGGAAAAAGACCCTGTGTGAGGAGAGAAGACATCACACGTGTGATTTCAGACACTGTTTCAACATCCAGGGGAGGGGTCAAACTGATGACTGGAAACACTAGGTCAGGGTAATTCATCCCGTCCCGACTCTCAGTTACAGTTATTATTACATTTATTATTTATATTACAATTATTAATCACAGCTACCACACACAGGTGGCATCTGGAGCCACAGGAATGGCCACAAGTATGAAATGGATGGGAGCGGAGAGCGGAGTGCAAGGGAGAAAGGCCTGGGAACTCAGTCTCTGGAGGTCAGAGGTCAGGCCAGTGAAGGGGCCACCTTGGCCCCAAACAAGCCTCTCACACGCCACTGTTCATCCTTGCACCCCAGTTTCTGGCTCAGGGCCGCTTGGTTTATATAGCAAGTATTCAGTAAATAAGTTTAAACGTCCCCTGAACCCCGGCTGGGATCTAGAGTCAGTTCCTAGAAGTTCTCGTGGGGAAGCAGAAGAATCCAGTAACTGAAACATGACCAGGCAGGAGAGGACATCCTTCCAGCCACCTGCAGCACACACTCAACTTACTATGAAACAGTACACCACTGCTCCACGAGCCACTGGGAGACAAGGCACAGAGGAAGCCTATTGACCAGCAGAGCAAACACTGGGATGCTCAAAGCCAAGAGTCAGAGAACAGAGGCTTTTCTTCTCCGGTTGTTTCAGAGAGTAAATAAACACACAGCCTGTCGAGAAGCTTCGTTCCATGCTGGCCAGTTATGTGCCATGAGCAGCCGCAGCAGAGACGACAATGACAGGGTAACAGAGCACCTGTAGACAATTACTGAACTCTCACACTTAGGAGACACAGTCACAACTCTGAGGTATGGCTCCTTTCTGTCCCCAAAGTGGTTTATTCTGGGGTAGGAAAACAGATCACAGATCTCTGGTCGTCCTTAGTGAGTTCCGTTTGTAAGATAACCAATCACAACCAAACAATGTGGAAAAAACAACAGAACCACCAGGAAACTCTGCTGCCCTCAGGGACCCTCAGTCCACCATCATGGCCCTTCACTCAGAGACAACCTGGGTCACTTTACTCACTTGTCTAAGAAGATTGACTTTGTGTCTAATTAACACAAGCAAAACCAGAGAGCTGGAAAGGCTCGGGGAACTGAACTAGGAGAGACAGTACTCAAGTCAGGGCACAGGAAACCAAACTGGACAGCATTCAAGAACACCACTGTCACCAGCAGCAGGTCCAGCCAAAACGGAGAGATGTCTTCTCCAAAACAAATGGGCATACCTGTGGCTTCCAGGAAACTGAAGCCCTACTGACTCAGTACAAACTCCGGGTTTTCTAAGGAGTCACACTTCTACCGTGTCCTAACTGCACCAGGGCTATCTGTGGTTCGTCAGTATTTTAGGAGGAAATGTATATAACTGGAAGAGAAAGGGTGGGTTCAGTGCCAATGCTCTGCCCACGTTTCACTGTCTTAATTCATAGCATGCATACAGGACATGCTATGCACTTCAGTACACACATTCTACACACTGTCTTATCTGTCACTTCCTCTTGATGTCAAGCATAAATGCCACTAGAGTTTGTATTTATACTTATTTATAAGTTATTTATTGTTGTGGGTGTGGGTGCGGGAGACATGGCACACATGGAGGCACAAAAGAATCTTTCAGGAGCCAAATTTTCTTTACTCATGTGGGCACAGTAGATGAAATGCACTTGTCAGGCTTGGTGGCAAGTGTCTTTTCCAGCTGTGCCATGTCACTTGCCCCCACAGTTCCTTTTTAAGTGCAAAATAGTGCTGGTATATCAAAAGGGCTCAAAAACATTTGCTGAATAACTCCACCAGGAGATTTATATAAAAACTGCCGGGATGGGCACTGTAGTGGCTGACAGAAGTCCACTTTGGCTATCTAATATTTGAATGGGCTTCCGATGATAGCCTTGGGGGAGGGGTGACCCAAAACACATGAGATGCAAGCAGCTGAAAGACGTTCACACACTAAAGAGAATGCATTCTTCCTGTGTCTCCAAAAACGAGAAGCGAGGAAATGGCACAAACTTGTCACTTTAAATCTTTAAGTACTAGGCAAAGATGCAGACATGACAACTTGTGTGTGTGTGCTTATTTTATGTGTGTGTCTCTCAGCGTGTCCACCACATATGTGTAAGAGCCCACTGGGGTCACAAGAGGGCATCAGATCTCTGGAATTGAAGTTAGAGACAGTTTTGAGCTGCTATGTGGGTGCTGGGAATTGAACTTAGGTCCTCTGGAGGAGCAGAAAGCACTCTAACTGTGGAGTCATCTCTCTAGCTCTCAGAGGTTACTGGCAGCAAATACAGACCTAGTACAGGCATGCCACCTGCTGCTGTCTGTCCAAACGTCACTGTCAGAAGCATGTTGCTCGTGTATGGATACAGAATCCTGGCTGGGCCTTTCGTTGCCCTGATCCTGCCTGGGAGTAATTCTCTAATCTTCCTGTCAGTTCTGTGAGCCACACAGCTTTCATTATTCTCTTACTAAGTTCCTACCTGACTTAACTTGTCCAAAGTTGATTCTGTTGTTCACACTAAGAAATCAGCAGGCAGTAGATGAATTACAAGCAATAGACTCTCGGGTAATGAAGGGCAATCTGTGCTTGGTTTCTGCCCAGGAGAGGCCAGTGGGTATCATATTAGTGCTCACAGACGACATTCTTTAAATCCTCAGCATGGAGATGTGAAAGAACTAATTATCACCCACGGTCACGTGGAAGGCTTGGGGTGACTGAGATAGTGCTGCCAAGGATGAAGAGTGTGCAAATTCAAGGCCATGAGGCACAGCACCTGCTAGCTTATGGGATTAAATAAAAGGATACCATGGCAAAATCCCCATAAACTATGCCCAGGGAGGAGGCTGAAATACAGGTACTATTAAAAATACAGTGTAGTCAGGCATGGTGGTGCATGCCTATTATCCTAGCACTCACCAGGCTGAGGAGGGAACAAGAGTTTACAGCTCAGGGCAGGAGAGGTGGCTCAGGGGTTAAGAAGCTCCCCGATTTTCCAGTGCACCAGAGTTTGGCTCCCAGGACCCTTACTGGGCAACTCACAAACCACCTGTCACCTCCAGCTCCAGCTCCAGTGTATCTTACGAGCTCTTCTGGCCTCCATAGGCACCCATACAACTGACCCCCCAAAATGCATACATACAAATATTAAATAAATAAATAAATAACATGATTTTGAAGCTAGCCTGGGCTACATAATAAGACCCCCATTCCTGCCCTCCCCCAAAAAGTACCTTTTTTTTTTCCTAACAAAACAGCTAAGGCATCATAAAAAAAAAAAATACAGAAGAGTTTATGTCTTTGCAAGAAAGTAAAGTCTATAATAGTCACATGACCACAGGCAAGCTGAACACTCACTGCCTGGAGAAGGAGAAAGGGCTGGAAGGATGGCTCAGAAGTTCAGAGCACATGCTGTTCTTGCAGAGGACTAGAGGTCAGATCCTAGCACCACCAACTGGTGGCCCAAAGCCACCTGTAACCCCAGCTCCAGGGGGATCTGACCCCTCTGGCCTCCACCACATTATCACATGCACAGACCCCCGCCCCCAACACACACCTGTACATAACTAAAAAATAAATCTAAGAAGTCAAACATCTTTAGAAAAGAGTGCAGGAGAGGACTGGACTGAAGGTGTGTGCAGGCTCTGAACACCCCGTCTAACTGGGTAGCCCTTCCACGCTTATTCATGAGTCTGTTCCTCTAAAAACCTCCCTGTAAGAATAAACTAATCCACTTATTCTGCCCTTCCTCACATATATCCTGGCTGGCTAGCATCAGATCATGCCACACTCGGAGAGGATAATCACAGAAAGACTGGTCACTAAGACACATATTGGAAGGAAGTGTAAGGTAGAGCCCGAGGGCTCAGACCAAGGAAAGATGGGCGGGCACCTTTAGCTCTTGCTGGCTCTACTGGCACAGGCACTTACCAAATGTCTGAAATCTGACAGCTCATCAGCAGCTGACAGCAGTTACAGTCTGTGTGTGTGTGTGTCCAGTTGGCTGACCAACGTGGATTTAATCATGGGCTATGCTAAAGGAAGCTGAGATGCCATTTATTTTGATAACATGCATGAATTCAAAACCTTGAAGGACACAAGAATGATAAGTGATCTTATCATCCCCATTGCTTCCCACCCATTATCTCTTTATGAAACCTTAGAAGGACCCAGAAGATAGTTCTTACTCCACGGCTGTAAAAAGAGGGGCACCCACATCTCTGAAAAAGATTTCACAGGCCAAGGATGCAGGTAGAGGACTGGAACTGGGCTACCTGCTTCCACGGAAGGACAGAAGCAGCCAAGCAGTGACATGTAAGCAATGATGGGTGGGAAAGGAGGCATGATTAGATAGAGAGACAGACAGGAAGGAATGGTTAGTAAATGTTCTGTGTCAGGGTCTGGGGAGAGAGCTCTGTCAGTACAGTGCTAACAATGTAATCATGAGGACCCGAGTTCAGATCCACACCACTGCTGTAAAGAGTTAGAGACACCTCACATGTACAATCGCTGAGAGAGGAAATTCCCGGAACTTGCTGGCAAGTTATTCTAACTAAATCCCTGAGCCCCGGCTTCAGTAAGAGACCCTGTCTCAAAAAACAACTGAGGAAGACAGCAGATGTCAATGTATGGTCTCCATATTCACAGACACGTAAGTGAACACACACAGACACATGAATACACACATACCGACACAATAATAACTGAATGCATTAAACAGTCTGTGTGAGAGCTCTGCAGCAGTGAACGGATCCTGGAGTCTTTAGGATGACTATAAGGAGCCCACGAACCCTGTTCAACTGCAGCACCACCCAGAGAACAACAGAGCTTCCCCAGCGAGAACCATGGGCAGTCCCTATGAAAGACCTGGTGAGGGTGACTCTCCTTACATCTCCACAAACTCTTCCTTTGTATTCAAAATAATCCAGTTCTTCCTGAATCAGAGTAGGTCTGCAATCCCAAAGGATGACAGTGAAAGTCATGGCATGTCCCAAGATTCCATCAGGTAAATAGCTTGCAAAATGGCCTTTAAGCTTTGTGAGCTTTACAAGGTTTCAAACCTTAGCCCTCAGAATAACGTCCTTCTGGACAGTGCACCTCACAGCTACCCGTGCTATTTCCACACATCACCAGGCCACATAAGTTTGCCAAAACGTCAGCCAAGGTAGGTGACTAAGCATCAGAGGAGACCGAGGAGTCATGTTTAGGTGTAGAGGGAACCCAGAGGCTCTCCTTAGCACCTCCGTACTATCAGGTCTAAAGGGAGAAAGTCCAAGAATGAAAGCACAGATATGTAAAACTAGTAAGGGTGCAGATGCCAACACAAACAGCTGGCTCCGACTGTGCTGCCTGAAGTCAAAGAAGGCTTCGAGCAAACAGAAACGGGGGGGGGGGGGGGGGACTGGAGTGGGTGGGGGTGGGGGGGGGGACAGCAGTGAATACCACGGTAGCCCTGGGCTAGGTGTATAAAGTAATAATATCAATCCATCTTTACATTTTACTCATTGTTATGCCTACGTACATGTTTACAAATTTTAATTTATTTTCCTTTTCTTTCTTACTTTCCATCATTCTGTAAAAGGTATATTAGAGTGGTCACCTTCACCACTGAATCAAAAAGTATCCTGTAAAAGTAATATAGATGCCACCCAAAGGCCTAGACTTAGCACTAAACACAGTACTTCCTAAGACCCAGACTATCCAGACACTCAGTGCCATGTGCACAACCATCACACTAAGAACATAAGAGAACAGCTGTCTCTCTTACAACTGGGAAAAGGAACACCCAGATGCTGGAAAGTATAAGAAGCAAGCTATGTTACTTCTGCTGTGTGGTTTCTATTTGGGGGAAAGTGTGAAGATAAGGATGCTGAGGATGTAGCCCAGGGAGAAGATGTTCACTCAGCAAACCCAGGTTCCATCCTCAGCACCATCCACTAGAAAAGCAAAATAAGTAAACAAAATCTGATGTTTCATGTTTTCATGTTTGAACAAACTTGAACAGAAAATGCCTAGGCCTAAAGTAGTTAAAGTAGTCTCCGTACTTAGGAGACAGAGACAAGAGGGCCTAACTAAGTTCAAGGCCAGCCTGGGGTCAAGTGAAAGCCAATAAAAGCTTGGATTAGAATGGGAGAGAAACAAGATGGAGCCTCTGGTTGTCCTCATCAGCTACTTCTACAATGGCAGCTATTACACAATAGGAACTTAATAGAGAGTTTTAAATGAGAGAAATCAACGGCCAATGACAGAGCTGCACTGTGGTGTCCACAGACAGCAGTGCCAGCGGTGACATATCAAACGGGAGCTGTCTCTACCTCTCCCTTATAATACATTTCTCTGCTGATTAAAGCTAATCAAGGTTGATTTCTATGGCCTTCATTCTAGAACACTATTACAGAGGAATAAATGCACATCAAGATAATTATACCATTAGGGACAGAAAACAATTTTATCTATTTCTGTACCTACACAGCTATATCTACAGGTATTAGTAAGTTTGCCAAATGGAATAGATGCTGGATCATATTTTAGCTTTAAGATTTATTTATTTTGTGTGTTAGCATGGCTTGTGTGTTCCTGCATATGTGTGCATATGTATGTGTGTGTGTGTGTGTGTGTGTGTTTGGGTATGTTGGTGCAAGTGTGTGTGTCTGTACATGTGTGTGGGTGGGTGTACCACCTGGTATTCATGGCATGATGTATGTGGGGTCACAACCTGTAGGGCTGGGTTGTGTCCTTCCATCTTGTGGGGCAGACTCTCATCACCAGGCTTGGAGGCGAGCACTGTGACCCTTTTACCTAATAAGCCACCTTGCCAGCCACGCGTTTAATTTTTTCCCATTTTGTTTAAGCCTCATATGTACAGTACGCATTAAAAGGTACAATAATCCCCTCCCTCCACTTTTCTGTTCTAAAGTCATTTACAGAATCTTAAGAATCATTAAAGTAGCCGGGAGGTGGTGGCGCACACCTTTAATCCCAGCACTTGGGAGGCAGAGGCCGGCAGATTTCTGAGTTCGAGGCCAGCCTGGTCTAAAGAGTGAGTTCCAGGACAGCCAGGGTTACACAGAGAAACCCTGTCTTGAAAAACACAAAAAAACCAACCAAACAAACAAAACAAACAAACAAACAAAACAAAAAACCCCAAAACAAAACAATCATTAAAGTATTTTTAAATACTTAGAACTTTAAATATTTCTAAATAACTACAAGAACATCTTTCTGGAAACTTCCAGCCCTATAGAGTACCCACCACCTTCAGTCACAAATATTAGCCTGTAAACATTAATTCCTCTGAGGAGAAAACATGTCTGTCCAGCAGGAATGAATCAGGATCACAAGCATTATAGATACAAGGTTAAACCTGCCTTATGCCTGCCCTGCTTGCTGAAACCTGGTCTAGTGAGGGCTCCTGTTAGCCTTGAAGATTTCCTGTTGCTGTTTTTGCCACTTGGGAGCTTTCTGTTTAATTGTTCATAGTGGGTTTTGTTTGTTTATTTTAAGGCATCCAGCCCTTGCTAACTTCAAATTCACTAAGTGGCTAAGGATAGCCTTGAACACTCAATTCTCCTACTAGACTCTTTAATGCTAGGATTACATCAAACCTAGTTGTCTCCTCTTCTTCCTCCTCTTCCTCCACTGCCCACCTCCCCCTCTTCCTCTTTTCTCTCCCCTCTTCTTCCTCCTCTTCTTCCTTCTCTTCTCTCCTCCTCCTCCTCCCCTCACCCTACCCCCCCTCCAAGAAAGGGGTTCCCTCTATGATCATGGTATCATTGAACTCCTGGTGCTATAGGCTCCTCCACTTCTAGAGGAGGAGCCTATAGAATTATTGTTAATAATTATTGTTAATAATTATTGTTAATAATTATTGTTAATAATTATTGTTAATAATTATTGTTAATAATTATTGTTAATAATTATTGTTAATAATTATTGTTAATAATTCCAGAGGAGCCTCTGGAATTATTGTTACATGCTACCATGCCCAGAAACTCTATCCTCTATTCATGCCATAACTTCTATCCTCTTTCCTTTTGTGCATGTGTATGTGCGCTATTCCGACTCGCCTGGCTTCCCTCCCATCCCCCACCATGGCTAAGATGGTGACCTATGCACCGGACTTCCATGTGTCCTCATGCTTTCTCAGCAGACACTGTCACCCACGGAGACACTGTCACCCACGGAGCCTTCTCCAAGGTCAGCTGTTTCCTTCCCTCTTTCCTTCCATCCTCTTTTAAAGATTGATTTTATATGTATGAGCAAATGTTCTGCTTACATGTCTGCCTGTGTTCCACATGCATTCCTGGTGCCCTAGGAAGGTAAGAGGGAGCTGGATTCCCTAGAACTGGAGCTGGGTGGCTGTGATCCACGTGGGTGATGGGAAACAAACCTGGGTCCTCTGCAAGAACAAGTGTTCATAACCACCAAGCTTGCTCTCCACCCCCCACCCCAGGTTTTCTTAAATAAAGTGGGCATTTAAATTTGCAGCAGGCAACTCTCCTTGCCAACACCCGACACCTGTTTCCAGGGCTATCGTCTCTTGTGTTTCCAGTGGCAAGCACCAGCTGACCCTCCTTCTTCCTGTGGATTAAACACACCAGGCAGGCTGGCCTCCTCAAACTCAGTCAGCACCAACTCAGCCCAGTGCTTCTCTCCTTACGCAGTCACTCTGACCCATCCCTTCAAGAGCCCACTTTCCAGTCCTTTCCTCACTTGCCAAGCCTGCTGGTCTGCAGAAGCTGCCATGGCCAAAAGCTAACACAACAGTAAAAAATCAGCAAGATGAAGGTAGATGAAAATGTGCCGCGAGAAGAGACCTTGGCAACACAGAGCAAAATGTGGGAATAACGGGTGTTGGCCAGGCCCCAGTCCACAGCCCGCACCCACAGAAGACTGCGAGGAATGCACTATTGGAGTGGTTCTCAACCTTCCTCATGTGTGACCGACGAATACAGCTCATGTGGTGACCCCAACCATAACATTAGGTTTTTGGAACTTCATTAATAACTGCAATTTTGCTACTGTTATGAATCTTGGTGTAAAATCTGATATTAAGGATACTTGATATGCAGACCTGCGAAAGGATTATTCGACTCCCAAAAGGGTCATGACCCACAGGCTGAGAAGCATGGAACTATGGAAAGGAAGATGTCTGTTTCTATTTTCCTTTTCTCTTTAAAAACTACTGACAAAGTCCTCTAGGATTTAATGATCAGATCTTGTCGCAAAACAATAGCTTATCAATGGCCTGGTGCTGTACAGAGCCTGCTGAGCTGACCCAGAGCGCTGTACCTGAATGGCACTTCCTCCTGTGGGACATCCACGTAGTACCGGATGAAAAACCTCTCCGAATCCTCTCGCTCACCATCTGAGACAACACTGCCATTAAGTTTGGAAACCGAGGGCAATCTGTAAGTTAAAAGCAAAATACACTTTAAGGAGCCAGGCATAAGACAGGTGGGCGTTGTTTTTGGAAGGACGTAGCTGGAGGGATCTTGTTCCTGTCTGGAGACTGATGTGCAGTGAGGTCATCAAAAGAACGCCAGAGTGCTGCACTTCCAGATGTGGCACGGATGTTCTGTCTTAAACCTCATCTCTCAGAGCACAACACTAGGACACAGTTTCAACATAGGTGGATGGAATGCAAGCCGAGCTATGGGTCTAAAGTGCCTAACAGCCCCACTTTACATGTTTCCTCCCTTTTAATGTAGATGTGTCTATGTCTGTGTATTCACTCACATGTGGGGGTGTCCACAGAGGTCAAAGAAGGTAACAGAGTCCTTAACGTTGGAGTTACAGGAGGTTGTTCACCACCCGACATGGGTATTACATGAATACTGGGAACTAACCTCTGGGCTTTGGAAGAGCAGTGGGTCTTTTAACCACTGAGCCAATCTCTCCAGCTCCATTTTAAAAAAGAAAAAAAAAAAGTAAACTTTTAACAATATATTTTATAAAATTCAATTGAACAAGAGTATCAGCATGTCCACATGTAATCGATATTTTAAAAAGTAAGTCATAAGCTCTTTCACAGTCTCTCACGCATATAAATTAGGGGAAATCCAGTGTCTGTTTTATATTTCAAATTAGCCACGGTATTACTTCAAGTGCTCACAGGTACCCAGGCTAGTGGTGGCCATGTTAAACAGCACAAGTTCAAAATGAACTCATGTATAAGATGAATATCTAACTCATGAATCATCTTATACTTGTAAAAGAATTGTGGGAGGAACATGCGGCCCAAAGCCTACCCACCATGAGACTCAGGCTTCACCATGAGGGAAGGCCGAACCTCGGACTGTGGTAATGCCAGCACTGCAGTGTGGACCTGGGCGTTGGCTGGGCAGAGGATCAATGCTGAGCTTAAGGAGGAGCTCCCCTGCAGACACCTCAAAGCCTCCTGCCTGTCCTTCAAGAGCTCTGTGTGGGGTACATGCAGAGAGCAAAGCAAAGCCCCGGGGCCATTCTCATTTTAGCCAAAATCTTTTCTCTGCTAATGGTTCCTGTAAACGCACACACTGGTGGGAGGCTGCGCGGTGTGTGCAGGGGAGCATCAGAGACGGGAAGGCGGGGAGCACAGAGAAGACAGACAGTGACAGCCAGCACTCTTAGGTAGGAAACACGCTGCTGAGCTGGCTCTGTTTCTGGGTACAGGCGCACTCTGACCACATGTTAGAGGAAATCAGAACGCCTACATCAGACGACTCTCCATCAGCAGTCTTTAATCTCATCGCCCAAGAAGGATCTTCAAATGTTCTACGCATTTAGAAACAAGCAGGCAAAACATACATTTACAGGAAAATGTCCCTCATAGTATCAGCAGGACAGTTATGTCTTGCTCACTACAGCACATTGCTTTTTATACAGACCTGAACTCTACTAGTGCCAAGCACAGCCTGCTCAGGAGATGGACAACCCACAGCACCCTCAAAGAGTAAACTGCCTGTTCAGGAGATGGGACAACCCTCACCACCCCCACAGAGTACACTGCCCCTTTAATGTCCCTTCAGAGGACAACACACCTGGCCACCACCAATTTCCTGCGCTCCTCGGTGGTATATGGCTGCAGAAGAGGAATTCCTAGCAACCTCACTTCCTCAAGCTTGGGGAATGAATTGAGTTTGTCAATGTCTTCCCAGGACTGCAATCCTATTTGAGAAAAAAAAAAAAAAGATATTATTTCAGTAAATTCAGAAAAGTACAAATGGAAGAAGACAAACACAGACAAGCAGCTACCAACAGTTCCTGGAATGCTGAGGTGGCAGCAGCCAGCCAGTCGGACGCCGGCTAGGACAGAGGGATGTGGTTAAACTCCAAAACAACTTCCCTGGAAAACAGGCCCAGTGCTGCTGGCCCAGACTCTCATCTGCTCAGAAACTACAGCAAGAGGATCTGGAGTCCCAGGCCAGCGTGGACAGGATAGGGAGACCCGCTCTCAAATGTTAGCAACCAAAACCACCAACAGATCCATTTTCCAGAGCCCCTGTCATCTTTGTGAGCTCAGCAGTGAAGGACAGAGGGGGAGGAGGACTCCTATCGCCTCCCATCTCCCGCTCCACAGCAGTGGCTTCTAATTGGGTTGACATGGTCTCAGCAAACAGGGTAAATGTTGTGACTTTTCTAGAAAGTGACTTGGCTGACTTCTTTTACTTCACTGCAGACGCGTGGACTGTAGATGTGAGAGGTGATGGAGGCACCAAAATCTCCCCTCACACATTCTAAACCGGGACGAGAGCAGGAGAACCAGAACTGAAGCTTATGTTTCATGCTACCCCAACACTAGTGGCAGGAAACAGGGCCAAAATCACTGCCAACACCAACCCAACCCACAAGCACAATACCCCTGAACCCTAAGTAGGGAGAACACAAGTTAAGGCGCTTAATTCTAAAATGCATTTCTCTCTCTGGCTATGAGCAACTGTATCATCCAAGCTAATAGCTGACGTCTGAGTCAGGCAGACTTTCATACAGGCTGCAGCCTAAGAGACTGAGGGGCAGGGAGTTTTACAGCACGGAAATCCATCTCAGAGAACACATCTCCTTTGTATTTTCAGCAACCTTCAGAAGCAAGGGTGAAGTTGGAATGTAGAGGGCTTTGGCACATGGCTGTCCTGTGTCACAGCTGTGCTATCCCTGACTAGTGGGCATTTCTACTTAGATGAAAGAGAGTGTATGTCAAGGGTGTCAAGCTAGGAAATAAAAAAGCTTCCATGTGCAAAATACCCCCTTTTAACATACATTTCAGGGTGAAGATACCTGACACCGCAGCTGACACCCTGAGTTCAATTCCCCAGGACCTGCACAGTTAACAGGGAAGGCTGACTTCTGCAAGTTGTCCTCTGACCTCCATATGTGTGCCATGGCACGGGTGTGCCCATATGCCACTCCCATCACACAAAATAAATAAGTAGATGTAATTTCCAAAAACTGCGCTTTCCACTCATAAGCATAACTCTATGGTAAATTAAACTGAGTTTATCTTTTTCAGTTTTAAGTCACTGTTATTTTTAAGTATGTAGGTGTTTTAAGAAACAGGATGCAAACTAAGCCAAAAGAATGAGAGTAAAAGTGAGACTGGGAGGTTCTGTTGTTGTGGTTGTGGTGGTGCTGGTAAACAATACATTTAATAAAAGCGCACTGGTGGAAATATGCAATAACTTTTAAAACTCAGTAAGCTGAGTCTGGTGGAACAAGGCTGTTATACCAGCTACTTTAAGAGCTGAAGAATGAGGGTCTTAGGTTCAAGACTGGCTTGGGTAACTTAGTGAAACCTTGTCTCAAAATAAAAAGTAAAAATAGGGCTAAGGATATAGTTCACTGATAGATTAACACAAACAATGCCCAGGCTCAACCTATAGAACTGAAAACAGTTAAATAGAAACTCAACTATACTAACAGCCTATCAACTTACATCAAACTAACAAATAATCTAAAAGCCCAACTATAACCAAATACTAGTAACCTAACAAAAACCCAACTTACAACCGACTAGTAATTCAACCTGTTTCCTCTAGCAGTTACCTCTAGTTACTCTTCCAACTTGGTGGAAAATGCTTAGGATAAGATTCACAGGGAGGCAGAACAACAGAACCACTCTAAAGGAAAGTGAAATCCTAAAAGGAAGGAAGCTCCTTCAGACAGGAAGTAAACAACTCAAGAGAGCTTCAAGAAGTCCCTGAAACTGATCAGATTCACTAGGTCCCACCTTCCCCAAGAGTATAAACAGTGAAGACTGCTGAGTTTAAACCTGGCTAAAGCTCAGACCACCACAACTGTCTAGAAGAAATAAAGAGCAGCTGAGCTCCCTGGAAGAAACTCAGACCAGCTGAGGCACTTGGACAAAGATACCTTCCAAATTGGTAAGCTGCCTGCAGGTTGTTCAGTGTGCTCCGAGTTCCCAGTTTTGGAACCTATCACTCATGCTGGGTGGACTTCAGTGTTGTCTTTGAGTCATTTCTCTTTTGTAAGTCATCCCTCACCCATACTTCTACAAATAACCCCAATAAAATGCACTGGTTTATCAAGTTGGACTTTGATGGTATCTGTACTTTGGTCTTTTGTCTGTCCCTTATCTGGGGTGTTTGCTCTCTTCTTCCCAAGAGTAGTGTCTTACAACAACACAACACAACTAATGACCCAACTACATATGACCCAGCTCACAACCTCACTGTAACTAAAAGTGTAAAAAACCTCTCAACAGACACAACAGACAGCAACTAAGCAGACAGAGACTCTTTCCCAAGGTCACTCCAAGACAGTCATTAGAAGACAAAGCGCACCTCATTGTCACTCCGAAGCTGACAAGCATAGGGCCCACAGCTCAGTCACAGCTGGAGGAGATGGAAAACAGCGCAAGTGCTTTGAGACTTTGGGGTTTCTTACATAACTAAGCATAACTGTATGGTTCAGGTATTGTACTTTTATTACTTTCCTAAACAGATCAAAAGTTTATAAATCAGCACAGATAGTCATAGCCTTATTCATAGCTGTTCAAGTTTGAAAAGAAACAAAAGCCTTTCAGGAGCTGCTGGAGAAATGACGGCACACCTAGAAAATGGACAATTTCTCGGTGCTCAGAAGGCCATAGAGGACATGAGGGGCTCAAATGTCAATTACCAAGTGAAAGGAACTGATTTAAGGAAGCCCCACATGATGTGACTACAGGAAGCCCCGCATGATGTGACTACAAGTAAACAACCCTGGGCAAAGGTGGGAGTGCAGAGACAATGGAAAGATCAGGGGTCACGGGTGGTCAGCACTGGAAGGATAAACAGGCAGACCAAGGAGAGCACATGGCTTCTCTGTGCACACCACGTGGAGGAACTGTTGTGTTCACTTCTTAGAGCCCACGAGTACCTAAGGGAGACAATGGACTCTTGGATGTTTGCCAGAATCAGTTCAATGATGGACTGTACAAACATAGAGTGGGTGTGGGAGGCAGATAGTGGGGGTGGGCTGTACATACACCGGCACCATCTGTACTTTCTACTTAAGTTTGCTGTGAACCCAAAGCTGGTCTTTAGTTGTAATGCACAGAATTCAACCGCAATAAAACAGAGAGGTATAGACGAGTACTATGAAAGGCTAGCAGACTAGGATTCCTTCCTTATCCTCCGTCTAGGTTAAGATGATCGAGCTTATAATTCTTTTTCCTCTGTCTTTTAGTAACTACTTCATCAATTTCACTTTACTTCTTTTATAATATGACCAAATTATGACTATAAGTCTATGTTCCTGAGGACTTCTTAGAGTACTTATGAAGATAAGGACTGTCCTAATGAAGTGGATCATTGGTTCCTGCGAGAACCCCACCCCGTTACCTGCACAGCTATGACTGAAACACACTGTTACCCTTTCCCATGCGTGAGCTTGATCAGTCTGACACAGAATGCGGCAAGCCTATGTCTCACCTGACTTGTGGAGGCTGATGGACCGCAGATTAGGGAACAACCTAGCCAGGGAGTCAGCGGGCTCCTCGATAGCATTCAAGTGGTTGTTGGCCAGGACCAGGGTATCCAGTGAAGGGAACATTACACCCAGCTTTCGGATTTCAGTCCAGTCTTGGAGGTTATTGTCTGTTATGTGTAGGAGCTTTAGGGAATGACAGCAAACAGAGGGACAAGACACTGTTTCATAGTCATTAAGGCACAGGAAGAGCTCCTCCAGGCTGCAGAGAGAAAAGGAGACAGCCAAGTGTTTAGAGCAGTTGAGTCTGACCGTTACACAGACTGCCATGTATTCAATAACCACATGATCCAAGTGGCAGTAAGCCCAGGAGGCTGGGCCAGGAAAAGCATCAATTTGAGGCTAACCTGGGCTACTCAGTGATAACCGGACTTTAAAACTAAAAATAAATAAATGTGCACTATATGTGAGACTCTGGCATGTATTACAGAGTTATTTTCCTGAAGCTGAAAAGGGTATCGCTGGGAAAGTAAATCTAGTGTGACCCGAGCATCTGACAGGAGCTGCTGCTGCTTGGTCAATCCCTGGCTTACCAGAGTCTGCAGTGTCTGAGGAGAAACAGACTCAATAAAATGGAGAGGCAATGAAAGAAAATTCCAGAAACAACATGAACAAATATTTATAAAAAGAAACAGTAACTACCAAATCCTTACCCTATGCCAGGCCTTGTTCCAGGAACATTAATATAATGCCGTCCACTTTACAGACAAAGAAACTGAACCCAGAGATATTAAGGGCTTGTCAAAGTCTCATGGTTAACATGTGACTGTGACGTCTGAATTTAAAAGTTAATTCAACTGTCACATCCAGTGGTACACACAAGCCATTCTAACATCTGAAAGGTGGCACAAGGAGAGTGAGCTGTTCAAGGCCAGCCTCAGCGCAGAGTGAGTTTGAGGCCAGCCTGGGCTTCATGAGGCCCTGTCTCAAACAATCAATTTGATGCCATGCTGGAAGCTCTACCCAGTGAAGAAAGCTCATTAGATTGTCAGGTACAGCAAGTGGGGTGAGGGGAGAGTCTGGGGATCTTGGATAATTTTTATATTTAAACAATCAAAAAACTACAGCCTCATTTCTTACTGTCAGAGGTTTCCTCTGCATGGATATGAGCATAAACAGACACACACAGAACATTTCTGAACTGACAGCCCAAAGTATGATTTCTTTCTAAGATTACTGAATCGAGCATCTCAGCATCACCATATTTAGGGACCCTAGCATTTTCTTCCTTCCAGAGCAAAGGGCTAAAGCACAGTTCTTAAGCTGGGTAATCAGAAGATTAAAGTGGAGAAAGGCTGAGATGCTCTGGTGACAAGTGCTTCTCATGGTGCTTTCTCGGGAAAGACGCCATTCCGTGTCGCCCAGCTATGCCCCTGGAAAGGTGAGCAGGTCATCCCATACCCTCGCTCCAGTCATTTCATTTTTCTGAAGCTTCTCATTCTCTACAGCTCTAGAGTTCTGAGGTGAAACATCAGCAGAAATTCTATGCAGAGACATGGATGGCGACATGTGCCTGTGCCCCGCCCCCCACGCTCGATGGGCTTACTCTGGTAACTCCTGCAGTATCGTGTGCACTGTTTCCCATGATGCTTTGCTGTTGTTGAGGACAAGTTTGCGAACCCCAGAGAAGGACCCAGCACATGTTCTTTCTAAAACTGACAGACTCAGGGGATTGGAACTCAGGTTGAGGAACTCCAGCTGAGGAACATTTGACACGATCTTACTGACCTGCAGAGAAAAGAGAGAGGCTTTAACAGGGCAGCAATTGGAGCTTTGAAAAAACAATCCCGTTTATTCGGGCCTGAGTGAGTGGGTCCAGGTGAAGGGCCTTTTACCCCAGAGAGTACCACTTAGCAAAGGCACCTACAGAGCAGCAGAAGGAACTTCGACAAATTGAGGCAAATAATTTAGTCTGTTTCCAAGAAGGAGTAGCATAGCTGAGAGGCAGCGGCACAGACAGAGTCCCTGTGTGATCATTAGCAAGGCCCTGACGCTGCCCCGCATGGTGTGCTCTTGCCGAAGAAACATAAAAGGATAATTTAGATGGCATTCCAGTCTATACATTTTTAAAGAGCTAAGATTAGGCCACACATTTGACTGTGTTCTCCCTCCCATTCTCAACACCACATTAAGTCTGAAGGAAAGATCTGTGTGTGCAAAACTGACTGGAGAGACATCATCACGTAGGGGTGCTTCAGTTTGTTTCCAAGACAAATCAAACTTTAAGAGGTATTTACTCAAAGTCCCAAAACATCCAATATAGATCAATAGATAGATACATGATAATAGATAGATAGGACAAAGAGATGGATGTTAGTGAAGGATGGTCACCAGTTTATGGCTTACTCAGCAACTTCTGTGTAAACAAGTGGGGCAGGAGACTTGACTGACTATTCTGCAGTTCTAGCTGCCCTGACACAGCTTATCTCATTAACTCTTAATCTGCCAGATGGGTCTCTTTATTGTGACAAGTAAATAACTGAAGCTCAGAGATGTTAAAAATGTCCCACAGTATATCGCAAGTATAACCTGGAGAAAATGAACAGCCACTGCAGAGATGCTGTCACGGTCAGGTCAGTAAGGACCAAGTGAAGGAAGCATGGAGTGATGGCCAATGCCTGCAAATGGATTAAGGAGGCATGGGAGTCAGAAAGGAGCAGTTAGAACTGGTTTCAGAGTGTTGAAAGGCTTAGATCTAATCAGTTTCCAACACTGTTAGCTGACTAGTGTCAGACACATCACTTAACTTTTCCAAGTCTGTTTCCTCACTGGTGAAATGGAGCGAGTACCCAGATGTTTCAGGACTACTTGGAGGGTTAAATGAGGTGCACATGGTCACTCAGGGATAAGACCTGAGTGTCAGTTTGTTTTCAGAGCTCTGGAGGAGATGTGGAGAGGTGCAGAGAGGACCACAGACAGAGGTGAGCTGCAGCATCGTAGGGCCACAGCATCTGCTCAGTTCTGTGAGAAGATTAACTCCAGGATGGCGCTCAGAAGTCTGTCAGAGGGGAGAGCCTTCACATTCACTGCTCATCCATTCTGTACACTAAGTGTTACACAAATGAAGAAGTGAGCTACGGAACAGGAAGATGCACTGAGCTGCCGTCTAACGCCTGAGGGGTCTGTGCAGGCTGAGAAGAGCCTCTTGCAGTCACTGCTGTGGGTGAGTGTTACCAAACCACAATGCAGTGTGCGGCTAGAATCTGAAATCTAGGCGGTGACTACACACCGCTTAACAGCTCTGAAGGGGTCAACAATGAAATAAATACCGAGGACTTTCACACAGAGGACAATGGCCTCTTTTGGGGCGGGGTGTATGAAATTCTGCTTAATAACTTCAAACAAAAGCACAACTCCAGTTAAATCCTTCTCCACACAAATCCTCCTCCAAAATCTGCTCGCTCATCCCTCTATATTCCTATAATAAAAGATGAGTAACTTAAAAGGTTGGAAAGCAAATTCTAGGCTCTTTCAAGCTAAGGGCTATGCGATGCTCTTTTACCATCTATGCTGGCCAACGGCCGAGTGTCCAGTGAGGACACTGTGTACGTCCCCAAACACTAAACTGGACAAAATCAGGCAGGAAAAGTTATGTGTTAGAAATATGTATTTTCTTTTAAAGTATAAAGATCAAAGCAGCTTCCTGTGTAACCTCACACTGAGGATAAGAGTCAGGAAAACACAGTGATGATTAGACTGATACAAATTCATTTATGAAGCTGGGTGTGGTCCACACCTTTAATCCCAGCATTCAGGAGGCAGAGGCAGGCGGATCTCTGTGAGTTTGAGGCCAGCCTGGCCTACAGAGTGAGTTCCAGGACAGCCAGGAAAGAAACCCTGTCTTGAAAACAATTTTTTTTTTTTACTTATAATGGAAAAATTTCCCAACAGCAAAGGTGACACACTCCACTGAGTTTCTAAGACAGCTCTTCACTTGGTGTCTTTAAATAAAAAAAAAAAAAAAAAAAAAAAAAAAAGTCCCCTGGCTGGAACGAGCTGAGCTTGGTCATGTGCAAAGGTGAACGGCTTGAAGCAGCTCTGAGGCCCCTGCAGCTCCAGGGTTTCCCAGGCCCCAACCCTGGCATCTATAAAGGAGGAAACCAAAGGTGTAAGGAAAATGGAAAAGAGACTGATGATAAAATCTGTAATTTATGCCCAAGCTTTTCTCTGCCTCACTTGACTGCTAACTCCTCCCTCCTCTCGAATACTTTATTCAGTTTCTTTTATAAAATGGTTGTGATAAGAAAAAGAGTGGTGGAGAGATACATTGGAAAAGGTTGGACAAAATTCTACCCAGCCAAAAATTCAAGTCAATAGCTAAAAACCACAATTGCTTTATATACAGGTGCCCAATTAAGAAAGGTAGACAGACACACTTCCCTCCTTCCCAAGTATTGCATTTCTCACCCATATGTGTTTTAGCCTTGAGATATATAGCAGCTAAAAGCATAAAACAAAAGAAATGGCTCATTACCTGTAATGTTAGCGACCACTCAGAAAACCCCAAGACCATACTACGTTACTTCGTTCCACACTGCTATGCTAAGGCAGGCTCAATTCAAATGGGTTGATGTCTTGGGACAAACAGTCTTTTTCATAATTAGATGCATGGGTTGTAAGGGAGCTGAAATGTGATGTCTTAAACCCAGTGACCTAGGGAGCACTTGTAGCCTGGTGAAGAGTTTCAAGGAAAATAATCAGAATCTTTTGCTGTTGGTTCTTCTCCAGTCTCTTTCTGCTCTGACACTTAAAGACTGGGATCAACTACAGTTAAGAACAAGGAGGATTACAAGGAATGGTGAAAACCAGAATAAACTGGAAGGGAAACCTGAAAGCAAGAGCAGCAACACTACCAAGTACACAGGAGGATGCTCAGAAGAAGTGCACAGACATCTCAAACACAATGTGCAGTCAGTCCCTGGCTGGACGCGATGCGGTCCTGGAAATAACGCAGACCTTTGCTGGCATAGAGAAAACAGCCCAGGTCCTAGCTTAAGCTCTGTGTGCCGGTCCATCCTCCAGACAGCTCCCTTCTGAAGTGCAATTACAGCATTGTCAAACTGCTAGCCAGTAAGCAGGAGCTCGGGTACATATTCAAAGCAGAGGCAAAAACACAGCCTGCATGCAATTTTAAATCTCCCTAACAACAAATTTAGAGGCTTCAGCAGGAAATGGAATCAGGGGAGGGTGTGGTCTGCACACCTCCCCACTCCCAATGGCAGGGCAGTAGACCAAAAGTCTACCCAACTCTGGAGAGTCAGGGTTTCAGCAGCAGGGTCCAGGACAGTCATGGGTCTGAGGGTTAGCAAGGTGACTGGCTTTTTCTGCACCTGGGCAGCGTGGGTAGATCATGCCTGGTGACTGCGTGTCTCAGAGGGCCAAGAAAATACAGAGTGCGATTTGTGAGCAGTGAGATATGTAGTTTACACAGGCAAACAGATGAATGTATGCATAAAAGCTACCTCTTGAGCAGCCCCAGGAATCTGCACTTCACTTATAAACCAGAGAGAACATTCAAGAATTTTGATAAAAATCCTATCAAAACAGGAACTATCACTAAGTCTCACACACACACACACACAAACACACACACACACATCAGATTAAATAGGACAGTGGAACAGACATAAGAAAAAGCGAACAAGCAGTATTCTTCATTTTTTCTTAAATAAGAAAGCTGTTTTAGGATTTGTGTAACACTTGGTAGCTACAAAGCATTTCAATGGCTAATGACCAGTATATACTGATGGGTGAGGGGGAGCACTAGAGGACCAGGTGAATTCTGGGAGGTCACAGAAAGAGTTGCAGCAAGTGGACTTCACCAATCCATAGATGCAGTCAGTCATCCCTTAACACAGGCAACAGACATCTGACCCTAGTGTGTCTGTAACAAGACAGAAATCACCATCAGCACCAAGCTCACATCTCTAGGAGTCAGCAAGTGACCATACCTCGCTGGGATAAATCCCCCTGCAGCCGTGGGCACAGGTGCTCTGCGGGAGGGCCAGGGGAATCTGACGCAGAGACAGCAACCCAGGCAGAGGCCAGCACATGACAGGAAAGAGAACGGTGGAATTGGCATGACGAAAGCGAGGAAGCTGCCATGCTACGTGCTCACCATGCAAGCTTCGTGCTCATGGTGTGCTGTGAATGGCAGTGCGAGGCTAAAGACAGATGGAAAGGTCTAGAAACAGCAGAGCTGTGTGGTGAGGGTCCTTCCTCAGGATTCAGACCTTGGTTGCTAAACAAGGAAGATGGAGGGAAGGGCGCCGTACAGCAGAGTCCAGCATGACGCTTTACCATAGCAGCCTGCGGTGCAATGATGGAGGTGACCAGATACCACAGGCGTGGCAAACCCACTTTGCAAATGTCTCCAAAGAGCCAGAGCAAAGATAAGGAGTGTAATCTAAGGCAAGAGAATGAACGGGGGCAGGCTGGTTTATACTCCGTGGTGGTTTCTATCAGGCAATGTTTCAATCAGGTAGGTAGTGGTAATAATAACAAGAAGGAATCTTGAGACATCATTGCTATGTAGTTGAGTTACTCTGAGGTCAAACTACTCCACACTTGATTAACATAAGGGAAGTTCTGAGGATTTGTCACAGATTTCAGTAACAAGAAAAGGACTCCAGTCTTGGCTTCAGCAGAAGCACTTCTACGGCAGTCTGCAGAGAGAGAGAAGCATGAGCAGGGCGCGAGCAGAGGACAGGGGGCTGAGAGACAGAAAAACCGCTGTTAGCAATCGAAGCTTCTGAAGACGCAGTAACCTTTCGATGCAATGCCTGGAATAAAACGTCTCCATGCTACTCACACCAATAAAAGCAGGGTCACAGCCATAAGCACAACTGAAAATTTACCAGTAGCTGGCGGCTTGCTGTTGACCTTGACACATGGAGATGGCCAGAGTCTCAAGTAAGGGCCATCGTCAGCAGGATATAAAGTAACAAAAGCAAGAACGTAATGGTTAGCAGCGCATTCCCCAGACGTGGTGATGCACAAACTTTACCTCATGCCAGTCCTGGAGCTTGTTGTCAGAAAGATCGAGTTCTGACACGTGAGCGCAGAAGGCTGCAATTTCTCTTTCATCTCCTGCACAGGTAATCCCGCAGCTGTTCAACACGAGCACACTCGGGAGGTTGAGGCGATCTGAAGCATTGGAAACACAAAACACGTGCTGCACGCACTCGGCCTAGCTCTTGCCTATGTTTGTTAGCCCCCAGGAATCACAGGGAAACAAACCTCTATCTTCTGTATTCCAACAGGGTCTTGGGGCCTTGAATCATCAAGAGAAAGTCAAATCTGAGCCAGGAGGAGCTCAGAGGTGCTGGCCTCCCTCCACAGTCTCCTCCACTCTGCTCCCAGCTGCCTATCTCCAGTCACCAGCAACACCTCACTGTCATCTTGCCCACATCAATCCCAGGTAACTCGTGTCTTACACCACCACCGACTGACCTTACTTCTGCAGTTCTAAAGCAGTCTGCCTCACTCGTTTCTCTCTAATGCTCCGTTTAAATGTCATCTCAAACACTAACGATTTATCTGCCGAGCCACCTCTGTCAACTCAAGCTGGTGTGTTCCATCTTCCTCACGTATGGGAAGACAATCAAATGCTATTTCTTTCATTCCTGCCTATCAAATATTCATTTTACACTCGTGTATTAACAGATTTCCCTTATGAAAGTATATCCTTCTTTAAAAATAAATTCCTAATTGGAGAAAAGGCTTCAGAGTCTGAAATATGCAAAAATCGGGTCTGCAGAATAACATGTGCATGTCTCTAACGTGCATGTGTCAGAACCCCACTATCTCTATCTTATGAAACGGATAAATGTGACAGCTCAACCACTTTCTCCCACTTGGAAAAAAAACAAGGCCACCTGAAGGTCATGATTTCTAACTTGAAACCTTGAATTATATGGTTTTTCTACTAAGTACTATTTAGTATCAAATTTCTCAGATGTAGAACATAGCCTGGGTGACAAACTGCCAACTCAGACGTCTATTTCTATAGAGTGGAAGACAGTCATATTGAGAAATGACTGTCAGCAGACTCTGTGCTGGAATAAAACAGCAATTCCCTATGAACTACCTTTAATTACAGAGAACTACTGCTAAAATCTGTTATGGTCAGCTGAGCTACAAAGGCTAGAAACAACCCACCCCACACACTTCCCTCTCCTAGAATGCCTTTGTCTCCTCCTAACCACACTCCACATTCTCCAAGGACTAGTGAACCTTTGAAACCTTTCCTGATAATACTATCTTCTAAATTTCATTCTCAGTCACTGTGGTTTTCATTTGGCTCAACATAAGCTACACTGCGTTGCAGCTTCAGAAACGTGACTGTCCTGTAATCTAATCCAAGAACCCTCAGAGGTCCTCAAGGGCACAGGCCGGCCTGAACTGTTCTGTACCCTCCACGTTGCTTGAAAGGGTATGCACTTAAAGTATTATCCCCTAAGTATGAGTCTTGCCTGGAAAGGACAACTAAGATGCCTCTGGCCAATCTGGAAGAATCAGGTCTCTGAGGCTCTTTAAGAATACACTGCAATCAGAGCATGCAGTGATGACCATCTGACTCAGAATTCAAAATGAAGGCACTCATTCACAAATAAGGTGATGCTGTGATCCAGCCTAGAGAACTGCCAACAAATTCTTTGTTCTACCTTCCTTACCTTTCATAGGAGAGCCCTGAGGAGTGGCTGGGACGTGGACTCCCATCCCAGGGCCGCGGCGGTAAGGGAAGTTTTCAGGACTGTATTTTTCACATAATACTTGCATGAAACTTCTTCCACTAGGCTGGTCCATCTTCTTTTCTGAAAAGTCTGTAAGAAACCAGGAAATCATCAAAATTATCTACTTCTTCCTGTAAGAACTGTTTCTTGTTTATGAGGAAGGATGCTGGGCTCTGGAGGAGTGGGCAACATGCTGCTTCGTCAGGTAAACTTCTACTGTGCTGGGACGCCACAATGTCCAGAGGAAGCAATGATCACACAGCATGGTGTGTGCTATATCACTAAAAAGTAGTCCAGCATTTAGAGGAGGGTGGTTCTTCCAACCATGGGTCACAAGAACATCTTTGGTTGGTTTGTTTATAAGATACATATAGTAATTTGAAAAATCGCTGAACAAGATGGTGCAGACTAAACATCAGACTAAATATGAATAGTTCATGTGAATCCTCTAATAATGCCTTTTAAAATTTTCTCTTTCTCCACAGTAACAGAACCCCCTCCCTCTGTGTGTGTGTGTGTGTGTGTGTGTGTGTGTGTGTTGTGCATATGCACACGTACACAGACATGTATACTTGTCTTTAGAAATGTCTGACTGAGCTGTGGCTGACAGGATAGAAATATGTGGTAGTTTCCGGAAAACTTTAAGACAGACAGCGCCTTCCATCTGACTACTTCCTGTCCTCCTTTGTTCTTTTGATGCATGGAGATGCCTTATGGGATTATGGGTCCAGGAAATAAGTCTGAGGAAAGAAAACATAAGCAAAAGGGAGCCAGGCCCCCAAACACTCCACTGACCTGAGCTCAGACTGGCAGATACCTTTGGGATTCCAGGGACAGATAATAATCTACTTTAACATACACTATGCCCCATTTCCTGGTCACTTACTGGACCTAAGCCTACCTGATAAAGAGTGCTATTTCTTCTGGTGCTGAATTTAGGTAAAGTTTTCTCTATTTAATCTTACCTAAGGGCCTAAGCACTCAGGAACTCTAGCATTTTCTCTGCACTTATGTACATATCAAAGGAGCGAATACTAAACACAGTGACTTCTGACAGTCCGATAACCCACTACCTTCAGAGCCTGGCCTATGCTGTGTGGTGTATCAGCCAGGATACAGGGATCGACAATTAATCTCCAGCCATCAGCCACCACAATACTCTTTAAATGAATCAATAAAAAGGAGGATGGAGAATGAGAAGAAGCAAAGGCAGCGGCGGGAGTGCACAGTGGCTATGAATGACTCCGAGGAACCTGGGGCTGGCAAAGCAGCTACAGGCAGGAACCACTGCATTCTCCATTAGTAGCTGAGCAGACTGGGAAAGAGCTGGCTTTGGAGGAGGGAAATGTAAGTTGTTTGTTTTTTGTAAACTCCTCTTGGTGCTTGAGTATATCACAGATATGACGGAACCAGGGCCAAGAGCAAAGTAGCTAGGAAGACGCTGTAACTACACGGGCATGATGATGAAGGCCTGAGTTAATATCCCAGAATGCACTCACTGAGCGTGAGAGGATCAAGACGGCTTTAGAGAGCAAGGTTTGGAGGAACTGCAGGAGCTGGCAGAAGGGGAGGTGGGATGTAAGGCTAAGCCTTGGGTTTCTGGTGCTGATCGTTAACTAGTACGTTTAACTAGTCAAGGTATGATGAACTGCACCTCTTCCGTGGACAGTGTGGGGCACTTGATGATACTCTGAGAAACATTATAAAGTTAGTTGACAAAGGTTGGCTAAAGATGGAGACTCAGATGTCAACCTTAACATAGGACATGTTATGAGGACTACAGAGACAAAAGAACTATGGGGCCCCAGAGACAGAGGAGGCAGTGAGTCACAAAGAAAAGGAGCAGGAACAAGCACAGCAGAGGGCACAGCCCCCGGCCAGGACTGATGAGAAGTGAAGGAAGATGGGATGGTGCCCCTCGGTAGCTAGAACAGAAAGCCAGGGACAACCATCACCGTTTCCTCCTCAAACTAATAGAGACTGGTTGGAGAGACTGCTCAGTGCTTAACAATGCCCAATGCTCTCCCAGAGGACCTGGTTTGGTTCCGAACACTGACATGGCAGCTCAAAACTGTAACTCCAGTTCTAGGGGCTCCAACCCCCCTCATCTGGCATCCTTGGGCACCAGGCATGCTCGTGCTGCACACACACACACACATATGTAAGCAAACACTCATGCACATCAAAAGTAAAATTTAAAAAATAAAAATCACTAAAACCAACTAGAGACTCGAATGCAGTTACACATTAGCTAGGGAGGCGAAGGACCAGGAGACACCAACGGGCACAGACCCCAAAGGGTTTCTCAGACACTGTCAGACGGCTACCAGATAGCTTAGCTTCCGGTCGCTCACTGTGAATGCTGCCGTTTACTTCACCGTAGCAACACTGCTTTCCTTGTGCTTATACAGTTAAATAAGTCAATGCTGGCTCTTTTTCTCAGGCTATTATAATAACTCTACCATTAAATTATACAGGGAAGAGAACTGTGGAATTCTGTATCTTCCGGTACTAACTCAGAGCATCAAGTGCGGCATGCCGTATCCAGCAAAGGCTTGGTCAATGCTTCCGAGTACTAAAACCACTCAAGTCTACAGTGCTGAGTGGAGATGGCAGAGACTGTGGGAAGACAGTAGATTAAACCCCACTCAGTTTCCACCACTTAATAGCGTTGTGACTAACAGCAAGACGCTCAACCTCCGGCAGTGGCAAATATGTCAGCCAGCATTTAAATCTTTCTGTAAACATAAGCATATCCATCTACTTAGTGGCAGATTTGATCTCTTCCTTCACTAAATGGTAAAATTACATGTATGCCAAGTAATTGTTTTAAAATAAATCTTTCTGATTTTCAGAAAATGTTTGGTTTATATATTTTATCTATCTACATACTGAGGGAATGAAAATTCCTTGGATGAGAGGAGTGACAAGCAGACAAAGTTTTACAAAGCCCTGATCTTCTGACTCCTGGATCACAGGGGCACTGGAGAGACGGCCAGTGTGTTACAACTGGCATTCCAAGGCTGCATGCAGTAAAGCTCCACACTCTACACTCTGTTTACTCCAGATGGACATTCTGATGAGGTGGAAAACCCATGGACACCGCAAGTTCATGCTTCTCACAGACTAGGTATACATGAACTAGTTCCTAACCTGTCACATGGAAGATCTGAACTCCCCCTCAGGTTTGTAGCAAGAATTTAAAGGAGAAAAAAGCAAGGACATAGAAGTAGCCATTAGACTGCATGTCTTCAACCACAACCAAGCATATTTACTGGCCTTTGTAGACTCGGTTGAGATGTTTAGAACACACATGTTCACTGACTACATGCCTATTCATGGAACAAGCGTGTTACCTGTATAATTTACACCTGTGGAGTATATAATAGGTCACCTTGGAAACACCTTGAGTACTGGGCTGCACTCCATTGAACCCCTTTGTAAGCTTACAGTAGGCACCTGTTTTAGACTTATGACTATCTGACATTGATCTACACTTTCTGACACTGATCTAGTTTATTCCACAGACCCAAGGAGTGACAGGTGTCTGAATAGGGCTACCGTGGCTTCAGGAACTCTCTGATGGACAGGTTCTTTGTTTATGTAAACTCACCACCATCAACAGCACACAACACAGGCCGGTGCTCTGCCACTAGTGAAAGGCTCCACTGGTCTTATCAAATGCTGTCTCAAGCAGAACACCAGTGCAATGTTTTAGAAACAGTTAACAAGGCAATTGGAGAAATTACACTGTCGTCTTCCATATAATTGGCAGTTCAGAAGACTAAAGTGTGGGGAAGGCCGACTGTCACTGTGGCAATACAGGTCTGTGTTTGAGTGGCATCTTTGAGCTGGAGGCTTCTGAAGCACTTCCGCCTATGTAACTCAGGAGCAACTAACTTGGACACAATTGAAACAGAGAACGCACAGCAATGTAAAGGGAAAACACTCGTTCATGTGAGGATAAGAGCCCAGGGATAAACAAACAGTTGTGGGGACTTGAAAGTCTACAGGCCTGAGAAGAACTCTTTCAAAGCCAGGCCTGCTGGAGCCGGCCTATAATCCTCACTACTTGAGAGGCGAAGGCAGGAGACTCTAAGGTCTAAGACAACCTGGACTACAAGTGATTTCTAGGCCAACTTAATAAGGCTTTGTCTCAAAATAAAAATTATTAATAAAAAGGCTAGTGGTATAGCTCGGGACAGTCCTTGCTTTGCACATACAAGACCCCAGGTTCGGTCCCCATCATCCTCAAAACAACCCAAAAACCTCTTGCAATTATTCAGGATATGAAAATATGCGGCATTCTCTCTGGGATTACAGAGTGACCCCGGGCCCCTTTACTGCTGCTTCCTGAAGAGCCTTGCAGCAATGCAGGTGCACACATGCCTGCCTGGCCATCCAATCAGAACCTTAGGAGGGCCAAATGGATGTGTAACAAAATCTGCTCAGATCTGCTGTGTTTCAGGAGGAACGGGAGGTGGGAAAGGAAGGCTGAAAACCAAGAAGCCTGAAAAATGAGGAAATGTAGACTGGAAGAGATCTTTAACTCAAGCCTTTTAAAAGGCTTGGGGGGTAATCTATGGCTTTCTGGAAATAACGGGAGTCAAGTTACATCTGTCTACCTCTGCAGTTGGCAGGGTCCAAATGCATTTGTAAAGCTGTTCTGAATTGCTGCTTGAAACCAGGGAGCCAGGGAGCCAGGAATCTTGGGTGATGCTGGTGGGTTCCATTACAGCTGGAGGAACATGTGAAAATCTCAAGTCTTTTGTGCCTCAAGATCCCACGTCAGGATTCTGTAGTGCGCCTGGAGAAAAGTCAAGGGGCTGGGGGATAAGGTGCGCACAGCAGGGCTGCCAGGCGGATTACTCTCAGAGTAGAACACCCAGTCCCATAAGCACGCTGTCAGACAGCCTGTACTTCACATTCCCACCCCAAAAGGGTGGGTTACGATAAGCATCAAACTCAACACAGCAGGGTGAAAGCTGATCTGGATGCTGAAGTTATTCAAGACATAACCTCTGGTGGTAAGCAATGTCAATATTGCCCACAGAGGCAATGTGGAATGGTGTGCTTCATAAAGCATAACTACTACCAGCCCTGCTCACAACTTCCCAGACATAGAAATAGAAATACAACCTCAGAGTGCCAAATGTAAAATCAAAACCTTATAAAAATAGCTTTACTGGCTTGTATGCACACAGGCTATCTCTGGGAGGAAAAAAAGAGTTGAAATAGCAGCAGCAACTGACGCAGAGGGAAGGAAGGAGGGGCGGGTAGAGAGGAACCTCACCACCGCTGACTCTGAGGCTCCTGAAGCAGCAGACCTGGGTGCCATCCTTCAGAGTGTGTTTTCATGTAACACATACAGGAATGACCTAATGATTTATCAAAGATTTTTTTAAAAAAAATTATGCTTTTATTTAATCTCAGAATTTATAGTTTCTATGAAAAAATTCAAGTTGGGCTTCGGGGGGAGGCATGTAGAATATATAGTAGTCTAATAACTTTAAAGAAATGAAGAAGGAAGAAAAGAGGAATAGAACGGAAGATGAAACAGAGGTTGGTAGTTTTGTAAAGTTTGGTGAAAAATGTGGGAGAGCGCATACCTGAGCCTAGGAGTGAACTGAAGCAGCCGGACCAGGAGAGGAGTGGAGGCGGACCAGCAGGTGACCGGCCACCAGGCCTAGAGCTCCTCCCTGCTCCCTCACAAAGGCAAGAGCAAAGCTCCACTCGGACTATGGACCATACACAGGGCTTGCGGAGACTTCCCAGCATGCCTTTGTCAGCCAAGTGCAATTACACAACCATACCAGGAAGCAGAGGTGAACTCAGGAGCCTTGGGAACTTTGGGCGATGAGATGAGGTCACCAGGACTAGAGACCAGCAAAGAAGATCTTCCCCGGTGGAGCACTCTGGCTAGTCTCACTCCCGGTGGAGCACTCTGGCTAGTCTCACTCCCGGTGGAGCACTCTGGCTAGTCTAACTCCCGGTGGAGCACTCTGGCTAGTCTCACTCCCTGGTGGAGCACTCTGGCTAGTCTCACTCCCGGTGGAGCACTCTGGCTAGTCTCACTCCCCGGTGGAGCACTCTGGCTAGTCTCACTCCCGGTGGAGCACTCTGGCTAGTCTCACTCCTGGTGGAGCACTCTGGCTAGTCTCACTTCCGGTGGAGCACTCTGGCTAGTCTCACTCCCCGGTGGAGCACTCTGGCTAGTCTCACTCCCGGTGGAGCACTCTGGCTAGTCTCACTCCCCGGTGGAGCACTCTGGCTAGTCTCACTTCCTGTGGAGCACTCTGGCTAGTCTCACTCCCGGTGGAGCACTCTGGCTAGTCTCACTCCCGGTGGAGCACTCTGGCTAGTCTCACTCCCCGGTGGAGCACTCTGGCTAGTCTCACTCCCCGGTGGAGCACTCTGGCTAGTCTCACTCCCGGTGGAGCACTCTGGCTAGTCTCACTCCCGGTGGAGCACTCTGGCTAGTCTCACTCCCGGTGGAGCACTCTGGCTAGTCTCACTCCCGGTGGAGCACTCTGGCTAGTCTCACTCCCGGTGGAGCACTCTGGCTAGTCTCACTCCCGGTGGAGCACTCTGGCTAGTCTCACTCCCGGTGGAGCACTCTGGCTAGTCTCACTCCCGGTGGAGCACTCTGGCTAGTCTCACTCCCCGGTGGAGCACTCTGGCTAGTTTCACTTCTGGTGGAGTACTCTGGCTAGTCTCACTAGTACTGAAACAGTCCGTAGCTGGAAACCAGAGTGACACTTTAGGAGAAGAAATAAACACCACCTGTCCTAGCCTAGGGTGGGCTGGACCTTCAAGAAGAGTTTCTATAAGTGGAAACTATCTTTGATTTGGACCCACTTACATACAGTAAATCAGTCTTAACTACCATCAGAAGTAGGGCACCACAGTGGCCCATCTCACCGAGGAAGCAGAAAACCGCCCTCTGAAAGCGCCTGCCCGTACTGACTCTACGAGAAAAAGGCAAACATTTGTCCCAGCTTGCACCATTCACCATACGGTTCTCTTGGTTAGATGATGCTTCCCGCCATCTACATGTCTGCTTCCTTCAGAAGACAGACTGACAACGGGACTCTACAAACTGGTGGGAGGAGGCAAACAAACGCCTTTCATTTTCTCTGTGACTTCTTTTTGACCGTCACCAATCATCCTGAGGAGGCTGATCTGCCTGCTCACTGAGTATTAAGTAGGTACTTTCACAGTGTATTTTCCCTTAGTGAGAATCAATGAAGTTACATGTACTAAAGGCTGAATCTGTGCTGAGCTCTAAAGAAAGAGAGAAGAAAGAAAACTCAGACCCTGACTTCTGGGTGTTTCCCACTTAGAAGGAAATACATGGGTTAATAAGTGTATAAACAAGTCACGGAGAAAGAGTAAAGTGGGGGTGGAGAGACTGTTCAGTAGTTAAGAGCACTGCCTGTCCTTGCAGAGGACCTGGGTTCAGTTACCACCAGCCATGCAGTGGCTCCCAACTGTCTCTAACTCCAGTTCTGAGGGAGCCAGTGTCTCTTTTGACCTCCAAGGGCTCCTGCATACATGCAATGCGTTCTCTCTCTCTCTCTCTGGCACACGTGTATACACATAAAACTAAGCGTACTTTTAAAAACCACAGGGAGTGGTTAACTTTTGGAGGTGAATCCTGGGCCATCTAGCAGAAGAAGGATTTGGAGAAGAACCTCCCAAGTACACAAGACAGAGAAACATGACCAGGCAGGCAGACCTGAAACATGACTGATGCTGTTAGCATACAGGGGTGGGGGATGGGGTGTGGGGTACAGATGATGGCTCAGGAAGATGTTCAGAGCATGCTGACCTCGTTCAAGCCACAGGTTACCCTGTGGAAATAGAAGGATAATTTTCATAGAACACTGTGGCCCCAATACAAAGATGGAGTCCTGATCCTACACAGAAGTCAGTGATGGGATCTTTAGATCCTTCCAGGGCAGAGCAACCCGAGTTTGCTCACCTCAGGGAAAGCACCAATAGTTTTAGCATAGATACGGGAGGGAGTCGAAGCCATATCATAAGAAAAGAAACTGTAAGCAGACACAGAGTACGAGCCTGAACTTGGAGGGGCTGGGATGACAGTGCAAGAGAGGAGAAGCTGACGGAGAAAACCCAGAGGTCAAGAACTGCTGCTTCTTAGGGTCAGAGAGAAATGTGCTGGCCAAGTGTGAGGGGTCCAGAAAGGCCAGCAGGAAGTAGCATGACAAAGCCTAAAGGAGGCCCGCTCTTGGGCCACTTCCCATAATCCTCTAGGATACCAGCTCTTCATTTTCCCAGTTCTTCCTCATTTATTTGACTTTCACTAAGTATGAATTCCTCTTTTAACCTCAATTCAAAACCCCTTTCTGTTTTTTATCTCAAACCTTGCTAGACCCTTTAACACTGTATTCTAAGAAGCTTCAGGTTTTCCCTTGATTCATTTTCTGAAACATGTTTCTGATCCATAGCTTGAGTTCGTCCCAGTGAAACTAGGACAACGGATGGATGTGTGATATATGTTTCCCTCAGAAAAGACCTGAAGACTCTAAAGATGAGAGTCAGTTAATCACCTTATTGGTTTTTAAAAACTACATTATCTGATCTGAATTTTTAAAAACTTCTATTTGAAAGTAAGCAAACACTACAGTCAGCACCACACTACCTGTTACTCCCGCCGTGGACCACTCCTGTTGATAACTGAGCTGGCCATGGCAGTAATGCAGCCTATTGGAAGCCACACCACACCAGAAGACATCAGTGACCCATTCAGCAAGCAGACTGAGCCTAGGAACACACCTTATGGTGTCCTTCCAGACCGTATTTTCCAGGCTATGGAGATAGTATTTTCTACTCAAAGATTAAGTGGGTTTTAGACATATAATTTTAGAATCTGCCTGAAGTTCATGAAAAACTTTCTGTGTCCATACATACATACTTACAAAAGCCTTGTTAGGGGCTTTTGCCCCAGTAATGAGCTGTTACAGTGGAAGTCATGTATAGTAGCCATGTCTTCCAAAGGAACACTTCAGAGACAGTCCACTGCAGGAAGTGGGTTGGGGCTCTTCTCTATGACACTCCAATGTAGTCTGTACCAGAGCTGTGTGCACCCTCTGTTCTACCTGTTAACTCTGGGCATTCTGTAATGTGTCTAACTAGATGCCCTCTTTGGATGAAGTAAGAAGAATCTATCAAGTCTAATAAATTTTTAGAGCTACCCTGCAGAGACAAGGCTAGTCAGCTTACTAACTCTTTACATTCCAATGCAGGGTGCCTGTGGTTGACAGATCATCACCAGCCTGCTCCATGCCACTGTGATCTCACACCCATCCCACCGTCAGTCATCCTACTCCCAAAGCCTCTGTCAGCTGCACTCCACACAGCATCTTAGTGTCAAGAGTACCACATCATTCGTTCCTAACTGCACATGTGTCATTCAAACACGGGCAGATGGAGTGTGAGAACAGGAGCTCCTAGACTTCTGTAGCACCACAGGTCTCCTTACAGCAGCACAGACCTTAGACTACATGACTAAAATTCCTGTCCTTGATTTGGTGACATCAGAGATGGTAAAACCGTGGCTGTGTCTTACCAGGGAGCTGTCTGCATTTTCTACTGGGAGCCATACTGCACACAAGACACACATAGTGTTGGCAAGGTTTTCTTAGCTACAGGTACACATCGGCAAGCAGGGCTGACATGCATGCTTGTTGTCCTGTGTATTCAAGCACAGTACTGAAATGCTTACCCAGTGTGCTGCCCCAGGAGGGCAAACAGAACAAAGTACCTCTTTATGCAAAACTGTTTCAAAGTATTAATTTCTAAATACTTCCTAATGTTTATAGTTTCTCAATGACTACACATGCTGCAAACCAACTGGCTATGTCCATCAGGCACTCTGAAACAGAAAACACTTCCCAGAGACTCAGGAGCCACACCACCACCAGAAAGAGTAACATTTACTACTCTTTACTTGAACACCTCCAAAGAGATTCCCCTGAAGCCCCCATAACCAACTCCTTCCCAAACAATTACCCACCCTGACCTTTCTATTCGACCCAGACCCCACCAGGGAAAATCTCAAGGCTTTATCATTGCACTTACTTAGAGCAGGGTTGGACACGTTTACTCCTGAAGCCATGTCCCCAAACCAAATGTCTCCACGCCGAGATTAACAATCATTTTAAAGCCTGAAACTTTACACAGCCACTCTCTGAAAAACACACTGACACTTATCTGTATTTACAGCCTGGGAAACTGAGGGGATTTGCTCGGGTTTCTGGGGCCACAGTAACATGCTAAGTCATCCTTGCTGTACCTAATCTGCTGAGCCATGCTGACTTCATTAAAAAAATGGAGTATTTCCTGTCAACAGTATACAGCACCACAAGCAAGTCCTAGAAATAGACCTTGCTAAAATGTATGAAACTGACTGTAGCCAATATTCTTATTGTAACTACATCAAAGTCACCAACTGAACACAAAACAGCAGCCCTGCCTGGCCAGTCACCAAAGGAGGAAAACTCCTCTGTCCTCCCAGCAGCGATGCAGACATCACCCTCTTGAACAGATCGCTAATACACATCTTCTAGTAGCTGTGAACACACAAGTTTAAGGCCATTACCTAACTGCCTACAGACACCTTTCATTATTATCTCTGAGCTACAGAAGCAGCAAGAGAAGCTGCCCTGTGAAGGCCGAGTCTCATTAGGAACAGATGCTAGCCTATCACCCAGCAGCCTTCTGGAGATAACAAAGCACTCTGTTAACCGGGGGGTTGACAGAAGTTACAACAGGCACGTACAGAGTATGGCCAAGTTTACACATGAAAACAAAGTCACTGGCTCCTTCCAGTCCCCTGCTACAGCACTGCTGCTGGTGGCGGGCCAGGCTGACTCTGGAGCCAGGCTGCCTGGAGCTGATGATGAGAGTCCACCACCCATGTGGCTGCAGACATGCTTCGGAGATCTCACCTCAGAGTGAGCATGGACGTAAGAGTGCTGGGCTGCACAGCTTTCTTATAATTACTGTACAGTAGATTTGATCTGGCTACTTAGGGCCTGTGACTATGCTATTCCTGCTAAGGAATGAGACCAGATAGTAAAATGTCTGGCATTTATAATGCCATTCCTTGTTAACTGGACGACTTTCTGTCACCTTTGTACCTACCTGAAGGATAAAATAGGTAAGTCTAAAAATGCACTTAGAAGAGATTTGATCTGTAAGGGATAAAATCTCTATCTATACATTTCTTGTAATCACTTATTACGTTTCATGAGAACACACATTGCTAAGTGAATGAAACACATCCTTTCATAAAGGATGCCTGCTTGCCTTTCTAACACTTAGGCCTTAAATCACTAATGACGGTCATGAAGGACATGATTGCACTGAGTTACTACAATAAGGGTTAGGTAGTTAAGACTTGTTTTCAACAAGTAGAAATTGAAATTTTTCCTAATCTGACTCAAGCCTATGGACTAAGTAACAATGCCATGATTATCAACACAGTAAAAGTATCTTCAGGAAAAGAAAGTCTTTGTATTGCAATAATGGTCTAAGTCAATCAGGAAACAGTATGTGGAAGTCACTGCACTGACTGACTCTCTTCTGACAACCCATCACTGAGATGGATACGGCAAGGACAGCTGATGGTCTCCTGAAAGACTATCTCCGATACTTTACAGCCCATTCTGCATGGCTTCCATGTCTCAAATCCATCTGTTCACTAAATGTATCTGCAAGTCAACACTCAGAATGTTTGTAGTTATTTGTGGATACAGGCAGAGGGTCCAAAGTAGGAGTCATCGAATGAGTACCTGGAGCTGAGGCAGACGGGGTGGGGGCTCCGACTTCTGGTTCTAGCTCTGTAAACAAGCTCCCGTTTGGGGATCTATTCAATGCTAGATTTTTCATGGGTTTTGTGCTTCCGATGCTGCTATTTAAGAAGTCTCTCAAGACTAATACCGAAATGGTGTTTGCTCCTAAGACATGGGAGGCTCTCAGGTACCTTGTGGAGGAAACATGTCCATTAGACGGTTTCATTCAGACATAAAAAACTGCAGTGAATTCACTGAGAACCAGGCAAATAAACAAATGTCTTAAAACAGATAACTGAAGAAGAAGGCCATGTACTGTCATTGCTCACTTGACAGAACATGTCTTCAGGATCACAAGTTCACAGGAACTAACCTGTGTTTCCTGGAGGGACTACTGTTCCATAACCACAAACTCAAGGTGACTTTGCAGAAAAACACTGAGAACAACAAAACCAACTACACTGTGTTTGAGAACAACTCTAGGGAAAGAACAGGCTAAGAAAAGAGAAACCAGGCCCAGGGCCCGCGTAAATAATGCATGAAGAGGGAGAGAAACCAGCCGGAAAAACTTAAAAGCAGTCAATAATTAATTCTGAAACAGTGAATATATGTCTGAGGAAAAAGAAAAGGGGGTAGAAAAGAAACTGGATGCCAACCTCAGAGTACAGGAAAATTCTCAACTCCAGACAAAACCCAAAGCAAGCCCCTCCCCGAGAGGCAGACAAGCTCCTAAAGCCACTCCCCCAGAGGCTGATAGGCACTTCTCCCAAAACTCCTTCCCCACCCCAAGCGCACAGGCACTCCTCCTAGGGACTGCTCTATGCGCTTGACTTTGAGACTTCACAGCTAAACATCTCCAACATAGAAAGGAGTTGACAGTGAAAGTAAAAGCTTTTGATCATCAAAAGACGTTAACAACATAAAAGACGCGCCTAAAACTGGGAAAAGATTATGTAATATACATAAAATACAAAGAATTGTTTTTTTTTAAATTAAAATCCAATGGGGAAAATGGATAAAAGATATGAACAAGTATTTAACAGGAGATTGCTCTCAACTGAATAATAAAATTATAAAAAAGATGCTCACCCTCGATAACCCAGACAAATATGAAAAATCTCAGTGATCTTACACACACGTAAGCAAAGGTTTAAAGCCCTGACAGCTGAAGTCCTGGGGGAAAGTTCTCCAACTCTGTAGAGAGCTCACGTGTGACTAGCATGAGGGCACCTGGTATAAACACCTTACAGCAGACTACCTCTCTAGATAGCAAAACTGAAGACAGACACATCAAGTCTCCATGTTTGCACAGGCTACCCTGAAATTTGTGACCATCCAGCCTCTACCTCCAGCATGCTGAGATTACAAACACGCAGCCCCACATCCCACCAGTAGTACATAATATTTGATCCATCAATTCCAGCTCTCAGAGAAAGTTCTAGAGGAACTGGTATATGCGGACCAAGAGACAAGGGTAAGAATGCCCATAAACAGTACTTTGGATCTGCTAATATCCTGGAGCAAATGAATCTATTACAACACACACATACTATGAAATGTTACAGGGAAACGGAAATTAACAACGGCTAGGTAAGTAAGCTTTTTCATCAACATGGATACATTTTCAAAACAGTGCAGCAGGCTTGGAGATTTAACTCTGGGTCCAGTCCCTAGAACTTAGGGGAAAAGTGATTTGTGTGTGTGTGTGTGTATTTTGAAAAATGGAAAAAATAATCATCATTTCAGGCCACATACCTAAGTGGTTAAAAAAACAAAACAAACCCTTGGATTTAGGAAGATGACTCAGTCAACAAAGTGCTTGCTGTGCAAGCATGAGGTTACCCAAGTTCCATCTTCAAAACACACACACACACACACACACACACACACACACACACACACGAGATGACTAAGCAGAGAAGAGTAGGCTGGGCACAGCATGCCCCTGGAGGACGGAGGCCTATGAGGAGAAAGGGCTGGGGGCAGTCAGAGGCCTCCACTCTGCAGTCCACTTGACCTCTCTTCTCTCACCAGTACAGCCCTCAGCACCACATCCAAATCTACCTCAGCCTCCGTCTTCAATGCTCTCCTAGCTCAACAGTCTCGACCTTGCTCAGACCTCAGCGACAGTTTCCTCACTGCTATCTCCTACTGTCTTGTGGCCATGTTCTTCAGAATGCTGATGGCTTCCTTTCTCGCTGAGACTAGAACCTAACCCCAGCCCTGCAGTCTCCAAGGCTGTGCTTGCCTAGGCTCCCTGAGCTCCGCTTCCTGCTTTTCTCCCTACCCCACTTCCTTCCACTCTCTTCCTTTGACTTCTAAAGCTTGCCAAGCTCGTTTCCCCCATTCACTGGTTCTTTGCCGAGGGCTTCATCTCTGTATCCAAGTGCCTCCAATCTAAACACCAACATCACCTTCTCAGAGGCTGCCTCTGACCACAGTGCCAAACAGACATGGCATCACCATCTCTACTCTTCCACTCTACAGGGCACTTCCTGTGACTGATTAGTCCCCACCAGTGAGGCTGTGTCACCCCACTTCATGCTACCCACAGTGGCGCCTGAACACACCAAGTACTGGGTGGCCGAGTGGAAAACTGAACTGAACTTTGAGTAGACACGATGCAGTATCCACTGACAGTGGAATGAAAATCAAGTGGACTGGGGAGGGACACAGTAGACTGGGAAGAGGAATTAGGAAAATCACTGGGAAAGCATTAGCCTTAAAACAATTTTAACACTATCTGCAATGGTACTTCCAGCCTCGTTCCTAAGGATGGTTAGTGGACTTCTAATCAACGTTTCACATCCCCAAGACCTTTAGTTCTGAAAATGTAATGACTTAAATCTCCTGGGGTCTGTCTCTCTGTGTGTCTAGTGCGTGCCCTCTCCCTCCCTCCCTCCCCCCTCTCTTGAGTATGTATATGTATATACATATGTGTATTATATATACATAATTAGAAATTAAATCTTTATTTTTAAAATGAGCATGCTTCATTTAGTTCGAGTTTATTCTGATCATTAAGTAATTTACACAAGTTACCTCTCTATGCCTAGAACAACAGTATAATACTATAAAAACTATGCACTGTTGTTTCAGAGCTGTTGTGAACATTATGAAATAATGTTCGTTTAATGAAAGCATCGAGTTAAGTAGTTAGCATATAGGAAGGAATTAATAATTATCATTGGGAACACAGAGAAGGGAAGTCATTGCAAACAGGCCCCTAAGCTAAGTCCAATCACCAGCGTCCTTACACACAACAGCTAGAAATGCAGCCAAGGTTAGCCCTGTGCCCACAAACAAGTCAGGTGAACACAAAGTTCAAACGGAAGGGTGGGAAAGCACTCTGAGAACACAGAGTCTGACTACCCTTACTAACGAGTGAGTCACACATAGTATGGCTGCAAAGAAGCCATCAGAAACTCAGCAGATGGGAAAGGGAGGGAGCTGGTACAGATGCAGAAGTGAAGGACAGACAGGTAAGGAGGCTGAGTGGGGTGGCTGCTGCGCTGTGCAGTGCAGTGCTGTGCAGTGCTATGCAGTGCTGTGCAGAGATGTGCTGTGCTGTGCAGTGCTGTGCAGTGCTGTGTGGTGCAGTGCTATGCAGTGCTGTGTGGTGCTGTGCAGTGCTGTGCAGTGCTGTGTGGTGCAGTGCTGTGTGGTGCTGTGTGGTGCTGTGCTGTGCAGTGCTGTGCAGTGCTGTGCAGTGCTGTGTGGTGCAGTGCTGTGTGGTGCTGTGCTGTGCAGTGCTGTGCAGTGCTGTGCAGTGCTGTGCGGTGCTGTGTGGTGCTGTGCAGTGCTGTGCAGTGCTGTGCAGTGCTGTGCTGTGCTATGTGTTGTGCTGCGTTGAGCTGTGTTGTGACCCGTACTCTTCCTCAACGCTTTGGGGCTAAGTGTTCTGGTCAAGAGAGAGAGTGGGGCTGCAGGGGCAAGAGACGCGAAGAATGGAGACAAGACAGGGTGTGATCAAGTCTCAAGTCTCTAGTCTCAAGTCTCCTTTATTGAAGGGAAATCTGAGGTATTTATACACTTTTGTCACGTGCCTTGTAGGCTCATAGATACCACGTGCCTTACAGGCATGTATAGCATAGATAGCACGTGGACAGCACGTGAACTGTAATGCCTTACAGGCGTGACTACCACGTGGGCCTTGCAGCTGGGGGCAGTAAACAGCAACACAAAGTGTGTGGGATATCAGAGTGTGCTTCAACTGTTGTAGGCTATTGAAAACCAAATCTCTTATCAGGGTATATGGTTCCAGATGGCTGCAAGGATAATCTAGCCGCTTTCTGCTAAAAGTCGGCTCCCAACAGCGCTGTGCAGTGCAGTGGGATGGGGTCCGGGAGGTGGATACGGCTGTGGTCCCACCACAAGTGGCTGAGTTTATGAAGTTTACATTCTAGTACTGTAAACTGGGCAGTGGGGATATGAAAGAAGGGGATTAAACATGCCATTTTAATAGCAATCTTTTTAAAGACAGAAAAACATCCTAAGTCCTTAATCATTACGTAGATCCTGGATCTGTTAACCAAAAATGGAAACTATGATAAGTCTGCATTCCTGAAACCATAAAGAATCCCCCATGCTAATGAAGACTGGGCTGGATGGAGGCCTCCTGATCAAATGAGCAGGAAGACCTTGTGAAGCCGCTTGACTTCACAAGAGCAGAGAAAACCTGTGTTTACTCTGCACATGTGCCCTGTAGCTTGCCAGTACTATCTCATTTAACTCTCATAAAAGGCACTATTAACCCCATTTGAGATCAGAAAACCCAAGCAATGCTTGGATCATTTGACTAGTGACTGACAGAGCCAGGATTCCAAAGGAGGCTGACTTCAAAGCCCTGAAGTTACGCCAGCCTGCTCAGGCTGCTCAGGGCACTGCTCAGTTCGTTAAGTATCATGTACTCGGAAATCGTTTGTGTGTACCTGCTACAGTTGAAAGCATCATGCTAGGTTGGTGACTCTTGACATTTTACTGGGCAGAACAATCATGGGGCGGAGCACTAACACACAAATGTCCCCAGCCCCACCCAGAGATTTTGGCTCAGAAATCCCGGGATGCCAGCAGGAATCCACTTTTTTTAATTCTAAATTCTGTCAATATGATTCACCTGTTCCGTGAAGTATGCTGGGTCACTGTGAGGGTCAAAGGCGTTAGAGACCCCTGACCTCCGGGATTTCTGAAACAACAATGCAGCACAGAGACTTCACACATGAGGTCATAAGAAACAAAACAAGAATGACCAGGATTTGATGAAGGACCACTCCCTTACAGGCAAAGGGAGGCACAATGAACGGTCATCTAGGTGCGACGAGTATATATTTTGGGAAATGGAATAATGGTCAAAAACAAAATTAAGGAAAGCTGGAGAAGGCCCTGAATCTCACCATTACACCAAGCTCTTTACTTACTGCTGGTTCAACAGCTGATAGCTAATGGCTGTGGAGGAGAGAAAACAAGACTAAGGGCAGCCACACTGTGAGTAAGCATTCCCTCAGAAAGCTGGGCAAGATCATGCAGAATCAGAGCATCACAACCCAGACAGCTGGCCTACCTCAGCTCTAAGCCCCAAGAGAAACCTCAGGATGCGTAGTCTCAAGCGGCAGGACGGGCCACTCCTGTGACTGCATGGAGGACACGGCTCAGGGGTATTTCTCACCTACTAAACCCAGATGGCAGCACTAGCAGCTCCAAAATACTTTTCAGAACTCTTCCTGGAGCTGGGAATACGGTTCAGTGGCAGAGTGTTCATCTAGCAATGGCCGAGGCTCTGGGTTCATTTCCTGGTCCTTGTTTGTGGAGGGTGAGGGTGGGTGCCTGGTTGTACATGGGTGGCATCTTACATAGCTGGCCAGAACCGGAATCTACAAGGCACTCATTTCACAAACTACAGTTCCGGAGTAAGGTGTGAGTACACAGGTCTGAATAGCCCACATACACATTACACCATTTAAATCTAAGAGACATACACATCACTACCTGTAGCAACCCAGTCTCACTTTACTCGGTATTCTGACAAGTATCAAGTGTCCAATTTCCAATTCTCAAACCCTAAGTGGTTTGGAAGCAAAACTCACAAGGGCAGAGGAGCCTTCTATGGATTGGAGCCTCCAGGAGAGGGACGAAATACTTTAAAAAGGACACAGGATCAAACCCGGCGAGTTCTCCAAAGCCATTTATTCAGGTGTAAAAAAATTCCAAAGGTCTTGAAATGAATGAGGATCCTCTTTAGCAATCCCAACACCTAGTACAAGACATTCTTTAAAACACAAAATATTTCGCTGCTCGGAGACAAAATGGTTCACACATGCCAACCCAATCCCCCTCAGCAGCAGCCACACCACAAGCCAACAGTGAAGGCAGGGGCCAATTTTACGAAGCCGTCTGGTGGTGGGTACCCTGTGCTGACGGCACCGCGCGGCATCTACTGAAGGTGGGACATTCTGAAGAGGTTTAACTCGGGCAACTTCCTGCAGGCGAGCGTGCCTCTAAATGCCATCTCCATCCACAACAAAAAGTAAGACTGTTAAGGTTGTCTTATGTATACATCCTGTCATCGGTTACTGAAATGAGGTAACATCCTGTGACATGCCACGTCCCGCAGCAACAGGCTGTGAGAAGACTTTCAAAGGAAGCAGCGCCATAGGAAGGGCCCTTGCTTTGTTCCCCGACACCTACCAATGGCTTTTAAGAATTCATACTGTTTCTCTAAGGCTCTCCTCTACCTCGTGTGGATGTGCGTGTGTTTGCGGTGTATGAAGGCCAGCGATGGATGTCAGCTATGTTTTGAGACAGTCTCTTGCCAAACCTGGAGCTCACTGATTCAGCCCCTGGGATCTTGCTGTCTTGACTTCCCAGCATTGGGATAACAAGTGTGCCACTCTACTCAGCTTCTCTAGGAGGGTGGGAGGAATCGTAGGCCTTCATGCTTGCATGGCAGGCCATTTACCTACCGAGCTACCTACCACCCAGCCCTTCATCTATGTTGAAAACATGAGAAATTTAGGTGTTGTCTGATGGAAGCTCACACTCGAATTCATGATTACGTTTTCATTATACCAACATGTACTTTCTTTACATCCTCATGCAGACAGCAAATCCACCATCTAAAAACTACTAGAGACCTTGAAATGGAATCAAATAGCAGAAACGTAAATTCGTGTTTCCTCTTTTTAAAATAAAATTGACTTTATTTTTACGTGTATGCGTGTAGGTCTATCTGTGTGAGTATACGACACATGTGTACGGGTACCCAGAGGCCAGCAGAAGGTTACGGGTCCCCTCGGAGCTGGAGCCACAGGCAGAGTTCATGCATGAGTTCTGGGAGCTAAGCTCTGGTCCTCTGAAAGAGCAGGTGCTCGTGAATTACCGAGCCATCACTTCAGCCCCACAGCCCCACAGGTCGGTGTATCTTTTTAATACTGTAACAGTAACATGTCTGTTAAGTATAACGAAGACTTCGGTGTTTCCCAGGCACAGCAGAGGACAGAGAAAAATCAAGACAAACTCGTGCCCAAGTGCATCAAAAGTTAGCCTTATGGTACTTCAGGAAATGGGTCAGGCACATTATACTACCTAGTCAACTGAAGCATGAAGCTGCCCCTGCCAAGTGTGTGGAACGCACTTGCCCTCCAGAAGCTTACAACATACAGGACACTGACTAACCAAAAAAAAAAAAAAAAGCCTAAAGATGCCATTTTTTCCTAACCACAAATTGTGACCTATGAATCGATTTGCTGCAATTCAGTCAGCATTTTTTTTTTCTTTCTAATGACAGAAAATGGAACATAACAGAAATAGAAGGTACCTAACAAGGGTAAACACTGCTCTGTGAAGGCCGACCAGGTGCCTCAGACCTTTAAGCTCAGCACTGGAGAGGCTGAGACAGAAAGAGTGCAGTGAGTAGCAGGCTAGCCTGGGCTATACAGTGAGGTCAAGGCCAACAGATCCTGTATCAAAAACCCACTACTTGTAAAACCTTTCATTTGTATATAGGTGCATGTCCTAAATCATAATGTCCTTACTAGTGTGAGGTTTTTGTTTTTCTTAAGTTAGGAAGTCATTGTAGAACTATGGCTAAAGCCAAAGGACCTGGGCTGACTAAACATCCTTAATCCTCGGACCCGGATCAAGCTCTCTGCTTAAAATGAGCCTAAGGAAATCCTATAAGAGCTACTGAGACAGAACACAACAGGGGCAAGCCTAACCATGCCTGTGTGTGGCCCCAGGGCCTCCCCATCTTCCCCCCAAAACAATCTGCTCAAGCTCTGTTTGCACAAGATGGAACCACTGAAATCGATTCAAGAGTTCCGTGATGCACAGGCAAAGGCCACCTAAAAGCAGAGAGAAGGACAAGTCCCAGCCAAGCTCTTGGCTGGCCTTGAGGTCCTTCCTGCCAGTTTCCTTAACAGCCCTAAGGCGGTGCCTACAAACTAGCGTAGCTAAGCAACCTTGGCGTGAGGCTCCGCCTTCCTCCACTGGCTGTCAACAGTTCAACTCCTCCAATCAACTTTTCCTCAAGTACAACTTCTGCAATTGCTGCCAGTGTCCCTAAGGAAGACAAATCCTCTTCCTTCCCCAAATCCCAGACTGTCTTCCTAGTAGTTCCAGAAGCCTGCACTCTATTCAGTTTACCACAGATCCTGTCACACCATTCCCAAGAAGCCAGGATGGAGTCTCCTGGCAGCCCCCAATCTTAAAACGGCTTGATGCAAATACATGCTACCCAAATTCCTATCAAACTACAAGCCTGAAGCAGTCCTGGAAGGGACGGGCTTAGTGACCCAGGAATATTGGAACGGCTGCTCTTTCCCACTAAGATACCAAACCCTACAGATGGGGACACATCCCAAGGACTTGACACGTCCAGTTGTCTTCATCATTTTCCTGATTGAGTGATTCAAAGCTAAGTTTCCCACCCAGGGAGCAGCTTCCATACCCCCAGGCCTCAAGGAGGCTGGAAGCATCTGGCTGGCTCCCGCTGCCCAGCCTCCTTCCCTCCATCAGTGCTCTGTCCTCCCAGGGTCCCAGGCTTGGCCTCCTACCCCCACAAGTAGAGCAGCCTCGGGCCTCCGGGCCCGGAGGAGCGGCGACCGGGCTACACTCACCCCTCGGCCCGGGAGGCGGCGGCTCCTCGGGCTGCGCCTCCGCCCGCCCGGCCACCGCCGTCGCTGCCGCTCGGCTTCCGGCCTGCTCCAGGCCGGCCCCGGACCGGCTCCGCTTCACCTCGACCCCCTCTCCGGCCGCCAGAGCCCAGTGTCCTGCATTGACCCGGAAGCAGCTTTCCGGGGACCCCCAACAACAACACGTGACCCTGCCGCACGTGTCACGTCCGCTGCGTGATTGGGAGGGGCCCCGGAGGAGACGAGTCTCTTAGAGCGAGCTGCGGTTGCCATAGCAACCGGGAATGGTGGCATCCACCTAGAATGGATCAGAACTACACCCCTACACCCCTGGCTGCTTGCTTTTCTTACCTGTGCACCGGGGGGAGGGGGGGAGCAACCCCAGGTTCAAACACCGATCACTTACAAGACAAGCGTCCTTGGAGAAAGGAGCCCAGGACTAACCTGTCCAAACAAACCTGCAATCTTGGCCTGACTCAACTTGTATCACTACCTGTCCCTGACTTCACAGGCCTCATGTATAAAATGTCCTGTAAGATCTCTACACTTTATATACATCTAGGTGTGCCGGACAGTTTGACCTTTGTTCTGTGCCCCCTCCAATCCCGAGGCACCTGAAGCTCCCATCACTAACAGTGTACAGCTTTCAACCTATTGCGTGTGCTTTAACAGCCATAGCCAATAAATATACGAGATTTTTTTTTTTTTAAGTCCACAAACCTCCTAAAGGACGACGTATTTTGTAGAATTGAAAAACTGAAGTTGGGAAGTCAAAGGATCTACCTACGACCACCTACTTAGTCAAAATGGCCAGCCTGAGACTTGAAACCAGATCAAGCGGGCTCCAAAGAAAATATGTTTGGACACCAGGCCACGCATCGCCCCGGCTCCGAAGCCTTACACCTGGTTGTTAGCTTTTTTGCTTTTGTGACCTTGGAATCGAGACGGTACCTGCTGATCTGGAGGAGGAATGAGCCTTGCGCAGACATGTGAGTGTAAATTCTACAAGTTGAGGAGAGTTCTGTGCACAATGTCAATGTCCTTTGGTGTAGTGTGTGTCCAGGAGGATGTGTGGGGAATGCCATGAACATGCACATGTATCTACTGGTTCCTAGAGAGAGGAAAACAAAAATTCTTTGGGTGAGCATCCTCAGAGTATGGCTTAGCATCCTCGGTCCCTGGGGACTTAAGTTGGTTCTTTTGTTTTGTTTTGTCTTGTCCCACAGGCGTGACTTAGGCTGAAGGGGGGCCTGAGAAGAACCTGGTTAAGAAACCCGTTCTAAGGACAATGAGTCAGGCAGTGGGCTTAGAGAACTCTTAGGTGGTGGCCTCCTGCCCAGGAAAGCACTTTGCTGGCACCTTAGGTAGTAAGGACTTTGAGGGACTAGAATTATTGGCAGGACCACAGCTAAAAGCAACCTCAGTGGGGAGAAACATTCAAAGAGCAGAGTGAACTGGAAGACTCAGAGGAGGACAGACAGGGGTAGGGGCCTTCACTCTGGATATTTTCCTAGGGAAAAATAAGTAAATTCTTTACTACTAACAAATACTGCTGCTAGGGATAGGAACACACACACGGACACTGAATGTAAGAGTCCCCTTAGAAAACAAACTTAGACATTAATGTTTCTACCTGTCTCTTGTCGATCTCCCCGTGGTAGCTACGGTCCCTCTTTCTAAAACTTGAATCAGACTGTATCACTCCTGGGGTCTTAAAACCCTTCCTGAGACTCCCGGGGGTTCTTCTTCATCTCAGGACGAACCTGCAGTCAACAACATGTTTCTTGGAGTTCCCCTCAATGGGCCGACTTTCAGTCTGCTAGCTACTAGCCATTTGTTGCCATTTAATTTTAATTGAAATCAGGGGGTCAAAGGTGTATCAGGGTTGCTAGAAAGGTTGGCCAGCCTGCAGCAAGCACTGGGTTCAACCACCACACCTGGGTTATGTGGTACCACACAGCTGAGTCACCAACAATGGAAAGATCGGAGCAGGAGGAGCACGCATTTGAGGCTTCCCAGAGTGAGTTTGAGGCTAGCCTGGGTGGCATGATAGACTGTCTCAATAAAAATAAAATAAAATAAAATAAAATGAAGTGTTAAGAATGTGGATCTTTTGTAAATCCTTTGCCATGCTGTCCAAGGCTCCAGTAGAATGCCAGACACACACACCACGCACACACGCACGCACTCAAGCCCCACAACTTAAGTCAAACTAAGGTTTCTGCAGTCACGTGACACTGGTATCACTTGAAGTGTTATCTCTTACGACTACTGGCTACCATATGGAGTAGTTCACATCTGGGATCTCTTAACACCACAGAACCTTCTAGTGGGCAGTGACTCACTAGCAAATCTCCATGTGTCTTGCTTTGTAGCAGTCCCTGTGACAAACCATTTGGTTGAAACATTTCTATTTTTATGAGATGGAAAGCTGCTCATGATTGCCTGTTCCACGTATGAGAGCATCGGTGGAGTCAGGAGCCAGGTCGATGCTAGTCCATGGAGGGCAGACTTAGTCTTGTGGTTTTCATCATCAATTTCTCATCGCTCCTAAAGGGTCATCCTCTAGGAAAAAGTAGGTAGACACTGGGCCAAAATGAAAGGAAAGGGCAACAAAATGACAAGTATCTGGTCAGTTTTTGTAACGGCCAGCTCTGTTCCGTTCTGCCCCTCACTTGGGGGCCCCTATGTTGTGGACCATTCTGCCCCACACTTGGGGCTAAGTGCTCTGGTCAAGAGAGTGGAGAATGGAGGGGCAAGAGACTCGAAGAATGGAGACACGCCAGAGTGTGTAGTCAAGTCTCGTTTACTGTCTCCCATTCACTATTAATTATTGCAAGAAAATCCTGGGTATTTATAAGCATAAGCAGGAGAACACAGGTGAAGACATTTTACCACGTGCACCATGCAGCTGGGGTCACTAAACAGCAAAACAAGCTATGTGGGATAAACAAGATGTTTATCAGAGTGTGCTTCAGCTGTTGTAGGCTGCTGAAAAGTCTCTTATCAGGGTATATGGCTCAAAATGGCTGCAAAGATGATCTAGCCACTTTCTGCTAAAAGTCGGCTCCCAACAAGTTTTTATTAGAAATTGTGGATACTTTGATCAATTTGATTCATAGAACAGCAATTTCATATGGTTCAACCTAATAAGAAGGATGAGTTTAGGCTGGATATATGGTACAGGCCTGGAATCCTGGTGCTCAGGAGGCCCAAGAGAGGATTATCATGAGTTTGAGGCTAGCCTGGGCTATAGAGTGACACAAGGAAGGAAGGAAGGAAGGAAGGAAGGAAGGAAGGAAGGAAGGAAGGAAAGAAGGAAGGAAGGAAGGAAGGAAGGAAGGAAGGAAGGGGCTATAGAGTGACACAGGAAGGAAGGAAGGAAGGAAGGAAGGAAGGAAGGAAGGAAGGAAGGAAGGAAGGGAAGAAGGGAGGGAAGAAGGAAGGAAGGAAGACAGGAGGCAGGGAAGGACAGAAAAGCAAAGGCTTGGAGGAACTAAAGCTGCTTTTGTCAGTTCTCATGAACACTTTGTGGTTAAAAATGGGTTAAACAAAAGCAGAATCTGTTTTAGCAGTGTATAGAAATTCCTGGAGGTGTTGGTCCGGTTGACCAGTTGATTCTATGATTCTTCATCAAAGTGGTTCTCTGATTCAGGATTTGCCATGGCCTAAGAGCCATCATAACCACTCTCTGAGCTCTCAGTGTGCCAGATGCTGCTGGAGGTTATTTTACATCGATTATTCCTTTTAATCCTTACAGGGATCTCCTGCAGTACATCAGGTACTATCAGATCTATCAAGAGAGACTCGGCTTAGGCAATGCATCGAGCAACCTACAGATAGTAAATGGGGATGCCAAATCTATATTGAGGTCAGTCTGACACAGGAGTCTGAGTTCATAATAGCTCTGTGATGAGGGGATATCAGTGGAGTGTGGAGTCTCAGCCAGATGTTGGCATATCCTTTTGATTCAGCAAATGCTTATTTTATAATCATTATGTATCTGTATGTCTTAGATTTAGCAAGATGGCCAACAAATATGGATCCCACAGGGATGCTACAGTGTGGTTAGAAGACAACACGCACACCCCAAAATTGGTGGGGCTTAGTGATGAAATGAAGGTACTTTTATTTGCTTACTTTTATTGCTGTTTGTTTTGTGTTTTATTTTATTGAGGTAGGGTCTTGTTCTGTGAACCTGGCCGGCTTCCACCTCATAATCGTCCTATGTCAGCTAGCTTTCAACATAGCGGGATTAAAGGCGTGTGGCACCACACCTGGCAAGGATGTGAAATCTAAAGGGACTAAGGGTACCACACTTTCAGCTGAAGCCTTTTCCCATGTGTGCAATGGGATAACGCAATGTATCAGTGTGGAGGCAGGGATGTGGAGGGAAGAAAGCAGCTACTTGACTTGAAATAATAATAAGTAGTTGGAATAAATAGTTTTTAATATCTGCCCTGGTTTTTCCACTGGACATGTGTTTCTCTTAAACTCTTGGCCTTGACTCTTAACTACTAAATAGCTTGAGTTGGTTAAACCTGCATAAAACATCCAAAATTATGTATAATAAATTGTATAGACTACATTGTATACACTGGTACATAGATTTTTTTGTTGTTGTTAAACAATATTTCGTGTTAAACACTAGAGCTGATTTTTCTGTTTCCCGTTGGTGGACATTTGAAATGTGGTCAGTAAAGTGGAAACTTAAGGGTTCCTTGGAAAGTCAGTTGGATGGTGTTTTGTTAGGGCAAACACAGTAAGGAATGTTGCATTAAAGTGGACATGGGTGTGGAAGGCTAAGGCAGGATGTTGAAGGAACGTTTCATTGAAGCCGACACAGGAGAGAGGATGCTCTGCTAAAGTAAGCACTCGAAAAGGACACACGATGAAGGATTCTTTGCTAATGACATGCATGTATTGGTCTGCCTTACGGTGGGTAGTTGAGCTGAACTGCATTCGTCAGGATGCCATAGAGGAAAAAAAAAAAACACCAAAAATCTTCTGGTGGTGTGCTGCAGTTCATTGCAGCTTCCGGGGACTCGGGCTGATTGGCTGAGGCAAGGCACATGGAGGACCGTGATGTTTGGATGGATATAAATAAGACTTGTCAGACAGTGATGGAGGCTGAGCTGGGCTTGCTACTAGAACTAGCTGTACGATGCTTGTGGGTCTCGAGTCTTCGCTGATCTTCGATTCCCTGAGAAAGACACAGCCGAGAACTTATCCTGGTGTTCCTGTTGGTCTCTCTTGCTGACTCCAGCTGAGGCTGAGGCCTGGCTGTCTCTGCTAGGTCATGTCACCACTGTTGTTAACCTGACTCTACTGAAACTGGACTGCGGGTGTACCCATGAAGTGTTTGTGAGTAGATCGAGCTGCCACTGCCTGCCAGCCTGTGAACTGAACTGCTGATTTCCAGACAACACAGACGGGAGTTATTCCAAAGAACCTTTCCAAACAGATCTACTTCCCTGTATCCTTTCTTTTCCGCTACCTCTGGTGGGTGGTGGGCTACAAGGAAGGTTACAGCGTTTAAGAACCATCATTAAAAATAGGATTTGAAAACATTAAAGTTACAGATCAGTCTTTTAGGTGGGAAGACCTTGTGCTTGCTTCTCAATGCATACATCTATAGCTACTGATTTAGGAATCAAGCTTAAAAAAAAATACAAGTAGATACTAGCTTATTGAGATCAGCATGATTGGATATAAATGTAGGTCAAGTCATACATGTAATTTAAATTTTTCTAATAACCATATTAGAGAAGTTTTAAAGGTAAGTTTGATGTTAAACATTCATTTTATTAGTTATATATAGCCATGATATTTCATTAAAACATATGATTAATATGGAAACGTCTCGTTTCAAGTCTTTTCATAGTAAGTCTTCAAAGTACTCTGTGTGTTTTATGCTCTGGGCGATTCAGGCCACATTTCAAGTGCCCAGGAAAAGATGAGTCTGTGGGCACAGTGGTTGCTAAGCAAGCATAAGAATCTGAGTTCAGATCTCCAGCAGCCATACAAAAGCCAGGCATCATGGTATATGCCTGTTAACCTAGTGTTGTGCTGGGGAGTGGAAGGTATCCAGAGACAGGTCAATCATGCAGACTCCTGCACTGCCCAGTCTAACTTCAGGTTCAATGAAAGGTGGGGGAAAAAATTAAAAGCATCCAACATCAACTTCTGATCTCCATACTTACACACACTTGAATACACATAATATCCACCACCCTACCCCACAAAGTGTTTTCTAAGCAACATAATGGTGGGTCTTAGTTACAGTTTTGTTTTCACAACAGAACGCGATGACCAAGGCAAGTTATTTTTAAAAAGCATTGAACCTGGAGCTTGCAGTACCGACGGATAGTGGAGTCTTTGCTCATCATGGCAGGGAGCGCAGCAGCATGCGGGCAAGCATGGTGTTGGAGCAGTAGCCAAGAGCTTTGGTGTCGAGATAGTAGCTGTGAGACAGAGAGAAAGGATAACTAGAAAGGATATGGGCTTTGGAAACCTCAAAGCGCATCCCCAGTGAGACACCTCTATTACCGTTTTGTCTGCTTCTACCTCCCAACCCCATGCTCTCAGAAATAAGACTCAGACTCAAAATATATTTACAAATATCTTGGCCATATAGCTAGCTACCAACTGGTCACATCTCCCTGGGCTAATTTCCTGCCTGGCTTTCTCCCAGAATTCTTTCTCCTCCTGAATGTCCACCTTCTATTCTACCCTTTTCTATAAGCCACAGTTTTGGTTTTGTTTTGTTTTGTTTTGTTTTAAGTCGACCGGTGATGCATTTAAGCAATACACAAGACATTCTCTCTACACACATCCTCCAATAAGGCCACACTTCCTAATCCTTCCCAAATAGTTCCACCAACTGCGGACCTAGTATTAAAATTTATGAGCCTATGAGGGCTATTCTCATTCAAACTAGCACAATATGACTGTAAACAAAATTACCAGTCCCTACTATGGAATGCGGTACCAATGTCTATCGCTAAAAGCTGCCTTCTCCTATCATTTCTACACTGGAGACTGCCAGACTTAATTTTAACCCTCTGTGTTCCTTAGGGTTTCATTGCTGTGAACAGGCACCATGACCAAGACAACTCTTATAAGGACAGCATTTAATCGGGGCTGGCTTACAGGTTCAGTGTTCAGTCTGTTATCATCAGGAGTATGGTAGCATCCAGGTAGGCATGGTACAAAAGTAGCTGAGAGTTCTACATCTTCCTTTGAAGGCCACTAGGAGAAGACTGGCTTCCACATGGTTAGGAAGAGGGTCTCATTGCCCACAACCACAGTGACATTTTCTGTAACATGGCCACACCTACTCCAGCAAGGCCAAACCTCCTAATAGTGTCATGCCCTGGACCAAGCATGTTCAAACCACCACACCTTCTATTTTTTTTATCTTATTTTTTTTCTTTCTTACCTTGCAATTTATTAGTGAAAATAAGAGTGTGTTCCTTTTCCGGGTTCTGCTCTTTTACTTCTTTTCCTTAGATCATTCTCTCTTTCTTTTCTCTCTAAACAAAACAAAACAATACACCTGAGTAATATTTATCCATTAGTTCCTTAAATGTTTGTCAAATTTCTTCTGTAAAACCATCTTGAAAGGGTTTTTTTCCAGTGGCACGGGTTTTAATCATACACTCAATTATTTTATAATTATTTTAAACAGGACTGTTTAATTTTTCTACTTCTTGAGTTGGTTTCTTTCTGGAGATTTGTTTGTAGGTCTACATTTCCAAATTTATTACGAAGTTCTTTTTGATGTCCCATCTGCATTGATTCTTCATTTTTATTCTAGATACTGGTTGCTTGTGTCACGCCCTCTATTCTGTTGGTTTCACCTACTTACATTTTTGTTACTACTTTCCTTCACCCGTTTGCTTGTTTAGTTAGTTTTGAAATAGAATTCCTCGTACTCAGCCTGGCTTCAATGCACTAAGTAATGGCGGATGACCTTGAACACGTCATTGCCCCCGCCCCACACTTGATGAGATTACAGGCATATACCACCACATCTGGCTTGGCCTTTTCCGCTGTGATTTGTCAAATTTTGCTATTCCTTTTCTGTCTTCCTCTCTGAAAACTGCCTTTAAATAAGACATCTATAAGGACAGTACTGACAGTGTGCCTGCGTTTGGCTATGTTAACACTTCTGTTATAATTCAGTTTCTGGTATTTTCTGATTTCTTCAGTTTGTTGATCTGATAGATAAATATTAATTGATTTTTCAGCGTTGAATCAACCTTTTATATCTGTGATAGATCACACTTCGATGTAGGTATATGAATCTTATTAGATTGGCTGTTGAACTGCATCCTACCTCTTCGCTAGGAGTGCCTTGGGCATCACAGGCATGCCACCAAGAGAAGGCAGGGCAAACTCTGAAATGGGGTGTCCACAGTGGTTCCCGGTCTCCTTTCTGGGTAAAAGGGACATCTATGTGCCTGGTAGGAGGAGGGTAAGTTTGTGCAGACAAGCAGAATCGGGTCTAATTCAGAGTGAGTGCCCAGTGTACTGGATAGGTTGGAGGGGGGCAAAGCCTTCCTCAGGAGTTTTAGGCATGGCTCTTTAGTTGAAGGCCTTCACTGTAGTAATGTTTAATGAGCAGCTCTTCGAGATGATCCTTGCTTGTTCATATTGAGGGTGGATATGGACAGATACACTTTATTTGAACCAGGGCATTATATACCTCTCACAGGAAGAAATACCCAGAAAGGGAAGGTCATTGGCTGAAGGCTCAAGGCTATTTAGATACCTCATTAGCATGGAGAAGAAATTCAGGTATTATGCTATGTTACTGAATATCCATGGTCTTCTCAATGGGGATCACGGTTATGCATTCAAAAGCAGGTACAGAGACAGGTAGATAATGGCTCCACTCCTGAGGTCAGATCTCTGAGATTCCTGGGATTTGAGCTCATTCAACCTTATTAATTCTTATGCCTGTCTGGTAACACTGTCCCGTATGCCCTACAATTGGATTTGCCAAAATCCTGCTGGAGACATTTGCATGTAAGTTCACTGGCCATATTTATGTATAGTTTTCCTCTATCTTGACCCATTTTTAGTATTAAGGGGATACTGACCTTATAGAATTACTTACAGTATAATTTCTTCTTAAGCACTTGTTACAGTTTGCTAATTTGCCATCTGGGCTAGGTAATTTCTCTTTTTGGAAGGTGATTTAATATTGGCTCAACTTCTTTAATAGACACATGCATATCCAGATCGTCAATTAATTATTCTATGTTTTAATAGGTTGTGTCTTTCAAGGAACTGGTTCATTTTACCAAGGTTATCGAATTTGTGGCCACTGAATTAATCTTCCTGTACTGTTCATTTGTAAGACCGATAGTGACGTTCCTTCTTTCGTCTATGATATTATATTCATTTAGGCTTCACTTTTACTCTCAGTCTAGCTAGACGCTTATGCAGCTGGTTTTGGTTATTGGAGATAGGTTTCTACCAATGTATCTGAGGGAGGGACAGAGGGAGGGAAGAAGGGGGAGAGAGAGAGAAAGAGAGAGAGAGAGATATCTCAAACTGAGTCCTCTCAAGTCTCAAGTGATTGCACATACAGCTCTGTTCTTTCCTAGTTTCCTACAAAGTTTAGCTAACTGACTCTCAGTTTCCCTTTTATGCATTGAGTGCTATAAATTCTCTGATTAGTGTTGCTTTTGATGAGTCCCACACTTTTTGATGTTTTTGTTTTTGTGTTCAGCTCAACATAGCTTTGACTATGGTTTATTCTTTGACCCTGGGGTTATTTTAGAAGGGTGGTAAGATCTGATAATTTTATGTTACCTTAAAATTTGTTCAAAGAACAAGCCTAACAAGCTTTCTCATGCCACAGCCAAAGCTTAGTCACCTTTGCTGTACCATTTAGTCTTCACACCCTGGGTCCTCGGGATGGTCAATCCAGTCATCTGTCTCATTACAGCCCGCTTCTGCTCCATACAAATGCAGCCTACTGGACTAGCTGCTCCCAAAGCAAACAGACAAGCAACAGTGACACCCTTTTCAGTAATCTTGGTCCCCCCAAAAAACCCTCCTGAGTGATAAACAATTAAAACTCCCCATAGGAGATCTGCTTGGGTAACATCCTGGACTCCAGGTAAGGCTTGGACTCTCTCACAAGCCCCTCCCACCTGCTACAAGTGAGCTCTGGGCTCTATCTTAGACTCCTACTTCCTTCAAGGCAAGGGGACCCCTTCTTTCTGAGATCTATGAGTAATATGCCGCTTCTGTTATTTCACGTTTTGCGGTATTGCCTCTTGTGTCTATACATCTGAACTAGCCTCACCTGCTCAGGGAGCCCCTAAACCATGTCCATCTTGGTAGAAGGAAGCTAGACGCAAGGCAGGCAAGATGCATAAGGGCATTTATCAATATAAATATGTTTGCCCTGGGGTCCTTTCAGAACAAGGCTAAAATCTACGGCCACTGTCCAGATAAAGATCTCAATACCAAACTAAAGAAGGTCTGAGGCCTTTTAGTTTTTAAATATAAAGAAATCATTTTTTTTAAGATTTTAAAATTTTATGTATGAGTGGAGTGTTTCCCTGAATGTATCTGTGTATACTACATGCTTTCCTGGTGCGTGGATCTATGAATGCTTGTGAGCCTCATTGTGGGTACTAGGAACTGAACCCTGGTCCTCTGCAAAGGCAGCAAGATCTTACCCACTGAGCCATCTCTCTGGTCCCCAGTATATGTCAATCTTAAAGGGATTTTTAAAATTAAGTTCCAGTTTCTTGGTTTATTCTTTTCAGTGCATAGGAATCAAGCCCAGGGCCTCAGTCATACAACGTAAGTGCTCTCCTGTTGAACTACATGTTCCATCCCATAATTTTTGTGTTCCTTAAAATGTGATCAAAGAATACATTCCATAGGATTCCAGTCCTTCGGGCATTGTGAAATTTTGCTTTATTCCATTGTGAACACAGAATTAATTCTTTGTGGATAATGAGCAAAGAATTTCTTCTCCGTAATCATTGAGTCCATTGTTTTATATGAGGAATTCGATCGCGTTTTATAATTGTGTGGTCCAATTACCTACATTCTTACTCATTTTGACTACAAATTGGTTTCATGGTAACTGGTACAAACAGGTTGACTAACTGTTTTATTTGTTCCTAAGAACTGTTGGTTGAAAATCCTCACTGCAACTATAGGGAGAAGTCTATTTTTTTTTTTTTATAATTCTGACCAATTTTGACTCGTGTCTTTGGAGCTATAATTGACATAGTAGAAAGTCTATTGAAAAATTTTAATTCTCTTTTTGATAGATTAAAGCTCTCATTGAGACATATCCCTCGTATCTCAGTTAATACCGTCTGTATAGCCTTAAGGACTATCTTGTCAGATATTAATTACTTCTTTTTGTAAAGCTTCTATTGCTATGTCTTAGCCATAAAAAGGCACCGATGACACTCATATTTTAATTGAAAAATTTTATCCTCATACATTTAATGTGCATATGTGTTTGGTTTAAGTCTGTAATTTCACCTTTCTGCCTATGTTTGTTCATCTCCCTTTCCTTCTAAATAACTAAGTAAGATATGCACACCCCTCCCCTCCCCATTAGCTTGAAAATTATATCCACTTTCACACTCTTAGTGTTTAACAGAGATCGTACTATGCATTCTAGACAGAATGAACTCTATTAGTGCTTAATATTATTGCCATTTCCTCTGACGACGCAAAGATTTTTCATCCCGCTAATCTCCACCTGCATTGTTTGCTAATGCTGTCATGTGCTGTAATAAAAATGTTCAAAGGCCATAAGAAAGTATTAATATTCCTTTAATGGTCAGTATTCATTTAAATAGACCCATGGAGTTATCAACTTAATTGTTATTTTTTTTCTCTTTTCATTGTGGTAAAGCACATAAAACATAAAATTTACCATTCAACCACTTAAAGTGTGTAATTATATGCCATTCTGTACACTTGCTATACTGTGCACCACCTCCACACTACATCCTCAGGACTTTGCGTTATTCCAAATGGAAACTTGATACCAGTTAAACCATAGCTGCCCACCACCCTGCCTTCATTTCTGATAACCCCTGTTACGCTTCTGACCCTATGGGTTTGCCTAGGTTTCTATATCTTATATAAGTAGAATCATACTATCTTCATCGTTTTGTGCCTTGTTCATATGGCCTAAGATGATGTTTTCAAGGTTAAAAGAATTACTTAAACTTCCATTCACTTTCCAAGCAGAATAACATCCCAGCTGAGATATTCAGGCGTCCCTTGGCATGTGTAAGGATTGGTTCCAGAATCCTCTTCAGATATACATGTGACTCACATAAAACAGGATCATATTTGCATATAACTATATATACATATACATGTCTTTATCTCATATTTTTATGTCATCTACAAATTACTTACAATACCTAACACAATGTAAATATTATATAAAGAATTATTATATTATACTGTTTAGGGAATATTATGAAAAAGCATCTGATACGCTCAGTACAGATGTGTTCGTTTTGCACGTATTTTCAATCCTTGGTTGAATCGTTGCAGAACCCGGGTGTGCGGGGGTTGCGAGGTGATCAGTCAACAGTCTGTTTTATAACCTATTTCAACTCTTGTCCTGGGAATATGACTCACTGTAGGGTTCTTGTTTATTCTGTTTGTCTTATTTCTACATTTAAACTCTTGTGAATGACACTGTTGGTAGTGGCCAGCAAGTGCCTGAGTTCCCGTTTAATTCTTCAGACATAGATTGAATGCTTGTGTCTCTCCAGAACTCATATAGTGAAATAACCCTCGAGGTGAGGATATTAAGAGACAGGGAAGCCATTCAATTAACTAAAGCCGAGAGGTGGGACTCTGAGTTATCATGTCAGTGTCCTTACTAAAGGGATACCAGAGGTTGGTTTAAGGTCCCTCAATCACTCAGCAGAAAGACTTTGGGAAGAAAATTCTGTTGTTTGTTTGAAAGAAGGGTCTTGTCATGTATGTATCACTACCTCAATCGGTACTCACTATGTAGCCCAAGCCATCCTCAAACTCACAGTAATCCTCCTGACTCAGTTTCTGCAGTGATGGAGTACAGGTATATACCACTACCCGGGCTTGTTTTTGTTTTTATTTTTTTTAAGCCATGTTTTGATAGTTCCATATGGCCATTTCTCATGACTGATACCTGACTAGAGGAGGGATCCCTGGATCGAGTGGATCAAATGACGCTGCCGTCCGCAGTGGCCACAGCTTTGCTTGTTCACCATGTTTGTGTTTTCATTCTTCTGACAGTGACTTCAGTGTAGCAAGATTTTTGTTTGTTTGTTTTGTTTTGTTTGGGTCTGTTTGGCCATCATTACCTATATCTGTGGTGTCAGTTTCAAAAAGGGTCATTCCAAAATTGAACTTCGTGAAGTCTCCCGTGTGTGATTCTCCCGAAGATTTCCTCCTCAGAAGCTTTCCTTCATATTCAGATTAGACTCACTTAAAATAAGTTTTGTGTTTGGTGTGGAGACGTGTTCAGCTTGACTCTTTTGCCTGTGGCTCCCCAGTTCTTCTGGCACTTGCCAGTTGGAAAGACAACCTTCACCCCACTGCATGGATTCAGACCCTTGCTGGAAATCAGTAGAAGCTCTACAGTCCATTGTCTGGAGTCTAGCACCATACTCTTTATTATTGTAGCATAATACTTTAAAACAGAGTGTGATAGCACCAACTTTTTTCTCTTTCTAGATTGCTTTGGCTATAGGGGCTCCCTTGAGATTCACTGTGAGTTTTAGGATGGATTTATCTCGTTCTACAGAGTTATCATTGGGATGTTAATGAATTTTTATATCACTCTGAGTAGTATTGGCACCTCAACAATATTAAGTTTTACAATCTAATAACATAGGATAGCTTTCCATTTGTGTCTCCTTTTCGGCTCTGTTGTAATTTTCAGCATATAAATTCTTTGCCTCCTAGGTAAGTTTATTCCTAAGTATTTTATTCTTCTCGATACAATTGTAATGGAGATTGCTTTCTTCGATTCATTTTCTGCCATTTGTTCTTACAATATAGTGATAGGACCGATTTTCCCATGTTGCTGTTGTATCCTGTAATTTTACTAAGCGCGTTTATTTGTTCCAAAAGTTCAGATGAAAAATAGCTAGGGATTTATAGCTGTGGGATCTCGTCACCCAGAAACAAATGTCATCCTTTACAATGCAGATCCCTCTTCTTCCTCCCCTCTACCTAGTTGCTCTGGCCAGTCCTTCTAATACTAGATCAATTAGAATGTACACAATTCCTCTTCCTCCTCTTCCTCCTCCTCTTCTTCCTCCTCTTCCTTTTTCTCTTCTTCTTCCTCCTCCTTTCCCCCTCCTCCTCCGTGATTTTAAAGAGAACCAGCTTCACCCCTTCCCCACTGGGTAGGCTACCTATAAGTTAGCCTATAAGGTAAGTTCCACACTACCTATAAGGTAGCTCCCTTCACATCCCAGTTTGTTGAGTGTTGAGAAATCGTGGAAGAACATTTAATTTTGCCAGAGTTTTTATATATCAATTGACAATCATGTGCCTTTTCAATTCATTCTGTTAATGTAGTGTAATTTTGTTGATTGATCTTCATATCTTAAAACATCCCTGACTCCTGAGAAAAATTCCATCTGACCCTGTTGTGTAAGTCGGTAACATTCTGGTGAAGAATTAGGCTGCTGGTATTCTGCTGAGAAGTCTTGCATCAGTATTCATAGGGGGTAATAGTTTGTCTGGAGAGATGTGGGGGTTGGTAGACTCTTTGGCTCTGGTGTCAGTTAACGCTGATCTCATAGAATGAGTTAGGAAATGTGCCCTTATCTTCAACGTTTTGGAAGAGTTTCAAAAGGATCGATAGTGAGCCATGCATTACTTAAGGATGAGGAAATGTTTAGAAAATGTGCTTTGGGGTAATTTTGTCTTTGTGCCAACATCACAGACTGTGCATACACAGACATGAGTGGCATTGGTCAATCACTTGACATGGCCTGTTGATGTAATAAAGAGATGCAGGAGGCTGCTGCCAGAGCCACAGAGTCTGTTCTACAGTGAGCTTCTTTTTTATCTATGGAGGAAATACACTCTAAATAATGATTAATAAGTAGGGTAAAGAAATAAACAGTCCCATTATTTGTGGTTCTCTTCAAGATTAGGGACTGTACATATTTGTGCATGTGTTTGCATGTGTGTCCATGCTCATGTGTGTGCATATGTGTGCAGGGATGTGTGCATGCATGTGGAGGCCAGAAGAAGACAACCTTTAGGTATTCTTCAGGAGCCATCTGCTTCAGCCTTTTTGAGACAAAGTTTCTCATTGTACTGGAGCTTGCTAATTAGCCTAGACTAGGCTGGCACTGAGCCCCGGGAATCCACTTGTTTCCCTTTCCAGCACCGGAGCCACAGGACATCACACCACACCCGTCTTTTCTATGTGGTCAGGGAGCTCAGGTCTGATGCTTTCAGAGCAAACACTTGAGCAACCAAACTATATCCCCAGCTCCTGTTTACATCACTTTATACACCTGGCACCACAGTAAGTGTGTTAGCACCACCTTTTCAGAACAGCTAGTTCACCTATCCAGCCTTTCAGACTGCCGTAGTCAAGATGTCAGCTAGACAGTGAACGTTCTCAGCACATAGTAAGTGGCTGGAAGGCAAATGATGCCAGCCAGCTCTCTTTGACAAAACCAATTTTCCTGTTTCCCTTTGGGCCCCCAGAAGGGAATTCTACACCCCAATTCAGCTTGAAGCAGACAAAAAAAAAAAAAAGATCATCGTTCCAGTCTCTTATGTTGAGGTGGATGGTTCTGGTTATTTTATGAATTATAGGTATGTTGTCATTTTAAGAAATACTTTACAAATGTTGTAGCTTTGGTCATGGATGAAACTAGAGAGCTTAGACTCATGGGGTTCTACCTTTCCTTTCCTCTTCTCTATCCTTCCTTCTTGGGTAAAGGAGAAGGGGGAAAGGAAAAAGGGGGTATATAGTAATATCAGAGAAATTAGAGAATAGACAGATTATCAAAATTTACTCTTAAACACAACATTACATAGCCATATCTTACATTGGTAGAAATCTTTATAATTGATGCAAAGTTAAAGTTATAATTTCTTACATTGGTACAGAATTTATTTTGATACAGAGTTAAGGTTTTCATTGGTATGAATTTCTTATATTGATATAAAAATTGGGATTAATATTGTTACTCTTAGAGAGGCATTGTGCCTATGCAACACATTTAAGAATACAAAGCTTAGAGCCAGCCCTTCTATAACTGCTCTTCCTGTCCTTAGATGATTAAGCAATACGACTTAAGGGCCAGAGAGCAAACTCATGGTTCTGAGTTCATTATAAAAGGGTTTTAAAATAGATATTTCAATTAGAAATGGCTGAGCATAGTCAAGGCTTAATGGTTTAGAAATGCTTTGCATAGATAGTCTTCAAAGGCGTCAGAAGTCCACAGAATATGACATTTATGGTCATTTCTTTATTAAAGATCATTTGACTAGAGACATGTCTACTACTGACAGCATCCCTTTTTTAGAGTCAAAAAAGAAATTAAACATCAGTGGAGTTGCTCCAGTTGTGGCAAGACAGTCACTAGGCAATTCCTCTACAGACAAAAATACTGTCCAAGAAAAGGACACACTATACGAAATAGTCAACTGACAGCTCTGCCAAAACAGGGCAAACAGTCCTTAACAATTCTATGTCACAAAGGTCTGTGAGATGATCCTGGGCCAGAATGCTGAAGACTGATGCTCCAACATTTTGAGGAATGAGAGACTGTCCAGGTAGTCAACCATCTCTACAAATTAGTTAAGATTTTGGAAGCCATGTTTTGTGCTTTCTAATTTTCAGGTAATATTTAAGTCGTTTTCAGATTTCTGACTGGGTTGAAGACTGATTGTGGTCTCATAGCCAACTCAAGCTGTTTAACACTGAGAGAGATAATACAGATTTGAGAGGATGGTTTTCAGAAGGTATACAAGCTAAAACCGGGACATAATTCAGGTATAGAATTGCAAGCCTTTTAAGTTAGGATAAATGGTAGAGTAGTCTATCTAAATTGACAAAATTGATAGACTGGGTGTATCTTATGCTTTATAAATTACATAATTGTAATAATTGTGCTCAATTTATATCTATGAGAAAAGAGTCTTTTAACTAGATAAAAGGGGAAAAATGCTGTGGATTGCCCTGGTGCTGTTTGTATTTTGATGGTAATTCTGCTTCCCCCAAAAGGACTGCCCTGATGAGGAGTGGATCATATACTCAGGTGATTTCATGTGAACCTTCTCCCCATTTTAACTGGTCAAATAAAGGCTAGAGCCTGTGATTGGGCAGTGGAAGAAAAAGGTAGGACTGAAGGTTTTAGAGGAGGGGGAAAGGAAGGGGGAAAAGGAGACAAGGAGAGAGAGGAAGACAGAGGAAAAGGAGGTGGAAGGAAGATGGAACAGAACGACATGGCCTGGAAGAGCTGCAAGTAGCAAAGGATCTCATAGCTGGGGAATAGAGTAGTGTAGTGGTATATCTGCCCAATCTAGGTGTACAACTTATAAATATTATAACTGAGTTGTGTGTTCTTTGCATGGGCTTATTAGGGCTACAGATTTACCGCAACACCATTTGACTATAAGTTACAAGCTACAGTGTCATTAAAAAGAAATCTTCAGCTGCCTTATGTTTTGGTGCTTTCTAATTTTCAGGTAATATTTAAGTCGTTTTCAGATTTCTGACTGGGTTGAAGACTGATTGTTAATGGTCTGTTGTGGGACCACCTCTATATAAGCAATCTACCATTAATCAAGGTGATGTTACAAGGTACACAACTATGTGTCTGTCATCCTAATGTTTACCAGGCCTGTCCTTGCTTGGCTTACAAGACCAGGTGCATTCAGTGTGGTACACACACACAGACTACATTATCAGGCCTTAAATAATGTTTTCTGCAGCTTTGTCTTCCCATCCCTATGATGCTATCAAAGAACACTCAGCCCCCAAACTCCCTAGTCTTCTCTCCTGATTTAGCTGCCACTAAGGGAAAACACCAACAGTGCCTTTCTCCATCTTCCCATGAGCACTGCGGCTTTCCACTGCGTTGTTAATGGTCTGTGACTAACACGCAGATTGCTTTTAAGTGAGAAGCATTTTTGTTTCATTTCTTAAGAGGGCACCTCCTTCAGGGTGGGTAATGGATGATGGAGTTCAAGGCATTGGGGACGACACATACCTGAAGCTCATCACCTCTCAACAGACCAGAAGGCAGAAAAAAAGAAAGTGGGACTAGACTATTACATTTCAGCAAGCCTCGCCCAGTACTGGCTTCTGTGAGGCTCCACCTCCTGAAGGTTTTGCAACATCTGGAGATGAAGCATCCACGCAAGTGAACCAATAGGGGCATCGCACATCAAACCACAGGATGCTGTTCCTGGTCCCCCGTAGGCTCATGGTCATCTTATAATGCAAAATACACTCAGTCCAACTTCAAAAGTCCCTACAATCTTGACAGGTTCAAAATGTTCAAAGACTCAAAGTCTCCTCTAAGACTCAAAGCAGTCTCTTAGTTGTTTCCCCATGAAACTCAAAAACCAAATGTCCAGCTTCTGATACAATAGCACAGAGTGATGCATTCTCATTCCAAAAGGAAGGGACGGTGGGGGGGGCATAGAAAGAAGGTCAGATGAAGTCAAGGCAAAAGGATGGTAGGGCAAATAACAAAGCTTGCTGCTCCACACCCAGCATCTGGGGCTTGAAATGGCATCATTTGGGTTCTCACAAGCTTGGTGATTGGCCCTGACTCCTAAACTCTATGAGGCTCGCTCGCTCTCTCTCTCTCTCTCTCTCTCTCTCTCTCTCTCTCTCTCTCTCCCTCCCTCCCTCCTCCCTCCCTCCCTCCATCCTTCCCCCCTCTCTCTTTCTCTCTCTCTCTTTTCCTCTCTCTTTCTCTCTTTCTCTCTCTCCCTCCCTCCCTTCTCCCTCCCTCCCTCCCTCCATCCTTCCCCCTCTCTCTCTTTCTCTCTCTCTTTCTCTCTCTCTCTCTCTCTCTCTCTCTCTCTCTCTCTCTCTCTCTCTCCATCCATCTTCATTGGCTGGAGCTTTTATGGCAAATGTCCCACATCTTGGGATTTCTATTAAAATTAACCTTCACCTTCACAACTTTATAACTCACAGGCCACTTAAGAACTCTTTGCAGGAAATCTGACCTTGATACACATCACCTGATCCCAGCAGTTTTCTGGAGCCTTGACACAAACCTCGGTAAGCACCCTCACTTTTACAATAGGCACCTTTGCAAACCGAGCACCAGGTATCTCATTCCATGTTCTAGAGCCAGCTCAAGCTCTAGGCTGGCCACTGTGGATCAGGGCTCTAGCGGCCTCTGTAAATGCCTTCCTGCTGAATGCTAGCAAAACACTTACCTAGGAGGCCATTTTCCAGCAGGGGACTATGAAGCTCAATCTTCTCCAGCCTCCTCCTTTCAAATGAAAGTTTTTCAACTGAGCTTGCATTGTTACACCCAACTTCTGCTGAGTGAGATCTTTTTCTCAAGCTGCTTTCCCTAGTGTCTCAGTGCAAATTCCAGGCAGAGGTTTCTCCTGCATGCTGCTAGTTCCTTTCATAACTATAGCCATTTTGTCTATACCTAACCTGTCCTCTTTTACATAGGCTCAAAGCTCTTCAGCTTTTCTGCATTTATGTCTTCGTTTAATTTCATACATGATCGTTTCCTTACCGAACTTCATATTTTCTTATATTTCTTCTATCACTATAGGTCTGGGCAAATGCAGCAATCCCACAGCCTGAATGTTATGCTGTCTCTTATTTTTTTTCCTTTGCCAAACAAATTAGCTCATTGCTTTTGAATGATGGCTCACCCAAGGTTGCAGGCTCTGAGCAGAGTGCGAGTGAGTTTCTGTTATTAGAACATAATGTGAATAACCTCTATTTTAGTTCCTAAGGCCGTCTTTGTTTTTCTTTGAAAATCTCACCAGCCCAGTCTTTGCTGTCCACAAACCTGTCCTGGATTTCTGAGTTCCCACCAGAATGCCCTGTAAGGAGTTCACTTACAGCACTCTGGGGGTTCTCCAGCCTGCAGTCCCAACTCTACCACGTCCCTCCCGCAAATCAGTATCAAGGGGCTACCCATCACATGGTCAAGCTTAGGACGTCAGCAACTCTATTTCTCCATATCACTTTTTGAGATCAGTTATTTCTCTTGCCATCAAGATGTTTGTGGTTAGTCCTTTCACGGAGGTGTAGGCATGGCAGAGATTGTTATAATAGCAACATGTAGTTAGAAATCCTAATAGCTCAGTAGATGAGAAAGCCTTACAGATTAAAAACAATCTATTTCCCAGTTTCCCTCAACTCTTTAGAAACGACAATGGTCAATCTATTTAATGTTTGGTGTCTCTTTTCTAGTATTTTTTTTAATCTCTGACTGCATCAGGAAATATAATGAGAACTCAAGAGCGTTTTAGTGAGCCTAGAGTAGATGAGTGAATATTGTTTTAGTTTTTCATGTACTCTTGTAGCTTTTAAGATATTTTATCAGAACATATTTTATAAACTCAAATTGCTTATCTTCGGAAAGAGTTGATCATTTAAACACAAATCTTTTAAAAATGCTATACTTCTAGACTAGAGACATACGTCAGTGGTAGAGCACTTGTCAATCATGCACAATTCCCAGCACTGCTAAAACAAAGCAAAAATACTTCTAGACCTGTAGGCCGATGATAACATTCCATGTGTAGCTCATGGTATTGCGAGGACATGGCTTTAAAATAATGAAACATAAACAAATGAAAGGAGAATACTGGAATACAATCAAACCAATGATTTAAATGCATATTTAAGGTACAGCTTTGAAAGCTGTTTACAGGCCCCATTGATACACAGAAACACCTCTTCAGGTGCACACTGATGGGTTCTGAGTGACTCAGGAACTCAGCTGTTCGGCTAGCCTGCCACCCTGCAGTCACTGCCAACGTTTAGCTCAGTTAAATTGCATCACAGTAAACATTGCTTTCAAGCCAGGAATGCGTCATAGGTAACCCTGCCGTGCCATTAAGATGAAATATTGCACCCGGCTAGCCATCTGTCTTGGAACATTTAGCCGTTCGTCTACTTCAGAAGGTTTTGCCGAACCCCGTGAATATGTCATTTTAAAAGATGGTACCAATTTAAAAATAACACTGAGAACAATTAAAGATATCGTATGCGCCGTTCACTTAGAGAATCCAGACAACCATCGAGAGCTAAGAAGATCCTCTCTGATACAACCTTGTCCAGTTATGCATTATTTCATTACTTACTTGTAGCGATTTTATAGGTATTTTTCATTTTTCACTCACTCCCATCTGGCTCCCTTAAACTTGGCTCTCTTCATGGTTATAAATGAAGTAAATAAGGCAAACTATTGAAAGGGAGAAAAAAATGAGACATAGAGAAGCCAGATGGGGTCTTGTGGGAGCAGAGAACACTAGTCTGCACATTCTCATGCAGAGTAGAGAGAATGAATGTCACCTCTGTGCTGGCAGATCAATTTCCATTGTTAAAGATCCTCCCTGGGCTAATGACATATAGTGCAGGATGCTCATTCAGTGACCTGGCGGTGGCTTTTAGTGTATGTTCATGAATTGCTTGGTACTTTCTCCCATGACTGGTGGAGAAGTCTGAGTGCCCTCCACTTGAACCTGGATAGCCGGTGACTGACTGTTTCAGTCAGTGCAGTAACATGTCACGTATGGTGTCCTTTATTCTCTTGGGCCACCTGCGCTTAGAACTTAGTCACCATGCTGCACAGAAGCCCAGGTGCCAGAGAGAAGTCATGCGTTGGCACGGCGGTTGAGACCAACATCCCAGGCCAGGTTCACGGCCAATTTACTAAGTTACTCATTTACAGGTTACCATTACTATGCTAGCAGCCTGACCTATGTGTAAAAGATCCATGATGTGTTTCCCACCTTCTGAAATTAGTCATCCCTGAGTCTGAGTGCTCCCAGCCGAGGCCACAAAATGTATGGAGCACAGACAAACCAACCCTGCAGTTCTTCTCTGAATCCCTAACCTGCCCTGTCTACAAGCAGAATTAAATGGTCGTTTCAGGCAACCCAAGTATGCAGTGGTTTGTTGCACAGCAACCGAGAAAACTGAGCCCACTCATAGTTGAAGGCTCAGATTGGTGCCGTCTGTTTCCTGGCTCACCCTGTATTGTTCTTCCTATGCTTGTCCCTGCCATACGCCTCTGTCCTGTGTGCCCCCACTCCACCCACTACAATTTGCTCTTCTTATGTGTTTATCTCTCCATCCTCACACTCCCCGACTCTCTGACGATGCTATCTCTTCTTCCTGGACATCAGCATCAGAAGACCTGTGGCTTAATACCAAAGAGGCCACCCAGTAACAGAGTAACCACCCTTTTCAATCCTTACCAGAAAAGACAGATAAAAATTTGACCTATTCCTAGGTTGGAGATACAGCTTGGTAGCAGAGGGTAGTTTTTTGTTTGTTTGTTTGTTTTTGTTTTTTTAAGACAGGGTTTCATTGCATAGCTCTGGCTGTCCTGGAACTCACTCTGTAGACCAGGCTGTTCTTGATCTCAAAGATCTGCCTGTCTCTACCTCTCATATGCTGGGATCAAAGACTTGTGCCACCACTGCCTGGCACAGAGAGTAGTTTTTAATGAGACCCTGGGTTTGTTGTCAGCCCTGCAAGAAAAAAAAAAGTAGGACCTATTCATAAATTAACTGACTAAAGTATTTAAAGTCCTTAGTGCCTGGCACATAGTAAACACTCCATAAATATTAGCTATTGTTACAAGTCCTTTCTATTCTCATGTCTATTAAGCATTCAAACTTAGGTAGAGCCTTTGACTTGATGTTATATGTCAACCTCTCGGTGAAGGCGTTACCACCTGCCCCACCTGCCAGACAAAATTAAGTCGATCCTTTGTTACGAACCCGTGTGGGTTAGTTTTTGTTAACCAGACACAAACTAAGATACTTGGTAAGAGGGAACTTGAACGGAGGCATTGCCTCCCTCCGATGACCTGTTGACATGTTGTGGGGAGTCATCTCGACTGATGGCTAATGCGGAAGGGCTCGATGGGCTCAATGTCCTGTGGGCAGGGCCGCCCTGGGTCCTCGGTTGTATAAGAAAGTAGGCTGAGTGGGAATGGAAGAGGCGAGTAGCTTTTCCCCGTGGTTCCCGCCTCTGCTTGCATTCCGACCCTGACTCACTTCAGTGATGGACTGTGATCAGAATGTGTAGCCAGGTCAGCCATTACCACAGCATCAGAAAGCAAATGAAACAGTAGCCAGATATTCCTGTATGGCAGCTTTGTTGTTTCCTCCTTCATCCCCAATCTCCTCTTCATCCTCTTCCTCCTCCTCTTCCTCCTCCTCTTCCTCCTCTTCCTCCTCCTCTTCTTTCTTCCCCTTCCTCTCATTTTGTTGCATTGTTTTCCTGGCTGTCCTGGAACTCACTTTATACACCAGGCTGGCCTTGAACTCACAGAGATCTGCCTGCCTCTACCTCCAAGTGCAAGGATGAGAGGTGTGTTTCCTCCCAAGATGGGTAGTATTATAGTTTTTTTTTTTGTCATTTATTGTATATGTAACACACATGAGAAACCACATTCCTAAAGGAAAAAGTTTAAGACAGTGTCCTCACAGAACTAACAAATGTCCTTGTTTTGTGTGTATGCGTATATATGTGTGTTTGTTTATATGTACAATAAATATCACAGTGGAGGAAGCAGTGTGAAAAACTGGTTATATAATTATGATAGGGCAAGACTCAGGAATTTCCAGAATTCTTTTTCCAAATACTTATTCCCCTGATAAGATTTCTGCTTAATAACATAGCCAATGTTCTATCAATGAACAGTAGAAATTATGTAAGGACGAAATACAGTATTTATTAGTTCTCTGTTAACATCTTTGTACCAGCCAGCACCCTAAGTCTCATTCACTTGAAAATACCCGCAACCCCAGGGCCCTTTCCTTACTGTCCATCTTGCAGAGTAAACCTTAGGATAGAGCAGGCTGGGCTAGCAGTTGATCACTGTCGGGGAGAGTCAGAGCTAATGGGCTACCCTCTAACTTCATCTCTGGTTACGATGAAGCCTCTCCTCCCTTCATCTTCCTTCCTTCTGAGTGGACCTCAGACGTCATTGGAAACAGCAGATGCTGCCAGTGTGGGTTGGCTCATGTCCCTGCTCCTGAAGTCTTCATTTGGCATGATTTATCCTGCTACAACAGGGCAGCTCTGGACTACCTCTCGTTCACTCCCATCTCCCCTTCAAGCTTCCTGTCTTTTCATGGTTCACCAATGTCTCCCTCTCAGCCCTGTCCCTCTGGTTAGACAGTAAACCTGCCCTGCTGTTCCCTTCTTGTGGTCACATTTTGGTCCTTTGTCACACTGCTCTCCTTCCTCAACAAGCGTCCCTTACAGTCACCACCACACGGCCACTTCTGTGTCTTTCCTACTGTCATCTCTTCCTTGCTGTATTCCCAGTTTTCTTCTAACCGCCCTCTTTCTTGTGCAGGTCACCAAGGGAGCGGCTCCTTGTCCACCCTAGGTTCACTCTGCCTTCTCTCATTTAACCCTTGCTTTGCCTGGGTCTCAACCTCCACCATGTGTAGTCTCTCCAGACTGGTGCTAGGGGGAGGGGGAAGTAGCACTTTAAAAAGTGAGGCCTCGGGTCAGGTCTCTGGGTCATCGTGGCCCATTCAAGGGGTCAGTGGGACCCTGGTCTCCTCTTTGCTTTTCCCTCCCATTTTCTATGAAGTTATTTTACTCCACTGCATATTCCCAGTGTGATATGCTGCCTCACTACAAGTCTAGGCGTACCAAGGCTCAAAGGCCACAAGCCAAAATGAACCTTTAGTCTTTTAAAGTTCTCTATCCCAGTGATAGAAATCTGACTGAGCCCTTTCTTCTTTCTGCCCCGCCCCCACAACCCCCGTGGGTCACCTGCCTCAGTTTTTCTTTCATGCTGGCTGTGCCTCCTTAGTTGGTGTAACCAAATTTATCCTAGCTCATCCTCCCTCTACCTCTTCCAAATATTACAGCTGCTTAGTATTTTTAGATCCATTTAATTCTTATTTCTGTGTATGCATGCACGTGTATGTAGGTACCCAAAGAGCCCAGAAGAGGGCCACGGGTCTCCTGGAACTGGAGTCACGGGCAGTTGTGAGCTGCCTGACATGAGTGCTTGGGAGCAAACTCTGGTCCTCTGCAAGATCCATCTCTTCAGACCTAGCATTCGGTTCTAACTGCCTCTTTTATCATTTATTTCTTTAACCCCTTCCAAGTTTATAGCATCTATTGCTGTGGGTTGACGTCATCGTCATGCCTGTGAATGCTCAATTGCCTGGGTCCCTACACTTGCACACACAAATGACTTCTCAATACTCCCATTCAGCCAATGCACAGACATCTCAGATTCACCATGCTCCAAACTTCACGTTCAGTCCCTCCTTCAAACCCCTCCGAATCTGTCCTCTTCAGTTTAGCGAGCGCCGTCACTTCCCACCCCGATTTCTAAAGGTAGAAACACAGAATTCATTCTCGACTGTACCAAATGTTGTCTACCTCCAGAATAGGTCTAATTTCTGTCTCTGCAGATACTCAGCTCAGATTTGCCCTCTTTAAACAAATGTTTAACAAACAAATAGGAAACACATTACCATGTTTGCCTACTTGAGAAACTCTGGGACAGGTTGCTGGGAGCTTTAAGACCTGAGAAGTTAGTGTACTGCCAGTAGGATTATAAAACACTAGAACTAAGGGATGCTAAAAATGAGTGGGGAGAAACTTTTCTCAGCTCTTGGGTTAGATGGGGAATTTACCTGGGGACAGATAAGAACCAGATGTCCTAAGTCCTGTTAAGTCTCTGTATTTAGTTAAGTGGAAATAAATGGTATCATAAGACAGGGGTCAGTCAGGTCCGCTAGGCTCTCTTCTGGACCTGGAAATAATCTCTTTTCTCAATTACTGTTGCAAAATATCTGGAGAAGCAACATAAAGGGTTATCCTGTCTCACTGTGTCAGACTTTAACTCCTGCTTGCTTAGCCCTGAGCTTAGGCAGAACATCATGGCAGCAGAGCCTATAGTGGGAGAGGGGTCTAGGGATGAGAAAGGGGAAGGAAGGATGTCTTAGTCGCCATGATAAGACACTGTCTTATCTAGGGTGATGGCTGCTGTAATGAAACTCTACTGGCCAAAGCAACTTGGGAAGGAAAGTAAGCTTCTACACCACTATTCAACACTGAGGGAAGTCGGGACAGGGACTCAAACAGGGCCAGAACCTGGAGGCAGGAGCTGATGCTGAGGCCATGGAGGAGTGCTGCTTACTGGCTTGCTCCTCATGGCTTCCTAGGCCAGCTTTCTTCTAGATTACAAGACCACCAGCCCATGGGGTGGTACCATGCACAGTAGACTGGGCCCTCCCCATCAGTCATTAATTTTTAAAAATGCCCCACAGGCCCACTGATAGTCAGATCTAACAGAGCCATTTACTCAGTTCAGGTTCTCTCTCCTCAGATGATTATGGCTTGTGTCAAGTTAACATAAAACTAGCCAGCAGAGACAGCTTGTAAAAGAAAGTGTTTATTTAGACTTAGAGTTTCAGAAGGTCAGAGTCCGTGACTGTAGCTCATAGCGGGGAGAATAGTTGCAAGCAAGCAGGCATGGTGCTGCAGCAGTAGCCAAAAGCTCACATCTTAATTCATAAACAGGAAGGGAAGGGAGAGCTGGGAATTAGGGTGAGTCTTTTGAAACATCAGGGCTAAACCCCAGTGACACGCCTTCTCCAACATGCTCACACTTTCTAAACCTTCCCAAACAGTTCCACCAACTTTGAACTAAGGATTAAAACACGTGAGCCTACAGGACCCATCCTCTTCAGTTCCTTAAGTTCCCAGGATCCCCCAAAGATGGCACTGCAAGCTAGGGCTTCAAGTTCCTAACACATAGGTCTAAATACAGCTTCTTCACATCCAGACTGTAACAATAACACTGTATAACTTTCTTCACAGAGTATAGAGGCAGAGAGCAGAACTGGTACCACTCTGGGGAGCCTATTAAGAAAAGCAGAGCATGTGGAGAGGGAAGGCAGTCATGGGGACAACTAGGATAGAGTGGGGTGGGAAACCACAGCCACAAATCTGCACAGAGGCTTCAGAAGCCATTAGCATGGCTGAAAAGTAGGTCTAGAACAGGTACATTTCCAAGCCTCCCATTTCCAGGCTCCTTTAGCGCATCAGATCAGACAGACAGACAGACAGACAGACAGACAGACAGACACACACACACACACACACACACACACACACCAGCTTTCATTAAAAATGTCTGGAAAATGTCTTATCATTTTACCCATCTTGGAGAGTTGAGGTACACATTTGCATTATATGTGTTCTATGAAGTTCTACAGAAGAGAAATACGATGGGCTTTATTTCATACATGTTCCAAATGTGTTCAGCCTTGTAAGTCTTTGTCATAGATACCTTTCAGCATGTGTCCTAATTAGGATCCAGAACTTTCCTGGAATGGTCCATGAGGTTGAAGGTTTTGCCTTCAACCATGACACTCCTGGAAAGTGATGGAGACTTTCGTGGGTAAAGCCTAGCAGAAGTTTCTAGGTGATTAAAGTGTGTTCTTGGTGGCACTGCCAAACCTTCATCTTTTCCTTTCTTTTTTCACACTAAGCTATCAAGTAAACTGGTTTCTTTCTTCCAAACACTCCATGGTGTACTGTGTCATCACAACTCCAGAGAAGTGAGGCAGAATGTTCAAGGGCTATAACCTTTATAGCTGGGCCAAAAATAAACCTTTTCTCTTTATAAGTTGATTTTCTCGTGTGTTTTGTTTCAGTAACGGACAGATGACTAACACAAGGCCAAGCCACTAAACCACCCACCATTCCATAAAAACATAGAGGATTTCAGGGCTCCAGTGTTTCATTAGTCATGGTCCTAGACTCTGTGATCCTGGGGAGTTACTCACATGGGGTCTGCATGTCCCCAAGGATGGCAGACCCCAACACACAACCATACTCAACAACACATATGCTACATTTTATGGTTGTTGTTTTTGAGACAGCTGGCTTAGATCTATGTGCCTGGGCTATCCTTGAATTTGTTAGTTTTCCTTTGCTGTGGGTTCTCTCGGCTGGGGTTACAGTATGCAGTACTACAGTATGCAGTACCATGCTGGGCCACTGATGGCGATTTTTAAAATTCTATCAATACTGGTAATTTTAGAAGCACTAATTAGCAATTCTTTTTTTTTTTTTTTTTTGGTTTTTCGAGACAGAGTTTCTCTGTGTAGCCCTGGCTGTCCTGGAACTCACTCTGTAGGCCAGGCTGGCCTCGAACTCAGAAATCCACCTGCCTCTGCCTCCCAAGTGCTGGGATTAAAGGCGTGCGCCACCACCGCCCGGCTAGCAATTCATTTTAAAAGATGTATTTATTTGTGTGTGTTTCTCTGTCTCTGTGCGAGTGCATTTGTACATGAATGTGTGGGTCTGCAGGCTTCCTTGTGAGTGGAGGCTAGAAGAGTATCAGGTGCTCTTGTGTCTCACTCTCCCGTCATTCCCTTGAGGCAAGGTCTCTCCTTAAACCTGAGGCTACTACCTGCTTACACCAGCAAAGCTCTGGTAAGAACCTGTCTTCACCAACTTGAGAGCTGGCCTTATAGAAGTGTGTGGGGCCGCCAGCTTTATACCATGCTGGGACCCAAACTCCTGTCCTTCTGACTTCAGAACAAGTGCCCTTAATCCACTAAGTATTCATTTCTTATTCCTAAAAGTATAGAGGGACTCTATTAGGTGCAGCTGTGAGGAATAACTGTCTATTAGAAAAGGGGCTTTCTGATAAAAATAAAGGTTTGTAGATCAGCCATCCTTAAAATGATTTTAACCTAGTATATTATGATGGCTGATACATTATGGAGTTTAATGTGTTCAGTCAATGGACTAAGTACTTTAGAGAGATTGCCTAATTCTGTCCCTGTAGTCGTTTTATGAAGTGGGTGTTGTTATTATCATGATACTCCACAGTTGACAGAGATGGGGCATGGTGACATAGGTACAGCAATTTGTCAAAAGCATACAACAGAAAGAGGTAGAAGGCTGGCAAGATGGCTAGCAGGTTACCCCGGGGTTTGCTGCTAAGTTTGATTGGGTCCCAGAAGATGGAAGTAGAGAACTGACCCCCGCAAGTTATCCTGTGACCCCCATGTGTATCCTGGGGCATCATCAAGTGTGTACATGAATGCATGCACACATATAAATAAATCAATAAACAAATAAGTCAGAAAACCCATGAGTTATCCAGAGAGCTTTTAGAATTTTTACTAGCAGAGAGAACTGTCTTCAGCCAGAGAGTTCTTAGAATAGCAAGAAAAAGCTGTCTAGAGCAGAACACACACACACACACACACACACACACACACACACACACACACACACAGAGAGAGAGAGAGAGAGAGAGAGAGAGAGAGAGAGAGAGAGAGAGAGAGAGAGAGAGTCTGGAAAGCCATCTTAGCAGAATCTAGGCAGCCAGCTTCGACACCTTAGACCCACAAGTTGACTTTGAGTCATTTGTTTTCGAGGCTCTCAGATACCCCTTTCTTCAGGAACCCCAACCTAGCTGAGGGTGACCCTTGGTAAATTGGGTCCGGGTGGCTGGCTCCAGCGCCCTTGCCTTAACAATGCAGTACTCAACCATCACCAGAGCAAAGCCTACTGAGAGACACAAACTACACATCTGATACCTTCAGGAAAGCCGAAGACTTCTGTACCTTATCTGATAGGAACCAGCTCATCCCCACGTGTTCCTGGAAACTTCTGTTGGTCTCGCCTTTACAAGCTCCAAATCTCTACTCTTCTTCACAGTTGTTTAGGTGAACAGTAACAGACAACACAGTCTTTTAAGCAGAGTGGAGGTATAAATAATGAACCTTGTCGGGCCTTGCCTTTCTTTTAGGCTAAAAAAAAGAACCACCTTTTCTCGTCAAATCAAACCCACCCTGGCAGACTCTCACTCTATTCTGAGCAAATTGCCAAAGCAGTCATGAAGCCCAACAGACAAGGGGAAGGAGACATCAGTCTTTTACCTCCAGTAGGCTACTTGTATCTGTCTTTTGGTTCTGTCTTAACCATTAGCTGGAATAGAAAAAATATTTTTAAATAGCTATGACTAAGGGCTGATAAGTAAGCAAAAATGCTTGCTATGAAAAGCTGGCAACCTGAGTTCAATCCCCGAATCCCACACATGTACCCCAACTCTCCCACTGCCCTGACCCCACCTTCATACACACTAATAAATATTGTCTATACTTGAACATGAGTAGAGTTCCTTCCTGTTAGTCTTCTATATACTATAACAACTCTCTGCAGACACATACTGTGGTCTGTGTTATAAGCCGTCCTTATAAGTATACAATATTTAAAGTGCTCTGGAGCTCACAATAGGTTCTTTATAAATATTACATCATTTCATACATTTCATCTGAGAGACTTGAGCATCGTATCCTGAGGGGTTGTGGACTTGATCATCCATGAATGCTGAGAGACCACTTCATACGTGATTGCAAACTAAGACAGTTACCCCCACCTTGGTTTTGATTTTGATGGGAATAATATTCCCTCTCCCCAGTCAGGGACTGAATATGTAATTTGCGATACTAAGATGTACTTTTGAACTCACAGTAGAGGAATATATACATACATACATACATACATACATACATACATACATATATATATATATATATATATATATATTCATTCTTCAAGAAGGAAAAAAAGTCATACTAGAGAGCCAAAGTGAAGCTCCCATGACTCCCACCCCCTACACAAAATCTACTTGTGACTCTCCATGCATAAAGATGACAGTGATTGAAAAGTGTTGGTCCTTAACTTTCTGCCTCATAAATTATCTGCGGAGTGCCACCGAGAGGGCTCAGACTGGTGTGGCTTTCATCTTTCAGTGCACTGAGGAGATTTTTGGTTACACACAGACAGTGTTACCTCATCTCCCACCAGGAAAACGGGGCAGAAAAATGCTTCCCCGCACTGTTCTTTTAGCCCCGCCAGCGTGTCGCAAGCAGCACTCTCAGACCTCAGATCCTGAGGTTCGGCCCTGCAGTAGCTGGTGTGGACGTATGGAGGGTGCTTATCTAGGTATAGGCAGGAGTTATAGCTTGACTGCCTTTTAAAGGGATGCATTAAAAAAAATGATGTTTCCATGAAAAAAAAAAGTATACTGCCCACTCTTTATTGAGTCAGCCCCAAACACCTAAGGTGACGGTCCTTTAAAGATTAATTCTCCCACATTAATCTAGAGTGTTACACATATAGGTTTAAGCATCTATAGATGTGTTTTAATGTCTTAAAGGGGTGAAAGCAAAAGAAGAAAAGCAAGAGCCAGAGTATCAATGGTTTCAGAGTGAAACATGCCCCCAGGGATGTCGAACTTACTTTACACATGGACCACAAACTTAGCTCTCTATATCAAAATGGAAAATAACTTTGTCAGTTTACAGAATCTGCAGGATAAAATCAATCGCTCAAGGGATATTAAGTTGTTTTTTTTTTTTTTTTTTTTTTTTTTTTTTTTTTTTTTTTTTTTGTCACAAGATCAGATCAGACTTTCCCCTGGAGGTCCAACTGTGGTATCTTGTACTGGGAGCTCCCCGCTCAATTTTTTCTTTACAGGATTGCCAGTGAGTTTCGCTGGTGTCTGTGTCAGCCAGCAACCTCTCCTCATTCCAGAAGAATAATTGCAGGGGTCTGGGGTAGCACAGCTCCTTGTGTATTTAATCAGGTACAATCAATTCAGCTGAAGCCAAAATGTATTATATCAATAAAATGGTCTGGGTGGTTATGATCTATGCAGACAGAGTTACATGTCACCACTGGGTGCGTCACAGGTGGCCTATGGTCATCTGGCAAAGTTCTTGCTTCCTCTTCAGCTGTCACCATAGCTATTAGAAGGGAGATATAATGGAAAGTAGGGTGGGCGAGAAAGGCAGGGGAAATCCTGGGGACAGAGTGAGGAAAAAAACCCCTTGCTCTGGAATCTGGTTGAAGCTTTTGCCAGCATCAGGATGAGAATTCCAGCACAGTGGACACCTGGATGCCATTCTCATACCCCACAAACCTACAACTTTCTAAGATACTCATCAGAAACTGAATTTACAGGGAATGACATGTACTAGACCCCTGGCAACCCTAATGACCCTGGTTTCAAGTATTGGATTAAAACTCTGACCTAAGTACTCTGGGACCATCTCATGGATCCTGCTTATCAAAGGGGACAGAAGGAACAAACTGTTTCTTAGCAACCTTTCAGGATTAAACTTGAAAACCAGTAAAAGGATCTATATGGCCAACACCAAGACCGCATATTGCTTATCTTTCTTGGAGAAGCTAAGGTGTGTCTTGGGTGTGTCTGATGTTTCTCTACTCTTCCTTGGAAGCTCACTCCCCCATTTGGGCATGCCCTCCCTTTCTCTTACCCTTGTGCAGAACTTATATTAAAATATATTTAATAAGACTTCTAACTCTGCTTTACTGTATCAGCTAACTCTGAAACATTGAAGCTAAGAATTCTGGTTTGGCCTGAGTTAAGGTCCCTAAAAGTCTAAGGGAACTCCCCAGGCTGTGTGGATTGGTCTTTGTCCCCCTCACCCATGGCTGGCAATAACAGTGAGGGAAGAGATGAGAGATAAAGATCAGAGCCACTGCATGCATATCTCACAGTACTGCGGCTCATAAGTGGTAAGCCTGCATTTGACTCAGTTCCGACCTTGTACAATGCATCCTGGTATTCCTACAATTTAATTACGATGGGTTTTCCCCTGGCTTCTCACAGTCACTTTCTATTTTGTATTACTTCCTTCCAAATGCCACACAGGACTAAAAATCATTTGGAAAAACAAATCAGTCTGTTGATCCTTTGAGTAGATTTAATACTCAAGTTGAGAACAAAAGCCAAACAGGTCTCAATCCTTTTATGCTGTTGGTAGCAACAGTGTAATCTGAGTTCCTGAAGAGCCCGGTCCAGATTTCTGTTGTCTAGCACATTCTCATTAAAAACCACTTATCTGCATTCCTTTAAACAGGATCCTGCTCCTTTTGTGCTCTGGGGTTTTGTTTTCCCGTGTGCGTCTACTGGAGTTCACAGGGTACACTCCAACTCTGTGCTATCTGTGGTACGGGCACCCCATATCTCAGCTATTATAGATGAACCCAGACTGTGAGAATCTTCCTCAGGAGGAATCTTTTTGCTGGCATAAGACCAATAGTTCAGCGTGTGCCAATAACTAACTGAGGCTTGTTCATATAATTAAGAACACTTGAGTGACAGCATAGTTCCCAGCATAGAGCGGCTGGGGTTTCGCTCAGTCTTATCCACATGGTAATATGGAAGGCTGTTCCACTCTTCACTGTGAGGGATTGTGGAGCACTATTTAAACCAGGGCATGGTGGCCCATGGCTATAACCCTAGCACTGAGGAGATGGAGACAGGTGGATCAGAAGTTCAAATCCACTCTCAGCTACACATCAAGTTCCAGGCCACATGTCTTACATGACTCTGTGTGTGTGTGTGTGTGTGTGTGTGTGTGTGTGTGTGTGTGTCTGTCTCTGTCTGTCTGTCTCTCTCAAAAATAATATCCATTTATTTCTTTTTGTAACTGGGAATAGAGCTTAGCAGTAGAAAAGCATTTGTCTATCGTTAGGGGTGGGGTGGTGGTGAGTGGATAGGTTCAATCACCAACATTCAACAAAACAAAACAAATGCTCTGTGTAGTTGCTATGTCTGTGGCTAGTTTATTAGGGACTGCTTGCTTTGCTCTGACAAAAGTCTGCAATGAATGTTCTTGTTCATACTTCCTCGTGAGCATTTTCAAGCTTTCCAGAGTATACAATATGGTAGCGTGTTGAGAATTCACGGAGCATTGTTCACCGTGGCCTATAGTACAGACTATCAAATTCTTTCCCAGTTTACACTCTTTGCAGTGGTGGGTGTATTAGAGTGCCCCCGTATTTCACATCCTTGTCAGTGCGTGGTTCTACACGGTTATGTATTTACTCTCCCCTGCTGTGTGTGAAGTGTTTCTTCATTGTGGTTTCAAATGCCTTCTGACCGTTTAGAAAGCAGGTTGGCACCTCACTGAAAACATAGCTTCTGTTGTAAACGATGTGAACAATGGAGAAGAATGTGCTCGGTGAGGCCCATTGACCACGGTGAGGAAAACTGGTTATTATGACCAGGGCTTTTACCACTGTGCTTACAAAAAGACTGGTTTCTATTATTGTACTGACAGCTCTTGTAAAAAAAAAAAAATTCCCCTCATTCTATAGTTCTCACCTCCCATTATTCATGCTTATGAATTTGGGGCTACCCCTGAGCAAATGTCAAGACAAACGCCCTCCTGAATGGGAAGGCGTCTGCTGAGAACTGTGAATGCTGGCTTTAGACAATGAACTAGGGCAGAGTAGTGTTGAGGCTCGAGATTTGGTCAGTATGTAGCTGAACCTGGAAGATAGGTGGGGTAGCTGCCAAAGAGGTTCGTGCACCCACATCTCCTGAGAGAGCCCAGCTAATTAGTTCCGTTTTAGTCTGTGTCGATTTTCCTTTTGTTACCTCTGAGCTTGGTTCACTAAGCCTCTCACTAATTTGGCTGTTTCTCCTCCCCTATAGGAAATGGAGAAGATGGTTCTAGGTTCACTTGAAGCCAACTTACAAAGGAGCAGAAGGGATCCCAGAAACAAAGATGGCAACAGCTAGGATTTGGGCCACGATTCCAAGAAGATGAATCTCAAAAGGACCAAAATCTCGTCGTCAAATCCAGCCTGACACTCTCATGTAGAGACTTACACCCTGCATCAGCCAGCTTCCTGGGACTGTGACAAACATCTGAGATGGGTCAACTTAAAACGAGGAACTGGGAGATGGCCTGGTTGGATAAAGTGCTTTCTGTGTAAGAATGAGGGACTGAGTTCAGATTCCCCAGCACCCGTGTAAAAATCTGGATGCAGTGATGCAATTGTAGCTCTGGGAAGGAGGAGAGCAGGTGATCCATGGTACGTCCTGATTAAGTAAGCTCTATGTTCAGTGAGAGAGACTTTGTCTTGAAAAATAAATTGGAAAATGAGTGAGTTGCTTTTTTCACTGCCATGACAAAATATCCAACAAGAAGCGACTTAAAGGAGGAAGGGTTTATTTGGGCTCAGGGTTTGAAGTGTGAAGAGATACAGTCCACAAGGGCAGAGAAGACATGGCGGCAGGAGTAGATGACAGTTGGTTACATTGTATCAGCATTCAGGAAGTAGACAGAAGTGAGTTGTTATATTCAGTTTTCTTTCTCCCTTTTATTAAGTCTGTGACCCTGGCCTAGTAGATGATGCTTCCAAGGTTTAGGTGAGCTTTCCCATCACAAGTGTGTATTCGAGACACACCTAGAAAATTGTCTCCAACATGATTCCAGATCAGTTCAAATTGAAGATATTAACCACAGCAAAGTGATAGAGGAAGTAATATCCTAGTCTCTCTCTCTCCTTCTCCCTCTCCCTCTCTCCCTCTCCCTCTCTCCCTCTCTCCCCCTCTCCCCCTCTCCCCCTCTCCTTCTTTCCCTCTCCCTCTCTCCCCCTCTCCCCCTCCCCTTCTCCCTCTCCCCCTCCCCTTCTCCCTCTCCCCCTTCCCCTCCCTCTCCTCCCCCCTACACACACACACACACACACACACACACACACGTATACAACTCCACAGATGAACAAGCATGTATGCATATAACATATATACAAAAAGAAAAAGAAGAGGAATGTTTTATTTGGGCTTACAATCTGTGGAGAAGTGTCCCTGTTGCTCTTACGCCCCGTGGTAAGGCAGCACACCTCCGTGAATAGTTTGTGTTAGAGTAAAGCCATTCATCGTTAGACAGTAAAGCACAGGATGACCCAGGAGTGAAAGGCAGAGATGGGGAGGAAGATATTCCCATCATCCTTCTAGCTCCCACCAGCTGTTATGGTGCTAAGCAGAGGACCAAATCCTTGGGGGAACATTCTAGAATGCTAATTGCCCTTTTAATTTCACAAGCTTTTATTAAGAGATTTTATTGGGGTTTATTACATATCTGCCTTACGTAGGCTGATATAGTAGGGTAAGCTCTGGCCCACACAGCTGTGAATAATCCCTTTATTCTATTATTTCCAGTGCAAAGGCATGATGACACGGCCAGAGAAGGAGCTTTAAAGTCTGGCAAAGATGAGCTCCAGTTTGGAGAAGCTTGTGACCTTGGACAAATTCCTTAACCCTCCAGTTCTTCAACTACATAATAAGGGTAATGAGGCTGCCTTACAGCTAATTGAATTATGTAGGAAAAATGACAACAAAAGCTCTTAGTATATGCCTGGAACACAAAGACGTGAAACAGACACTAGGCTTCTTTCCTTCCCGTCCCCTGTGCTCTGCAGCCAGCTTTCCCACAGCTCCGAGTACTTCTGTGACTCCCAGCTGGGGCCTGAAGCCCCTTGGGTAGGTCTCTGGACAACAGACCCTGTGTGAATCCATAAAAGTTGACCTCTTCCTTGTCAAGTTTCCGACCTTATCTCTACTATTGGGTAACCACTAATTTATAATGATTAACTCAGCATTTTTTTCCCCCAAAGAAACGCTTGCTGCTGGTATATTTTACGTACTGCCCTATGTTCAGTAGAGCAATGCAATATCTGGGGACAATGGTAAATTTGGGTGCTCAATTTAATTAATGTCCTCATCTACTCTTAGGGTAACTGTCTTTCCTTAAAACCAGATGATACTTAGGACCTAGCGATGGGATTATGAATATTCTTGACCCTCACTGGCTTCCGTAGAGGGTCACTAGCACATCTCTCAGTTACCATTTCAAAATTTCCCCATGGGCAGTTTCTCTTCCAGAAAGAAAAATGCAACCTCTGCTGAGGAGTGCGGGTAGGGTCTCAGCTCCTTCCCATATCCATGGACACTCAGCAAGCTGGAAGCTTTCTTCCCTCAGGCAGGACCAGCTCATGCGGAAAGAGGAGATCAAATACCTTTCATCTCTCACCTTGGCCTTCTGTCTTCAGGGCAGCAGGATCTGAGATGAGTCCTGTTTGCTCTTTCCGTTTTTTTGCCATAGGTGGCTCCTGGCCGCTTCGGGCTATCACTCTGACATATTTCTCTAGTTCCACACGAAGACTAAAATACCATTTAAATCTTTCCCCAACATTTCTCAAACCATGTGAATATTACCAAGCATGAAATTATCAATGAAAAACTCAATTTTGAGGAGCTGATTCTTTGGGAAAAGTAAGAAAGAACATGTCTCCCTGCTAGTGCTGAGATTGGCTTTTTTTTTTTTTTTTTATTTCCCTCAATAATTTAGTTATTGTGTGCTTCTTAATCTTTGGAGATTAAGCTGAGTTTTTCACCTAGACTCCAATTTTCTCATAAATCTCTCCATTTGGCTTAATTTAAATGTTTTGGCCAACTTCATGGTTTAATAATGAGAAGTAAAATTGGAGCCTTAATGACTCCTGAGAAAGGAATTTTCATTTCGTCTGGAATTAAGAGAGCTGTTAAAGAGGGCGGACATCCCGTCAGACAAGCCGCTACTACCTCTGCTAGTGGGTGCCAAATGAAGCTAGATATTATATGTTGCTTTACACCCGGGGTTATTCTCCAATCTGATTACTTGGAAATCCTTCTAAATCCATCCCTGCCTGCAGCCCTGTTTACTGTGCTCTATTGATCAGCTATGAACTCGGAATTGAATGCGGGCCACCTGAGAATCGCCCAGCTCCCCCCATGTGCCCCTCACGTGCTGGCCGTCAGAGCCAAGGCAAGTGACCCAGCTTCAGCACAGGCTGTATAATGGGGGCCCTGAGCCCTAAATTATCAGATAACTGGGCAGCAGAGAGTACTGTTTCAACACTTCAACTAGAGCAGGCTTCATTTAAGAGAACTCTGAAAAGTTTTTAAAGCCCCCTTTTAGTAAGTTTACCACTGAGATATCCACATCATGGCTACCTGGTCTCAGATTCCCTCTTATCCCAGAGCTGAGAAGAAACACTAGCTGGGCAGTTCCCCTCGTGAAGAAGGAGGTGCCCTGGATTCTTTGGCTTGTATAGAATATAGTGGGTCCTCTGAGACGGTTCATGGGAGACCGCCCGGCACCAGGCAGAAGAATGGGAGCTGGGTTTGCATAGAGTGGTCCATTCTGCTATGAATTCCCTGGATGGGTTGAAAAAAGAATCTCACATTCTTCAAGTGTGCCCTTCAGTTGTGTTCCAAGCCCTTCTGTACCACACGTCCCTTCTAAGTCAAGACTGTCCTGGGATTACCCACACGTTGTCCTGGACTTCTCTTTCCTCATTGTGAATTGTAAATGCTCCAGGAGTAAGAAGCTTGCTTTATAGTGTGCGTAAGTGTGCATGCCTTTATGTGTGTGTGTGCATGAGTGTGTGTCTATTCATGTATCCATTGGTGACTGAGTCAGAAAGTCATTCCTATTCCAGCATTTACACACACACAGAAGAGTCTTGTTTCTCAGAGTCCTGGGGCTCCAGAGAAATGCGCCCTTGCTTTCAATGACAGTCAGTCTGGGTAAGTCTCATGTGTATGTATCTATTCTAAATAAGAACGTGCTGACTCAAAAACACTAATAAAATTACCAGAGGACAAAAAAAAAATCACAATAATAATCATCTTCAGATACTGACATCTGGGTTGGTTTTTTTGTATTTTCCCTTTCCTATCTGTTGAATGTGTATGTTACTTAACTGGTTGGCTTTGTTTGTTTATTTGTTTAGGATATAGCTTAACTGGTCCAGTAGTGGAAGTTTCACGAAGCCAAATTAAGAGTCAGAGTCAAACGAGTGACGTGGTAAATGACTGCTGCATTTTCGGTATTCCATATCTACGGCAGGAGCATGCTCGCCGAGGACCTCTGAGGCCCATGCTTGACTGCAGAGCATGCTCTTACTATCAAGCGTATTAGCAGCCAGTATGCCTCCTGCTCTTGTGCCTTTTGCAGGCCTGTCTTTCTGTTACTTTTTTTATGATGCTGGAGCTGCCTGTTTTATATTCATTCCATAGGAGAATATGTCTCGTGTCATGTTACTTCCCTGCATCATAGTTTGTACAGAGATGCACCCCATATCTGATCCCATATGGATCCCATAATGGAGCCCAAAGTTAGACTTAAAGGACTTCTATGAAAAACACTAATGACTTCATTTTGTTTGGCTTGATTTTGCAAGACCAGGTTTTTTTCCTGTAGCCCAGACTTAGAACTCTCTGACCTCCTGCGCACACGCTCCTCTTCGCTGCTGGGTAGAAGCCAGAGAGCAACTCTGCCTGTCACTCTTTTAGGTTCTTTACCTCAGTTTGTTTTCTGTTTTTGTTTTGAGGCAGGGTCCCTCACTGGCCTTGAACCCACCAAGTAGGCTAGTCTGGCTGACCAGTGAGCCCCAGAGATAGACTTGTTTTCACGGCCCCATTGCTGGGATTATACGCATGCATTAAGTAAGACCTAGGATTTGTCTACACTTAGGGTCAAACCGAGGCCCACAGTTTTGAGTCAGTACTATGCTGACTGAGTTAGCTCCCCAGCCCTGTGGCCCACTATTACTGCCATAACTCTCTTCATAGGATCCTTAGCACATGCTATCAACTAGCTTCCAATAAAACTGACTTCCAACCAAATTTAAGAATCACCTATAAAATGGGTGACATCTTGTGAAGTTGTTGGCTGAATGGGTCCGGTAAAACCTCCCAAACATCACAGACTATTGCCAAGTCAGTTAGTTACTTCCAGAATCTGATGGTGAGTCCCTGTGGCTAAAGACATAACTTATGTCACTGAATATGGAGAAATCAAGCTGGGGTCCAACCAGAAGCCTCACCCCGGCTGACCAGCATTCATGATTCTGGAAGGTACTGTGCATGCCACCAGAGAGAAAAGTAACCATCAGTTTAACCCAGCTACCGATCTTGAAACCCATGACAGAGACCTGTCTGCAAGACCCCAGTGGTACAAAAGTAAATAACCACTTTCTGTAAAAATTAGATGTAAGGTCCACTCCATGAGAGGAAGCCCATGATCAACACTGCTAAAGCGGCCAAGACCCTGAGACTAGATAGGTCTCAGGTCCTAGAAAAATCTCACTACTATTATTCTGCTAAATGAACATAGCAATAAAGTGACTCCTGATGGTAGTGTTATACCCATGGATCAAAGCATCACCCAACCCTCAACACTGAAGCTTCTTCTTGCTGTAGTCGGTAATTAACACAGAGACTCACAATTGGACTGCATGTTGACAGAAAGACACTGTGGAACAGGCAGTCTTAAATGGGATGTTTCCTGCAAAGCTCTCTCTTCAGGGCTCAGGGATCTATGTGGAAGAGGGGGCAGAGAGACTGTGAGAGCCAGAGGTGATGGGTGACTCCAAGGAAACTGAATCTTCCTGCTACAACAGGAACGATGCATGTTTGAACCCATGGAGACTGTGGCAGCAAGCACAAGACCTGTATAAGTTCAAATCAGACAAAATGCCAGTACCGAGATAGAGAAATGGACACATAGTCCCACCCCTGACCAAGAAGCGATTTCAATGGATACTTGCTGAGAAAGGGACGATCAAGTTTCCCCAATGCAGCATCACTGGGTATATTAACCACACTCTAAGGCAAGACCCATGCCCAGGAGTAGTCGGGTAACCCAAAATGGATACCATGATTGTGTGCTTTTTGTTTTATTTTAATAGTTTTGCCTAGTTGGGTTTTTTTTTTTTTTTTTAGTTTATTCATCTGCCTCTATTTTCATTTTTAAAATTTTCCTTTTTTTAAAGAGAAAAAGAATGTGAAATTGGATGGTTAGACAGGTGGTTAAGATCTGGGAGGAGCTGAGAGAAGAAAGAATATGATCAAAATTAAAGGTATTTAAAATAAAAAAAGGTATTTAAAATAAAAAAATACAAAAGAAAAAAAAAAAGAATCACCTATTCTGTAGTTATACTGTATCTGGTTACATTCGCTCACATGTTCTAGTGACAGGTGAGCACATTGCTTTGTACCCATGACCTTTCTTCTCTTGTCACCCCTGAGCAAAATGGACAGTCAGCTCTAAGCAACTATCCCAGATAAAGTCTCCCACCCTTCCCGACTGACCTCATCCATCTTTATTCCTCTCGGCTGTACCCATGAATGTCCCCCCCCCCTTCCCTACTAATACAACCATAGCATTCAGTAAAGGTTTATTATTTCAAATTTATAGCTTTGCATTTTTAGCCACAATGACTTGAGTGTGGTCCTTAATGGTCAGGAATGAAGCAACCAACTGCTGGAGACTCTTCCAGAAACTTAAGTCAGATGGCAAATTTAGAGCTATAAAGGCCATCCACAGTGGCCCTTGGATTTATTGTTCTCTGATCACTGAGTCTGACTTTCTTACACTGGGGGATAGGGTTGGGATGGGAGGGTGTATTGGAGCCACTGGATTCTTACTTCAACTGAATAACTAACTACCTTGGCTGAGTTGACGTAGCTACACTCAAGCCACAAACCTTCATTGTTATTGATGGTAAAAACCATTATGAGACACCTTAATAAATGGACACTTCTAATCCAATACCATCTCTTAAGAGATATGTATTTGTGAGCATCATTGAGGGAAATTGCACCCCAAAAACAAATGCAAAAATAGCAGGGACAAACAGGAGTGCAGAGTCAGAGAGATTTATCACCAGCAAAAATCAGAAGTCCTACCTGGTGAAAAATTGAGCTAATGCGGTCCCTTGCCAAGTCTCTATCCTTTCTGGAACAATCCACCCAGGTGATCTCAGATGAAGTGAGGCTGAGGGACTGATCCCAGTCCTGGGAAGAGCAAAGACTTTTTGCCCTTGACCCTGGAGTTGGAGCCTAGCCTTCCCCGCCTTCAGAGCTCTGGGTGTGGCACTTTACTTTCAGAGGCTTTTATTTCCCAGCCTCAGAAATAATAAGATTTAACTCACAGGGAGGGGAAGGAGATGCTACTTGGAGAATTACAGGAACAAAAGCCTTTGCCACGCAGACAGTGGTGGGCGGGGCCCAGGTTCTTCACTGGCCTTTCTTCCATCTGAACACCAACACTTAATAAGAGAAGGGCAGCAGTTTTCTGTTCTTGTCAAAATGGGCCGGACCTCCCCCTACAAACACTCGACATGCTAGGACTATAATTTGCTGTTCTTCAAACCATGATGCTATTTTCACATTTTAAAGCCTCCCACTAGGGGAAGTAGATTTTTTTTACCCTGTGAATACGTAGGACCTCAGGTTGGTTTCAACCACCCTGATGGACTTCCATTAGAATGGATAGTCCACAACACAAGGTTTGATAATTTCATCTGGGATTTTTTTGGGGGGGGGGGTTGGGGTGGGATCATGAAGGGAGACAGGGATAAGCTGGTTGATTTTCTCAGAACAGGCTTAAGAGTCAGGAGACTGGATTCTTGTACCCTGTGTGGAAGACAAGCAGACACGGGAAAGTAAACATCCCCTCTCACCATTCAGGTAGACCCCTAGCCACCTACAGGTGTTATCATCTTGCTCTCCCCGCTGGCCTCACGACCAGGAAAATGAATGAAGTCACACGTTGGCTCGTTATAAATTATTAAGCTGCTCTTGGCTTGGTGGCTTTGAATCAAGGATACATTAGCATATCCCTGCCACTCACTTTCACACTTGTTACATTTTTATGTGTATTTGCTCTCTGTCAGATTGGCCTCATTCATTCATGAATTCATTCATAGGAAGCACGCATGTGCTGGGAATCCTGTCCCCTGCAAAGGAACAAAAGGTGCATTTCTCCGCACTCCTAAAGGCTTTGCTAGGAAAGGTGCAGGGAGGGGCACAGCACATATCATGCATATAACAAACAGGAAGTCCTAGGAGTCTTAAAGGGAGGCTCAGAGTGGTCAGGAAGAGCTGGTTCTCTCTACCTTAGATGCTCTCATTGGGGAAATAGCATGTATGCCAGAGTTTAAATATGGGCAAACTTTTGCAATACAAAGATGGCCCCACCAGCAGGTAGAAACTACCAGAACAAAGGCAGGAGGAATAGCTTGACTTCAAAAGATAAATGCAGGGGGGGTCTTTGGATACAGTGGAAGGGAAGTGAGAAGCTGTCAGGAGGCTGAAATCACCAAGAGCCTTGGGTTCTCCCCAAACAACAGCAGCCTCAGCATCTCCGTCACATTAAACAAAAGACAGACTATCTGACTTTAAATGTCTCTGAATTCTGGACTTTGTGCCCAGTCGGAACGCACTGCCTTTAACAAGTCCACTGCTGTGTTGGTTTGGAGATAGTCTCCTGTGTGGAATGGGTGATCATAGTCCAGGGTGGAGAGCCACACCCTGCCCCTCTCCTCACTGGCTGCTCAGTCACTTCACCTCAGAACATTCTGCAAGACTGTTCACTCAAGCTGGAGGAGTGGTGGGTGAGCTTCAGTTGGGGAGGGTGGAAAGCAGAAGGTTTTAAGAAGTCAGCTCAGGCACGGACGGCATCGCTCAACTGAGACTAGAGAACTGCCACATGCATCTGCATATACAGTGAGCCTAGACATAAACGACACTATTAACTAAGAACTGAGCTGTTGAAAGCCAAAAGCGAGCCCAACTTTGTCAGAAAGCCCAGAAGCACAGTTAAAAGCCCAAGTGCTAAGAGGTCGTCTTCCACCATTTATGAACTAGCATGACTGTGCTACACTGCCACGAACACTCACATACAAACACTGCCCTCCAACGTTCTCACACAGAGGTTTATACCACACTGACACACCAGCAAGAACCTGTGTGATCTGTGCTAACTGACACACGCTGCATACTCACGCAGCATGTAACATACCACATGCTTTCACACTGTCCACACATACACCAAACATTCACTTCACAACACATTCCTTATGAACAATACACAATACATGGACACCATACACATATACACGCACACACATAGACATGCGCACACACACACACACACACATTACACACTCACGTATACCCTTTAAACTCACTGACAAGAACCTATTCATCTATGCTAAACTGCTATCTGCACACACCATGCTCACACCTCACCCACCTCATCTACACAATTGACACGAAACTGCATGTAGTTGCTGACACATACAACAGAATGCAAACATAACACATACACAACACTTTCACAGACAGGCACAGTGACAAAACCTTGATGGTTTTGGTTAACTTCTCTAACGTGCCACACTCAGTGCACACACACACACACACACACACACACACACACACACACCACAGACAGGCATACTCGCATTCGGTTTTAGTTTATAGAAAATGGGGGAAAATCTGCCAAGAAACACAGCTTTGTCTCCTGCAGAACTATTTTTATCTGATGCTTTTTAAGCTAGTTTGAAAGTCCTGTCACATGAGAGCCGGTGGGTACACACAGTCTCTGGGTAACGCTGGCCTGAGCTGTTTCCTCTGCCTGTGACTTCGTTGCTTTGGTGTTCACATCTCAGCAAGCTTCGCAGCTGATTTAAAACGCTTCGCAGTCCACTCGGTACTCTAGGATTACAGATGATGCGGAAACGGAAGTTACTCGTACTTTTAATGGAAAAGCCACTAAGAATCTAATCAGAACAATCCAAGTAGAATAACTTTCCAGGCAGACTCCGTGTGCTACGGATAACAGGATGGTTTAATGGGCTGAAAGACGGCCCTGTTGTCAGAAATTCGAGGATTTTGTTCCACATTAGTTTCATATTGGCTCCACATTCTCAGTTCTTTATTCTTACTCCCATCCTCCAATTTTAAACGGATTCTCGTCATAAACAACCCAGAGTCCACTCCAGATGGCTGCTGAGCGGAGCAGCATTGCACAGGGCGAGGCTGATGCTTCCACAGCTAATCCCACTAATAATACTATTTAAAGGAGCCCGGGAGGGAGACAGTGCAGAGTACCTCCAAGTAATGGTGGCAGGCCACCATAATGAGTATCACAGGACTGTGAGCCAGATTCCCTCCAAAGCAGTGCTGTGGGTGGAAACAGAGACAAGGCAACCACAAGCGATGTTTTTATCCACCAGTTTGAATTAACCACGTGTCCCTCCGAGGCACGTATGGGCAAAGCCTTAATTATCCAGCTTTAGTGTGAGTGTGGAGGTCAGAGGATCACCTCAGGTGCTGTTCCTCGTGTGCTGTCCAATTTTAAAAAAAAAATCTCTTTAGACAGAGTCTCGCATTGCCCTCCAGCTTACCAAGTAGGCTAGGCTGTGGTCATCTCCCAAGTGCTGCTAAAGATGCCCAAGACCTTTTTAATGTGTGTGAGTGCTTTGCTTGAATGCGTGTCTGTGCACCACATGTGTGCGGGTACCTGTGGAGGCCAGTGGAGGGCAATGTGTCCCTTAGAGCTGGAGTTACAGGCGGTTATGGGGACTGAGAATCAAGCCCCAATCCTCTGGGACAACAGAAACTGCTTTAAACTGCTGAGCAATCTCTCCAGGACCCCAGCTTTTCCATATGGGTTCCGATGCTCAGACTTTAGGTCCTCACGTTTGAAGGCGGCAGCATGTACCAGCTGAGCCATCTCCCCAGTCCCAGTCATTTTGTCCTCTTGGGGTACTTACTGGATCTCTGGCTTTTGTTTCTTAACCCCACCCCACACCTCTCCCAGAGTCTAAAGTGGTGTGAAATAAGAACAACCTAACCACTTGCCAATCCAGGGGTAAAAAGCTTTACCTCATCCCAAGATCCTCCCATCTCTGTTACCCTTCGAATTCTCTGACATAGCCAAGAGACTAAGCTGGATTGGGTGTGAGGAATATCGTAGGATAGGTGGGTCCCTTTAGCAGGAAAGATACTGGTCTCTATAAAGTGTGGACCACACACAGCCCAACCTCCACCCTGTCATGCCTGTGCACTGATTCCCTTGAACTCCTCACCTAAGGGAACGTTTGCATGCACACAGGTAATCTATAGCCATATTAGATGCCAGCTTCCTTATGCCCTTCCTTGGGGTCTGTCCTGCCATCCCTGGCCGGAGGATGTTTTCTCTTGTACAGCTTTCATAGACTGTCTTCTTTCCTCTCTTAGCACAAATTCTGTCGTCTGCCTCATGGTGATGCCCGATTTATCTCATCCATTCTTCGGATTTGGAGACTACGGTGAAACGTGACTAATCGTGTTCTAACAATAATGCCAGGATATCCCTCCCCTTGTTCTTCAAGGCTACTGACATTCTAAGACCACTCAGTTCTAAGACTTGAAAAGTGACCTCCACCCCTCTGGAATTTCCCCCTCTGTGGGACAGGTCTTTTGGAAGCATGCCATCATTAATTTTTGAGGCACAGCAGAGGACTCCCAAGTTGTCTGCCCCTGAGGATGGTCCTGGTAGGGACTGTCCACCCCCCCCATGTGTGTGTGCGCGTGCGCATGTGCATGAGTGTGCGTGTCTGTGTGTGTCTCTCTCTGTGTGTGTGTAGGGAGTTACCTTTCCTGAAAGCCAGAAGTCTTCAAAGCTGAAAGCTACTTAAGATTTTGGTTTTCTCATGAGCAGGCCTCATAGGAAGCCCCAGCTTTCAGACACATCTTTCTGAAAGCATGTCTTCTGTGCATTCTCCAAACAGGCCTCATTGTTATGACCCGAGAGAGAGAGAGCTGACAGCCAGCCAGGGAATCAGACCTTTCTTATCATTCCCAGACTACCTTGCCTTGCTGTAAATACCAGGGAGATGTAAGGGCCACAGAATGCGCTTCTCTCTCTCTCTCTCTCTCTCTCTCTCTCTCTCTCTCTCCACACCATAGCTCCATCCTGGCCCTGTATACCAACGGGAAGTTCTCTTTGGAATCTGAAAGAAAATTAAACTCCTTGGAATCCCAAACTAATGAGCTTTCACAGAGCAGACCCAGATAGACTGGCTAGCGTGAGATTTCGGTCTCACCTAACCAATAAGAGGGCCGCTTGGCAAGTTCCCAGCATGAATATTCTCATATGAGCATTGGAGTAGAGGAAGCCAAAAGATTTTCCAACCTCCGCATGCTCAACTTACACCCCACCTGGGTTCTGAAGTACAGATCTTGTGACGGTTGGGGCCCTGCAGAGCAATTAAAAGAAATAAAGCGAAGTATTATATTTTAATTGATGTAATCTTCGGGCTCCCAGTGGAATCTGGGGTGATATCTGGCTAAAGTTACCTCGGGTATCAGTAGATGACTATTCTGTGAAAGTGCATTTAGGAAGACAAAAAAACCCCACAAACCTAAACTCCATTAACATTCATATCCGTTTTGAGGGGTGTATGTGTGGAAGGGGGGAGTTGGCTCAGGCTCCCAGACCTGAAAACTGAAAGAAGCCACCTAGACTTCATTGGGATTTGAACAAAGGGTGAAGGGGGTGGGAAGTGAAGAGGGAAGGAGAGAGGAGGGGGGAGGAGGAGAGGAGGGCCATGAAGAAAGAAGAGGGAGAGGCAGTGGTAGGTGGAGTAGGTGGAGGGTGAGATACAAAGTGGGCCCCTAGTTTTATTCTCCTTTTTTTTGAGTTTTATACCTGGGCAGCGGGCACGGGCATCACCCTTTGCAAACCCAAACACCTCGCACCCGTCACTAACATTTCAGGGGTTGTTTTATTGTAAATATTCCAGTCGAAGAAAGATAAACAGACAAGAAAAAAAAAAAACACTGCTTTATATAGTACACAGAATCAGATAGAAAACACGGGATGGGAAAGAAGGACAACGGAGCCATGAATCAAACGTGGAGAACAAACCGAGGACCAGAAACAGCTGGTAGCAGATTCACGCAGCAACTGGAAGAAGGCGCAAAGACAGTCCCGGGAGTTCAGGAAAGCTGCCTAGTGTTGTCAGTCTCGTTTCTCCACGCGGGAATGGGAACAGACATCACAAATGATGCGTGAGAACATTTACTTCACTAATCCATTAAAAAAAAGTTTCTATTGATCAAGATATCCTGCTCATAAAAAACGAGTTTTAAAAAACAAACCTTCCTGTCCAAGATGCGATCTGGCAGGAGGAATCCTGGAGTCAGAAGCATGAGACAGGGCTGGGGGGTGGATCACTTGTGACACCACGGAGCGTGGGCGTGGGCGTGGGACGGGAGGCTGCTGGCAGTCAGCTTTCGAATGTCCTTCCCAGAAAATCTGTATTTCTCCACAAGGAATGCCAAAAACGAAAAGAAAATCTTAAGTGTCCCACAAAGCCACTGGACAGTTAAAGAGAAAAATGAAAAACGATTCAGAGTTACCAGCCAGGGGTCAGTTTAGGAACAACAGGGCACCTCTTACAGGACCAGAAATGAGTCAGGGTTACAACTTGGCCCTGGGGTGGCAGCGCCAACAAACTATCCCAGCACAGAGAGGATGCCAACCTCTGCAAAAAGTGGAACCAAGGGAATTCAGATCCTTGTCTTCAAAAAAAGGTCTTTATTTTAGTACATTCAGAACGGGAGCCTCGTGAAATCAGCTCAGTTTAGGGTGGGTGGTGCAGGTGGGAGTTGGTCTCTCTCTCTCTCTCTCTCTCTCTCTCTCTCTCTCTCTCTCTCTCTCGGAATTTTCTAAGTTACAATCAGAAATTGCATAGAATTTGTTTTCCATTCGAAAAACGACAACTCTCATGGAATTCTGGAGTGCTGAGACCAAACAAAGGCCAAGTAGCTCCTTGGGATCGTTGGCCCTCCCATTAGGAGGGCGTTCCCATCAGACCTTGCGAACCTCCTACGGGCAGAGCGGTCCCAGGATACCTAGGAAAGTATTGCTGACTCCCAGTCTGAAGCAGAGAGGTCAGACAGTTCATCCCGAGTCACACAAGGAAAGCTACTGCCCACACCGAGATCCGAACTCACGGTTCCGGGTTCCTAGTTCCTCAGGCAGTGATGGGCTAAAAGACTCCATTCTCTCCCAGGAGCTAGCACACTGTTGGGTACTTAAGGTCTTTCTGTTTCATAAACACATGCATATATGCTTGGGCACACACATGTATGGGAAGATGAATACACACACACACACACACACACACACACGCACACGCACACGCACACGCACACGCATATACACAAGCATGCACAGTTGCACCCGGGTTTCATGTCTAGTACCAGAAAGCCACCCAATCCATATGAGCCTTGTGGGTAGGGTTTCAGAGGCAGCTACCAACTTCAGCTAAAAACAGATGCAGTTGAAGAGTGTACCCTACCATACTGGAGGAGCCGGCCCTCTCTCTTCTCTGAGTAGGTACCTTGCAATGGAAGCCAAGACTCCGGTGGTGGGGAAATCATACACACACACACACACACACACACACACACACCTCCTTCTCCTTACACAATATTCAGCATGCTTTACAGATTCTGTCATACTTCTGTTTTCAGAGATGAAAATGGGGAAAGAAAAAGAAAAGCCAGGTTAACCCTTAGAACCCCAGGCATTTCAAGGTATCTCCAGGTAGACTACAGACTGGTTTGGGAGGTGTTTGTTTGTTGTTTTTGTTTTTGTTTTTTTGTTTTTTTTGCATTTAAAAAGTTGGTTTAATGAATTTTCACCCAAGGCTCTCTGTGCTTCAGAAGACCACCAAACACCACACTGAGTGGGAGCAGAGTCAGCACCTGAAACCTTGTGTACCTGCAACTCCAAAACCTAAAAGAGAGAGAGAGGAGAGAGAGAGAGAGAGAGAGAGAGAGAGAGAGAGAGAGATCGGACTTCCATCCAAAACCCACACTTCAGAAGCGCAAGACAAGTGAACCTTAGAACGGAAACCAGAAGAGACAGAAGAAAAACAGGAGAGGAAAGAAAAGGACATTAACAAAAATATACAAATCCAGAAAAGAAAAACTTCCCTGTTGAGTTTAATTTTTTTTTTTTTTCCTGTAAGAACTAGACCCAAGGTACAATGGCCCCTTCCTAGGGGGTAATTCAACTGATGACACCATCAATTTCTTGGACTGCTCTCTTGGCAGGGCCCTGTTACCCAGAATCCACGTTATTTGAGTGTGAGGAAAAGGCCCTCTGGGAGGAGATGGGTCCTTGTGCCCACAAGGGACAGCGTCTCTGCCACGTGGGTGCAACGTCTCAGATAGAGCCGCTCTGCCACAGCGCGGGATCCGCCTCCTGCTGGGGCATCGGGCTCTGGTCGCTTTGTAAAGTCATTGAATCTTCAATCCGGAGAGAAGGAAGTTGTAACGTTAGCCCTCCCACCTCCCCGCCTGGCTCCACGGTCCTTCGGTCCTTCGCAGCCACTACTCGGGCTCGCTGCTGTTGGTGGTCTTGTCCCACTCCAGACTCTCCTCGCTGCGCGCCGGCGACGGTCGCGCCCGCAGGCCCTGGAAGCGGCGGCACTCCGGGCACACGCGGATGTGCGTGCAGCCTCGGGCCACCAGGGCGGCCTCCTGTGCCAGTCTCTGCGCCAGCTGGTCTGGCTCCCCGGCGCCACAAAGCTTGCCATTGCTGAGTGTCGCTGTGCCTCTGGGCCGGCGTTCCTCCAGGATCGGGGGCTGGGGTGGCAGGCCTCCAGAGCGCCGCCGCCGGGGATGAATATTGTCCTGGCACAGGATGATGCTGCGTAGCTCCGTCACCATCTCCTGACACACAGACACCTGGGGGAGACAGCGGAGGTCACAGATAGCCACTCAGAACCGGCCTCATGTGTCTGTAGGCATGGAGTGATGGGAGGGCCTCTCATCTCAGGTGAAAAGGTTAAATGAAGGCTTCATCTCCCTCTCCTGCTTAAGCCCCACCCCCAACATCCTTCATTCAACAGCCCGGACAGATGATGCTCAATCTCTGACCACCTTCAAAGAGCAGTATCGGCATCTTGGGAGACCCGGTACCATTTTGACACATTCCCACTAACACTGCATCCTCCTACTCTGCTTAGCTTCTACCACTGAGAATTTCATCCGTAGACCTCAGGTAAATTTGGACCTTGAGGCCTTCTTAAAACAAACACTCTCTCCCGACATCAGTCTGCCTGATGCTATTTGAAAATATCATTTGTTCATGAACTTTTGGTCTTTAGTTCAAAAATTCTTGTGCCTTTTACCCACCATGCCCGATTGAACTGTCTGAGCTGGAAAGGAACATTCTGGAAGCATAGTGGAAAGAAGCAGCCTCCTTTTCTTCCTTACCTTTTCTTCCCTATTTTCCCTTTCATCTCCACCGACATGACAGTCCTATCATGTTCAAAGGCCATCACAAGCCTTGACTTCCTTATAACTCTCCTGAATGAAGTTGCCAGTGGTTGTAGACAATGCACACCCCAAACCACTGGAATAAACACTTGCACATCTGAAGGTCCACAGAACCATAGTAGAAAATGCTTGGCTCCAGCTCTGTCTCAAAATGCAGAATATTCCAGCTTTTAGAAAAGGCATTACACTGTACACACACTGTATTATGTTTAACACCCTGTGGGTCTAGGACAAACTCCATATTTGAGCATATTTGTTATTTCTACAGCAAAATGTTTGTGTGTTCACAGTGAATGCAGTAAAGATGGTGCACGCTAATTAAGCTTTGTGGAAGACAGCATTTGTATCAAACTTACAAAGAGCTTGGGCCATTCTAGCTTTGGGGGTCAGACAACCAATGGATAAAGAATTATAAATATGTGTTACTGTTGTTACTATTACTACTATAATAAAATTATTATAATATTCACTTTGAGGATGTGTCGGTAGGAACTCAGGAAATATTATATATTTTGTAAAGAACTGACTAATGAGTATCCTATTGAGAATTAGAACTTAAACCTGTCTGACTCCGAAACCCAAGCAAGCATACTTGGTTGAGTTCTCATCTCTGAGGTCACAGCGGCACTCCGGGAACACAATGGCCGAAGAAGCCTCTTTCTTGTGTTCTATCTATGGGACACATATTGTACCATAGCCACACAGGCAATACAGCCTCCTCTTCATTTTAGCTCTCAGAGTGGTCTGGGAGCCATTGAATGTCAATGTTAGGTCCAGATCCTGCCTAAGCTCTATGGAGAAACGGACCATATGAAGCAGCTGCAGGTATCAGCTCATAGAATACGGCCGAACAAGCTCCCAGCTCTGATTCTAGTCCCATCACTGTCACTAAATAGAGACTCTTGGCAAATCACGAAACCCCTGTGCTTTTAATAATTACTATGGCAACAAGCCCCTTGCCACCTGCTTAATCCATTACATGTGACAAGAATATAACAACATTCATTTACCGTCTATGGTGGGTCAAATGCTATGATTTGCCATGGAAATGCAGGGATAGCAAGCAGTCCTTACATCCAAGTACCTAGAGGCCTTGTGGGATGGCCTATAAGCACTTTATGTCAGCGTTACATTGGTGCTGGGGTGGCTGAAGGATGGTTGGTTCTGCTGGTCCAGAGTAAAAGGCAGGAGAAGAGATAGGGAAAGCCTCATGGTGAATGAAAGACACACCCAATCAGGCTTATATGGAATACATAAGCATTCATAGAATTTAAGGAATGGGCAAAGGGAGAGGGGACTTGAACTGGAAGTGGACATACCAGGGGACCCATGAGCTCTGATGCTGAGCAAGGAAAAGGACAAGAGAGTCTGAGAATGACATGTTCCCTTTGGTTTGCTCTTTGCTGAAGGGGTCAGACAATGGCGCAAAGGTTCTTCACGGCAGGGGTGTAGAGAAGCCAGGCTGGAATAGGATCAAGGGCAAAGAGGGGGACAAGGTATCGAGAAGCAAGCCTGTTATCAAATGTCCTTAGCTCGGGAGAACGATGGTGTAAGGCACGGTGATGGTGACATTGCTACTCTTTAAAAGGAACAACTAGGGCACACTTGTGGATTTTGGAGAGAAGGTCAACAGAGCTTAGAGCTGAGGAGTGGCAGGATCAGGTACAGGCACTGCAAATGTCCCACCCATAGCTACAGCAGCATCAGCAGCTGGCCTGATGCACATATTTTTGGGTGAGGGGCGTGTTTAGACAGGCGCTGGCTACTCTTCATTGCTTGGGGGAAATGGGAAGTAAAATCAAGCTTTCTTCATGCAGGAGCAGAGGGCAGAAGAACAAGCTGGGCACAGACAACCAAGCGACTGGCAGGCAGTGATGTCATGTCCAAGTCTCCTAGGAGGTGGTACCCATAGGCTTCCGGGGTGTTGTCTGCACAGTCGGGGGGGGGATATTTCCTCAGCAAGAGTTAAAAGAGGAGGGCTTAAGGAATATCTAGGGCAGAGCTGATATGGTAATGCATTTTTAAAAAAAAGAGGTCTCATAATGCACACATTAAGACACAAGGATTTGTGCATCTTCTCTAGGGTGGAAGGGATGAAGGGAAGGAGGGAAGACCAATGGAAGAAAGCATTGATTCTTCTCACACTTCCCATAGATGTGAAGTAGATAGTAACTCAGTCTCTAAGCCTCAGCTAGAGAATTAAATTTACTAAAAAAACCTCTAAGATAGAAAATGAACCTCTTGGTTCTTCAAGTTGGGATATCTCTGAGGATTCTTTTGCCTGTACAGTAAAAACTCAGTGAAAATGGATGGTATGAGGTCACATTTTACATGAGAAACCTGGTACTTTCACATACACACTGTAAAATACTATACTAAAGCCTATTGCTCATAAATATTCACTCACATATTCACTTGGTAGCTGTGTCCAAGGAGAATCTGGAGCCCTTTCTGTGGTCATCCAATCAATATGTGACAGTGTGTACTCAGATCTTTTACTCTGGGGACTAAAATGTTTCCCACTGTACCATCCTGTGTACCCTCTGGGAATGTTCTACAAGTCCTGTCTGAAATGCTTGCAGAAGCCCGAGTGCTTCATACATTTGGCCTGCATGCCATTGGAAGTCTTTAGAAGCTTACCTCTGATGCTTCTGAGTGTCTGAGAGTCCATAAAAACTCCAGCATAGCCATAAAAATGGCCACGATTAAGCCACAAATAAGAACCACAAAGATTCCACCAATATTCTCCATTCCCAGGCCTGAAAGACAGTGACAAGAAGTAGCAGTTACTTTGAGGGAGTTGGGAAGACACACCAAGGCAATTCAATGTCGTCTAAACAACCAGAGGGAGACTTGGAGATGGTCACCCATATGCATTTCTGGAAGAGATTTCATTTGTCCTTTGAAAGAGAAGCAGGATAGTTATAGTAAATTGGGGCAGGAAGATCTAGCTGAGGATGGAGAGGGTTTGAGAAACCACAAGACAGTACTGGGCTGGGAGCTGGGGATTGTCTTAAGAGAGGGGTGAAGGCCCAATCTGATTTGACACCAAAATACCTTAAACTCTAAAACCTCTAGCTGATCTTCTTAACAAAATGTTTTGGGATCTAAGGAGATAAAAAGAATCATACTCACCAGAGCCAGAATATTTCAGGTTGGTCACCCTTACCCCAAAACTCCGAAATCTGAAGATTTGAGCATATACTTGAATAATTTTAGGTTTCAGAGAAGTTTAGATGTTAGATTTCCAGGTCAGGGGATGCCCAGCCAGTTTCTGTTCCAAAATCTCAAATCTTCAAACCCTGAAATAATTCTAGACCTGGACATTTGGGAGATGGGACTAAAATGTTTTATTTGGAAAATAAGCCGTTTCACCACCACTGGACCAGTGCATCCCAAAATTCGGCTGCTATCAGAAACTCCTGGAAAACTTAAAATAGAGATCTCTAGCCCTTCCCAAGACCTTCTGAATCAGTACTTCAGAAGATGGAGTCTGTATTTTATTATCATTTCTTACATCTATTTCTTTGTATGTCAGTTTGTGCATTTATACACTCACACATAGGTGCCACATGTTTGGAGGTAGGACGACAACCTTCAGGAATAGGTCCCCTCCTCTACCATAAAGGCTCTGGGAATCAAAGGCAGCCCATCAGCTGTGACAGTAAGCACCCTCACCTATTGAACCATCTCACTGGCTCCAGAACTCTGTATTTGAAATAAGTTTTTCAGGTGATATTTTCCCCCAGCTAGGCAGGCCTATAGCTAGTTTCAAATTGTTAGTTTTGGAAGTGTGGTGATTTGAATGTGCTTGGCCCATGATAAGTGGCACTATTAGGAGGTCGGAATAGACGTGGCCTGGTTAAAGGAAGTGTGTCACTGTGTAGGCGGGCTTTGAGGTCTTCTAGTGCCCAAGCTCCATCCAGTGAGAGAGATAGTTCCCTCCTGGCTGCCTTCGGATCAAGGTGTAGAACTCTTGGTTCCTCTAGCACCAAGTCTGCCTGTATGGTGCCATGCTTTCAATCATGATGATAATGGACTGAACCTCTGAAACTGTAAGTCAGCACCAGTGAAATGTTTCCCTTTATAGGAGTTGCCTTGGTCATGGTGTCTTTTCATAGCAATGAAACCCTAACTAAGACAAGAAGCATTTATGCATTTTTAAGTTCTTTAAAGTTGGGTCATAACCTCATTGCATAGTAGGATATCTAAAGATATCTTGATACATATTTGTAGAATGATTGCAGCCATTTCATTTGCAGCTTGGTGAGTTTAGACACACATCTGGATGCTTTCTTTGGTTGTGGAGAAACCAAACTTAAGAGTGGTGTCAGAAACACTTTGATTGAATGGAGACTACAACGACGGATCAAAAGCCTCTTCTAAGAAATTGATGAAAGTGAAGGCTTAAGTCTTATTCTCTTGAGAATTATTTCATGACTGATCTCTAGTTAAGTTGTCATGGGGCATGGGGCTATGCTGTAGTTGGGAAGAGCCAGTTTTGCACCATATAAGATGTTCCACAGAAAGGTACAGGAATTGGATGCTACCTGGCCATTTTAAGATACCTTGGGTTTCTCATCACAAAGAACAGGATGGGTGTCTGTTCTTTTCTTTTTTTCTTTTTTTAAAACAACACATGGCCATTATTCTCTGCCCAGATGATGGTCTGCTTCCAATGGACCTGAGGCTTCACACAAGCAACAATTTTAGCAGATGGTACACTCTTGTCTGTAGATTTATGAGGTCAGCTTTTCCAAATCAATTAATCCAAGACAGCAATCTTAAAAATGGGGGAGTAAACTAGCTTGGGTTTATTTAAATACCAGTCTCTCTCACCTGGGCAACTGGGGACAGAAGACATTTGAGTATAGGAATATTGGGATCCATATGGACTGGGAAATGAGACATATGGGATCTCTTAAGAAAGAGTATGCCCTAGGGTCTGGTTGGGGTTTGAAGGCTGGTGCTGCAGCCCATGGATAAGGAGTGGTGAGAAGAGCGGGGACATTATTACATCCCATGATTCCTCAAAGCACTAGCTTCTTGAGCCAGCCCAGCCTAGAGAAGTAACTTTGGTGATGGTCAAAATGGCCACCTGCCCAGGCAAAGGGAGTCCTTGGGTCATGTTGCGATACTCCAAGATAACCCCATCACTTGAAGATAGATCTACCTGAGACGAAGAAGAAGACTAGGGCCTCTGAGAAGAGCTCATCCCTCCTGTTTCTGGAAGAGTGTTGCTTCTCTTCTCAGGGCCTGTCACCTGTGCCTTGTCTGCACTCCCCACCTCCCCAGCAGTTACCTCCTGAACCTGTCCATCTTCACCTCTCCACTGGCTCTCTCCAATTCATGTCTTTCCCTTGACTGTTCCAATTCCATCCACTCAATGCCCCTCCTCCCTCTTCTCCATCATTGTGAACCTTGAACAGAGCTGTCAACATCAGCATCATTTTAGGACACTCTAAAACACATACATTTGGGGACTCCATCCCACAAACAAGCAAGTAGAAGAGAACACACCCAATATCTTACAACCAAATGCATCTAAAATTTCTTTGGTTCTGGTTTCACAGAGCAGAAAGAAATAGTTAATTGACAATTGGCTGTGATTTCTCAGCCTTCACTGCATAGGAGGGAATGTTTGTAAAATGAGAAAAATCTAACCCCAAAATTGTGTCTAAATGAGATGCAGTTTTATGAATATTAAATTTAAAAATTAATGAAGTTGGAACAATGTTCCATTTTGGAGATATTTAATTAAACATGTCTTAATTTAATTTTGCAAGTTTTCTTTGTGCATTGGGAAGCCGGTATTTTTTCCTTTTCAGACCTTAAACATAATTTTGAACACCTGAGACGCTTTTAGGCCCTGCAGGAGAAGATGAATTTACTAATCAGGATTTACTTCTGCGAGTCCTAGTTAGGCTTCACATGCTGGCATCACCTGCTGCTCTTGCATGCCATAGTGTCTTTGTCCTCTGATATCACTTCCCAGGATTTGTTTTTCAGCTCAGGGACATTTCCCAGCCTTGATCTTACACATCCTCTCTTAGCGCTGGATGCTGTCAATCATCTTAGCGCTGGACGCTGTCAATCACACTCCCCTTCATGGCTTTTTATAAAACCACTGCTTGATGCCTCTTCCAACCTCACCAGTCACCCAGGCTTGCTCTTGGTTTCTTACCTCTCCTCCAAGCACTGGTTATTGCCAACTCCTGCTAGCTTTATCTTGATCTCCTTTTCTCTACCCATCCCATCGAATTCCTGCTTCAAGTCTCCCCCAATGCTTGCCTGGACTACTGCATTGACTTCAAGATGATGCCTCTGCGTGTAGCCACTTTCTGTTCGACTCCACCTTCCGTAAAACTGATCTTTTCGAAATGTAAAACCTGTGACATCATCGCTAGCAACACAGAACTGTTTGCATTTCCCAGCATGCCCTGGTGCTTCTGTCTGTGCACTTTGACTCCTTTCAAGCATTTCTGTGGCTTTGAGTCTGACATATTATCCACGGGCTCGTGCATTTGAGCACTTGGTCTCCAGCTGGTGGCATCATTTGCAAAAGGTTGTGGAACCTTTGGGATGTGGGACTCAGCAGGCAGAAATGGGTCACTATCAGGCTAGGCCTCCTCCGGTTCTGACTGGCCTCTTGATGATTCCTGGTGGCGTGGCCGCCAGGTGAATGTGTGCCTCTTCAAATAGCTTAAAGCAGCAGTTCTGAACCTGTGAGTCCTGACCCCGTTGACAAACCTCTATCTCCAAAAATACTGACATTACAATTCATGATAGAAGCAAAATTACAGTTATGAAGTAGCAATGAAAATAATTTCAAGGTTAGGGGTCACCACAGCATGAGGAACTGTATTAGAGGGTCACAGCATTAGGACGGCTGCGATTCTCTGCTTTAAAGTTTCGGTGGACTGAACCGTACCTTTGACTCCCCTCCACAGGGAGTTGAAATTTCTTGGAAACTGAAAGTCAAATTAAAATCCTCCCCCCCCCCCCGGCCCCCACAGATGTGTCTGTCAGGTTATCTGCTAATAGATGACACATAAATAACTAGTCCAGAATTTCTTCAAACACACACACACAAACAAACACCCCTCTGGTTAACCCCATTCATTATCACTGAACTATGGGCCACCTTATCTTGGTGGCTTACCTGATCATACATAACTCTGTCAGCCCTGCTGCTTGTGTGTCTCACTAATAACACAGTGTGCATCATTCTGATTGTGTGCACACAACAATCATGGTAGCCGCGTTTATGAATCTAGATTTCTTGTTAGATTAGATTCATTGGGAAGAACCAGGCCTTATGTAGCTCTCTACCCCACAATCATAGGCTATGGCCCATAGCAGGTGCTCTAGGGAAAAAAAAAAAAAAACACCAGAAGGGACTGGAGAGGTGGCTGAGCCATTAAAGATCTTGCTACATAAGCAGGAAGGCCTGAGTCCAGATACCAAGAATCCTACATCATTGCCCTATGAATGTGGTTGCTTGCCTATAATGCCAGCCTTAGAAAGAACAAGCTTCGTAGCCAGACCAGCAGTACTGTTAAGCTTTGGGTTTGATTGAGAGATATAACCTTAAGAAGAAAAGATAGGCAATGATCTAGGTCAGAGGTAGGAAGATTCGAGATGAGCTTTAGGGACTACACATGCACAAACATGCAGGCACTATTGAACCTATACTTATGAGAACACATGAACACACACACACACACCACATATACCTTCACAGAAAGTGAAGAAAAATAAAAGATCAGAAGGAAAGAGATAGACAACCCAGACATAGAGGCCTATAGTATACACAACTCTGGATCCTAATTGTGACCTCATCAAATGCTGTGTGTGGTAACTGTAAACCCCAGAGACTCTCAGTGAGGCCTCCAGCCAGATGGTCCAGACCTTCTTGAAGGCAGCAGAACACTGACGTGGCTAATCCATGACATAGATCCCCATGTTAGATGAGTGGGGGAGGAGAAGAAAAGAACATGTGATCTGTGCTAAGACGACGCTGACTGGTTTGATTTAGACATGCTTTCAGAAGGAGCTGAGGCTTTACCGTGAAGCTGGTAGAGACCAGGAGCCACCAAACAGCCCAGTCTTTCTTTCCCAGCTTCTCGGCTTTCACCTCCAACCTGTTAATCATGGGTGTTGGCTCCAGCGTGCCGACTCCTGGCTGAGTGGCCTCTTCTTCCTCTTCAGAGTGAGGCTTGTCTACCAGCCATGCCTTTAGGAAGTTATTGGAAAGTAGAAGCAAGAATAGATTGCTGACAGAGTGAGAGCTTGGGAAACAGATGGAGTCGGGGGAGGGGCGCATTTCAGAGAGCTAGGCCATTCTGTTTAACACTGTCATCAGTCATCCCCCTGGAAGTCTAATGCCTTCCACAGCACACAGCCACTCATTAGCTTGGGAGAGGTTTGCTCCAACCTGCAAGATCCTGGCTGCCTTTACAGATGCCTTAGCACCTGCAGGAGGGACTAGGAAATGATCTAGTCACTGCTTCTGTCCCCTCCAGTACACAGGACAGTGCATAAGCCACCTAGACAGATGGCTGTGAAACTGGGGTTTCCCCCTGACACCCGGAGCCTGCGCCTCAGCTGTGCTTCAACAATCAGCACACATTAGCTGAAATAGACTCCTCCGACTCTTGCCACAAATCCCCGGTCGGTGAAATACTAGCTCTGGTGTCATTCACAGATTACCCACAAATACAAATACTAGCTCCCCAAATGAAAATGCATTATTCTCTTTGACTCTGGAATGTGATTGGGGGACAGACATCATCAGGGGCTACCGCAGAGAAGAGACCCTGGTCCTACTCATGTGCCCGCCCTTCCTTTCCCCCTAGCTAAGAATTGTTTCTTAGATTTGGGTAGCCGTACCTCTTAGCACTAACCAATACTGAGTTCCAAGTAACAGTGCATCTATCTGTACCTGAGGCATGATGCATGCTGTTCTCTTTTGGAACAATGATTGGTAGGTGGATGAAGGGCAGCTGCACCACATGGATATAGAGAAAGGACAGACAAGTGTCATGATCTCCGCAAGTGACATCATATGTTCTCTCTGGTGCTGTAGTAAGCGCTAAGCTCTGAGCAGTGACAGACTCTCCAAGAGTATCTGATCCAAACATAGATTCTTGGATCTGTGCGGCTCTCAATCATTTTAACATCCTCCTACAGCCATGCGGACACATCAGACAGGGCCATCTCCATGGGACGCTTTGTTATAAACAACTGCCCCCTCCTTTAGCGTGTATAGAGTGACCAATGTGGCCATCCCAGTAACCGCACATTTGCATTGCTTGGCACTATGAAGGAGAAAGCTTGCCATTTCTCCTTGCCCTCACCGTGACATCTTTTCACTGAGACCCAGCAGATTCTGGAAAGGACAGTTGGAGAAGAATAAGAAAGAAGGACACAAACTGGAACAAGCATTTGAGAAACCTCGCGATTACGGGAGAGGCACTCCACTGTGGTCCGTAATGCACTTCCTGAACCATTCGCAATCTCCTCCAATTATTAGACAGGCTAGAAAAGAGACCCACTGTTCACACTACATCAAAACATTAAAAAGACAGAGAACTTGGGCTGTCCAACTTTTCATAGCTAATGGGTAATTTCTAAGTAGATCTGATGGCAACGTTATGTGCTCTAAAAATATGAAGTCTCCCTTTAGGAGTGTTTGCTATGAGCAAGGTTCCATGCTAACGATTTTAACTCTGCCCTTGAAAACTATTTTAACTTTGACCTTGTAGTTGCCCTTGACAACTTGTAACTCCATTTTTTTTTCTGGTAAGGGAAGAAAAGTACAGAATTTACATGCATTGTCCAAGATTCCACACTCAAATCTAGATTAGAAGCAGAGGTCCCAGCCTTCACAGCACACCAGCTCTCCGGTCACTCTGTGATCCCTCCACTATGGCAGATGCTCCTAGAACTTAACTGGCATCCTGAAAAACTGGCTTTATTGCCCAGAACCTCCAAGGTGGCAGGGGTGAGGGATTCTACACAAGCTCACTTCGGGAGCCCCTTCTTTCCTGCAGAACATGACGTCAGATGTTTGTAGCAGGGATGTGTCAGCTTAACTTGGCTCAGTTTCCAGACAGAGGGGAGTATGGTCTTCAGCATGGCTGACATTCTTGATTGCAGACTGGGCTGGGTCATCATTTATCTCTGTTTCTGGTCCTGCTGTGTTTTCTGACAATCCTCTGGAGTTTCTCTGCCTCCTACTGTTCAGTCTGGCTTGGTTGGGGTAGGGAGGGGGGGTGCTTCCTGGAAGTATCTCTCTGAGTTGCTATCAAACTCCCAAAGTCGGGTTCCCACCTTCAGAGCTTTCCAAAGAAACCAGAGAACAAGGAGAGCCTCACTGGGCCCTCTGAGAAGAAAGAGGGAGGGAAGCCTCCCCAGGTCTCCCTCCCCCATCCACACTCCCACTCTTGCTAAGATGTCTCACGCTTTCATTCCCACTGTGCCAGACAGCAAGCTTCCTGTTATCCAAGGGTTCCAAAAGTCAACAACGCTGCCTCTTTGCCATTCTTGAAAGGGGACCCTGGTTTTCACGGCCTGATTGAGTGTTTGTCTTCCTTTGAAGCCCTGATTATGAGCTGGTGTTTTTCAAGATAAAGGTATTTAATTTCCTTGGGGTTCGCCCACTACCTTTTGTCCTGGGATTGTTCTGCGAAGCCTTTGGTAACCCAATCCCCTTGCATGGGGATGTTGGCATCTGAGAATGACTAGCAAGATTTCCTTTTATAGGAGCAGGCTGAGAAAATAAACAAATAAAATACATTTAAAAGAAAAAGAGAAAACCGAGCAAAATGAAAACTGCTTGGCGTGGAGCCTGGCCTTTTTTGTTATCTCCAGTCTTCCACAGGATCTGCCATCTTATTTCTCAGTGTTTGTAGGAAGGTAGCTCGCTGCCAAGCTTCAGGTGGGGACAGAGAAAAGAGGTTATGACGAGAAGGTTGTTGCATTTACAAGATTCAAATAAGGCCCGTTAAGAAAGCTGGAGATAGGAAGCATTACCTCAGTGATCGGATTCTTCTTGGCCTTGGTGTCTGAGCTGTAATGCTGGATTAAAAGTAGGGTGAGCATCAGTTCTCTTTCTTTGAAACTGTGTGCATTTTAATAGGATAACAAAGCAGAAAAGGATTACATTAGGCTCCCGCGTGTTGTCTGGTACATTTTAATTGAGACCAAAGTGCTGGCAGTTACTGTCAGTTTCAGAGGTCTCTGGGAAAAAAAGACCCCCCTCCTACTTCCAGTCACCTCCATCTCTCTGCTGTTCCACGGTCCCCTCGTTTTTTTAGGAGCACGTGAAAGCCAACTGGTCCAAACTATAAAAAGAAAGATGACCCGAGAGCTACTGGGGAAAGCAAATTAAAACTCCTGCTATTTGAGACACAGGGGGGAAAGTTCCCATGGCTCAACTCTCCATGGGCATTTAAAGACTTCAAGGAAGAGATCTTTTGTGTCACGCTGCTCCCTCAAGTCTGAGTTCTTTGAGCCTTGAGTTAGAAGCAAAGATAAATACAATGGCTAATTAGCCAGAGAAAAATGAAGCAGAGGCACGCCCCCTATCTTGCGCCAGCGCTTCCAGCATGGCCCATAAGAAGTCATGAGGGGATTCTGCTTGGCCAAGGAGGTTTGAGCATGTCTGAATAATCTGTCTGGATTTCAGCCATGGCAGAAGAGGGGTCACTGTGTGAAGCTGGCCTCGGTTGCTATGGCTGGCTGGGCAGCCGACATTGTGGTTTTCATGGAAATGTGTGCAGTGTCCTCCAGACAGCTCTGCTCCATCCAGCACCTTGGCTCTTACTACAGTGCTTGCTCTTGTGTTCCAAAGGGCGCTGCAAATGCAAGTTGGGAGGTTGGGAAGACCCAGGTGTCTCCTGAGGCACAGTGGCCTGGGCACGGTCACTCCGCTCATAGTTTCGTCTGTTAGTTCTTCCCTCTACGCCACAGGGCCCGTGGTCCCCATGGACATCAGAGAGGCCTCCCATACACGACATTTCATCATTCTCTGGGGCCTGACTCCCATCCGACTCCCTCTTCCCTCCACCTCCACCTCTGCTGTCTAATCAGTCTCCATAAACCTCTGTGGGATGGGGAGAGATTTCCAAAGCCAGCAAATGCAGGGGATACCTTTGCTTTCTGCGAATAAACTTAACTTCTACCTCAAACTTCAATTTTCATTCCAGTACAAACTACAGACTTCTCAGTAGTTTTTGGTTTAAATTCAGGTAAAATTCAGGGTCTCCCCTGTATCTTCTCCCTCTTGCATTAGATGTACTTTTGACCGTAGGATGAGAAGGGACCACGATGTTTCATAGAAAGTACGTGGGCATCTCCTCTTCTACTCTTTATACTCAGATTTCTAATATTTTTGTCTGGGATCTTTGGAAACTTCAGACCTTTCCCTTTCTCTACCCTCTGGTCCTGCATGCCTCTTCCCATGCCACTATTCTGTTGTGGTATGTCATATAATGCCGGGATTTTCCAAACTCTAAAGGTGACAAACCTTTAGGTGACAAAAAGATGTCTCCTCAGCTCATTCTGGGAGTGAAACCAGCAGTGGATGTCAGCATGGATCAGTCTCCTGGGCAGGGAGAGGTCACAACTCAACATGCCCTGATCAGGCCATCCTTTTAACCGTTTTGTAGACTTGGTGGCTTCGAGTTTTTGTTGTTTACTCGTTAACTTCTGTCCTCAACCTTATCATTTTCCTTCAGCATGCAACAAGAAAATATCTGCATTCCAAAATACTTCTCTAGCAAACCCAGAGTCTGACCTTTCAACAGCATCATGTCTACCGGGAGTGTGACTTGTTTAGACGGTGTGTCTCCCAAGACAATCGCTATCTTTTGGGATCAGAGATGCTCTCCAAATCATTTCTGACACTGCGTACAGGACTGGGTTTTGCACCTCCACAGTATCTTGCTCTAGAACCTCTGACATCTACAGCCAGTTTCCTCAAAGTAGCCCATGTGTTGAGCCGAGGCTTCAGCTGCCCCACACAGGCCCTGTGCATTGCCCTTCTCAGCTTCCATATTTTTCCTTTACTGCTTCTCCCTCTGTGATGCCCTCTTCACACTGTCCTTACCGGCTCAGCATCTGGGCATTTTCAAAATCTACTTAGGTATGCCCAATCTGTAAGCATGTCCTGATATTTTTCTCTGTATTTCTTTCATTATTTTCTCCCGAGAAAAGAGCCTAAATAGTCCCTTCTGCATGCACCCCAATCTTTGCCTGTAGTCTGGCCAGCACTGAAGTTTCTTTCCTGAAACTTCAAGATCTTTAATGGTAAGTCTGTACCACTTGCTTTTTCCCAGGAACACCGTATCTCATCGTACCTCAGTGTCTCCTGTTCATTGGATGACTGATTGGCTGGCTGGGTGACAGCTGAAAATGGATCCTTTACGGACAGATAACAGAACAGACCATCCTGGGATTCTTTGAGAGTAGCATGGGCCACATTCCAGGGCAGAGCAGTAATGGCTGGGATGCCCTGGGCCCTTCCTATGAACAGAACCTAATAGTACTCTCCATCCTCCGATTCACTGTCCTAGCACGTCTACAACACGCTGGTTTCTGTAGTCATCACAAAGGCTGAAGTGAGCTCAGCCACACTAACTAGATGCCTACATTTACAGGCTAGCAATGGGTGGAGCTGGGATTCCACTGAGATCTGCCAATACCCGTGTCCACTCATGACCACCCCAATGGGTGGCTATGGCCTTTGTGAAGGGAGCATCCCAAGAAGTGTGTGGCTTCACGACTTCCTAAGAAGGCACGATTTCTTTTATATTATTTATCACCAGCCTCCTAGAGGCGTATTCCTAAGACCTGGCCTTGCCAGATGGAAGCCTACGTATAAACACTTGGAAACACCGTGGCACTCAACGTCTTGCGGGGATAATCATTCATGCCAAGCAGAAAGGCAAGTGCTTGCTCTCCTTCATTCTACTCCTTCCGAAGGGAGAGAATGCACAGGTAAATCTGTTGCATATTTTAGCGAGGCTTCAAGGAGACTGCGAGGGTGACCGTATGATTTATTGTCCAAGTCAGGATATGTTGAGAATATGAGCTAGCCAAAAATAACTAGCAGGCATTAGTGAGTCTTTGCTAGGTGTAATCACAATTCGCCTGTGTCTCCTGGGTGCTCAGGGACACTCTGCACTCCTTATTACACATACAGTCTGTGGTTGCTTTGCATTCAACCCAATGTAGTGTTCATTCTTTTATTTACCATTCATCCATCTGTCCATCTGTCCACCCATCTACCCAACCATTCACCCAACTGTCCTTCCTTCCTTCCTTCCTTCCTTCCTTCCTTCCTTCCTTCCTTCCAAGGAAATATGCTATGCTAGGCTGGCCTTGGGAAGACAAACCCCACTCTTATAAAATCTTCACTCTAATAAAAGTGGGAAGTGAACAAATAAAGAATAAAGAGATTCTGTACAGTCATAGTACAGCCTTGAAAGAAAAAGTTTTGGATAGGAGGGGAAGGAGTCCTCTCTGAGAAAGCCTGGGGAGCAAACACCATAGAGGAATGAACAGGTGCTCTAGCTCCAGGGCAGATGCAGGATGGGGGAGTCTTGGGGAGTTACAGAAATAAAAGAGAAAGTTCCGGGATGGGGAAGCTCCAGGGAACTTGGAACTTATTCTGAGTGAGATAGTGAGTTGCTGAAAGGCTCATGCAGAGGGATGCTGTGGTCTAATTTGCATCTTAAACAGGAATCACTCTGGCCACTGTCAAGACACATGAATGGGAAAAGGAGATCAAGCTATTGCAACCACACAGGAGGGAAGGAAGGACAGATGTGTTGGTTTGAATGAGAATGTCCTCCATAGCATTTGGACACCTGGTGTCCAGTTGGTGATGCTCACTGGGGGGAGGGGGGGTAAGGAAGTGAGGTCTTACTGGGAAAAGTATGTCACTGGAAGATGGGCCTTGAGGTTTCAAAGCCATGGGCCATTCCCAATTTGCTCTCTCTGTACAGTGTTTGCCATTCAAAATGTGAATCCCCAGTTACTTGCTCCTGACACCATACCTCCGTTTGGTCTTCTATCACAGTAATCGAAAAGAATACCACGAAGCTGTGGGCCAGGCTGGTAACAATAGCATTGGAATTTGAGGGGTAGATTCAGATAACATAACATCTCTGGGGTCTCTGTGTGAGGGGACACTGGGATAGGTCTGGTCCCTAGCAGCCCAATCTAGGCTTTAGTGTCACGGTATCCTACAAGTGATTGCTTGGACTTTGGGTTGGAGAAAAAGGCCATGTTGGGTCTGTCAAGTAGTGGGAAGACCCAAGGGTGCTTATCTTTGGCTCTGTGGTCCTCCTTACCTTTGGCTCTGTGGTCCTCTTCCTTGGGACATTTTCCCCCTTCCCACCACTTCCGCTTCAGAATCTCCAGGCGGTTGTTCTCCTGCAGCTGGAGAATGGCCAGGTCAAACTCATCCCGGAACACTGAACCTATAGAGTCAAAGGACAACCCAGGGCATTGATGTTGCTATTCTTCTAGGCACATGGCGCTCCCCTTCCCAGCATCCTTCCTGTCTACTCTGTCAACTTGAACCTGGGAGGGGCACAGACACAGCAGGCAGCACCTGTCTCCAAGACCACTCTCCTCTACCTCTGTCTTCTCTGATCAAAGAAGGGCTTTCTGGTTTGCACAGCCTTCTCAGCTCCTCTTCTTTCTTTCTATCATGTGACCAACATGACCATCTGACCATGACCAAAGACCCCAACATGGACTGAGTAATGGCTTCCCAGACCCACCTCCCTGCCTAGCAACCTCACTTTCTAATTTAAATAGAGGGCCAGCTTATCAGAACCCAGCGACCTGCACAATGACACTCAGAAAACTGGATGGAGATCTGCCTATTAGCCTCTAGGAAGCCACCATGTGAGTTAATGTGACACAAACCTCTTAGTGACATGTCCAACTTTCTACTTTACATCTATTCATTTCTGGGGCACTTGTGACTATCGTCACAGTATACTTTATAATCATTTACCATAACCAGCCATTAGCCAGTAAAAGACAGGTTAACCAGAGCATCCTCTCATCCTTCTGCATGAAGAAGCCAGTAACCAGATGTCCCCAACTCTCATAGCTAAATTTACCAGAGCCTACAGCCCTGCCAGTCACTCTGTGTCCCCATGGCCCCTTCTCCACCAAACCGAAAGCTGCTTTCTGTTGTACAGAATTTTTTGAAAAATTTTTTCCAATAGAATATGGTTGAGGAGTTTTGGTTCTAGGATCCAAGTCTAATCATAAAAAAAAAAAAAAAAAGCTTAAATGAATTCAAGGAAAGCTTGATGTCCTACAATAGGTAGAGGCCTGTGATCATTAAGAAAAAGCTGTCAAGAGACTTGGAAAAACAATTTGGTTGCCTAGCTTTCTTTCCCAATCCCTACAAAAATCCTGTGTAGACAGGCACCCCTGAGAAGGCCTATGATCTTGAGTACAAGGAAGAAGCCTGAACACATTGATGAGGGGTTTTTTTCACACTTAATGTCTATAGGAATCACCTGGAGATTTTGTTAAATGGAAGGTTCTGATTCAAGAGGTTCAGGGCAAGACCCAAAATTCTGCATTTTGGGTAAGCTCCAAGGCAATATCCAAGCTGCTGGGTCAGAAACTGCAGGACTGTAGAGTCCACCTTCTTTAGGCACAGCTATACTGAGTGAACCCACAATAAGCCTGCAGCCTTGAATGTATTTTTTTGTCATACACACTTGTAGTGAATGAGTACGTGAACAAGTTGCCCTGCAGATGTAGACAGATGTTAAGCTAACACTATCTTGATTTAAAGACAGCATTCCACTGCTGCAAGGTACGTCTATCCAAACTCACAGTGGCCCAGGGGCCACACTGAAGGCAGTTCTGCCCACTGTCTGGTGGCCTTCTCAGCTTTAGAGCCATCTGATTCAGTTTCCATTTTTCCTTATTGGTTTTCTTCTTTTCCCTGGGTCCAACCATGTCACCCATTCTGCAGTAACTCTCTTTTCTCCTACTGGAAGAGTGTCATGGAGTATAACCTCAGGGGAACTGACTCTTGCCTCAGAATTGGCTGCAGAATGCATCAGGAGTTGCATATTGTTGTTCCCAGCCTCACTTGATGTGAGACCATGAACCTCCTTGCAGAACACCCCCATCCCATCCATCTATCCTGTGCTGGCTAGCGGGGGGGGGGGGGGGGGAGACTCATACCTCAATGTGGTCTGTTCTGGGAAGTACTGTGTTTGAAGAACGGTATCCTAGGTTCAAGGCTTCTCTTTCTAGTTTGTGACCTTGGACAATTTGTATTCTCTGCAGCTTGGGCATAGTCAAGTCTACCTCTCACATGGCACAATTAAGTGAGATAATACTCATAAAAACGATATCATGATGGGGTCAAGGCAAAGGCCTTTCTCTCCATTTTTTTTTCCTTGGTTATAAATAAAATTTTCTAGAACTGGCCTCTTTCATTTCAACCATGTGTGGTCAAGTTCCCCATGAAAGGATGTACTTGACATTTAGACTAAATTTATCGAGTCGCTAAGGTATTACCAAGGTGCACCCCAAGTTCATTTCATGGTCTACCCCGCCATCTTGAAAGAAAATGTCAGCCAGTACATTTCTCAAAGAGGCTCACAATCTGTAGTATTAATGGGCACTGAAACAGAGTCTATGAAGGTTTGCCAGTGCACCGAGTAAAGCTCCCGGTCTCCAAAAGCCGCTGGTGTCAGACCCACCAACATTCAGAGAGGACTTTCATTATTGCCCAGGCTCATTTCATTGCTTTCTAATCAATATCCTAAGAAGCAATCTGCTTTTACCAAGCAGCATAGAGAACTATGGGGAAAATGAGAAGGACACTAATATTCCCCAGTGAAGGCTAAGCATGAGACACGTAGGGAAGACACTTGGCCAACTACAGCCCTAACCCACACAGTGACTCCTTGAGTAGGTATGAGAAACAATCCTATTACTTGGATAACAGAGGCTCTGATGTGTTAAAGCAGCTCTCTGTGGTACCACAGCCAGGGCTCCTGGACCCTAAGACTACGCTCATTATAGTCCAAGGTGTAAATGAATTCTGTAATTTATAACACTTTCAGCCAGGGAAAGATCAATCCACGGATGTAAAATGTGGCTACAAGGTCTGCATGCCGAAGATTAGAGCTCTCACGTGCCTAACGTCCCCATGTCTTTGTTCTTCTGCCTGTCCCCTTCTTCAGGAACAGCCTTACACCAGGAATGCTTGACACAGCAGCACGGTCAATGCTCCCACATGATCATCCAGAGGCTATGCTAAGATCCCTCACATTCACAACAACTGAATGAATCAGGAATCAGTTCCGGATTTCCTGGTAGCAGAGCTATCGGCAAAGTGAGTGTCCTTTGAGAAGGACAGCTGCGGCACCATTTTAGAAGCCAAACAACTTACAAAACCAGATGGCACCCAGTAAATGCCTGGTACATCAGTGCCCATTCTCAGTGACCCACACCAAGTCGGAATAGACAGAGCAGTGAAATCTACATAGAACTCGAATGTCATCTCCTGTAATCTTGTCAGTGAACTACAATCAGCAAGATGCGTTTATCTCAGCACTTGTAGCGCCTTCTTTCCGCTGTTAGTAGAAACGTTAATCAACAGAGAAATGGTCAACATGCCAAACTGAGAGACAAAGAGAAGAAGGCCTGAAGTCTCTGCTGGGGCATCAGTGCTCTTCAATAGTTAGAATTATCCCTGAATAGTGAATGAACGAAATAACTAGTCAACTAGTTCTTTAATTATTGATTAGGGAGTTGGAGAGATGGCTGAGTTGGTAAAGAACTGCCAACACAAGGATCTGAATTCAGATCTCTAGCACCCAAGTAAAAATGAAGGTGTGGTGGTGCACCCCTATAATCCTAGGGATGAGGAGGCAGGAGAATCTCAGGACTTAGTGTAGCCAAAGCAGTGAGCACCAGATTCAATGAGAGATCCTATCTCAAAAGCTAAGATAGAAAGCAACTGAGAAAGGCATCTAGTGTCAACCAATGACTTCTACATGTGTGCGTGTGGACACACACACACTCAGACACACACTAACACACACAGACACTGACACACACACAGACATACAATAATACAGACACTGACACACATACACACAGAGACACACACAATACACAGACAGACACACAGACAGACACACACATAATATACACACACATACACAATATACATATACATACACACACACACAAACACATATACATACACACATACATACACATACACACTTGTTTCTGCTTAGAGGTACATGTGTAACCAGGCGGTGGGAGCACATGCCTTTAATCCCAACAACTCAGGAGGCAGAGACAGGCAGATCTCTGAGTTCAAAGCCAATCTGGTCTACAGAGTGAGTTCCAAGACACCTGAGACTCTACAGAGAAACCCTGTCTTAAAAAAATGAGAAAGAAAGAAAGAAAGAAAGAAAGAAAGAAAGAAAGAAAGAAAGGAAGGAAGAATAAGTACATTTGCTTGCTTTTTTTTTTTTTTTAAACCATAAAGAAGCCTGCTTAAAGTCGTTCTCAAACCTGTTGGTTCTGGAAATAGGCTAATGGATTCTAGACAGCACTCAGTGGCTTTGGCTCCCCTGACCCTGCCTGGAGGAAGCTATACCCAAAGGTTGTCGCTCTCCTGCATACCGACTGGCATGCCAATCCCATAGCCCTTGGTGTCCAGCAGGCCCCCAATCTGAGTGAGGTTGCAGTTTCGCTGCCGGTAGTACTCATTCATGGTGGACTCCAGCAGGAAGGCGTAGTTGGAATTCAACACCCTGGCAATCCCCTCCTCCGTGCTCTTCACAAACACACTCGGCTGCTTGGAGTACATGTAATTCCACATGCGTTGGTAGGTCTGGTAACGGGAATTCTGGGGGAAACAGCAGAAGGAAGCAAGGTTGGGAAATAAGAAAGGAAATGTTGGCTTTAAAAAAGGAAGGCATCAGAGAATCACGAGGTAGGTCCTTCTGCCGCTGCGCCCCACGTCACAGCCAAGCACCTCTTCTTTTCTATCACCTCACCCTGAGAGGGTCACTGCCATTGCACAATGGAGGAGAGACATGTGCTTTTAATAGGAGATGAGGAAGGGACTTGTCCTGTGAGTTCTGCCTACCAGTCAATTACTAGTTCTGTCTCAGCTACCCTCCAGAATTCCCTCAGCACCAACCTCCTCAGACAGGCAGTATTCAAATTCTGGTTATGATCCCTCATCGTCCCTCAGTTTGGGACAGTGCACGCAGGTTCATTCAGGACTAAAGAAGAGACAGTTCTGAGGAAGCAGCATGGATGTCTTGTCTCCTACCTACCCTAAGCCAATGTATCAACTCCCACCACCCAAGGCTGGCTTCTGTTTTACCAATAACAACAAGACAGAATTCTGAGGGACCATCCAAACTCTATTTGTACAAAGCCTTCCCTGGCCCTATGCCAACAGGCACAGAGATTCCTGTGGAAAACAGACAGCAGGCCTTGGGCCTATCTCCTGTGAAAACAAGCTTCTTGGATGTTAGTTGGTTAGATACCGTGAGCCCTCAGGGGAAATCATCCCTGGAGTTCTTTCTCGAAGTACAAGAAAACTGCTCTTTCTGTGTGGCCTGCTTCTGTCAGCCTTGGTGATCAATCAGCTTGGCTGTCATTGAATACTATATTGTGGCAGGGGCTTCTCCTGAGACTTACAAGTTTCCCAAAGAACCCAAATGCACCTGCCCCCAGGCCATCTTCATTTACATTACTTAAACATTGGCCGTAGGCACTATTTTATTTTCACTAGTGTGTGCATACGCAGGTGCATGTGTTTATGTTTGACTGATTGGCTATACTGCTGGCTGGTGGGCTCTGGGTACCACTTGTCGGTGTTTCTACTCTAGCACTGGGTTACAGGTGTGCATAACCACACCCACGTTTTATGTGGGTGCTAGGGACCCAATCTCAAGTTTCCATGCTTACACAGTAAGAATTTTACCCGGGCGTCCCCTCCCTCTTCCCCCCCCCCACATAGCCCCTCATTATTTTAATCTTGCTTTGTCTAAGTACTAACTATAAAATCCAACTCCCTTTTTAAAATTTAAATGAGTGTATCAGCTCCATCCGATGCAGTAATGTAAACAAGACTGCAAGCTCCGTCTACGGCATATAGTGCGCATAAAACAAACACAGAACTATTATAAATTTAGAAGGTTTCATCACATTCGTTCTGTAACCATCCCCAGTGTTACCAGCTGCTCGTGCGCAACATTATGGGGATAGGTTGATACTCATACAAAATCCTCCTGAGACCTCATTCTGGGGGAAATTATTTTGGGAACGGGAGAAAACCAGGTCCCGTGAAGACTTCTAAGGTTAGATGCTCGAAAGAGGGAATGAGATGGGCAGAGACATTTTGAACTTGAATGCACATGCATCTCGTTTTCCTTCCGCCCTCCCCCATGCTGGTGAGCGGCTGTGTAGCATTTACTTGGAAGAAGGTCATGCTGGAGCCTCCGTGGATCGTGCCGTACTCAATGGCGGTCTGGTCAGCCAGGTCATCGACGGACTCAATGGGTACTTCCATGCGCTGCACAGTCAGGAAGGCTGCCAGATTGGCCGTGTAGGATGAGATGATGATCAACGTGAATGCCCACCTATGCAGGAAGAGACCAGAGAGGCATCACTGTCCTGGCATTGTCAGGAGGCTTAGGTGTCTGAGCCCAGTCCTGCTATGATGCAGGAGAGAGCAAGTATCTTTCTTTGAGATATCATCAGCTCAGCGAAGGGAGGGGAAGGATGCAGGATAGACAGTGTCGAGGGACATGCACCAAATTTGTGAATGCTACCTGGAAGATAATAATTGGCTGTGGGTTTTTTTCACATTTCTAAAATGTGATTACTTGTCATTCAAAAGAGGTATAGTCCATGCACACGAGGGTCTGGGGGACCATCGGAGATGAGCCAGTGAATGAGGTGACGGCTTTGTGCAGAGCTGCACACTGCCATGTGCTGAATGCCTAAAACTGTGCAACATCCAATACTACCTCAGCTAAGCCCTACAACTCAGGGAGGCGAACGCACTGTCCAAACGCTGCAAGAAGCAGAGGGAGGCTCTGGGAAGTACCTTGATAAATACCGATACAGTTGTATACAGCCAGTTCTACGACCGTAAAACGGCAGAAAGTCTTCAATGAAGATGAGCTTGTGAAAAGCATCTTTGAACTGCTGAGAAGTTGAAATTGGAAAAACCCTCTGACAATGGACGAGCTGCTTCAGACTTACAAGACTATTTTATGGAGTCGCTGGAATTTCATTTGAAATTTGAATAATTCTGCAATGCAGGCAGGCAGCATATATGCCAAACGGCAGTGTGTTCAGTCTGGTAGGTTAAGCAAGCTTTTCCCATCTGCTCATTAGGCTGGATCTACACCAGTACCTCCTTGTGTGTTAGGGGCTCAGACACAGATCTAAGCACCACAAATCAGGCTGGAGAGTCACCAATTCAGGATTGGTGGTGTCAGTATTCACAAGGGTTTACCCAGTATGCAGACACTGTTATGTTAATGCCCGGCATTTGTCATGGGACTCAGCAGCTGGCAGCTTCCAGGTGGATTTTCAAAACCAAGAAATCCCATTGTCCCTTTTGTAAGGTTACCAAGAACTCTAGCTGGATGTCTGCCTAGGGAGACACAACAGGGCCATACACCAGCTCAATGGATTTTTATATGCTAGACCACAAGGGAGGTAGACCGTTTTGATTTGGTTTGGGTTTTGTTTGTTTTGTTTGTTTGTTTGTTTTTGTTTTGTTGTTGTTCTGGTCACCAATGCGATAACAAGGAAAGTCCTTGGTCTTTCTTGGGTTTATTTATCTACTAAATGGGGATAATAGTGCCTGCTCTACATGTCTCTGGGCCCTGGCAACAGCAAATGAGGTACTATGTCATTTGTGATCAGCAATCTAGAACAAACTAGATAAATGTGCCGAAGCCTCCTTGCTGGCGAGGGGATAAAAATCGTCTGGCCGCCTACCTGATACTATCTTGAGTAGTGACCTCTAAGCGATAGGCTTCCTTCCCTGCTCAGGACACATTCTCTGTACCCCCCTTCAGCTCTCTACACTGTAACCATCTCTGGAGCAGGCCCTAAGCTCAGCAGCAGCCTGGATACACTGAGGAGAAGCAGAGTTAATGTACCTTGAATGTAGACATGGCCTTAGAGCTGTCTAGGAGCTGCTCTCGGGCTCATGGCCACACTCTGGTGCCTGGTCTTTCCTGGATGACATGTACATGTTTAGGACCATGGTCATAAGAGCAAGCTGTCAGGCAGCACAATTGACCCAGTGCAGGTCAAGCTATCCAAGGCGTTGGTGGGGCTGTGCCCTTCTATCTGAGGATGTCAGCAGTTGTAAAGCTGGCAGTCTTCTGAGCAATGTGACACTTTCTGTCCCTTGCTCTGGCTGGGAGACCAGGGCAGGTCATGGTGGTCCTGTCTTCTGATCTCCCACTCTCCCAGGGAACTAACTAAACCTTGATTTTTAATAATCTAAGAACTCAGGAGGCAGAGACACATGCTGATAACTGTGGACAGGGGGACTAGTAAAGGTCTCTCATGGTGGCTCTTTTGTTGCAGAGTTCCTCTCCCAGCATGCTCTGGGACACCATGACTCTGTCATCTGAGGTCTGCTATTTGGATCAGCACCTTGCAGGATGTGGGCTTCTAAAACTGTCTGGAGGAAGGCTTTCCTTGGGTGTAGTGGGGAGCCTATGGCAGATGCAATGGGTGAAGAACACCAGCCCCAGGCTTACCCGGGGCAAAGAGCACCCTTTGGAAAGAAAAGCCTAAAGGAACAAAATGAACACCCTCGGATGTTTCTCTTCCAAGGCTTCTGCCTAGCTTTCCTAGGCTTTGAGGGAGTTTTGTGACTGTCTCTGCTGAGACAGTATCCTCTTCTTGGGGACACCAAGCCTAGTTCTGTATGTTAATCTACTCAGTAACGTCTCGGTAATGCCTGGGAACAGGCGAGCATCTTGCCCAAGTGCCTTAAATCCTGCCATATTTGCCATATGAGGGCAAATGAAAACTCTAGATAGAAAGTGGTATCATTGTCCTAGCTATTAGCCCAGTTCCTGAAACAACCCTCGTACCTGCTTCTAGACCAACTGTGTGACCTAGGCACTAGTAACCGAGGATCGAAATAGCTTATCTCCTCGTCCTTTGACTTAAACAGGCTGAGGAGGAAGAGGAAGCGGGGGTACTAAGGCTGTAATTTCTGAGAGCTACGGCAGTCAAACCTATCGTAGGTTGCTAAGAGAGGATCCAATCCTTGTATTTTGCAAACTCGTCTCTCTTGGCTTCATATGTTCTTATTTCCCTAGTTTCTACATAGTTTCTGTAAGTTTTCAAAGAACTTTCCTAATGTTGAATCTTTTGCCCATCGGAGAATCTAAGAGTGTGGCCATTCCTGTAGCTCCTGAGATAGACAGGCCAGCCTCACAGAGCCAAGAGTGGGTGGACAAAGCTCAAGGGGACAGGGGTGAAGCCTTGCCTCGTGAAGCCTCCAACTGGAAACCAGAGGTTGCTGCCTAGGGAGTACTGGTCGACCAGGAAGACAGACTGGAAAAGGTGGGAGGAAAGAGCAAAGGAGCCTTTTCCTGCAGGGACTCTACAGCAGGTTTCTCTGCATAAATCTGCATATGCTCTCTCTTGGCCAAGCCACTCAACCACAGTCAGTCTTCAGGTAAAGAGGTCGGGTTTTTTTTTTTTTTTTTCCTGTAGATCATCAAGGTTGTTTCATTTGATCTCTTCCTTCCTTTTTTCCTTCCTTCCTTCCTTTCTCTCTCTCTCTCTCTCTCTCTCTCTCTCTCTCTCTCTCTCTCTCTCTCTCTCTCTCTTCCTTTTTCTTGTCTTGGTTCTCCTCTGTACCCAGACCCCAGAGACAGGGCTAGATGCTAGGACAGAGTAAATAGTATTGAACCTTCATCCCCTCTGACCCCACCTCCCACATCCACATCACCCATCACCCTCTGTACTTTTAAGACAGCTGGTTCCCTGCTAGGGTCTACCTGGCAAGAAAAATCTTCCTGGCTGCTCTCCTTGCCATCAGAAAGGGCCAATCTGTTTTTCATTGTAGTGCTGGCTGTCCTGGAACTCCTTCTGTAGACCAGGCTGGCCTCAAACTCAGAGCTCTGCTTGCCTCTGCCTTCCAAGTGTTAGGACTGAGGGCATGCACCACCACCACTCAGCCTCAGGTCTCTACTTAGTCTAATCCTGGTTCTGCTGCTGGGCCTTACCAGACACCACTGACACAGCGGGTAGACAGAGCTCGCGGGGCGATGGTGGAGCCTTGCTGCATGAAGCCTCCAACTGGAAACCAGAGGCTGTTGCCCAGGGAGTACTGGTTGACCAGGAGATTACACCGGCCCTGCGCGCAAGGATGTGGACTGTACCACTCATAAGGAGTTAACCTGCAGGAGAGAAGACCACATTCCTGGGGTGAGGAGGGGGAGACATGGGGTGCAGGAGAGACCCACAACTCATCTTGCTGGCTTTACCTGTGTGGTGAGGTCCACTACTTCCCTCTGTTACACTTGGATTCTTGGATTTCTTTTTCCCATAGAGGGGGTGAGGTGGGTTGGACCCACCCCCCTTCAATAGTTTGAAAAGTTGGTGCTTCTCAAACTACTTTTATTTAATACTTCGAATAAATGCATTTCCCCCTTAAGTAAACTCAGGTGTTCACCTCCAATATTTAAAATGACTAAAACTGATGTCTTTGTCAGGAAGATGAAAGCATTGGGGGTGGGCAGGCTGGAAAAGGGTCTTTGCTTTTTCATGGTGAATTCCCAAGGAGAACAGGAAAAGTTTCCAGGGTCCTATAGGGCCACAGCTTAAAAACTCTCACCCTAGCTATATAGGTCTCAAACCCTGGCTAAGTCACAACTGCCAGGAGGGCTTGTTTTTAAAAGCCCCTGTGCGACAAGCCTGTGGGTCCTGAGAGTTGTGGATGGCCCCAGGTCTGCATCCACACTGATAGCCATTGACCCCCCTCTCATCAGATTCAGTGTCCTAGATCCCAGCCTTAGAGATGCAGAGATGCAAGTATTAGCACTCTCCCCTGCCCCTGCTGTGAGGTACCTCTGCCAATGAGCTGGCTTGGGGGGTGGCTGCCTGGAGTTTAATTTTCCTGCTCTAAACTCTCACCCAGAAGTACAGCACACGAAGACGAAAGTACAACCTGTCTGAAGGAAGAGGCTCTGGGGCTTCAGAGTTCTTAATGCCCACAGGTATCTGAAGGCTCCCAGGAACCTTTGCGCTCCATGGAACCCATGTGCAAACTGTTGCCTTAGAGCAGAATATCTCAGGTTTGCATAGCATACAGATATGCAGTCACATGATTAGCCCTTTGATACCTTTTCTATTTTCATTCTTTGAGACAGGGTCTCACTCTAGTCCAGGCTAGCCTGGAGCTTATTACACAGTCCAGGTTAGACTCAAATGCATGGCAGTCTTTCTGCCTCAGCCTCCTACCACAATAGGCTAACACATCTCCTTCTTCTTCTCCTTCTCCTTCTCCTTCTCCTTCTCCTCCTTCTCCTTCTCCTTCTCCTTCTCCTTCTCCTTCTCCTTCTCCTTCTCCTTTTCCTCCTCCTCCTCCTCCTCCTCCTCCTCCTCCTCCTCCTCCTCCTCCTCCTTCTCCTTCTCCTGTTGTTGTTATTATTGTTATTATTAATTTGCTAATGCCAGATTTAGTATGTGGGTGTGGTGGCCACAAAGGAGGGTGCAGAACCCATCAGGACAGCTTCAGGTGCAGAGCCTTAGTGGTGACTTTGAAAGCTACGCAGACTCCACTAGAACCAACTGTCCACACATACCGGCTCAGCCACAGGGGGCTGAAGAGAATCTCAGAGCAGCGGAGCCTGGATCTCACAGACAGCTTCCTAAACACAGTAGCAGACAGCGCTGCGAAGTGGAGAGCGGAAGTGTCAGACAGCATGCGAGCTCCCGCACCTCGCCAGCTGTCACCGACAACAGATACTTGACAGTGGCGATGCCTATGGGGCCAAGAGGGATGGGTGGTATACAAGAGCAAACCCTGTGTCTTTGAAGACTACTGGGTGGCCATGAAGGCCGTTTGATTTTGCCTTTGATCACTACGAGAAGAGGCACACGGGGGACATGTAAGACTCAATACATTCCTGTTGCCATTCTCGAGTGCAAAGAGCATGGGATCCCCAATTCATAGAGGGAACACAATGCTGGGAAGACCGCCCTCAGAGAGATAGAGCAGGGGCCAAAGGATTACCAGCCCCAAATGCTATGTTCTGGAGACAAAAAAAAAGTCACTTGCAACAGAGCCTCTGTCGGATTTCTAGCTCAGTCTAAGCCAGTCTCCATTCCCACTCAACAGTCTCCTGTGGTAAACTGAGGGCTGAGTGTGTGGTTGGGAACTTGAGTGGGTAGAAGGTGGCTTGTCCTGAAGTTCAGGCTACCTTAGCTCGGGGCAAACAAACCCCTCTGTGTAGTACATTCTTGGGAAGTTTACAGCTTAGGGATAGTCTGGAGTGCTTCCACAGGAGCAGGAACAGTTCCAGGCTTCTGGGGACAAGGGAAGGCTAATATCCCCTGGCCCCTAAACCTGACCATTTCTCCGAACTCAATAGTGGGCATAAACGTACCCTCTTGTTGCCTGCTACCCTCTGTGGGTTTTGTTCAACGAGACAGCTGTGTTTTCAGAGGCAGGGCCAGCCTTTGTGGAGGAGGCATTTTCCCTGGCCTGTGTCACTGTGTCCTCCGGTGTCACCCCCTCCAACTCCGAATCTCCCCCCACCCTGTCTGGATTTGCAGGCTCCATTTCTCATCATTCAGGACTTTAGGGCAGATCATGGCAAAGACAGATGCCAGGGTACCCAAATGCACCATGCTTAATTAGAGTTATCTTCCTGTCAACCCCTCCCTCTCTTCTCTTTCCCAAAGCTCCTATCCAAGTTGGGGCGGGTGGCAAGGATGCAGGAAGCCAGAATACAAAAGCAAATCCAGACAAGCAAACCTGTCCGTGCTGCGCACGGTAGGGAACACATGCATGGACAGATGGACGGGTAGTGTGAGGTTGACAGCTGGGCAGAGAGCATTTCCGGCCCCGAGTCCCTCTGCCATCTCTATTTGGCACCAAGGTCTTCTAAACCATGCTCTCCTCCTCCCACCCCCGTCCCCTGCAGTTCCCGAAGTGGACACGAGGTGGTGGTGTGAGGACAGGGAAGGGAAGGGATGAGTACCGAGCCACCAGGAAGAGGACACAGCTGACGGCCAGATAAGCTAGAAGCATGAAGAGCCAGACTCCTGGAGAAAAGGGGTCCAGAAAGGAGAAATAGCCCGGTCTGCGTCCCTGAAAATGGAGACGAAAATAAGATTCACTATACATAGTCAGTCAAAACGGCTTTGGGCAGGGCGTGAGCATCGGCTTGAACCTTAGCATTTTGGGGAGACTATGGGTGACTCTAACAACGCCAGGTATGATGGTGTTGCCAAGGTTGTACCGAATACCTTGTAAAACCCTGAAGTACAGATAAAACAGCAGTGTGGGCCTGGCTCTTCCTGGGATGATGGGGCTTTGTGCTAAGCAAATCTGCCAGCCCTTGACACCTGTGCCTACTGCCTTGGGGTTCAGGAGAACCTGTGAGGTGAAGTTGCCATAGCAGGGTCTGACCTCGGTGTCCTCTCTTTAACATCCGCGTCTTTCTCCTGAGAGGGTTAATATGGCAGTTTTCCTTGGCTCTTTGCTCTGCACAGTGTCCTCAGACAATGGAAACAAAGTCCTGAGCTAGTTATGTTCATTTTCCTAGTGAAGAAACCAAAGGCCAAGAGATGCACCTCAAGTCCCACAGCGTCCAATGGAAGACTTAGAGACACATCTAACTCAAAGTCCCCATCTTGTCCCCTCATACCATGATGTGCTTGCTACTCCTGAGGTTGGAGTCAGGAAGGGAAAAATATAAACACCAAGTTCCCACTGTGTCTCACAAGAAATGCAGAGCAGAATGTGAAAGGCGGTGTCAAGGTGTCTGCTACCTTTTCAGCTGTGTGGTTCTGTACAAGTCCCTGATCCCGTTTGGCCTCAGCTAGAGCAGGGCTAGATCAGACCCACTCTCTGAAAGCTGCAGGCTTGCTTCATTACCATACAGTGTTTCATTTTTCACTAAAGAGAGCTCACATACACATCCACGTTCCTATCTTTCTAAAGAAAACAAACACCCTAGATCAGAATAAACACCTAGCCTCAACCTATGGGTCATGACCCCTTTGGGGGACCAAATGACCCTTTCACAGGGGGTTGCCTGAGACCATCAGAAAACATAGGTACTTACATTACAATTCATAACAATAGCAAATTTACAGTTATGAAACAGCAACAAAAATAATTTGGGGGGGTGGGGCAGTTATCACAGTGTGAGGAATTGTATTACAGAGTTGCAACATTAGGAAGGTTGAGAACCACTGTGCTGGTTGGTCTGACAGTGTGGGAGCTGAGCAGCGATTGCTGCTGCAAATGGGGTGTGCTCTCTCCAGCCGCGTTCCGCTGTCAACTTTACTTCTTCTGTTTACTACAAAACCACCAGGCTAGATGCTGTCTAAGGGCCATTCGAAACAGAAATGCTGTAATTTTTACGATCTCAGGAACCCGGGAAGTCTGTGGATGTCACTGGAAGTCAATATCACCTTAAGCCAATCTAGAAGAAGGTCCGCTTTCACACTTGACATCGTATCAGTCATAATAGCACCTACTATCTGTATGTAATGTCTGTCCCCATGGCTTTCTGTGTGAGTGACCCCATGGTACCTGCATAGCCTTATTCCCCAGTGACTTCAGCCTTTATGGGTGGCTTCTCATTCCCTCGCAGGGAAGCAGGAGAAACCCCCTCAATGCCCTAGAGAAGAATTTTACATTTCCCCTGGCACAAAAGGGACACAGAGATGCTTTGCCACTGGCCCTGCTTATAGACAGTCATTCGTGGGACCTGCAGTCTTTCATCAATGTGACCGCAACCTCTTAGGAAGCCTTTATGAAAATAATTTTCTTTCCCTCTATAGCACAGGCCAGGGAGAGTACAAGTGCATTTCCTCGCAGTACAGGAATGGTTGATGTTCACAGAAAGCTTGATCAGACTGGCTGGGAAAATGAGTCTAGTAAGAGGCAAAGGCCAGTAACTGAGGGAAAGGAACAGGAGGAGGGGGATCAAGAGGAGGAGGGGGATCAAGAGGAGGAGGGGGATCAAGAGGAGGAGGGGGATCAAAAGGGGGAGGAGGATCAAGAGGAGGAGGGGGATCAAGAGGAGGAGGGGGATTAAGAGGAGGGGGATCAAGAGGAGGGGGGAGCAAGAGGAGGAGGGGGAGGAGGAGGGGGAGCAAGAGGAGGAGGGGGAGCAAGAGGAGGAGGGGGATCAAGAGGAGGAGGGGGATCAAGAGGAGGAGGGGGAGCAAGAGGAGGAGGGGGAGCAAGAGGAGGAGGGGGAGCAAGAGGAGGAGGGGGAGCAAGAGGAGCAGTAGCAGGAGGAGGAGAAGGAGGAGGAAGAGGAGAAGCAGGAGGAGGAGGGGAGGGGCAGCAGACGGAGGAGCAGCAACAGCAAGAGGAGGAGGAGCAGGGGGAGGAGGAGGAGCAGGAGGAGGAGAGGGACAGGATAGAGACCAGATCATGACTATGTTCCTTCCAATCATTACATAAATCCTCTAAGAAGAAACAAGGGGTTCAGGGGCAGCAGAATCTGGGCCCCTGGTTGCTCATCCCTATGTCTACCACAGGCTGACTGTCTTACTCAGCACCCTAGCAGCCAGTGGCAGACACGGAAAGATGCAGAGTGTGAAGAACCCACACAGATGATGAAGGACTCAAAGCCTTGCCTACTCTGCTACTGCAGGAGGAATCACTAGCTTAGTCCACTCTCAGGGCCTCTCTTGGTTCCAGGCTGCCTCTCGATCGATGTACATGAATTCTGTGTGACCTGTTAAAACTGTTTTACTCTGCGTCTTTCAAGTGCGAGACAGCCAGGAAGGGGACAAAAACCTTTCATTGCTGCTTTCTGAATCTGAAGCCCCATTAGATGTTCCATGTCAGAAATCTATACCTGATGTTGTCACGAGCAGTGAACCCGAGGAGGGTGGCAGCACTATTTAAAGCTGCCATATTTGGTTAGGAGTGATAAGAAATGAAGCAGAGCTGTGAGAAAAACTCCTAGACACTTGGGTTATACGATGCGGGAACATCACACAAACAAGAAACAAAATGGAGACATGGCCTCACTAGAAAGCCATCCGTCACACTGCCAAGACAGCCTCTGATTTCACCAATGATTGACTGACGACCGACCAGAAGAGCGAGGTCTGGACTGTCATTGGAGATCTGGGTCTGGGTTTAGGCTGAGCCACACTGTTGAGATAACAGCAAAGGAAGCATGCTCCTTGCAACATTCCAGATGCCAACCATTTCTCTTATGTGGATGTGTTGGATTGCTTCCTTCCTAAGGAACACCCTAGTCACTGAGACTTGGCATGAACTATGGTCACATGCCATAGCCATTTTTTTTTTTCAAAATACCAGCATATAATAAACCCAAAAGATGCGTGAGGGTGACAGCGATTTCTCCGAAAAACTCGGCACCTCCCTATGAGCTCTTGATTTCAATACCCGAGTTTCCATGCTGACAGACGGAAGAACTGGGACCCAGGGAAGCTGTGTCTCACTCAGATCATTGGTGATGGCTTCAATTTCCCTGGTATTCACTCATCAAGCTGTGCTGTCAGCACACTGCGCTACTCCATTCTCATGGCAGCTGTACCAAGTCTTGTTCAACTCTTAATGTTTGCAACTCCCTCCAATAAACTCTCTAATTAATCCCAGGCCTTCTACCCCGTGCCAAGAGAATCCTGATTTACTCGATCCTCCCCATTTAAAGTACTCATAAATGTTATTTATCTATCCTCATCATCATTTATTGTGACTCTGTTGTTTCATAGGCATTTGTATTGACTTTGACAATCAATATAACTGCCGACTGCAGGTATGGTCAGTGTCTTTAAGTGAAGGTGACCATTCTGAATGTAGATAAGCAATGCTTCATGTATCCATCTCTCTCAATACAGCCATTGCCACAGATACATGCCATGGAGGTCAAGGACAGGCCAAGTCCTGCCGGTGAGATTGAAAATTAGAAGCGGTTGCCTTGGCTTTTGGACGGTGCTTCAATCTGACCCCCACCACAGTTGGCATCCTTGGTGATAAGAGAGCTCTAAAGGATGGATCACCAACTAGCCCATGGTCCTGGTTTGTGGAAGTTGTTTGAATTTGTGTCATGGCGGTGGATCTTCTCATATGAAATATGTCAGTACTGCCTTTTATTCTTAAACATCTATTAATTTGGATTTCCGTGTGTTGGAAAATGATATCATAGAAAGAAAATACTCTCCTTCCAGAGTCTGGAGCCAAATGCATGGGGACAATGTAGAATAAGCATAGAGCCAGACAATGTAGAATAAGTGGTAAACAAAAATTCTGACTCATTAGTCAGATACCTAGGTGTATGTTGGTGTTCTAGTTAGATACAGGCTCAACAATGATGGGCAATGATGGCAATGACGGGCAAGCTACTTAATCCCTGGGTATCTATGTATTCTTTGTAACTTGTGGGTAACAATAAATCTGACTTTGTAGGGTTGTTTTGAGGACTGAAAATATAGGAGAGAGAGAGAGAGAGAGAGAGAGAGAGAGAGAGAGAGAGAGAGAGAGAGAGAGAGAGAGAAAGAGACCATGTCCCCACACACTTCACTCTATCTAATGGCAGGCAGGAAGAATGGGGTGTGACAGAGGAGGAGTCTTCCTTTTATACCAATATCTTCCCTTAGTGGACCAGAAATACTACTTTCTCTCCCATGATGACACAGGATAAAGATACTTGAGGGAGAAGAGAGCCATCTGGCCACAACCACTTTCCTAATTCTTTATGTTCCTGTGGTTGTATCACAGGAACTCAGAAGGGCTCTCCAAGGTTCTCGAGGGAGGCAGCTAGGGCAGGATCTCAGAAACCAGTGTTCCATTTGTTGTTGCTATCCCTTTGTTTTGTTGAGACAAGTAGTCTAGGCTGGACTTGAACTCACTGTGTAGCTCAAGCTGGCTTCAAACTTAGGATCCTCTTGTCTCTGCCTTGTGCATGCTGAGATTACAGTCATGTGTCAATATGGCTGCCTCTGATTCCAACCCTTAGAACTATGCTCCACTTCAGCTTCCCCAAAAGAAAGCTGCTCTTGGAACCTTGGAAGGACAGTGCGTTTCAACACCATTTCCCTACACATGGCACCAGTGACGTCAACTCTCCTCCCTCTGTGCCCCATCACTCCAGCTTGTCACCGACCAAGGGTTGCCATGTGCTCCTGTCATGTGTTTCCATGTACCTTTTAGTGTCTACAGAATGTAATAGTTCACAGAGTAGTTTCTTGTTAGATAGTCAAGTGCCAGGAATGGTCAGTGGTCAATAAGACATCCTCTAAGGTCGGAAAGGGAAGGACATAGTTTATTTGTGACTTAGCCTGGGAGAGGCAGAGGAAGTTATATATGACTGTAAAAGCTCATGCGGTTAATCTGTGGTATGTGTCTTGCATACTGAGGCTCAGCCTGCACTCTTCCTTTAAGCCCAGGAGGATGAAGAAAGTGAGCAGCTACTTCCCTTCCGCACAAGACACCTAGATAGTTGGTTGTCAATATATGTCACACATGGACATATCTATTCTTACTTCTCTGCTTGGAGATCAGCCTTGGAGACACCCAAGTTCCCACCTTAGCATTAACCTTGATTCTCTGAGTGGTCAGTCCTAGGCAAGCCACTCACCATCTCTGGGTATCTTTTATCTTTTCTTCCATAAAAGCAAAACATCACGATGCACATGAAGGATGGATGTGATTGTTAGTAGAACAATGCTGACTCGGCAACCTGAGCTCCTGAGGGAGATGTACTCCATGTATATACAGCCGATCTTAAGATGACTATCCAGGGATCCGAATTTCTACTGGTGGACTATGCTATCAGTCACTCAGCTTTAGGGACTTGGACACGAATCATTTTTGACCTCCTTAGAACAAACTATTAAGTTAGAAGTGACTCGATGGCTGACTTAGAGTTATTTTCCATGTTCCTAGGCAGCCTTGCTGAGATGAAACAGACGGGCCTGGAAAACAGATGACACACCCAGCAAATGCCAGGGACTAGCTCCATGTTGGCATTTATTTCCCTCTCACTTTTTAATCGCTGCTTGTCTTGCTTACTGTCCTCTTGCTCTGAAGGGACACCACAAGCAAGGTAACTCTTATAAAAGGAAGCATTTAGTTGGGGGTTTGATTATAGTTTCAGAGGGTTAGGCCATGATCATCGTGATGGGGAGCGTCATGAGCTGAGAGCTTTATAACCTGGTCTGCAAGAGAAAGAGAGAAAGAGAGGGGAGGAGGGGGAGGGGGAGGGGGAGGGGGAAGGAGAGAGAGAGAGAGAGAGAGAGAGAGAGAGAGAGAGAGAGAGAGATGTAGACAAAGAAAGATTGGCATGGGCCTTTAAAACCTCAAGCCCACCTCCAGTGACACATCTACTCCAACAAGGCCATACCCCTAATCCTTCCCAAACAGTTCTGCTAGCTAAGGACCAAGCATTCAAACCTATAAGCATGTGGAGGCCATTCTCATTCAACCCCCCACAATCCGATTATTACCTTTTCTTTTCTTAGGTTTTCTATTTTTGAGAGAAAAGACTCTAGCTGAAAGCAAAGGAGAGGAAAAGACCATGGAGCTTCCCTATCCAAGAAGTATCAGGCACCCAGGCTGGGTGGAGACCTTGGGTGGCTTCACAGATCTCACCCACTGAGTCCTCAGATAGGAGAGAGCCTTGAGCAAGCATCTAATTGATGCATGTCCTTTACATGGGAGGAGTAGACATACAGTGCAGCACGGGATGAGTAACTGACAGTATTTGGGATCTGGAGACAGGAAACCTGGCTTCAGTGCCGGTCATAGCACTCAGGACCAGGCTTGCAGGGTTCCAGCCTCCTGATCCACACATTAAAAACCAGCCCACCTGTTCCTGGCACTTCTGCACTCAATCAGAGCCTATGTGGAAGCGTCTCATAAATCAAAAGCTGTGTGTCAACATGCTATATCTTAGACATCAATCCAACCTCCCCGAAGAAGCCAACATGAAATTATTTAAATGAGATTTATCCATTCGGGGGTTAAATGGGCCAAATGTTGAATCTCAGGTTGGGTTCTGGCACATTCCAATAATACCTGACTACAACAGACAGGGAGTGCTTGAGGAATACAAACTTACTTTAATATTAGTCTGAGCAAAAACATCATGAGGTAAATTGTTGCAGCAGGGGGAAAAAGACAGAAAACCACAAGATATACTCTGTCAAATATGGTTTTTTTTTTCCAGGCTGTTCTCTCCTCTTCTCACACATAGTTGAGAATTCACAGTGCGCATCAATGCCTTACAACTCTTGAAAACAAAATCCCTTTGGAGCTAGACTACTAGACCAAACACTGGACTTATCATTAAAAAGAAACGAGTTAATTTGCCAGGGGACTCATAAGCCTTGAACTCCGTCCAGATCCTGTCACATGACTACCAACTTCGAAGCAGCAAGGCCACCCCAGATTCTAAAGGTCTGACCATGAATGCATGGCTTAGAATCCCATCTGGTCCCAGGCAAGGATCCTTATGCTTTCTTGGGTGGATGCCATGATGGTGAGTCTTCACTAGCAATTTTACTAGATTTGGAAACCCCCTACGAGACACAGCTCTGCGAATGTCTGCGAGGGCATTTCGAGAGAAGTTTAGCCAAGGAGGCAAGCCACACCCTGAGTGTGGGCAGCAGCATTTCATGGGCAAGGGTCCTAGATGATAACAGGAAAGACAAAAGGAAGGTTCCAGCATCCTCCCCTCTCTGCTTCTTGATTGTGAATACAATGTGATGAGTAGTCTCACATTTCTTCTGTCGGGCTTGCCCTGCTGTTGTAGACTGAACCCTCAAACTAGAAGCCAAAATAAGCTCTCCTTTCTCTTCTTAGTTGCTTTGTCAGGGACTCTGTCACAGCGGGAAGAAAAGTAACAAATACAGATGCTGTGCTGTACATAGAGTGTGGAGACATTGCCGGAGAGACCAATAAGTTCAGGTGGCAGGTATGGCCCTGCCCAGATGGATGATATAGCAGGCTGCCTAAAATGTCTATCTTTACTTCATTTCTATTCTTAAGATCAATTGGGATAAAGAACGAAAATTAAAAAAAAAATATTTTTTGATTGTATACTGGCATCTGCCTAGCACAAATTGGGTTTCTGGGTCGCAGTGTTGTCCTTCTGAGAAGATGGTGCTCACTGACCACAGAGTCACATCTTTCCCCCTCTCCTTTCCACCTTTATTTTCATGCCTATCAAGTAATACTATATGTTTAGAATCATCCCATTTTCCAAATCAAGTCATATCTAAAATTCTAGTCTGGCAAAACAGTAGCTTTACCTTAATGTACCCCATACTGGGGTCTTGTTAGGAAGGGAGGGGAAAGAATAGTTGAATGCATCATGAAAGCGTATAATAGCAGCTGCTGAGAGAAGAGAGGGTGATGGGTGTCAGAGACCATCGGACAGTTGAGCTGGGTATAGAAGGACAATGATGGTTTTCAGTTGAGCTGGGTATAGAAGGGCAGCGATGGTTTTGTTCTGTTGTTGAAAGGACAGAGGATGAGTATGAACCTAGATAAGGAGGGGAGGGGATGATATTGTAATGCAGATCATGCTAGCAGCCTGGGCAGCTGGTAAATGATTTGAAGTATGACGTTGATAGGATTAAATTTGTAAGACAATCAAGCAATCAACTCTCAGGCTGTAGCATGAGGCCTGGAATGAAGTGAGGAGCAATTCTGCTGTATTTACTGCAAGTAATAGTGAACATTTCCTTGTGCACGCAACACACGTTGCTCTGGGAGCACTGTATGTGTGTTCTCATTTATTTCTACAGATGAAACAATGGAGGTACATGTGATCTGTAGTGAATAACTGTCCAATCCAACATCAACCAGGCTTGAGTCCAGAATTTTCACCATTATTCCTTAGTGAATGCTGATGATGACTGTGGTCTTTGGTTGTGACAGCAATAGAATAGGAGACACTTTCCCATTGAGGAGACTAAGCTACTGTAGCTGAGGTTAAAGAGAAGCAGAAAAAAAATGGAGATTACCTAGAGTTTGAGCACTGTTGCGGGTGAAGAAAGAGGAGTCAACTCAGGTCACTGAGTGGAGGTGATATTATCTGAGTCGAGACAGAGGAAGAAGAACCAGTTTGCTAAATGAGATTATTCACATCCAGTCTTCAAATATCCCAGGGCAGCAGATGCTCTGGCCAAGCTTGCTAATAGTCTTCTATGTCAGGAAGTTCTTCCTTAGGTCTAACGTAAACCCGTCCTATTGAAAGGAGGCCTTTTCCTACTATCTGGAACAACCTGTGAGTTGTCTATTAGCCATCCAGGTGGAGGGGAGTATCCATGTGTGAGATGTGTGTGCTGCTAGAGTTCAGAGAGGAGTGCAGGGTTAGAATGGCATTATCTAGGGAAGAAGACAAGGACAGAGAGGGGAGGGGAAGGATGTAGACCAAGCTTTTAGTCAAGGTGATGGAGAGGCACCAGAAACATCAGGAGACATGGTGACTAGGAATGAAGGGTGCTAAGAATAAAGAGTTACAATGAATTCAAAGGGTCCACAGTGAACGTGCCAAAGCCAGACTCCTTAGCAGGCTTGCCAATTAATAGGGAATGCTCTTATTTTGGTCTTAGAGACAGCTGAGCAGAAACATTATTCTGTGATGTTAGGAATAAATAAAATATCCCATAATGGATGTTTAATGACCTATATGTGAAACAATCTGAAAAGTGTTGGAAATTCATAAATTGTTTCTGATAATAGTTAAGCTTCAGAAACGTGCTAGCCACCATTTATTATTATTCTGGAGGGTGTGTGTGTGTGTGTGTGCACTTGTAGTGAGTACGTGTGATGTATCTCTATTGTATATGTGTGATATGTGTGTAGTGTGTGTTGTATAATGTTTGTGTGTGTGTGTGCACTTGTAGTGTGTGTGATGTATCTGTACTGTGTATATATGATGTGTGTGTACTTGTAGCATATATGTGTGATGTGTGTGTAGTGTGTATGTGTGATGTGTGTGTAGTGTGTGTATAGTGTGTGTTGTATAGTGTTGTAGTATGTATGTGTAGTGTGTGTTGTAGAGTGTGTATGTATGTGTGTGCGCACTTGTAGTGTGTACATGTGATGTATCTGTACTGTGTATGTGTGATGTGTGTATAGTGTGTTGTATAATGTGTGTGCTGTATACTGTGTGTATGTGTACTGTGTATATGTGATGTGTGTGTAGTATGTGTTGTATAGTGTGTGTAGCATGTATGTGTAGTGTGTTGTATAGTGTGTGTGTATGTGTGTGTAGTGTGTACATGCGATGTATCTGTACTGTGTATGTGTGATGTGTGTGTAGTGTGTTATATAGTGTGTGTTGTATACTGTGTGTACTGTGTATGTGTGTCCATGCATGCACATGTGGAGGCCAAATGCTGCTATTGAATGTCTTCTTTTTACTACACTCCAGCTTGTTTGGGGGACAGTCTCTCACTGGACCTAGACATCTTGGTTTCAATCAGACTGGCTAGCCCATGAGACCCTGTAGTCTACCTGTTTCCAACTTCATAGCACTGGGATGCATATGCTGTCTTAGTGTTCTATTGCTGTGAAGAGACACGGTGACCATGACAACTCCTAGAAAAGGAAACATTTTATTGGGAGCTTGCTTACAGTTTCATGGAGTTAGTCTACTATCATCATGGTGGGAAGCAGACAGGCATAGTGTTGGCGCAGTAGCTGAGACCCTTACACACTGATCCACAGGCAGAGAAAGAGATGCTGGGTCTGGCATGGGATTTTTAAACCTCGAAGTCCACTCCCAGTGACACTCTTTCAACAAAGCCATGCCACCTAATCTTTCTCAAACTGTCCTGCTCCCTGGTGACTAAGCATTCAAATATATGATGAGCCTTAGGGAGCATTCTTATTCAAACCATCAGAGATGACACCATTACACCAGGTATTTCATGGGTCTGAGGGGATCTGAACTCAGGTCCTTAGGCCTACACACCAAGCCCTGTGCCCACTGAACCATTCCGACAACTCTCCGGAGGCTTTTGCAATTGTGCTTAACTGGGATTCCACTATGCAATGTAAACATGTAACATAAGGTAGTCCATGAATACATACACATTTCATGGTCTTGTATTAACAATGAATAAATGAATGAAAACAATTCTAGACTAGGCATTTATACCGAGTGAAGTACTCTGATGTTTGCATACAGATATGACTGCAGGCAGGTGCTCACCTTTTGGTGACAATTACTCATTAGTCAGGTGACCTTATAGACATGGGGGAAAAATGAGATTCTAGATCCTTATAGATTATAAATGAGAACAAATTAGCCCTATTTTTGCTCAAAGATAACCACCAATCAGAGAAAATTCACAAACCAGTAAACACCCATTATTTAACCGTAATTTCATCACATGGGCACTATTATTTTGAAGGCAGCGTCTCTGTGTAGGTTTATATAGGGCTCTGGTGGCAGACTCTGCCTGGCAGATGCTAGTAGCATCCTGGTACAGCTGCGTACAATCTTACTAGCTCTCCTCAGCTTCAGCCAATTTAGGAATGTTCTCGCACCAATCGAGTTTCTGGAACTTTCTAAGCATAGTGCCTCACACGCAGAAGGTACTCAGTAAATATTTGTTGAATAAATGCATAAACTGTCAGGTCTGCTCAGTGTAACTTGTTTGTGCCAGAACTTGTTTTTCACTCAGTTTGGCCTCATTATAAATTTGTTCTGAGCAGCTGTGTGGCATACTAGAGCCTCCAAGGTAGGAGAGAGGGGGAATTCTGGACCAGTCTGATAGACTGTACTGGTCAGTTAGGGTTCTCCAGAGAAACAGAAATGATGGGGGAATATAGGTATATAAATATTTAGATATTTCTATAGATATATCATATCACATCATATCATCTATAAGTCTTCCCTCTGTCTGTCTGTCTGTCTATCATCTATCTATCTATCTATCTATCATCTATCTATCTATCCATCTATCTACTTACCTATCCTCTAAATATCAATTTCTGTATATTAATGTCGTAGTTTGAATAGAAATGGCCCCCATAGGCTCATCTACTTAAAGCTTGGGCATTAGGGAGTGGCATTCCTTAACAGGGATTAGGAGGTGTGACCCTGTGGGAGGAAGTATGTCACTGGAGGTGGCCTTCGGGTTTCAGAAGACCAAACTAGGCCTATTGTCTTGCTTTGTTCATGTTGCTTGCCAATCTGGCTGTAGAACTCTCAGCTCCCTCTCCAGCACCATGTCTACCTGCATGTCAGCATGCATCCTGCCATGATAATAATGGACTAAACAGTAAGCCAAACCCAATTAAATATTTCCCTTTATAAAAGTTGCCATAGTCATTGTGTCTCTTCACAGCAATAGAACTTTAACTAAACAATCTATCCATCTACCTATAATGTGTGTGTATCTACATTTATTTATCTACATATTATATATCATCTATTATCTATTATAGATATTATCTGTCTATCTATCTATCTATCTATCTATCTATCTACCTACCTACCTACCTCTCTACCCATCCATTCATCTATCTATCATATTTAGATTGATTTTAAAGGATTAGTTCATCCAGTCATCTGTAGGAGTTTGTAAGTTCAGACGATCAACAGGCTAGAATCTGAGGCATGTCTCTGCTTTGGCCTGGGGCAGAATTCCTTCTTTAGAAAGCCTCTTTTTGTTTTTATAGCATTAAACTAATTGAAAGAGGCCATCTTACATTCTTGCGGTTGGCTTATGTCCCTCTCAGAATAGTGTTGAAATCCTAACTGCCATGACTTGTGTGAGTGACTAGGAAACCTCAGGAAAATAAGGTCCTTGACAATGTTATGGAGAGTTAAGATAAATTTATACTAGATTAAGGTGATCCCTGTCACAATGATGAGAATCTTTATAAAATGGGAAATTTGAATATAGATGCACAGGGAGAGGCTGAACGGATTCAAAGGCAAAGGTTGGAAGGAGACATCTTTATGACAAAGAGTTCTACACAATAATTATAGATGTTAATCACCATGACTCTAAATGACATTTCTAAAAACCACATGGTTGACATGCAAGACTTAATTTCCCAAGAAGTATTGCAAGGGACTAACATAGCTGCAGATTTGCGAGGTAGGTGATAGAAGATATTTGGTTGATCATATCATTTAGGATGTCCACAGGACTGGTGACTAAGGTGTAGTACTGGACAAAGTTGCTATTTGATTCTCTTGTGCCCTGTGCCGAGCATCCCAGCTGTGTATACCAGAGGGTGGAAACACCTGGGGTTGTGTGCCTCCAGCCCCAGTTCTGCCCACAGGTGAACAGGTCAACCGCTGTGTTCCAGCTCCCTCAGTCCTAAATGAGAAATCAAGGCTATAGCCTGACTGGGTTTCTACAGCTGGCCAGAGAAGGGTAGTGTGGAGAAAGGATGTATGTCTCCATTTGTTTTGGAAGCCCTCTTGGAGCTCAAGAAAGGAAGGAGAGAGGAAGCTAGAGACACGAGGCCTGCTGGAAGTCAAGATCCCCATCCTGGAGTGAGAGACCGACCGGGCCTGGAACTCAAGCCTTCCCCAAGATAGCTCCAAGTGTGAATTTGTTTTCCTGCTCTGTGAGATGTGGGGCAGAGGTTAGTAGCTGTCCACTTTCCCTTAGAGAACAGTCCAGAGGCCCCAATGGAAAAGGCTGAGTGTATAACCTGCTGGAAGTTACCAAAGACCACATAGGTGCAGGTGTTTGGTTGCCTACCGAAAGTGAGCAAGGCCGAACTCACACCTTATTCTTCAGCTGATTAACATGTGATTAGAATGTATGAATTTCTAACATGTGCCCTTGACCTACTTTTCAAACTGATCATACCAGTGTGTCCTCGTTTCTAAAATAAGCACAATCCAACTGTGTTAGTTTCCTGGGATGGCCAAGACAGAGTCCATCCACTACTGAGAGGCTTACAATGACAGAAATGTGTCATCTCCCAGTTACTGGGGATAGAAGGCCCATTGATGTGACAGCAGAGCCTGGCTTTCTCTGAAGCCCCTAGGAGAGGGTTCTCATCTCTTCTAACCTGTGTGGTTGCTGGTGATCACTGATGCTTGTTGGCATGGAGATGCCTCCCTGCAGTTTCCGTGTTTGATTCCATTCTGCCTTCTCTCCTGTGTATCTGTGCTCAAATCCCCCACCTCTCCAAAAATTATCTTAAAGCAAAGTCTTACTGTTGTTATTCCTTCTACACTCCGCCCAATGGTTACCTAGCAACAGCCAGGTAAGCCTGGCTTGCTGTAAAAGAGATTGTTTGGCCTCTCCCTGTCTCTTACTCTCTCTGACTCTCTGACCCTTTTCATTCTCCCTGGTCCCTTTCTCCCACTCTCCCCTTCCCCCTTGCCCCCCTCTCTCCACATGTTCCTTGTCTGCCTCTTCTCTTTCTCTCTATCCTTCTCTGTTCCCTCTATTTCCCTACCTTTACTACCTTCTCAACTCCCCTTCCCATGTCCCTAAATAAATTCTATTTTATACTAGACCCTTCTTATGGCTGGTATCTCAGGGGGGAGGTATGCTTCAGCATGGGCCCGCTGGTGTACCCTCTCCCACCACACCATACTGAGGCACTCTATAAAACATATCCTTGGATTTTAAAAACATAACACTTACTGTGCCAGTTTGACTGGCTAGGAATTTGCTAGGAAGAGAGGACTGGGCTTGAACTCACGGAGAGGTCTCTGGCTCTCTACTGCTGGTATTAAAACATGTCCCTCCCACCTCATCCAGCCAAATTCTCCTCTTTTTGCAAGATTCTGGCTAGTTATTGGCCAAGAATCTATCCAAATCCAGCATGACTTCACCTCATCTCTTTATAGCACTGGCAAGAACTCTATTTCCCAATGAGGTCATGTGTATGGATCTTTGGAACTGGGACTTCAACATGTACTTTGAAGAAGACACAATTCAACATCAAACCAGAGTCCACATCACAGGTACCCACAAGTGTCTGGGATATAGATGTTCTCAGTTAGTAGGCACTTTCTTCACAGTAGGACAAGGGAGGATATGGTTTCAGAGCATTGCAGTGATTTCTCTACAAGGCACAGATCCATTAGCTGTATGGTTCTAATGGCGTCCTCACTGCCCTGTCCCTGTAGAGCTTAACCCTCAACTCTTATTCTGGCCATCTTTCCCAGCCAGGTATCCCAGCAGAGAACAGCATATCTCTGATAAGTCAAGCCTGCAGGGCATGCTCTGCAGCACAGTGACTTGTCCTGGAGAAACCTGGCCATAGCTACAAATGCCCTCTTTGACTCCCAGGGGGATTCAGCTTTACACATAAGAGGGATATGCCCACTGTCAAATTGTTGTTTCTCCTCCAAAGCAGCATCTCTGTGAGCCAGGTTGAAGCTGTAAAGACACGCTGGGTCTCCGCTCCCAAGAGCCTCTGGGTGTCTCTCCTGCTAGACTTTATCTTAACTCTTTATAATATTGGGACGGACTCTTCTTCCAAATAAGGCACATGTTTAGGTGCCAGGGCTTAGAATATCGGCATGTAGTTTAAAGGGACACAATTCATTCCCACACTAGAATCTACCTCCCAGTGACTGGAACACAGAGGTACTCAATAAATGAGAGCCATTGTCATGGTGACTCATGGTGTCAGATTCCATCCTGGAGAATGTGTGACAGTTAAATTATGACCACAGAAAGTGACTAGAATACAGGGAAATCCATATGACAGCTGTACACCTAGAGGTAGTTTAGGTGAAGGAGACAAGGAAGAATCTTCTAGTCCAATAATGGAAGCAAGGACATTTCCATTATTGGCAGGCCACAGAGTGATGATCCATTTGATTGACGGCCCACAGCCAGAGTGACTCTTTACTGATCTCTCCACCAGGCAAGACATTCAGATGTCACGTCCATCTTTGGCCAACTACTGTTGTGTTCCTATATATTCATTTTGATGTTTTTCATAGCCAGGGGGAAAAATCTTTAAAAAAGTAAAAGCAAACAAATAAGGATGTAAACGGCCAGTTTTAGCAGGTATAGGCCCCTGCTTTGTATTCACCAGGATCAATAAGCAAGAGGGGGTAAAGCCCGCAGTCCCACAGCCTTACAATGTTCAGAGTTAATACAGTGGACCCTGGAGGCAGAGGAGTCCTGAGCATGCGTGTGGGCACTTATCTAAGCTTTGGTCCCTAGCTCTTGGAAGAGGAAGACTGAGGCCAGTCACTGACACACTATGTACCAAGTGGCACTCCCGGCCATCCCTATTTAGAAACAGAAGCCATCTTGGCTGGAAAGCCTTCAAGTGTGATTTTTTTCCCCATCTCCTCTGTTTGTAAGTTCCTGCAACTGATGGAGAAAAAAAAAATAGCCCAGTACATTTGCATTTAAGTCTCGAAATCTAAATATTTCTGTGAGTCATCCATTATTACCATATAACTCGGTGTTTGCATGCAAATAACTTTAATGGCATAAATGCTTGTAAAATAAGTCTCTTACCATATGAACTCTGTAAAGAATACTAATTCCCAGCGTCATGAATGGCTTCGAAAAATCAATCACTTTCTCACGTTCGGCTGTGATGGTGAGACCCGCCACAGCCAGATCGGCTTTCTGAAAGGACATAGAGAGAAACTATCAGGGAAGGTAGGACCAGAGGCTGTCCCTGTGAAGAAGGTGTCACTCTGGTCAGGTTTCTTGGCTCAGTCAGGATCTAAACCATCGCTCTCAGAAGGACCCATATGGAAACTATGATCCATGTTTTCTTACTGGTAGACCCCTCTGAATTCATAGGTAATTTACAAGGATGAGAGGACACAATCAGACTGTTCAGATCCAAATTTCCAAATGTTCCAGGAAAAAAGACCTTCTGGGTAAACTTCTTCAATATTCTTCTCTGTCGGAAATTCTTTCTTGGATCCAAATATAAATCCATCCTGAAGAAGAAAAGCCTTTTCTTATTGTCTACAAGCCAATACCTGGGGCCATTGGGAAGCCCAGAGCCAGGACTTGGTTCTAGGCTGTACTCTGCCCGAGTAAAGAACTGATCAGGCTTAGTCAGTGTGTTTGCCTAGGACTCCAGAGTCTCATCCGCAAACCAAGATGGACAGTGAAGAGAATATTCACTTCCTCACAGCAATTCTCTAACATGATGTTCCAAATGCAGCCACTGGGGTCACCTGTGTCTGTCCACATCACCCACTGGATCAATTACAGTGTGAACTCCTAAATCTCTTCCCAGAGCCCAGGGTCAGATTCTTTGTGGCTGTACACAGGATTCTGTATTCATAGCCATGGGTTCTAACCTACAGTTTAATATTTAAGAGCAAAGAGTTAAGAGCCATGCTTATCACCCAGGTAATGTCTTTCATATATTTCATTAAAAAAAAAAAAACAGGGAGACAAGTGAAGTGTCCACAAGGCCCTTAGTCCTGAGTGGGCTTGGGTACCCAGAGCATGCATGTATGTGCACATGCATGTGATGACTGCCAAGCCATTGCAAAGAAAGTAGGGCACTGTTATGCTGTGGATATGAATAACCCCCATGGGTTTTTTGTGTCTCAACATATGGTCTCTAGTGGTTTATGGAGATTGCATAGCCTTTGGAACTGTTGGAGCCTAGCTAGAAGACAAGACCAGAATGGTGGGGCTTGTGGACTATAGTTTGGCAACCAAGGACATACTCTCTCTGTCTGTCTCTCTATTGCTCTGTCTCTTTATCTGTTTCTCTCTGTCTCTGTCTGTGTCTGTCTGTCTCTGTCTCTCTCTGTATCTGTCTCTGTCTCTCTGTCTGTCTCTGTCTGTCCCTGTGTGTGTGTGTGTCTGTCTGTCTGTCTGTCTTTTTCCCCTCAGCTTCTAGTGTATGCCGTGGTCAGAGGCATCTGCTACTACGCCTACCTTGCCTTCATGGATTGTGTTCTTTGAACTGTGAGCCAAAGCAATCCTCTCCCCTTTAAGTTGCTACTAGGCTTTTGGTCACAGCAATAGATAGTACCTAATTCAGATGCCGATGTGACTCCAGCTCAGGAAGCGTAAATCTATCAAGACTCGCTTTCAACATCTTCATGCCAGTCTCCCAGCCTCCATTGATGCCCCAGCACAGGTTAGCAAATTTAGACTCTAATCAAGTAGAGCCATCCTTCAAAGAAACTGGAGAGCAGGTGAATGAGGGCTTTAATGAAGAAGGGGAAAAGTGAGTGGCTTGTTCCATATTTCTGTGAAAGAACTGATGACTGCCACCAAGTGAATCAGCCCTTGGGTGACAGAGTGGGATTTGATTAGTAGATTGTCAGCATCTCCGTCTGGGGGGGTGGGGGGGGACTCTTCAGAGGCTTGCCTGGGCCTTTCAGAACCTCAGCCTCTCAGTGACACTGACTTGAGTTCAGCTTGTGAGCTGAACACAGAACAACAAAGGCAGCCTCAGAGTCCTGCAGGGCAGTGCTACACGTGTGGGTGCGGGTGTGCTGTAGAATAGGTGCACAGCCCTGCCTGAGACCTGAAGGGGAAGGAGCACGAATTGAAGTAATTGGAATAAAGCAACTGAAGTAAACATTGAGACAACAAGGGGCTGGGGAGATGGCTTGACCAACAAAGTGCTTGCTATGCAAGCATGCTGGTCTGAGTTGGGTCCCAGGTACCCATGCTTAAAACTTTGTTATTAGAGATGCCCGCTTGTAATCTCAGTGCGCCTACAGCTATGCCTGTGTATGTCCCTGGTGCCTACTGGCTGGCCAGCTTAGCCTAATTGGTGAGCTCCAAATTAATTAGGGACCCTGTCTCAAAATACCAAGGTGAAGAACAGTTCTTGAGGAATGACTTGAAGTTGGCCTCTACCTTACCTCCACGCATGGACACACACACACAGAGAGAGAGAGAGAGAGAGAGAGAGAGAGAGAGAGAGAGAGAGAGAGAGAGAAGAAGAAGGAGAAGAAGAAGAAGAAGAAGAAGAAGAAGAAGAAGAAGAAGAAGAAGAAGAAGAAGAAGAAGAAGAAGAAAGATTGGGACTGGGTAAATGGCTCATTGTGTAAGAATGCTAGCTGTGTGAGTGTGAGGACCTAGATTTCAATCCATATCACCTACATAAAAAGCAAGGCATGCCTGTAACCCCAGCATTGACAGGGGTGTAGACAGAGGGATCCCAGGAGCTCAAAACATAAGCTTCCAGTTTAGTGAGACCCTTCCTTCCTTCCTTCCTTCCTTCCTTCCTTCCTTCCTTCCTTCCTTCCTTCCTTCCTTCCTTTCTTGAGAGCTAAGGATCAAACCCAGGGCCTTGCACTTGCTAGGCAAGCACTTTAACACTGAGCTAAATCCCCAACCCCAGTGAGACCCTTTCTTAAGGCAGTAAGGGAACAATGATACAATAAAACACCAGTGTACACTTTTTTGTGCGTACACTGTCACGTGCCACTGCATACTCGTACACACACACACACACACACACACACACACACACACACACACACACATACACACACAGAGAGACACTAATTACAATTTTAAAAATGATTAAGTTGACAAAACAGGCAAGGGGTAAGCATAGCATCTGTTCCTTTCTCTGGTGATTTCTTTTCTCAGAACTCGGAATCAATTAACCAAAGTAAATCGTGATGACCCCGGATTTCCTTTTTCTACACTCAGCTTTTCTGTAAAAGGGGCAAACTTTGGGTAACGATTTGGAAATCATTTTTGCGAGTTTATTCATGTTGGCCAACAAAGGCATTATGAATGCCAGAGCACTCACTATGTCCATATGGACGGAGCGCTGGAAATGGGCTACATTCTTCTCCCCTCCACCTGTGTAGGTGGGGACAGCATGCTCCCAGCACATGCAGGCCATTTCTTCCCCAAATTGGGCCACACATAGAAAACCGCCTTTCCGCTGGCAAAGCTGACTTGGCCTGATTTGGCGTCTCTCACCCCATCTCTCTTTCCTTTCTCCTCAGGCTGGAATAAGTTGGGGTTGGGGAGGGGTGGTGGGAGGGAAGGAGAAGCAGCAGCAGCAAACTACAAGAAACAGGCAAGAGGTTTGGTGGCGGCTGTTTTTTATATTTAATTGACTCAGTATAGAAGAGTAATTATCTACCTTGGCTTCAGCGCACCCCGGGGTGCCAGCCGCGATCACGTGGGATCAGATTATTCCAAAAGATGTGTGTTCATTTTCTTTTACCTTAGTTAAAAAGACATTATGCTCTAAAGCCGCCTTCAGATGAGGCGCTAATGTGCCATGAAGACACACTAACAAGCAAGGGGGCTGGGACTAACACGACTGTTACAGAGTCTAAGGCTGGAGGCTGGGGGGTGGCGGAGGGGAACATGGGCACATGGCAGCCTGTCTGGGGCCTTGTGGTGGGGTGAAAGGTTATGCTCTCCATGGGAGGGAGCAGTAGATGGGAGATGAGGGGAGCTGGATCTTGTCACAGCTGGTCCCCAACCTCATTGTGATCCTGGCAAGCTTTTCTTGGAGAGGAATGGGCTCCTTAACTGTGAAGGGAAAGGAGTCGATCCAGGGAGCTTCCTGCCTTTCCCAGCCATCAGTCCCAGGTTTTCTGGCCTGCATGAGGTCACGTGACTTCCTTTAACTGGTTCCCCATTCTGCCCCAGGAGGTGATGGCAGGATGGAATGGTGTGGTATGCATGAAGACAAGGTGCCCAGGGCACAGTCTGGCACCCAGGCTGGGCAGCAGCAACTGCAGAAACCTGGATCCAGAAAGGGTGGGAAGGAAACTGTGGGGCTCAAGTCTCACCCTTGGCATCCTAGGGTTGAGAAAACAGACTGGGCCAAGAGACAGGCTGAAATCAGAGACAAGAAAAGAGCACACACCCACCGTGTGGTGGGGCAACACACACACACAGAGGTGTTTAAAGGTATCCCCAGTGAGCACTAGGCTTCACTCCTTTCCTTAGATTTGATTGAAAGTACTCTTTGAAGGCCTTTGTATGCTACCTCTGAGGGATGCCCCCTTTTATCTCCTGGATGTTGGTGGAATTTACAAGGCTGGGCCTGGCAGGAGCTGGCCTAGAGGTGCCTTTCAAAACCACCACCCTTTGTCTCTTTGGAGGTTAACGGGGGTCATGAAGCAGACCCCTGTTTGATATCAAAGCCCAAAGCCTGCTTTCTTGGGGATCTGGACCTCGGCTGGGGGAGCTCAGGGGAAGAGCGTGTTCACAGTAGGTCTGCTCAGGTTACTTGAGCCCACAGTCTCCCCGCCCTCCCCCCCCACCCCCGGGGCTTCCCTGATGATGAGGACATCTGTTGGCAGCCACAGAGCTTGGCCACTCCAAGAGGACAAAGCTGGTACAGTTACCTTGGCAGCTATTTTAAGACAGCTACTACCCTACTTTGTGCAAAATCCTCACTTGGCACACATCGGGTCTTCTAGTGCCCTGGCTTGCCTCTCCCACCTATGGTTTTCCCTGAGGCATGGATGAGGGGATAGTCAGTAGGCTATCCCTAATTCATGGTGACTCCGTCATGTTCTCCCTACAAGCTTTGTGGCTGTTGTTCAATGTCTGCCTGTGGAGACAATATGCGAATCCAGAGAGATGACTGCATGGAGGAGCCCTGGAGGCTGTAAAAACTGTCAAGTGCTGCTGGATCATAACAGTGTGCCTTGGCTGAACCTTCAGTGTAGGGCAGGCCTGTCTGGACTCAGTCACTCTCTTGCTGTGTGACCTTGGACAAGTCGTTTCACTTCTCTTACCCTCAGTGTGCTCATCTGTCAAGTGGGAGTAAACAGAACCCACTTTCTACAGTAGGGGGAGGGTCAGCGAGAGGGTATTGGTGGGTTGTGAGCATGGGACTTGGAAACACATCTGAGCCCGTAGTGAGCGGCAGGCTTTCTAGTAGGCCCCTGGCTACTCGGCCCCTCAGGTCTTTCCACAATGACCTTGGGCTTCTGTGTGTGACCCACGTGGGGACCCTCACAGGCCTCCCATCACCTCATTCTTTGGGAATCTCTGGGGAAACATATGCCAGGTGAAAAGTAGGCGTTCTCCATGTTCTTCTCTGAACCTCTCTGGAAGAGTCGATGGCGTACTCCGCCCCAGCCCCACCCCAAGCCCCTTACAAATTCTCTCAACTCTACGGAGCTGTCTCTGACCAGCTTCTAGAACTTTCTTCCCTCTGACATCTTAACACAAGTCTCAGCTTCTGCCCCAGGAAGTCATGTGCCCCCTACACCTCAGTTCCCTATGCCTCTTTGAGCCCAGCCTGTACCTGCTGCAACACATTGGATCCCTTCTCCTTACCTAACTCTGTAATTGCATCTCTTAACTCTGGAAGGCTCTGGGAGGAAATGCAGCCCAGAACAAGATGGCGCTGAGTATCCCGAAAGCCCTCGTTCCTGGGTAGATTGCCTCTGAAGAGCGCAGAAAATTTCAATCAAGGTCAGGTAAGGTTGTAGAATGGGGCTGACATTCTTTGAGACATCCAGAAGGGAAGGGACTTTTTGAGGCCGTTCCTCAACCACAAGCCTGTGTCATCATGTTAAACTGGGTTCATGTTCATCACTGTCCTGAGGACGGGTGGGGTTGATGACTGGATATTCCCATGTTGATTATGGAACTGGATGAGGACAGGATGTGCTCAGGGGAACAATGAATGTATGCTGGCTGAACTGGCAGGATGGCCCATGTGATGGGAGTCTCAGGAAACTTAATTTTTCTGCCTTTTTTTTTTTTTTTTTTTTTTTGCATGGTTGGGGTGGAGGAGTGTGCAGGGTCTCTCAGTATAATCCTGGCAGTCCTGGAACTTGCTTTTAGACCAGGCTGGCCTTGTGACCTTAGGAAGCCCTCATGGCTTCCCCATGCCCACTTCTCACTTTACCATGAGATAACAATGGCTGACTAAGGATCCTTTAAGGCTATGTGAGATTGTACACTCCGTACAGGAAGCACAGTGTTTAGCAATAACAATGGCTGACTTGCGACCCTTTAAGGCTAAGAGAAATTACACATCCCTTACATGGAGCACAGTGCTTAGCATATAGTATAAATTCAACAAATGATTATTAATATTGTTTCTTTCTAGAAAAAATCACCTTTGCACCAATACAATGAAGCTTTGAATTTATACATACATATATATAGTGATCTATATCTATATCTATAATTACTACGTATCACAGGCTGCCCTTGAACTCACAATCCTCCTGCCTCCGCCTCCTAGGTGCTCGAATTACATGAGTGAATCTTCAAGTCTCCTGGTTTCGTGTTTTCTCTTGAGAAGTTTCCTGTGAGTTGGATGTGCTGCCTGAATAGTTTTCATTCCAGCACATGGAAGGCAGAGGCAGGTGAATTTCTTTGCGTCTAAGGTCAGCCTGGTCTACAAAGTGAGTTTCAGGACTGCCGGGATTATATTGAGAGAAACCGTACACCCCACCCCAACCCTGAGGAGGAAAAAAAAAAAAGGCAGAAGAAGCAAGTTTTCTGGGACTCCCGCCCACTTAGTCCATCCTGGCTGTGCAGCCAACATCCACTCATTGTTCCTCTAAGCACATCCTGTCCTGTCCAGTTAATCAACATTCGAATATCAACCCCACCCATTCTCGGGCCATTCGAAGTTTTCCCTGTCACACACTGTTCCTGCCCACCTTTTCAGGAGCTAGCCTTCCCACCTCTCAGTCACTGAGGGGAGAAGACAGATCTGCTATAGTGTGCCTCTGCCAGAGAAGTGTCTGGGGCCATTTCAGCTCGGCTGCTGCTGTGATGTGACCTTAACTTCTCTGAGTCTCCATTTCTTCCCGGATGAAGGGGGGACCAATGACAATTCTTCCATTCATGACCTTCTTCTAGGAAGTGGGGTGCCCCTGCAGAGTGCGGGCCAGGCTACGGTAACTCTGCAGACAGGGTCCCTGACCATTATTCTTGCCCTCAGCTTACCACTCTGAGGTCTTACACTCCCATGATTACAATTTCTTGAAGCAGGCATCAACCTCTTGAAGATGGAACGTACACGGCAGAGTCACCCTTAGCCCTGTTTTACAGACAAAGAAACTAAAGCCCAGAGAGGTTTAGTCATTTGTTCAAGCTCACACAGCTAAAGAAAACTAGCTTCAGATCCACGTGTTCAAATCCTTAAGATTGGAGACTCTGTCTTCTTACTGTTGTACTTTTCCTGGTTAGTGTTCCACAAGTGGGCACACGATTAGTCCCTAAGGACAACTAGCATAGTGCAGGGGCAGGTGGGCACCCCTAAACACAGTCTATGTTCAAGTTCTTTCTTGCCGACAGGTGAACCAGGCTGATTTCTTGCAAATTGCTGGTATGGGTGGGACTTTTATTTTTTTCAGGCCCGAGTGCTTAGGATTCTGGCCAGACACAGTCCTGATTCATCAGGCCAAGGGACTTGAAACCCCAATTTTTCCACTAGAGGGCGCACACTCCACTCCCTAATCATGAACCCCTAAAATCCAGGACAGCATTAGCAGGGAACCCAGGTCCTTACTGACCAGAGCAACTGTCAGCAGGGTGCTAATTACACTTATGAAAGGGACAGAGTAGGCAGGTCTGGGTTAAGCCAGGAACCAACTACAGGGCCTGCTCTGTGCTTAAGCTGCCCCATACCCATCCCCCCACCCCACCCCACCCCCAGGCTCTCCATGCCAAGTCCTCTGCTGCTCAGCCAGGTTAGTTAGCAAAGCATCCCCACCCATCTGCAAAGTTCTGTCTTTCAATCTATTCACCTGCTGCAGGCCTTTCTCCCGCGCCATCCCTAACTATGCAGGTGCCCAGGGAACTAGAGTCCCTGAGCAGGGCGGCAAGGACTCTGAAGGAGCCGAGGACTCATGGCCACTGATGGTTCTTGTGTACCTGGGGAAAGTCATCACTTAGAATCCATAATAACAGGGCCCCCTGTTTGCATCATCAGGATGAATGCCGACTCCACCCACCAGGGGTGGTCAGGGAAAATGCCCAGCAGTCACATGGCATCTGCAAAATGTTTGGCGTCCCTGCCCAGTGGGTAGACAGGGAGCTCATTCCCTGGCTTTTCCTTTCTTTCAGAACCAGTATATGAGGTGAAGGATAATGGAATATAATTGTGTCTAGTTTTGGTCACCTCTATAGACACACACACACACACAATTTATGTCCAGTTTGGTCATCTGTACTGGTACCTTCCCAACCTCCTCCCTAAGCCTGTTCCCCATAAGCTTCCATTCAGAGAAAGCCCCAGCCACTCTTTGCAAGCCTGTTCACTGGGCCCAGCCTGTCACAGTGATGCTGGGGGAGGCAGATGCCAGAAACCCATTAGCATTCGTCGGGGGAGTGGCGATGTCATCCCTAAGTCCAAGTCATCCCTGGTGCTATTTCTTGAGGTGACAGTCTATTCTCAGGGTTGGATGGATTCCCTTAGAGTTAAATTAAAATCCCCATGAAATATTTACTTGGCAAGGCACAGGGCTTGGTTACTGGCCTGTGAGGACAGATCGAAAGAAAGATTGCGGGCTGTGGGGAGAAGGGGCTAGCTCATCGTTTGAGGGTGAAGCCATAGGGCACAGGGTCTGAGCTGGGTCGGCAGGCTGAGAAGACAGCGTTAACTTTTGATGTCTCCTGACAGGTCTCTGTTTACTGTGCTCCTTCCAGCCCTTTGTGCTCAGATAGACACGTGCTCTGCCAGCACACAGCACGGCACTCGGCCTCAAACTAGACCTCTGTTTCCTCTGAACATTCTTTCTCTGTGTTTCTCTGTCTCTATCTCTCTCATTCTCTGTTTCTCTCTACATGCATGATATGTGTGTGTATGTGCATTCCCATGTGTGAGTGCAGGCTTATGAGTGGCATGGCAACTGTGTGCAGGTCAGAGGACAACTTTGGGGGCTGGTCCTTGCCTTCCAAATCATGAGACAGGGTCTCTGTGCAGGTTAGTTTTTGCCAAGGTGACATAATACACCTAGTCAAACCTGAATAAAGGGGATGTCAGCTGAGGAATGACCTGCATCAGATTGGCCTATGGCACATCTGTGAGGGCATTTTCTTGATTGTTAATGATGTAGGAAGACCCAGCCCATTGTGGGCGGTGTCATTCCTCAGCAAGTGGGTCTAGGCTATTTATGAAAGTTAGCTGAACTCAAGCCATGAAGGGAGCTAGTAAGCATCCCTTCATGGTTTCTGCTTCAATTCCTGCCTCTAGGTTGCTGCTTTGAGTTTCAGCTCAAACTTCCATCCATACTGGGTTGTAACCTGGGAGTTGTAAGTGGAAATAAACCCTCCCCTCCTCAAGTTCCTTTTTGATCATGGTGTTTATCACAGTGATAGAAAGTTGACTAGCATGCTCGCTTCACTGTTCACTGCTCTGTGTGCCAGGCTACCTAGCCTTCAAGCTTCCAGAATTTTCCCATCTCTGCCTCCCATCTCACCATAGAGATACTGGTGCCACAGATATACCCTGCCATAGTGACTTTATGTGAGTTCAGGGGGTTCAAACTCAGTTCTCCTGTTTTCATGGCAAGCTCTTTACCATGCTGAGGCATCTCTCTAGCCTTGTCTGGATACCCATGTGACAGGCTACTCCCAGCCTTGAACTCATGATGCTGCTTCTTATTCATTATGAGAGAACCATGATCTAAAAATTATCTTGCTAACGTATCAAGCCACCTGGTGATGATCATGAAGAATGAGAGTTCCAGGAGGCAAGGAACCCCTACTTGTCATTTACAATCTTGGCCGTGTCTACAGAGTGTCTGTCCTATGGTCAGCACCCAGGAAGTGCTTGCTGAATGGATGTGATTAGGGAACAAATGGGTAGACACACGAAAGAGTGGCCCAAGCACAGAGTCTCTCAGCTCAGTTCCCAATAAGGGCATCTTATGCTCTGGATAGAACCTCTAAGCTCTAGATACTGTTCATGTGATAGATGTCAGTTACTTGGCATCTATGTGCCTCAGTTTCCCCATATGGGAAACAGAAGCAGTGATAATATATTCCATAAATATACTGTAAACTTTAAATCAAGGAACACATAGAAAGCAGCCAGGACGGTGCCTGGAATAGGACATGCCACAGGAGAAAGGGCTGCTATGACTTGTTTATAGCCTAAAAGTGTTAACTTTAATTTCATTTATCAAACTGATTGCTTTAGAGAATTCAATGTAGGTTCTGAAAAATGCAAAGCAATCTCATGATTGGAAAATTGATATGTATTATATACACCTCACATTGTTTATGTCATAGTGCTGTGGAAAGAAAACAGCAGCCAGAGCTTGGATCTCAATGGCGGTGACTTCCTCAGACATTGCTGCCATGGCCACTGTCACCACACCTGGCTTTCTGAAGAATGGCCCCAATTCACACAGCTCAGGGAATGAAAAATATAAGCCTCTTTGAGGTTTCAGGATAATACGCTTGTTTCTTCTTACTTTTTCTTCTCCCTCTCTCTGTCCCTCCTTCCCTTTCTCCCTCTTCCCCTCCCTCCCTCCCTCCCTTTCCAGGCAGGGTCTTATGTAACCAAACCTAGCCTCAAACTCACTATGTAGCTAAAGATGGCTTGAAATTCTGGCCCTCCTGCCTCTACCTCCCAAGTAACAGGATTACAGTGTGTGGCGCCACACTCAGTTTATGTCGTGTTTGAGAAAGGACTCAGAGGCTCCTGCATGCTAGGCAAGCACTCTTCCACCTGAGCTACATCCCCAGCCCAACACACCATTACTGATATCATCCAGTCTACATGGAGATGCTAATCTCCAAGAAAGCTGTGCGCTTAGAGACACTAAATCCCCACCAGCCCACACTCCCTTTTGCTGGTGTCCCAGCCCTGCTAGTTAGGGTCTAGAAGGCAGTGGTGATGGTGGTTGGGGGCTGGGCTGGGGAGGCTGACATGGAGCAAGGCTCACAGACTCCATCAGTGCTCAGGACTGCAGCCTTAACTGTGAGTGGAGCCTTCTCCCATCACCCTGTTACAGGATCCAGGCTTGTTCAGAGCCTGAGTAAAGCATGCCCAGGCAAGCTCCTGCAGGTGCTCTAGGCCGGGATAGGAGGGCAGCTTGTGGAAGGTTCAACTCCTTCCTACTTGTCAGGGCTGTAATTAGGAGTGGTGTGATTTATAGGCTTCTTATTAGGACTGTTTTCCTTAGGTGAAACAAACTACCCAACTCCTGGGAGCAACATAGAAAATATCCAGAGGCCTCCCTAGGGCCCCTCTAAAGACTGTGGGGGCTCCTGGGGGACCTTCATTTCTTTTAATAACTTCCTGAGCAGCCTTGTCTCAGAGATAGGCTCCTGAGCCGCCCATCTCATCAGGAGGGTGCAACTGTCGTGGCCAGCCTGTCACAAATGCAGTGTCTCCAGTGCTCATTTCAAATTAATCCTTGCATGAGAAGAGGCTCAGTGGAAGGTAGTGACATCTCCCAAGCCCCTTGCACCCCCAAAGTCTTAGGAGGAAAAGCACCGAGACACTGGATGAGCAAATGGGTTCTGTCTCCTTCAGAGAGATGCCTCACCTGGTTGACAAAACCAAACCAAACCAAAACAAACTAAACAACAAAAACCCCACCTCTGTGCAGAACTGACATTCTCAGGTTGTATTTGAGCCTTGTGACAACCTCTACACTCACCGGTATCCAATATCCTATTTAGGGTCAAGGAGAAGGAGGCTCCCATGCATGGCCAAACAGTCATGTGACATTGGGACAGCAGCCACCTTTGAGAGGGAAGATTAAGAGTGCTAAAAGCAGATGGAAAGGGTGAGGAACTGAAAGGGGGACCTTTGAGGTGTTGATAATGACTGTGATTTCATAGGCGTGTCCCCTTGTCATAATTCTTCAAGCTGATTCGTAGCTCATACACATCTCTGTAAACCTAAATCAGCAGCATTATAAAGATTTGTTTCTTTATTTTTGTGTGAATGCATCCACACATGTGTGTGAAGGTACATAAGCCTGTGAACATGTGCAGAGCCCAGAAAAGAGTCCTGAGTGGCCTCTCCTACCACACTCCACCCTGTTTCTTTGAGGCAGAGTCTCTCTCTCTCTCTCTCTCTCTCTCTCTCTCTCTCTCTCTCTCTCTCTCCTCTCTTTCTCTCTCTCTCTGCCTGGGAAACCAACAAGCCCAATGAGTCTCCCCTCACCCCATCTCTGCCTCCACTTGAAGATGGGCTGATAGGTATTAATGGAGCACCCAACTTGTTTTTGAGGTGCTGAGATCTGAATTCTGGTCCTCATTATTGGGGCAGTAGACACTCTTAACTGAGAGCCAATTCTCCAACACCATTTTAAAAATATTAACAGGTTTGCCCAAGTAAAACAGAGACAAATGTGACACAGAACACTGTTGGCTCTGGGGTAAGAGCTAGTGAGAATATTGAAGGTTGGAAATGTCCCTAAATGTCCCCCACCCTCCACCATTGACTTCACGTAGGCTGGGAAAGGTAAATTCAGGGGTCTGTCTCTGTTCAACTTCTAAAGCAAGAAGAGGCAAAGTGAACAACTGGAATTGTAGCTGGGTTTGGGTGTGCAGCCGGATGGAGTCAGCCCAGATTCTGCATCTGGTCTAAACAACTGAACAGACTGTGCGAAGCCAGGAGGAGCCAACTTTGTGGGCTGTAAGCATCCAGCAAAGCCCACAGTGGAGACAAGGTCTGGGCTCTTCCAGAAGAGCTGCACTCACCATACCTCCCAGGACCCACTGTCCTCACCCTAGTGGAGTCTTCTCAGAAACAGAGAAGAGACCCTGATGCTCACAGCAGCATGTGTGAACTACCATCTAGTTCCTACCTGGCAGTAGGGGAGAGGGCTGTCAGGTCCCTGGGGTCAGTCACTTAGCCTCTGTGAGCATCAATGGTAACACTTCACTCCTTCTTCCCAGGGTTGGTGGGAGGATGGAAGGAGAGATAGACAAGGCCCAGCACAGATAATTTCTCAATACGCTTCATTGCTCTTACTGAGATACAGGTTTCAATTCTGGAATCCACATCTTGCCTCTGTCCATTCCCGTGAGTGCCAGGGTACGTGGCCTCCACTTTGGGGAACTCCTGTGGTGTTTTCCAAAGCCAACCAGTTAAGAGTGGCCTGTTTCTTTATTTCCCCTTACCCTCCTGACTCCCTTTTAATATTGGAAAGACTGACCCCAGGTGCACGCACGCCTACTGTTCCTGCTGACCGCATACACCCTTGGTCTTGCTCTCCCATCTGTGCCCTCGCTGGCAGCCACATTCCACCACAGTCTGGGACACAGCAGGCTGCTCAGTCTGTCTCCTGGATTTGAGTAGGAACTTGCCTAGCAGAAGCCAATAGCGCTCTCCCTGGCAGCTCAGATTCATTGCCCTGACCACATGCTGCCTTCTCAAGGGACCTAGCCTTTTTATTTATTTAATTTTTTTTTCCTAGGTGGATAGCAAATGCATATGTAGATGGAGGCAGAGGCTTGGCATGGAACTTGGCATGTGAGGGCTCAGAAAGAGAAGAAACAATCCCCAGTCTTGTGGGATCAGAGATGACTGCTTTTATAGGTGTCACCACCACTGGTACCGCCAATCCAAGTCTGACTTCATGCTGGTGTGTGTGTGTGTGTGTGTGTGTGTGTGTGTGTGTGTTGTGTGTGTGACATCAGGTGTTTCTGACAAGCACAGGACAGCAAGAAAAATAGTGTGTGGCTCTGACTCCTGGAGCATATCATGATTCTGTCCGGAACCCGTGAGCCAGCGAGACCAAGCCAGAGCAAAAAAGCAAGCAGAACACCAGCAGCCCTGGCGAGGACAGGGGAAGGGGCACATTTGGGATTCACAGGGAAGTGAGGAATGAGAAAGAGCTGCCTGCTGGACAGAGCAGGGAAGCACTGTAGCAGGTTTAGTGGCTGAGGCCCCTCCCACTGGGCAAGGGAAACCTGGTATATTTGAGCAGCTCTGACAGCGATCAGTCAGAACTGGGCCACAGGGGACTGGCCTGGAAGGTTTTATATCTGCCTCTGGTCCTGGTCCAAGCTCTCTGCTTCCAGAACTGCCAGGATGTAAGAGGCTTCTCTCCATCCTCCTGCTGCTATGGAGCCTGTCCATAATCCTTTCGCCACCACCACAAACTAAAATAAATCCTCCTTCAGGGCATTCTGTTAGGGACATTGTCACAGTTCTGAGAGATGTAATGAATGCAGCCACTTCTCCAAGTCCACATGGTTCCTAGATGATGAAGACTGGTGGGCGGCTTGGAGGGGATGGTGTAAGGAGCGGCGAGCACAGGAACACAGTCTTCCCATGTCACCCCCTCATGATTAGAACTGACAGTGGTCAGTTCTGAATAGAACTGGGGCCCAGAGCTGCTGGCTTGCTGGCCTCTCTCGCCCACCTTGCTGGCTTGCTGTATTAGTGGCATCTACTCTCCATCACTACAGTGGCTCTCTGAGCATACCATGACGGTCCTCCCTGTCATCCAAAAGAGAGAGCGGGGAAGTGGGGGAGGAAGCCTGGAGTACTAGGGGTTCTCGAGCTGAGTTAGACTGGGAACCAGCATTTGCCACACGCATCACAATCACTCCAGGGACATGTTACCTTGCGGCCTGATGATGACCTTACTCCAAGTCTCTCATTCGGAAAGTCTGGATAAGGCATGAGAATTGGGATGTTCAGCAAGGACGAGATGGTGTTGATGCTTCTCATACAGTTTGAGAACCGCTGCTCTAGAGTTCATTCTACATTGAGTTTTGTCGATGCTTGGTTAACAGGCTCTAGTGTCTCTCCACTACCTTCAGGACAGTCTTATCTCCTGGCTGTGATCTACAGGGGCTCTACTAGGCTTCTTTGGCATCACACCAAGCTACTGATGTCCCTTGAACCCATGATGGGGACACTCTATGTATACCTTTTATGGCCCTTAAATATGTTCTGCATTTCAGACCCTGCCCATTTTCCTCTGCTTGCAACTAACTCCCTCTCAAACTTGTCTGTCAAGGTCCAAGCTGATGCTAACGTCCACGGGAAAGATCCCAGTGTGACCATCGTGGACTTCAGTATCAGTAAGAACTGGGCTTTGAATTCAAGATAAACTTATGTGACTTGGAGGTAAACTCTCTGGTAAGCAGAAATTAACCTCAGCTTCTTTGTTGTGAAATATGAATAATAATATTTATATTGCAAGATGGTTTGTAGAGGGGAAATGATTCATAAAGAATACCCGCAGGTACTAGGTGTTCAATAAACAATCGCTATGATTTTCATTAGCTCTGCTCTAAAGTCTTGCCTGCCTCCTACAGCTTAATGAGTTTCTCTCTTCTCTGCGCCCATAAATTTGGCACGTGATCCCACTTTACATATATCTCATGCTATGGCTTCCTGTTATATACCGGGCCTCATTCCCCATGGAATCGGGACAGTAATACGAATATTAAAAAGCGGACTCTCCCAGCAGACTTTTGGGCTTCAGGCTTCACAAGCTGTAGGCACTTTCATAGGAGAAAAATGGACTACAGATGGATAAAACTCCATAGTAGATGGCTTGATGGGTGAGCCTAGAGAAATTGGTTGGGTCGGGGGCCATGCTCACTCCTTGGACAACATACATCCTGCGCCGCTGTACGTCAAGGCTCTCTGTATGCAGAATGTGAACCCAGATTCATCCTGAAGCCACAACCACATCAAGACATCTAGGGGCAGGTAATATTGGCTGGCCAAGATGGGAGTGCATGAGCAGGCCTAGTAGGGGCCTAGCTTCAAGACTCGCATTCTACTTGGGAAGGGAAAGAGTCCAAAGACCAGGGTTAGTAACCTTTGAGACAGGCTCAGGGGGCAACCAGAAGCAGAATTCCCAAAACTGGGTGGTGAATGACAGCGGCAGACTTAGCGCCCTCTGGGTTCTAAGGCAAAGGTTAAGTCCCTGTTTGCTGAAGAGAACTCTCTCAAAAACACATGTGACCTCAGACTAGACCTAGTACATAGGAGATTCTATATCCAGGTGGCACACTCACCTCTGTCACAGGGGTAAGGGACTGGGGCCAAAGTATCCTTAGAAGTCATGGCACTACTGTTCCTAACTGTCCACAGGAGACAGTTTCTTACTCCTACCCCAGATCAATTCTCTGCTGCCCATCTCACTATATAGCTGCAAGCCATCCCTTAGAAAGTTTGGGGACCTTAATTAACACATTCTCATTTCCTCTACAGACCCCTCTCTCCCCTTAACAGCTGGCACTCAGTGGGGAAAGCAAAAATAATCCCAGTGAAGTGACTCTTCTGATACATTTCCCAGGCGCCCCTGGGGTTTGGAGAAGTTCCCAGTCTGAAACAGCTGAGATAGCTCCAAACCTAAGTGAAACATGCCCACTTCAGATTTCTCCAATCAACACCTTCAGTGGGAAAGAAGCAACGCTAGGATCTAAAGACCCACAAGCAAGACGCTGAGGCCTTCCCTCAAACCTGCAGCTGCCTTTTCTGGGCCTCAGTCTCCACAGTCCCATGAAAGGGCCAGGCCATGCCCACTTTCTAGGCGGTCAGGGAGTCAAGCTGTGTGTATTCTCTGGTGGCATGAAGATATCATGCCCATGACTGTCTACTTTGGGCTTTTCTGGCAGGTACTTTACCTGTATGTATTTTATTTACATGTTGAATATGTCTTCTACCTCCACTTTACCTCACCCATAGCTTCCAAAGATAAGACCTCCTATCTGATCTCCGAGACCCTACCACAGTGACAGATGCATCAGAGGTGTCAAATCAGTCTGCTGACTGATCCCCAGAAAGCTTTCATGTTCCTTGGTCTCACAGCCAGGTTGCTATAGAACTGCCAATGAGTGTTCTTCATAGGATGCCAAAGAAGACTTGTCCCATGACACCTGGCACCTTGTCTTGCCAACTTAGTGCTGCTTTGACTGTATTTCATGTCCCATATTCATTACATAAGGAGGTTAACATGCACAGGGTGACCATGCTTGCCCTCAAGGAGCTGCCAGACAAGTCTCTGGTCAGGTGGCTTTCAGCTTGTACTCTTGCATTGTGCTATGATAGACTTTCCATCACGTATCCCTTAGGGGACCTTATACGTAAGCTGGGGTCTGCCCTTCCCTTTCCCATTGGAAAGTTTCCAGAGAAAAGGTACCTGGTTTCAAGACCCAGTGCTTCCACTCATGAGTCAGTTGAGGTTCCGTCTTCTCTGCCTATAATGGTGTGTGCACCCACGCACGACGTGAGGGAGGGGGTATGGCTGTGCTGCTCATAAAAGAACCACCCACGATGCTTGATTTCTCATTGCTGTGACAGAAACGTCTTACAGGAAGGAGATTTACTTTGGCTTATAGTTTCAGAGGCCAGAGTCCATCACGGTTGGCAGGGTCACAGGCAGGAATGTGTTGCTTCTCGCCTCTAGGACTCAGAGACTAAGACCACAAGCCAAGTCCACTTAACCTCTTCAAAGCCCCACCCCTTAACAATACACTTCCTCCAGTGAGACCCCACAACCCAATGGTCTATAACCTCTCAGGACAGCACCACCAGCTGGAGATTAAGAATTCAAACATATCAGCTTGTTGAGGGAGTGGAGGGCTCATTTTATATTCAGACCACAATACCTCACTTTCTAGATACAGGGTTATAGGCACAAGTGTCCATCAAATGTCACTCTCGAACAGATCCCTGAGAGCTTCCTTGCTTATGATCCTGGACCAACCGAGTCGTTCCTCCTCATCCTGGCGTGCAGATGCAGAGGATAGGCACTCTCTATCCAAGACATTCTCTGTGAGAGTCACCTGTTGTCACAGTCACCTGTTCTCATGCTGCCATAGCTCAGTGGGAAGAACATGAGCCTGGAAACTGAAGAGGGTATTGCTCTAAGCTCTGATCATATAATGTGTGTCTGGATGCGGGTTAATTATAGAACTTCCCAAGTTCCCATGTCCTCATTGTGAAATGGGGTAATGATCCCTGTCTCGCAGCTACCTCTGATAAGTGGAACAGGGAACCTGGAACTCTTACCTGGCATTTGGAGATGCCAGCCCCTCCTCCCTCATCCTTTCTTTCTTCGTTGCTTAGATTTGGCCTAGGGAGAGATGTGACCAAATGTCGGGGGCAGACACGACCCTACTCTATTCTGTGACAATGGTAAGGGAAAACAGAGGGAAGCAAAGTTCTGGAAACTCCTGGGTGGTCTTCTGCAAAATGAAACACCCACTCCTCATGCCGAGAAAGCAGAGAGGGCCCTGTACCTGCTGGCAGCTACACAGCCATTCAGAAGAAAGGAGGGGCCAAGCAGACCTGAAGGGCTTTTATTGGCTTTTAATCAAGCGCATCTAAAAGGATCTGAGGACCCCAAAACAGCCTTTAGAGAACTCAGACAAGACAGTGCCATTCAGTGGGGCCTAGATGGGAGAGGGAAGGTACCTGTGACCCAAGATGGAGTTCATGTCCTGGCCCCTTAACTCCCCAGTCTGTGGATAAGGAATCAAGCAGATGCAACATGGTCTGCCTTTCTTCCCAGTTGGTCATGGTTTGCAAGCAGAGTCACACTTTGCACACACAAGGAAACATTCCAGAAAAGGCTTTCTGGGCCAGACAGCCCATTCCTCTTCCCTTGAGAGGCAGGCAGGACAACCTTAACTAGCGTTTACAAACTGACAGGAAATGGAAGCCTCCCAGTTTACTAGGTTGTAGATCTAAGTGTTAAAATCCCTGCATCCTCTCCATCACTCTGGGGCATCCTCGGCATTGCCCAGTTCAGGTTCATGCCATCTTCCTGAATCACTGGCATCTGCCTAATGAAATGATGTGTACCCTCTCCTCTGCTGAGTAATCCCTAGACCAAAGTCAAGTTGCCATTCCTCTCCGAATACAATAAACTGACTGCCTAGTCTTCAGTCAGTAGTGTCCACCAGTTGTCTGACACACAGCTTACATATTTCAACACAAGAATCCCATCTCAACTGGCTCGTGAATATAGCCTATTCCTCTCTGACTCGTCTAATGCCTGATGATGGTTGTCCGGAGCCAAGAGCATGGTAATAAATGAATCTCAGCATCTGTTTCACCCAGAATGTCCTTTCTACAAAGATGATCCGTCTTGACCTCTCCAGGATCTCCCTTTTAGCTGAGAAGAGTGTACTCCAAGACATCCATCAGATGCCTGAAACCGGACAGAACTCCAAGCTCTACGGTGTTTTATTGTCTTCACTGAGTATCCATCACACACTATGTCTGTAACTTTTGCAGCTTCAGGTACAAGAACAAAACTAGCCTTCATATTTTTTTTTCTCCTCCTTCACAGTCACACAGACAGGGGATTCATTCTTACCGTGGATCTTAACAACACAGAATGCAATATTTTTTCCTTATTAAGTTGAGAGTTTTACCCACTCACCTATGGGAAAGATTTTATGAAAAGGCTTTTCTTTGACACATCTGAATTGCCAGTATCACTACTTTTGTGCCTTGGGGACATTATTAAGTACAATAAGGAGATGACACCAACTCAAATACAAGCATTGCCATATTTGATAGACAGTGAGTGACTAAGGGGTGGGTAGCATATACAGTGTAGATACACTGGGCAAGAAAGATGATTCATCTTACCATGCTACTCATAATGACACACAGGTGAAATTTTACAAGCAATTTATTTCTGGAATTTTGCCTTTTGTATTTGCAGGTCCGTGGTTTATGGCAGGTATCTGAAACCACAGCAGGTGGGCTTCAGATGAGCAGAGACTCTTCTACTCTGCTGACCTGGCTATGCCTTCGTGTGCCCTTCCCTGAGCCACCACCACAACTGGTTCATACTCTTCCAGACCTGTTGCTAAGCAAGTGAGTTTAAATTTTTTGACCATTTTTTGACAGTTTCCTAGTCTAGACATTTGGTTATCGTGGGGATTCGGTTAATAGGGTTAACTTAAAACAGCACCTGGTGGATCTGGGGGAGACTCGGTGGGTTAAATGTTTGCCATGCAATCTGAGAATCCATGTCAAAAGTCAGCACGGTGTCTGTAATCCCAGTGTACCCCTACAGAGAGGAAGGAGGTGGAAACTGGAGACCACCGGAAAGCTCACAGGCAAGTAATTTTGGGTATGTGTTGGTGAACAAGAGAGACCCTGTCTCAAATAGAGTTTCATTTTAGGTAAAGACTGACACACAAGCGCTCACGCATGCACACATACTCACTGGCTCATGCGTGCGCATGCGCACACACACCCACACATGCACACATACTTACTGGCTCATGTGTGTGCGCATGCGCACACACACACACACACACACACACACACACACACACACACAAATACCCCAAAAGATAAAGTTCAAATTAGTGAACGGAGGTTGTCATTCAGTGGTAGAGTGAGTGTGTGCCTAGCAAGCGTGAGGTTCATTCTCCAACACTATCGGAAACATGTAATGTGTTAGCCTTTGTCATCCTATGACGCCATTCTTACAGCTGTTATTAATATATCACATGTCACACCATACAGTAATTCTCAGTTTTCTCATCTAACGCTTTGAATAGATTCCAGACCTTCTACAGGTAATCCCTCATATTTAAGCAGCTCTTGACAGGAAGTAGGCATTTTGATGAATGAGTGAAGTGTGGAGGTATAATTCAAGGCCACCTCTGCCCGACTGTCGAGAGTAAACCTTCACAGGGAGGGCGATGCCAAATGCCCCCTCACCACATCACGGCTGCCACGCAGGGGAGGAGAAGTAAAGAATGAGTGGTACACTCATCTGGGGGCCCTGGATCAATTTCTCTCTGTTAAAGAATGCTGAGTACCATTCTATGACCTATTTGCAGTTAAAATCGTCTCTGGCTTCAAGGTGGAAAGTGATCTCAGGGGACTATTTGAATTTTCTTTCAGTTCAGCAAAATGTCTCTGGCCAATCTTCCCAGTGGATTGAGGCCATGGACAGCCACCTCTCCGGGTCTCTGGCAAAGTCCCTTCCCAGGAGAGGAGATGGAACAAGGCATTTCAGCTTCATTTACACTTAATTCGTCAAAATGTCATTGGTAAGAGCTATTTGATGTCCCAGGCTTATGAGCCTTGAATCTAAGCCTTGCAAAGCTCTTTTCTCTTTGAACCTAAATGTGCCATTCTGCCAACATGGGGCCGCATGCCAACGGGGTGCTTTGCTCTGAACCGTGAAGCTAGATGGGGGCGCTCTCTCTGATGAATGCGCCTACCTTTCCCCAAGCAGGGCCTGAGGATGGCTGACTAGGGCAAAACAAATCCAAACTCAATGTTCTCCACATAGCCACCCTCCCTCAGTTCAGACTTAGTCCCAGCAGGGTGCTGCCCCTCTGGCCTGCTTCTGTGAGTCTCTGTTCTTTCATTCCAATACACTACTCCCAGTGCTAGTGGCATCTACATGAAAGGCATGCTGGGATGATTTTTCACACACATATTCAGGAAGTGCTTGAATGCCCTTTCTCAACTAATGCACCAGGTGCCTTGGCAATACCTTGTGCAAGGCTTCCTGTATGCCCAATGAGTGTGTGTGTGTGTGTGTGTGTGTGTGTGTGTGTAGCTTTTCACAAGACGTTCCTTCCAGATGGACAGTGAGGCAGCAAGGACAGAATAATTGACTTTAGTACACAACTGGCAAGTAGATGCTGAAACCTTTGTTTACACCCAGACGACACAAAGACCTACGCTCTCCCAGATCATGAGCACTGAAGTTAGACAACCCAGGCTGTGAACTTACTACCTGCACCAATTAACTTGACTTCTCTGAGCCTCTACTTCCTCCTCTGTGTAAGAGACAGATTTGGTCTGAGTACCTCTAAGGTCTCCTCCAGTGTGGCTGTTCCCCCTGCCCCAACAGTGTCATGGGCAATACTGTAGTACCAACTTGGGGGAAGTATCTTTGAGGATGGATCTGGGCCTAGATCTCCTGTATCCTTGGGGAGCTTTGGAAGAAATGATGTCTGACATTCCTCTATTTCTGTCCAGGGACAGCCCTGGTGGCATCCAGACACTTTGCTCCATGAAAAGCTCTTTCCATGTGACCCAGTCACTACTCATTCTCCAGAGGGTAGGCCAGTCATCTCCCCAGGGAAGGTAGCACTCAGCAGGGTCCCCACCTCTCCAGACAAGATTCATCCTCTTTAGATGTACTCTCAGAATTCCATGTCCTCTGCCTCTCTTGAACTTAACATCGTCCAAAATAATATACACATGTGGTTAGTCATGTCCTTCTGCCTCACTCTCTAGCTACAGGCGTTATTTAGGCACTGTCCACACTTATGTGGTCTCATGTATCTCCAGTGTCTGGAAGAGTGGGAGGTACTTAGTAAGTACTCATTGAGTGAATGGACTAGCTACATAATGCCATGTCCCCGAGTTTTGATGAGATCAACACAGCACTGTTCCCGTTGGAAGACAAGCTGGGGTGAATTTTAAGATCCTTGTCTGAGTGCCCAAGTCACTCAGTATGTAGATACATGCCCTCACATCCCAGGATCTTCTCCCTCTCTGCAGTCCATGTCACAGCTCATTAGGGGGGTAATAAGGAGATGGCTGTTCAGTGACTTCTCCATCCCCAGAGTCTTCCTGCCAGACACCAGGCAGCCTGGGGGAACTAAAGAGCTGGGCTCAAGGTGACCAAGGACATAGATGAGGGGCAAAGGCTTGAGATTCCAGCTCACTGCAGGTTGTGAAGCTGAGGCTTCATGGGAAAGTTACCAAACAAGCATTCCAAAGGGGTCTATGACTGTAGAGAAGAGCATTGATTGCCTTTCTGCATCCACAGAGGGTGTGTCCACATCTCCAAGCCCCTGGTGTCTTAGTTACTTTTATATTTCTGCAAGGAGAGACCAGGACCAAGGCAACTTATAGGGGAAAGTGTTTAATAGGGGCTCATGGTTCCAGAAGTTAGTGTTTATAACCAGCATGGTAGCATGGCAGCAGGCAGGCAGGTATCCCCATGAAGTAGCAGCTGAGAGCTCATACCTATCCACAAAAGGAGAGAGGGAAGGAAGAAGAAGGAGGAGGAGGAGGAGGAGGAGGAGGAGGAGGAGGAGGAGGAGGAGGAGGAGGAGGAGGAGAGGAGGAGGAGGAAGAGGAGGAGGAGGAGGAGGAGGAGGAGGAGGAAGAAGAAGAAGAAGAAGAAGAAGAAGAAGAAGAAGAAGAAGAAGAAGAAGAAGAAGAAGAAGAAGAAGAAGAAGAAGGAGAGAGAGAGAGAGAGAGAGAGAGAGAGAGAGAGAGAGAGAGAGAGAGAGAGAGAGAGAGAGAGGTGGGAATAGAACGGGCTTTTGAAACCTGAAACCCCATCCCCATGACACATCTCCTCCAACAAAGCCACACCTCCCAATCCTTTCCAAACAGTTCCACCAACTGGGGACCAAGCAGTTTATGAGAGTCATTCTCATTCAAACCACCACATCCTGGGATCTTGCTGAAGCTTCTGCTGACCCGCTGGCCTTCCATCCCCAGCTTCAGTCTGTAAGCAAGACCTTATTTTTGAACAGGCTCACTCTGAGCCCCAGGCCCTCTAGGTGGTTCATAATTTTTCTGCTTGGAGTCTGCTGTTTACCCTGCTGGAGCCCTGAAGACCCTGCAGCTTGGGCTGCCTGGCCTGGCCTCAGCATCCTCCCTGATTAGCTCTTCTACAGCTCTCACTGACACAGAATTCTTTGTAGTCACTGACAGTAACTACCGCTTCAAAAATCTAAGTAGTATTTATAGCCTCAAAGACAGGGATTAAAAATGTTACCTTATAACCTAAGTTTGGCACATAAAAAGAATTAAAGTCTTATTATAGCCATAGAGGGTTGATCTTGGAGATAGATGTCCTGAGAAATGAGCTGTTGGGTGATTTTTGTCATGGTGTAAACATCATAGAATTCATAAAGACACCCATGACGTCACTAGGCAATATAATCTTATGAGACCATCATCATCATATGTAACATGCAAACTAAGACAGCTATGATATCACCAGACAAGATCACCTTATGAGGCCATCATCACAGATGAAAACACCTCTCTTTATGCAGCACATGATTGTCATTCAATGAGGAAAAGGATCTGGGCTTGAATCCCAGCACTATCTAATACAGTGTAACTTAACACATCATTAAGCTTGAGTCCTTCAGACTGCTCATGTGTGAGGTACAGACAGCAATAGTCCAAAGAGATCAGAGATACTGCATGGAGAGCCCAGGACCATCAGCTCATGCTGGGAGGCCATGGAAGCTGCTCCTGCCCTTGAAATCACAGAGAGGAAATAAGGGTTCAAGCTTACATAAAGACCAAGATACGTACTGTCTGCATTCTGTCTTCTTCACCTGTCCTGGTCATTAAAACTCAACCGTAGAAACATGGACAGTGAATTGGCAATGCTTTCACTAATTTCTACAGTTGTTCATCATGTCTACAAGGAAAACAATATATTTTTTTCCCCAGAAGAATTTTTTTGTGCCCTTGCTTTAACCTGACAGAAGACTGGCATTCTGAAGTGACCTGGAGTTTAATCAAGTCACCCATCTATCCTAAAAACCGATAGCACATGCCGGTGCACCTTGGCTCTTGGTCTGTAAACAGACATCAATAATGGAGGAAAGAACACAAGAAGAAACGAGTGAGCCAACACCGAGACCCACACCTCTGACACTTCAGCCCTAGCTGAGATGTTGCCACATTTCCCTTTACATTTCTCCTACATCCAAATCAGCTGCTTTCCCAGGGCCCATCCAAGCTGGGACAAGGGAGTGTCAGTGAGCAACAAAACCATCACAGCCAACAAACAAAACACAGGGATCGTCTACAAATAGAACCCAAAGTCCAAATCCAACTTGCTCCAGTGCTGGCTGGGGAGAACCCTGGAATAGGAATCATAGCAATCATTTTTTTTAACATTTAGCTCACTAAAGATTTCTGGAAGGGATAGGTGGAGATAAGTATGACTGGCCAAGTACGTGAGGCAGAGAGCAGATACCATATCCCCCAGCACCCTCCCATCCCCACATAGGTCCAGACCACTGAACTCCTTACCCGAGCAATCAGCTCCCCAACCATGCCTGTCCAGGTACCGTTGGCCTCAGGCACGCCGTAAACACCATCCCCAACGAGGCGGATCTTGTAGTTGAACCGTAGGATCTCAGCCAACTCCTTGAGCATGTCCACGCAGAATCCCTCGTACCTGTCATTGCCTTCCATCTCCTGGTGGTTGCCTTTCAGCATTAAATACGGGTTTTCCTGCAGCGAAACTGGGCAGCTGTCAGTCTCATCTTAGCCTTGGCATTGTAGCCATGGGGGGATGGGGAGGGCTGAGCAAAGGAAGCCAGGGACTTGAGGGGATAGGAGGAGGGATGTAGCTTGAGCAACAGGCAGCCTTCGAAGTGGTAATCAGCTCCATCTTCTACTTACTCCCCAAAGTCCTCCTTTGGGGCATTTTCTCATCAGGAACACACATGAATCCCACTGCATAAGGCCAAGGTGAAACCCTTTTATGATATTAGAAGTCATCATTTTTGCCTTCTATGCACAGACCTATTGTTAAAGAATACAAAGATCCTTCCAAGATAGCAGGCCAAGTAAAAACACAGACACGACGAATGGATAAAGACAATATGATGCACGCATAGGAATATCACTTAGCCAGAAAGCAAAATGAATTCATATCATCTGTTAAAAAAAAAAGCTAGAAATTGAGGTTATCATGTTAAGAAATAACTCCAACTCAGAAAGAAATGTTAAAGCACATATTGTTTTAAAAGAAAAAAAAACATGTTTCCTATACATGCCTTTAATCCCAGCACTTGGGAGGCAGAGGCAGGCAGATCTCTGTGAGGTTGGGGGCCACCTGGTCTACGTAGCAAGATCCTGTATAAAAGTTTAAAAGACCATTCAGATAAGCAAACAGCTGTACTGCAAGGCAGAGAGCACTGGGAAGCAAGCAGGCCACTCTGGTAGATGTCTAGAGACAGTGCCACAGAAAAGGGAGACCCACACAGGCTCTTGGCAGGGAGATGTGGAAACCCGGGTAGACAAAAAGGTGGAGGGTTGGCCATTCTGGGCCAGGGAAGGACACACTCAGACAATTCCCTGTGAGAAGGGGTGTGGTCCATGAGAGGGCTCCAGTGTAAGTGACCCATGGTGATGCCGAAAGGGTTAGGAGGAGAAAGAGAGAGTGATGTAATAGGCAAAGCATGGATCTGGATGTGGGATGAGGCCACTGTATGCAAATGAGATGGAATGGAGAAACATCTTGGGTTTTGAAGACATAAAACTGTGATTAATAAAAAATACTAAGTGCTGACAAGGAGCACGCTCTATCGTGGTATACGACCGAGTCCTGAGCACATGTGACTCAGGCAAGACCAGAGAGAGCTAGAAGAATGTAAAGTCATAGGAAGTCAGCTCCATGCCTGACTATGCTTCAGGAGCAGAGAACAGGGGTCCTAAGATCCTTGGCATCTGTATCGATGAGTGGTCACACTGGAGTCACATTGGCCATGGATGGCTGGGCAGGAAAGAAGACCAGGGGCATACTGGGGTTGGAATGAGGGTCGTCTATACGGAGGCCTGGGGCGGGGGAGAGCAATGGAGATTAAACATGCTGGTAAGGGCAAGAAGGGCAGAAGTTTGGAAGCAGAGAGACTGTGGGGCATCATGGGAAAGAACTAATGCAAGACAGGCTAAGAGTGATGGAGAACCACACCTTCAAGGGGACCTAATTTTGGAAAGGATGGAGAGAGAAGAGTAGCCGTGTAGCATGATAGCACCAGCAACCAGAGGCCGACAATGAGGAGTGAAGGGGTCTGAAAGTCCATGGGAAGAAGTCAGAAGAAGGAGAACATGGCCATTCCTACTTGGAAAAGAGCACACTGTGCACTGCTGCTGCTGGGTCTTGGTTCCAAGACCTTTCCAAGCAGGCATGGAAGGTGTGTGGGACTACAAGAATCTAAGTGTAAATGAATAAAGGAATGCATGGCCAACTAGAGAAGGTGGGAGGTGGATACATCAGGAAGGCTCACAAAGATGCTCTCTACCTCAAAGTCACGCCTCTCTGTGCCCAAGAATGTGCCCTCTGAGATGCCCTGTTGTATGGTAGTCTCTTCAGGCGGTATGGTGATGGACTCCTTTTAAGAGGTGAGAGGACAGGTGTCATGTGATGACAGGTGACAAGGAATTCCTGCAAATCAGGGAAGTTGGAGAAGGCAGAACCGGAGGGGTCACCTGTGGACCCAGATTCCCGGAAGCACTGGGTGGAGACAAAGCTGGGAAGAGGCCTTGGGCGTGGTACATGTGCAGATACAGAGAAGAGGCAAGCTGGTGCCAGCTTGAGTCGTGCAGGGAGCACGTGGCTGTAAAGGTCCAAGTCATGTGCCGAGTGTGGGTCTGCAGAGCTGCACGGGGGCTGGGCCTGACTGGTAGAGAAAGAGATGCATACAGGGATTATGGAGGCACCACCAGAGAAACAGCTGAGCACCCCAGCAGAGGGATATGTGTAATGCTGAGTTCAGAGGGGGCTTCTACACCGAGCGATGGAGGGCCAGACCGATCAGAGATCTGGGAGGTGGGGAGCAGTTTGAGCATCATGAATATGGAATGTTGTGTGTCCCATCAGGGGCAGGTTGTATGTCAGGGGTGTGGGCTCTGAGTTGAAGGTGCTGTGGGGCTCGACTTGTGATGGAGTCCACGGTCATGGCAATGAGATGAGTTAGTCTCCTCGCCTACCACACAGGTTGTCCTCAGCTCAAGGACCTCTCCACAACACATTCATCTCCATGCTGTCCCCGCTAAACTAACTCATGCTGACCCTGGAGTCACATTGCTTCTGACACTGATGCATTTGTTAGAATTGCCCCTAGACTCAGGCCAAGGTGTCTCTGGAAATCATCCAATGCTTCCTCTTCTCACGAGGCTGTGTGGCTCCCAGGTGTGGCTCCCAGATGTGGCTCCCAGGTGTGGCTCCCAGGTGTGGCTCCCAGGTGTGGCTCCCAGGTGTGGCATGAGTGGGGTCTGAGGCCATTACTTCCCTCATTGTCACCCTTGTCACCCCCTGATACCTGTTGATTATGAGTGAGAAAGGCCTCTGCCTCGTGGACAGCACATGGCTGAGGGGGTTCTACTCTAGAACGAGATTTTTTTTTTTTAGTCTAAGAAATTCTCCTTCTACTTACCCTACTCTCAAGTTCACTTGGAATCTACTGTTCAAAGGAAATGCTCACAGGGCTGATCTTGGAGGGAAGAGAGAGAGGTACGGGACAGCGGAAGGATCAGCAGGCCTGGGGCTCACTGGCACTTGGACAAATAAGGGAGGCTGAGCGCTGGCTTGTCCTCAGCTGGGATGCTGGGAGAACCTGAGGTGACACTTCAGCTATGTGTTTAACGTGGGACCCAACAAGGAAAATGTGCTCTGAAAAATGGAAGCTGGGGCTGATCCCGCCCACGTGTCCCTGGCGGGAGTGAGGTCACGTGGCTCTGTCCGGAATTACGGGATGATCGCTCAGGAATCACCACTTGCTGGATCGCACAGGGCTTGATTAGCGCCTTTGTTCCTAGTAAAAGTTTGGTTCGGACGGGCCACCTCAGCCACATCTGCACAGGAAACAGGCTCTGGTTTCCTTTAATGTAACTTCACACAGCTTTAAACTTGCCAGCACCAACTTCTCACGAACTTCTGTGTTAATCTGCACATATAAATACAGTCATGCACGCGCATGCGCGCGCGCGCACACACACCCCAGTAACTTCCCTGTCTAAGAATATGACCTTCTGGCTTCAATACAGCAGAAACCTCTACCATAGTCAGATTCCAGACGTGAGGAGGGAAGAAGCACATATCCTAGCAGGTTCCTTGCTTCCTGCCCCAACTTTGCTTGGCTTTTCAAGCATTTCTCAAAACTCCTCCCTCCGATTCTGTTCAAAGGTATTTCCTCACTCAGACTCTAATTGTTAAGTTCCTATGTGTGTCAGGCACCCCAATAGTTGAGGCACTCTTATTCATGAAAGGGCATGTGAGAAATCCATGAGATAGCTCTGGTCAGAGGGGTGTGGAGAAAGTCTGGGGCAGAAAAGGCAGGAGTCACAAGGGAAGACTCCAGAATAAAGATGACCTTTGGGCTGGGGGAAGGTTTTCAGAGGGGAGGAAACAGCATCCTATCAAGGAAGTATGGGGAAGCAAGGAACCCTGAGCCCCCAGGCTACATGGAGTAATGCTTGATACGGTGATTTATTTAAGTATGATGGATTTAGAACACAAACTAAGAAGGAAATGTCTGGACAGTTGTGAGTGGCATGGGAAGATATACTTAGCAAGTGGAGGGGGAGCCTGGGAGGACTCCACTGGTGGCTGGGGACAAAGAGCACAGGAGCGGGCTGAACTCTGAACTAGGCTGTGAGATTGGTAGAAGGGGAGAGATTCAAGAAGTTCCACAGATAGAAAAGATGGATGGAGGGAGGGCCCAGCAGTCATGCCATGCCACGCCCTACCTTCCCTCCAAAAAACACAGCTCAGTTAGGTTGTTCCCAGTTCATAGCTGGATGAGGGTAAAGTACCACCTTCCTCGGTCTTCCTGGCATCCTAAAGTGGCTCAGGCGAGCAGAGAGGAGCTGGGCGCTGGAGAGACTGAGACCTGGGAGCCTGTTTCCCTTCCTTTTCTTCACTATTTCCTGCTAATGGGATGGGGTGAGGGGGGTGAGTAGCTCCCCCCTGTGTCTTGCCTCCACTCAGACACCACCCCTTTAAGGAGGCTCCTCTGACCACCTGGAAATTGATGCTGCCTGCCCTTGCTCCCAGACCACCTTCTAATGCACAGTTTGACCAGAGGTTAAGCATCTGTAACTCAAATGCCAGGCCTGAACTACTTCAAAATCGAAAACATTTTGAGTGCTAACAGGACCCTACCAGGTATTTCAGAGTCTAGGATAGCTCATTAGAGATATTCAACTAGCAATGTCTATGAAAAAAATTCCCAAACCTGAAAAAACACATGAAGTTGAAATATTTTGGAGTCCAAAGACATTCAACTAAGGAACACTCAATATCTGTTGACATTTTATGACCTGCCTTATACCCCACACCAAAACAGAAGGTTCTAACAGGCAGGAATTGTTGTGTTTAGTTCACTGATGTTTCCTGAGTACCTTGAAGAGTGCCAAGCATATGGACGTGCCCAATAAATAGTCCTCGGATGAACAAATGAAAACATTCAGCCGTCTTATCTCCAAGTGAAGGGAAGAATGAATGGCAGTGTGCACAGGATCCCAATCACTGTGGACTCAGGATTCTGGGTCATGCTTTCCCCTTTCCAACCCGTGCCCATTCTCAGGAAAGCCTGTCTTTCCCCTGCATTTCCTAAGCACCTAGCAACACTCTCCTTGGTTCTCCCTCCCCTCTGTCACTGCTTCCTGTGTTTCGCAGTCCATCTCAGATGTGGCTTTCTCAGGCTCTTTCCTCTACATCTCAAGCTCCAGCTTTCTGCCTCTTGTCTCTTCCCCCCTCCCCCCCCACTCTGTTTATGGTAGATAGGTAATCCCAGCCCACCCTTCCTGGACCTCAGGAGTTCCTGAAGGTAGTAATGGAGGACTATAGGCTTCCTTCATTTTCTTTAAAAAAAAAAATCAAGAGAAACAGATATGTTTGAAGACCTTGCACATCTATCTAGTAGGAGTTAGACTGTGCAGCTAGCCTATACATTGCCTTGCTTGAGGCTGAAAGAATATCAATGCGACTGTGCTAGTTATCTTTCCCTGGCAAGATGCTGTGTGGGGTGGGAAAATAACCCTTTGATTAGTTAGTATCAGAGTCGGGGAAGAACGAAGCAATTATTGCTTAACATGTAGTTGGCTTAACTGACGGATCTTTTGAAACGCGAGGTCTTCAGGGTTAGCGGTAACGCTAAGACCTTGGCTGTATACGTAGTTGACTTAGCCCATCTGCTCAATGAGAACCTCTTTGAAGATACGGGCCAATACATACTCATCTTTGATTTTTGTGAGTAAGCAGAGTGCCAGACACACAATGGGGGGGGGGGGGAGTTGGGAGGTGGACTTGGTAATTACTGAATAGAGATGAATCAAGTGGAAAGGCAGGTGGTTGGTTGACTTATGGATTCATTGAGAACTCTCTTGTCACTGCCTGGAAGTGAAGGATAGGCCATAGAAGTCCACAGACATTTAAGTGTCTACCTGAGGCTGCGTTGGGGAGCAGGCCTGGTTTTGGATATAGCAGCTACTAAGCAAAGCGGGCTTCTGGTAACGAGGGAATTATCTCAGAGGACTGGATTCAGTTTGTCCCAGCTCTGTTGGAAGGAAGGTCCCATTTCTAGGGATTCTAAGCAGCTATCCTAGTCACCCAGATCCCCCGGGAGAGGCATCTACACACTGTAGACTTGCTCCCCAGCTGCTCAGTGGTTCATCAGATATCATTTCCATACGAAACAGCAACTGGAGTGCAATTACAGCTGTCATAAATTGGCCTCTGCGCTGTGATTAGCATTTCTATCGTCTGTTCCCTGGGAAGCCCATGAGCAAGAGCTGGGGGAGGAGGAGGCCCCCTCGGGAGCTGCAGCTGGAGGCCCGAGAAACCCCCTGCTTACCAGGATGGTGGTGACGACCAGGGTGGTGTTGAAGAGACTGTCAGAAATGTTGGAGGCGTAGAGGCGGCTGTCCATGCTGAGACCCTCTGCCACATGCCACTGGCCAATCTGAGGAGACCAAGGGGGAGAGGATGGGAAGACTTGAGGAAGGGATGGATTGGGCTGCAGGCTGCTGGACTTGAGAGCAGAGAAGGACAATGTTCTACTGTGGGTAGAACCCAGGAGAGAAGGATGGGAGTGATATAGGAGAGCAATAGGCTAGACCAGAACTGGGGAACAGGATACAAGATTGGGGGTCTTGAGGTAAGGGGGATGTCAGAGTGAAGTCAGAAAGGATCAAAGACTTGGAAGAGATGAGAAAAAATAGAGAAATTAGTTAGGAGTATAGCATGGTGCAGAGAGGTTCTGACAGTGAGTAGGGCAGAGGGACAGAATTGTGTTATTTTCAAGCCTCTTTGGCTTTGGCCTGCCCTGGATAAACCCAATTATCTAGGTAAGAATAAGGATGGCAGCATGTACACTTGTCCACTTAAAAATGCCTAAGACAAAAAAAAATATTGGTGGCTCATGTCTGCACTTACAAGGTCAAGGCAGAAGGATTGCTTTAAGTTTGAAGTTAACCTGGGCTACCTGGTGAGTTCAGGGATAGCCTGGACTACATAGCGAGACTCCATCTCAACAAACAAAATCGTCATTAAGAGGATAGATACAAGATGAAAAGAAACTTGTATGGAGTAGACTTTGGTGAATGCTTGCTAAGGGCTGGGAATACAGCTCAGTTATGATGCCCTAGGTTCTATTCTTGGTACCTGAAAGCCTAAATGAAATCACACTGCTACAGAAGCAGAAACCTAAATGCGTATTGTACGGTTAAGCATATGGCTCAGTGAATAAGTCAGAAGAGGGAAGCATCAGGTCCTAGTCTCCTTCATCCTCTGCCTCACTGTGAGGTTCCCCCAGAGCTTCAGCTGTTCCAGCTAGAAATAAAAATGGAAATGTTCCTTTCCCTTCTCAGAACCCACAGATCATGTATGTACCAGTTTGATGCCACAGTTCCCATTCTAACCAGGAACATAAAACCCACTGTGCAACCTCAGTGATATCTCTGAGTCCCAAGAGTGCTTCTCTGTGTGTCAAATGAGAAGAATAACAGAAACTTCTAGTGGTTATGGTGAGAGGATGAATTTAACTTGGCACTCCATAAATGTTATTTTTTTCCATCCATTTCTTTGCTGTGTTTTAAAATTGTCCTTTATTGGTTTTATTTTTATCTTATTGTGGTTTAAAAAAAACATTTACATCGAGGGCTGGGGAGCTGGCTCGACTGCTAAAGTGCTTGCTGTACACACGTGATCCCCTGCATCCATGCTAAAACATAAAACAGCCAGGCACAGCAGTGTTGCGGTTTTAATCATTGCCCTAGGAAGGCTGAGGTGGGGGGATCTTGGAAGCTCGCTGGCCAGCTGGTCAAGACAAATTGGCAAGTTTTAGGTTCAGTGAGAGTCCTTGCATCAAAAAAATAACACAAAAAGAGCTAGAAAAGGATATCCTAAGTGGACATCTGGTTTCCATGTGTGCACACACCCACACATACAGATATGCACACACACACACACACACACACACACGTGAGCATACACATGCATACATAACATGCATACATAACATGCATACATGCAAAAATAAGATATACCCACTTAATCATGTTTGGTTGGTTTCAAGCTCCTGCCTCGACTTTGCAAGTGCTGACATGAGCCGTCATGTGCTCCTAACCAATTTTTGAGTATATATCCATATTATTGTGGACTATTCCATCACTCTGACAATCTTTAGGGGGCTCTGACAGAACAGAACACTGTTTGTAATCGACCTTATATTACATAAGTATATTATAAACAAACAATACAGAATACAAGGATATAAAAGTCTATGAATAATGCATACGTATACAATACACATATATTTGATGCCATATAATTCTGGTGGCTAAACTCCAGACAAGTCACTTCTGTTGCTGTGTAGTTGGGGTTTACATCCATAAAAGATAACTGATGGCTGCCTGCATCCCCAGTGATGCACATGGACCCCTCTCCCAGGCACCAGCAGCAGCTTCCCTGGAAAACTCCCAAAAGCCCTGCAATCGCTCCTGTCGCTTTCCTCTGGAAGCAGGCTCTGAGTTTGCCTTCAGATTCCTCACCAACAACGAAGGCTTAGCTCTGCCTTGCTCTTATCCATACTCCATGGAACCAGAGGGCTCAGAGTCACAGTAAGGAGAAGCCAGCAACCTGCCTTTCTGCTTTGGAGAAGGTGGAGCATGCAGAGGGAAGGTCCAACCCAGGGCCACCTTGGACCACCACCTAGGATCTCTGGTGGCCCTCCAGGACTGCGCATGAACCCATGGGTTGTGACAGGTGAGCCTTACTGGTGGCAAAGAGTAGATAAGCTAGAGTTTCTCTCCATAACCCCAGAAGGATGCCACCAGGAAACTGGTTCGGCTTTCTCCAGCTCTGCAGTGGTTCTATGAACACTATGTGCTTTGTTTTATATACAGTAAGGAATCCCACCCAGCTTCTCTGAGAACCCACAGCCCATCGGCTGAGAAGCCTGAACCATAAACCCTGTGCTTCTAAACCCCAGATGAATCTTCCCGTGGAGCCCCAGAGCTCGGCTTCCTGAGCCTTTTAGCTGTGTATTTGCTTCCTGGTGGGTCTCCCCCATTAGCATTTTGCATGCTCAGCCCCCAGAACCTTGCTCCTGGCGGTGGAAGCAGAGAATGCCACTGTCTCCTATCTGCACTTTACTCTTGCTGGCCAAACATGGGCACAACACAGATGAGCTCCCCTGGGGCTTCTGGCGGTCCTACTGCCTCTCAAAGGGACATGTCAGGGGACATCTTTGTCTGATTCCCCGCCCCTCTTCTTTCTAAAGGGACAAGGATGAGAAGTTGATTGTGCTGTGAGATTTCCAAACAGGGGGTGGGGGATGGGTAATAATTACAGGACACCTGTTGTGTCACATACAGCATTCTGTCACCTCTTTGAAGTCCCCATCATAGTTTGGAGGTGGCATGGTGTTTCTGTTTTATTAATTAAGAAATGTGCTCAGATGGGCTTAATGGGTCCTCTCCTAAGGCCACAGCTGGTGGCTGTGCCACAGGTTCGAATCTAGAGCCAGATTCTAAGTCTCTGATTTTTCCCAACTCTCTCGATGTCTTTTAGTGAGGACACTAGTGTGTGTGTGTGTGTGTGTGTGTGTTGTGTTGTGTTTTGTTTTTTAATCTGAGCAGATCAGACTAAGCAGGAAGTGACTTCAGAAGCCTCTCAGCCACCCAGTATAAACCTTGGGAGCATAACGTTCTTCTCCCTAGTCCCAACACTCCATAAATCCAATAGGAATCTCTCTCTTCCTAGGGGCTGTTTTCCTGTCTTTGAAATGTGTGTAATTGGTTCCCGGTAGTCTGTTAGGCTGGGAAGAACTTTACCTGGGCGAGAGAAACATAAAACCAAGTAGGCTAGGTGCCAGCATTTGGATGTTCGAGACAAGACTGAACTTCTTAGCAGCCTGTTGTCACCCTGGACTTCCACCTCACACCAGCGAGGCCACCTGCTCAAAGCAGCGCCAGCTCCTTAGCTACACTCAAGCAACAAATTGGGTTCCTACAAACAGCCATGGGTGGAAAAGATGTTTTTCCATAGCCAGATATGACAGCCTTAGCAATGGACCCTCTAAAGACGTCACCCCTGGGGACCTAGCAAATACACTAATTAACCCTGAGCTCCCGTTAAGAAATGAGTCTCCCACCCACTCTCATGTTAGCCTCCAGAAATTAATAGACCCAGCAGCTCCAACAAAGCGGTGTGGCAGCTATTAGCTGGAGCAATCTAATTGCAGAAAGACAGTGGGAAGGGGAAAGCTGGTAGAGCCAGGTGCCCTGGGATACAGGCTAATTGCCCCACCTACTGGGCACCATCCATGCCACACATGTGCAGGGGTGGGCAGGAGATTTCACTCTCCCAGCACAAGATTTGTGCCTCTAACTGCAGCCAAATCCCCTTGCTTCACCTCCATGATACTTGCCCCCTCCCAAGTCTTTTGGCAGACCCCGCTGTTTTGCCCACAAGCACAGGCTTCAGTTCTCCTCAGATTACACCTCTGCCTCTTGCTTGCTTGCTGTGCTTTTCCATCATTTTAGAGGCCCTGGGGGCTACAGTGGAGGGAGAGAGGGAAGGAAGGCATGTATGTATCTGGGTAGGGCCACAGCTAGCCCCTATTTTATGGCATCTTAACTCAAGGAAGAAGACCTCTGTAACCCCAGCTGATGTGGTCCAGCCTGTGAACGGCTGAGCATGCAGAGATGATGCTGGATTTCAGTCCCATCTGGTCCTTGAGCATATAGCACCATCTGCACCCTCCAGAAGGAGGCCCCCACGTTGGAGGACCTCCTTTTACCCTGGTTTCTCTGCTTACGAATGGTGTGACCTCGTGTAGGTTACGTATGCCTCAGAGTCTCTTTTCCCATCTGTAAGATGGGAATTAAAATACCACTTGGTGCCTCAAAGAGATTTTCAGATTAGTTCAAGTACTGTGTTAGTCAGCATCCATTAGAGTGCCATTGTTGGGGCCAAAAGACACAGTCTCTTCTGTGTTCTTGAAGTGCTCCGTGCTTCGATTTTAGCTTATTAGATGGATTAGGCACGTGCCAACGACTTCGGTTTTCAGACCAGCAGCACCACCACAAGAAACTTAGTGAGGAAGTCAAGGGACAGGACCAACAATCTGGGTTGTTAGCAGCCTTGCAAGCTGTTCTGACTTTTGCCTGGGCTGTTGCAGAACACAAAGAACAACTGAGTGATGAACAGGACCCGGGGACTAAGTAGGGCACTGAGACTCACGGCCATGGGGTGGGGGCACACCAGTGTCACTGAGGAGGTGTTTCAAAACTGGCGCTCCTAGAATAAGAGGTCTCAGTTCCTAGATTCTACCAACTTCTGTGGTAAAAACATTTCCAGTCAATACCATGTTTCATACAGTGCCCATGGCCAGGAAGCCATGTACAATGGGCTCTCCACAGCTGAAGTAAGCTGTCTTTCCCATGTAACAGATGCCAACTCTGCTAACAGGTTCCATGCTATGTCCTCAGGTGCACAGCAATCTCATCTCACTCTATCAGAAAACAGATTCGAGTCCTGCTAAGTCAAGGTATCCAAGTCACGGGATGGATAAGTGGGAAAATTATGATGCTAAATAAGACCCACCGAATGAATGCTTGATTGTGATCACAGCCGTACAAACAAATGGATATACATCCCAGTTCTCAGATTGCTGAGGCAAGAATTGTTGAGAGTTCAAGGCTATCCTGGAGTGTTGGTCCCCATTTTGACCCTGGTTTGGGCCTTGTGGACAAACACAAGCCTAGCTCGAGTTTCTGTGGCCTTGTGAGAGAGTCTAAGCCTGACCTGGTTTGAGACCTGTTTCAGTCACTTCCATACCGGGTGACTCAGCAAGACCTGTTTGGTCCTGCCTCTGCCCCTGCTGTTGCTGATGTAAAGCTTTGCCATTGGCCCTGTCAGTCACCCCATACCCTCTGTCACCCTTCCCCACCGGCTATGTCACCTCACCCCACTCAAACCCCTCCTCCCTATGCTCCAAGTTTATATAAACAAGAGGTTGTTACATTAAAGTTGAATTCCTGCTTTGACAAGACTCCCAGGGAGCCGTCAACACTCACCATCCCACTCAGCTCCAGAGAGACCCGGGTTGGACTGGGATCTCTCTCCTCTCACCTGGACCTGCTGGCAAGGAGCCAACACTGGAGTACATAATAAGTTCAAGGCCAGCATGGACTATGTTTTGAGACCTTCATCTCAAATTCAAAACAAACAAGCAAACAAATGTGTGGTCTTTCTGAATCCTGAATCCAAGCCCACTGAAAGAAACATTTTTTTTTTTTTTTGATGGAGACGCTTAGCCAAACATGAAAACTTAGGCAAATATAACTAACATGGGATGGAATTACCCATGCATAGAAAGTATCATTTAACCCAAATCCCCTAGGGCTACAGATCAATATAAATTAATAATTTTCTTTCTCCTTCAGGCACCAAATTTTGCAGGTCTCACTTATGTATTCAAAAGTACTTATTTTCTTCTTAAGGGAGCCACAGGTTTTTCTGGCTCCTAAACTGAATGGGATTTACCTTAAAGTGTGGCACAGGCATTAGGAAGCAGGTTCCAACATCATGGTGTGGATGTATCTCTGCCCTAGGATTCCTGCAGTGAGCTGACTGCTTACATTTCCTCCCCATTATAAAGGGATCTATCTATTTAAAGCTCCTACTGTGTGCTTCTTTCCTCATGGTGGGCTGTTGTTTCTTGCTTCTAGCAGGACAATTGATTCTGAGTCCCTGTCCTGGAAGAGCTGAACAGGGCTTAACAACCCCGGAAGGAGAAGTGGACTGGTGGAAGGAAAGATTAGACAATGAGGGCTCTAGAGGATGGGCTCTGTGGTTTAGATAGGAGCTCTCCACAGTCCTTTGAGAAGTGGTGACTGTCATGGAATGCACATCAGGCACGGGGATTGGGTCTGCCGTGAGACCCTCAGTCAACATAAGTAAGATGGTTACTACAAAGAGTGGTTGTTCAGGGGCCCGACTACAGGCATTTGCTGCTGCTCCTTGTCTTACTCTGTCCTAATCCCAAGGGCCTGTCTCAGTGTCTCATTTCTCGGAACTGAAAGAATATTACTCGGAGTCGGGAGACCCAACTATGCTAGTGCCTATTCCTGTGACCACAGGACCCTGTGAGCCTCCCGGCTCTTGCTGAAGCTTTTGAAGTCTGGAAGACACTGTGAGCCTCTCTGTTCTTGTCCTTACAGGGCAGCAGCCAGCCATACCCCCAGAATCTCCTCTTCAGTTACAGCATCCTCTGCTTAGAAACCCTACAGTTCTGTTCCATGTTGGTTCAGACACAGAGGCCAGAAGTCATACTGCATCGTGTTGGACCTACAAGACACCACATGCCAGTTCATTGCCATGTCCTTGGGATACTCCCTGCTATGTATGGTCTCTGCATGTACCATTCCTGGCCTGGAATTCTACCAGCCACGTGATCTCCTAACCCCAGCTCTCTTTCAGCCAGTTCAGGGGGTGGGGGTGGCAAATCATGGCTTGTAAGCTTAATTCGACCACTGTTTGTTTTTGCAAATAAAGTTTTATTGGCATACAGCTGGGCCTGTTCGCTTCTGCATAGTCTGTGAGTGCTTTCATTCACAAGGGCCGAGTTGCAACAGTAATTCTGGGTGTCTGCAAATGGTCAAGCATCTACCTTCTAGGTGTCATAGAACATGCTTGCTCACCTTCATCCACTTCTCAACCATTTCCTTTAAGCCTCTGCCTAAAAACCGCTTCCTCCAGAAAGCCTGTCTTCTCTTCCGTCAGCCTTCTGAACATCTGTCCTGCCTGTCCATCTTACTATGGCATAAGCCGTATAAGAACAACGAGAGCGACTTGGTTAGCTTGCCCTCTTCTCCCCAGGGCTTGGCTCATTGCCTCACGTCTCATAGATGCTCAATTAAATATAACCGAACAAATGCACCAGAAACTTTATCTCATTTAATCCCCAGCAAATCTACAAGAGGCAGACCATTTTATATTCATTTTAAAGATTTTTTTTTTTAAAGCCTTGCATACCAGCAAGGTTAGGTAATTAAAGTCTCCACGGTCACAGTCCGATAAGCACCACAATGGAGATTCAAACAGACTTTCTCCATCACCAGAGCCCATGCTCGTAACCACTGCATTATCTGGTTAGAAAGGGTCAAGACCGTAACCATGGGAACCAGCTTAGCACAGTTCCTGGCATTGGCAGAACCTGCATAAACTTCTCCAAGCCCCTCCCCAGCTCTGCCCAATACTTTCCTTCTCAGCTGTCAAATAGAAGCCCTCAGGACCTTTTCTGGAGGGTTAGGGACTTGGAAAATTATCAGCCCCAGTGACTAGCATTCCTTGCTGCTGCTGGGAGCCCCGAGGACCCTGTAGCTCACAGCCCACTCCCTGCTGTCTAAAGGTGCTTAGGGGTGTCTTTTGGCCACTTTGTTCTTTTTTAAGTAAGTAAAAAGGGATCGTTTTTTCAAACCTAAAGGGACTTGCTCACATCGTTACACCCCGCCCCGCATCCGCAGAGGTGCACACGACACTAGAACATTTACTAGTTTGTACACATTTAGACAGCTGCTCTTTGTACTCGGCTCCATGGAGACCCAGCTTCTTCTACGGGGGTTGATGAAACCCTAAGCCCTGCTCCAGAGTCAGAGGCTTCAAATACTTATTGATCTTTGCTTGCTGGGCCCTGGCCCATGTGGTTTCCTTTCATAACTTTCCCTGCTTCTGTGTAGCAAGCCGTGTCATCAGTCACACCTGAGAAACGCAGGTTTCTCACTGGTACTTTGGAAACAGTAAAAAAAAAAAAAAAAAAAAAAACTGCTTGAAGTAAGTACGTGTGTACAAGGTTAATGATGAATAAATGAACCAACCCAAATCTCAGAACTAACAAGCAACCCGCTGAGCATCAACAGCCGATGGGAATCAAATTAGGACTTGAACTCAGATTCCATGTATTGCTTTACTGATTGGCATAGGATAGGTAGGCTTACATTGACCTTGGAGCCTGGGCCTTCCCACATGTCCCTTTGAACAAAGTGAGCTTGTTTGTTGACTATAGTCCTGAATGGAGCCAACCAAAAGGACCCACAGGGGCTCACTCATCCATAAAACAGAACTGAACGACAGAATCTATAAATATGCGACAGCTTCAGTCTAGAGTGGACCCCAAGGACCTGCGTGTTACAGCTGGTGCCGTGGGGGAGTAGTGCAAGTTTGAAGCCATGAAGCCAAGTAGGAGGTCCAGCTACCTCCCCACTCTCTTTAACTTTTGGACTATGGTCATGAGGTCAACAGCTTGGCTCCACCTCACCTTCCCTGCCATGATGGACCAAATTAGGCCCCAAGCAGCAGGTCCGAACCATGGACTGAACCTTTCAGTACTGTGAGCTCGAATGGCCCTTTTATCTTTAGACATTGATTGGCTCAGGTTCTCAATATAGTAACTGTAAGCCGATTGGTGTGATACTGTACAGTGTTCCTGTGAGCAGCTGAAGGCCTTTGCTGAGCCGTAAGCCACGGACAGGTAGAGAGCATATGATTATGTATGTAAGGTGATCAGAAGTCAGAGGATCTGGGTTCAGGTTCTACTCGCCAGTCTTTTACTGTGTGGCCTGGGGAAGTCAATTTTGCGAACTAAGGTCGGCTTAATTTCCCCACCCTTCTCCACATACGGGGATCATCTGAGGTAGTCACAGGTGTGACAGAGTCAAGGCCAATCAAATGCAAGTTCTTAATGGTCCAGTTCTTTTCTTTCTATGCTCACCCAACGTTTTGAATCATAATCATTTTTTAAAATTAGAGTTCTGAGTTCTAAGTTGAAGTTCTCATTCTGAAGGATGCTTGTGATAAAATACGCATAACCGTGTCTAGAGTAGTTAGTAAGTGTCTCTCAACCTGTGACTCTCGACCCCTTTGGGGGGGTCACATATGAGATATCCTGAATACCATATATTTACATGATAATTCATAACAGTAGCAAAATTACAGTTATGAAGTAGCAATGAAATAATTTTATGGTTGGGGGTCACCACAGTATGAGGAATTGTATTAAAAGGTCGCAGCAGTAAGAAGGTTGAGACACACTGGCCTAAAGCTTCTCCATATGGGATGGAGGCATGGCACGCAGGTGTGGGAGGACACTATGTCAGCAGATCCCAGGGATCCCAGACTTGGTGGGACAGGTGCACAACTTGACAGAGATAAACTTAAGGGGTCAGGAAAATGGCTCATCTCAGCAAACAGGAGGATGTGAGTTCTCATCTATACTCTTGTTTAAAAAAAATCCCATTGTGGCAACCCATGCTTATCATAGGGTACCACCAGGGAATCAGAAACATGCAGTTCTTTAGGTTGTGCTGTTCAGACAGCCTAGTCTAACCAGCGATTCCCCAACTCTCAGTAAGAAACCCAATCCTTACCCAAAGGACAAGAGAACCTGAAGAATGATACTTGAAGCTGACCTCGGGCTTCCACACGTGCATGCACATGCCTGTATGTACACACACCCAAATATACATGTGCATATATATATATATATATATATATATATACATATCTATATAGATATATAGATATAGATAGATATAGATATCGCATATAGTGATATATATCTCCTTGATATATATCAAGAATATAGTGATATATATATATATATATATATATATATATATATATATATATCTCACTACTAGCTCAAATTATTAAATCAGCCTCCATGATGAGCACCTGGCATACAGGAGTAATTCTTATTAACTTTCAGCCCAATGTCTCTACACATATAACAGCTGATATGACACAAGAACAGTTTGGGGTCATGAGCAAACCCCAAACCGAGAGCTGGGGTGACCTGGGGAACAATGGGAGCTGTTGAAGTCCATCAGAGGCCTTATGTGCTCAGCCACAGAATACACCTAGGTGTGCAGTGGCGCACTGGAGTGCAGAATGCTGCAAAAATCTAGAATTCTGGGACAGCAGCAGCGTCCGATGAAAAGAAGAGATCAAAACCGAGTACAGGGCGAGCTAGGAAGATCCAGGACAGCGCAGGCTTTCTCACACTTCCACTCAGTTTGTCTAATACAGCGTCTTATTGGAAGTTGGCTACAATCCATCTGTGAGTTATGAAATCAATTGAGTGGACTAACACCTGCATTTAAAAAGTGAGATCTCTATATGGAGTGGAGAAGGGGGAATTCATAAGCAGAGGTAATGAATACTGCATACATTTGTGTTTCAGTTATGAATAGGGTTATGCACGCATCCTGAATGACTCCCTGCATACAAATTATATTCCAAATATGCAAACTCACACCATCCGGAATTTGCAGGGCTTATCTGTCCACTACGCTAACATCAACACCTAGTACGGTCTGTGGATGGTGCGTGAGGTTTAATAAGTATACTGTTAATCCCCATAGACTCCTAGTCTTAATCAATCCTTGTAATCAAAGGCTATCCATCAGAACATTTGTGAATGCACTCTTGGGCATTCCTTCCACGCCACAACTCTGGACTAAACATTTTCTTATCTTATACATCGAGATGGTTCTGCTACCATCCCTATCTTACAGATAAGAAAACTAAGACTTGAGAAGATTCAGATTCAGACAGAACCACTACTGTAGTGCACCATCCCAGGAGATTGTAATTTCTCTGGCTGTGGATATATAGTTAACCATTTAGCAAATATTTGAATGGATACTTTGGCCAGCATCATTTTTCCATAAGTGTTTCTGCTTGAGAGCCCACAATCCTTTGTGTTCCCTTGCGTTTGATTATGACTTATGTACATAGAGAAGAGTATTCAAAGAAGGCCCAGGGAAGCTCAAACAGGCTACTGTGGAGAAGTTAGGCAGTGGAAGTTTGGGTTCTTGACCTGACTTTGGTCAACCCCTTCCTTTGGGCACTGCCCCCTAAAGCTACATCTTGCATGTCAGTCTCTTAGAGAGTTGCAGATCCCTGACGGGACCATAGGGTGCTCACTCCCTCCTTGGGGATGCTCACCACACTTGGAATCGTATAACTTCGTATATCATATCGGCATATCATATCATATCATATCATATCATATCATATAACGGCATATCATATCGTATATGCCGTCATCTGTGTTAAGTCCGTTTTCACCACCAGACATTAGACTCCTTGAGAGACAAGATCCCTGTCCCCCCATGTCAAGTGTATAATCAGCACTTGCTAAACAGGTGACCACGGGGAATCGGTTCTCCTCTTGTGGCTTCAGCTCCCAGGCCTAGCTTACAAAGGCTACCCAGTATACACCATTGGACTGAATTCTGAAATTCTCCTAGGCAGGTCACTCCATTTTAGTCTTCAGCGATCACATCTTGAAAGAATAATGTATCCTAGCCTGTTCCAACTCAACAAATTATAATGTGTAGTTTTCCCAAGTGCCTTGGACTGAAACTGGGAGAGAGATAGGGAGAGAGGGATGGCCTAAGAGAGGCCACAGGGGGTCAGTGGAAGTGCACCAGCCTTGTCACAAAGGCAAAGCAGGTGGCCATTTAACAGGAGCGGTGACAGAAGGAACCTCTCTATCCTATACAAGACTTCCTTGAGGAAAGGTAGTCAATGACAAATGGAAGAGATGTGAGGACTCGGGAAACACATGCAAGGACGAAAGGCAGAGCCTTTGGAAGGAAGGACACCTGTCCCCAATAAGGAAGGACTTTTGAATAGGAAGGGCTTCCCAAGATGGAGTATGCTGTCCCTGAAGGTACTGAGTTCTCTGACAGTAGGCATTTAAGTAAGACTCTCCGTCATGAGAATGTGTTTGCAGTAATCCGTTCAGAGAGCTGGTCTACAAAGCTTTCATTATGCCATCCATGATGCAGTATATATGCTATATAAGGAAGGCAAGGCCTTGCGGGGCAAATATGGGGCCTTGGACATAGCAAGCAAGCAAGCAAGCAAGCAAGCAAGCAAGCAAGCAAGCAAGCAAGCAAGCAAGCAAAAGAGCAAGACTACGGAGTGGCAAATGAGGAGAAAAGCCCTGCAGGAAAATTCAGAAATTCCTGTTGGCTCATTCCTGCTCTTATCTCCTGGCTGAGTCTCTCTATGGCTAGTGCTCATTATCTGTTGCTCTTCTGACTTATATAAAGCTGCCACACTCAGTCAAGTAGGGGCTAGTGAACCTCTGTTCCCAGGACAAATAAGTAAGGTTGCCGTGAGCTTCTGTCAGAGAATTACTATCAACCTGTCAATATGTAGCTGAATTAATTTATGTGTGTCTCTGTCTCACCTAATACAGATTGCTGATTTACCAGATCACACATCAGTGTCATAGGTCAGGTTTGAGGGAAGCTTCTTGAACATAGATTGTCTCCATAGAGCATGTCACAATTTTTCTCATGCACAGGAAGATGGAATGGCATGTCAGCATTGCATTGTGGGAGTTAGTTTAAACAGAAAAATGACTAGGGGAAACACACACACAGACACACACACACACACACACACACACACACACACACACACACTAGCACTCAATAGTCCATGAAAAAGACACTTGTTGACAATATTAGCGCTGAAACAACACAGCAGAACATTGCCACGTTCAAGCTCAGCTGGAGATGCACACATTGAGTGAGTCAAATTTTTGCCTCTCCACATGTCTGTAAAATTGTTGCAAGTATTGATATGAAGTTTGCAAAAAAAAAAGATGTCACTAAGCAGTCAAACGTGCAAATATAGATCTCGCAAATAATGAGAACCAATTAGACCTGTCCATGCTGGGCTGTTTGGCTGTCACCAAGATGTGCTCAGATTTCCAATCATGATCCTCAGCCTCTGGGAGGTAACATGAGATTTGGTCACCATCCTTCCTGCCTAAAAGCCCCAACCTTGGCTGTTCTTGGAGAATGTAGTGACAGACAAATATCGTATCCAGAGGAGCTCTGGGGTTCAGGACACCTGTGTTGGCTCTGATTACAAATGACACCCCAATGATTCACAGATGTAATGGATTCCCCAACTATCAGGGCTTCCATTGTAAAACCTCCCACAGAAAGATCAGAAGGATGACTGGGTCTTCTACCTGTTTGGACAAGTTTAAATATTTCTTTTGTCTATATCCTAATGCCTTCTATTTTTTAAAGTTATCCTCTTCCTCCTCCTCCTCCTCTTTCTCTTTCTCCTCCTCCTCTTCCTCTTCCTCTTCATCTTCCTCTACAGCCTCCTCTTCTTCCTCCTCCTTCTCCTCTTCCTCCTCCTCTTCTTCCTCTTCCTCTTCCTCCTCTTCCTCCTCCTCTTCCTCCTCTTCCTCTTCCTCCTCCTCTTCTTCCTCCTCCTCCTCCTCCTCCTCCTCCTCTTCCTCCTTCTCCTTCTCCTTCTTCTTTTCAGGATCACTAGCCTAGGCTCCCTGTGTAACTAAGGATGACTTTGAACTTCTGGTCCTCCTGACTCTCCACCTTCCACATGCTATCATGTGCCTCTATGCTTGTTTATGTGGAACTAAAGAAGAAAACCAGGGCTTTTATGCATGTTAGGCAAACACTCTCTTAACTGTAATCTCCAGACACTCCCCCCCCCCGCGCCCATGTTTTTCTGAGATTGTCTTAACCTATAGCCCAGGCTAGCTCAAGGCTTGCTTTGTAGCTCAGGGTAGCTTCAAGGTCATAGTCCTCTAGCCTTCCTTCCTGAGTATTACAATTATAAGTATAGGCCACCATGCCTGACTTCCTTTTCTACTATAACTGAAAACTTCCCAGGCTATCTTTCAAGATACCTGGGGATGATGCCCTGGCCTTTCTTACACTGATACATAACAAGGACATGGCAGTCGGCAGATAGGAAGACTCCCTTGCTCTTCTTTCTCAGAAGACTGGAGGCATGTCAACATGAGCTGCTGAGGAATCAGGGAGCTCAAGCATGCACAAGACTTTCTGTCTAAAAAAAATTATGGCCAACGAGCATGACGGCCAGTCCATACCAGCTTCATTTGTTCAACTCAGCAAGTAAGAAGTGCCATGGGAAGGCAGTGGTGCTGATACCTTGCCTCTGAGCTCTGATTCCTAGGTGTCAACTGAATTAATGCTTTCAATAAAGCATCTAGACTGGAGGAAGCTGGTCAGTCTCCATCTTGGTGCTGAAATCAGGACAGCACTGTGGCTTCTGAGCTCTTGGCTGAGAATGGCTTGTTCCTACGCCTAGCTGGGTGCAGTGCAGGCTTATGGGTAGGAAAAAGCTCTTACTTGCGTCTTACTGTACTCTTGGAAGAGGCAGGACTTGTAGTTTGGGGGCATCTGTTGCTTTTGTCTGATCAATGTTGATCATACTCTGCGGGCCTTCAGTATATTATGGCTTCTCCTAGAAGCAGCTATAATGTGGGTTCCCTCATCCCCATGTCTATCCACAGTCACCAAATCGGGGCTGAAGGCCAGAGAGTAAGCCATATGCATATAGAGAAAAGTCCAAGATTAGCAATAGAAGAAGGTAAGAGCCAGCTGGAAGAGCTGATTTCAGCCAGGCATGCCTGCCTGGCACGGGCTGGTACTCATATGCCCTCTTCCAGGGTCGTGTGACTCCAATAGGAACAACCCCGCATGTCGAGCCTTCCCTTTCCAAGGCCGTGTCCTTCTCTTTGTCCTGAACCAGATCAGAATGTCTGGGACACTCTAAGGACTATTGCAAAGACAGTGGGGTATATAGCTAGACATCTTCCATGTGAGACAACAAGATTAATAAATTGCACAGTGTAATTGAGCCCTCAACAACTGCTCATCTTGTTCTCAATAATTTTATGATACTCAAGAAGCAGAAAAATCATGATGTTCTCGACTTTACCGAGAAGGAACGTGGGAAGCGAACTTAGGAACAGGGCGTGTGGGACTTAGCCCTAAGTCTTTCTATTAGCACACATTGCCTGCCTCCTTGGGTAAGCGCCTTACCCTTCCCCAATCTACCTTACTTCTTGCTCCTGACCCACCTGCCTGGACCCCCATGCCCGCTCCTGGCTCTTGGCTTGCTTTTCATTTGGAGGAGCTGGCTGCCACAGGCTGTTTCATGGCCCTGAATTAGCAAATCGCCCTCTTCCAGTTCCCCCTTGCATGAGCTGGCTGAAGGTGGGGGGGGGGAGGGGGCGCAGGAAGTGTCTCCAGGAGCTGGCAGACTTCCCCAGGCTGATCTCAGGGAAGAGCGCGATTGGGCACATGACAAGAAACCGATTTCAAATGCAGCATTTTAAAAATCCCACTCCTCTACCCCCAAAACCAGCCCCCTGTTCAAAATCGTAAGTACCTCTTAATTTGTTTGCTGGCTGATGCTTGAGTGAGCTTGTAAGCTTCTGTGGCTGCTGAATTGTTCAGCAGAGCCGATAAGCAGGAGTCCCTGTGCTTTGGGGGAAAGAATCCGATGTGTGGGGACCAGAGAGACTGGAAAAGACAAGAAGCCCTTTAAGACACAGCCCTCAAAGCCAACTCATCGGCTCCTTGCCCTTTCCCACTTCGGGCAGCCAGGGGAACAGTCAGAACATCTCTCCTGGGAGAAAGCATCCTAGATAAAGCCTGTTCCTGTTCTGGAGTGTGGGACCTGTACTGCGTGGAGGAAAATGGAGGGGGTGAGAAATGAGTCAGTGGTTCCAGGGGCCTTTCAATGAAAACATGTAAACACTGGCACATAAAATTCTCTTGAATTAAAAAGGAAGAAATTTTTTTAGAAACCCCACAGGTCCAGGGGCTCTGTTGGCTCTGAGCTATCTGAGACCTGGAGGGCACACTTGTATGGTTCTTGCACAGTCACAATCTCCAGGCCCTGTGAGTTCCGAGACTCTCACCTATTGCCACACCCGTTCCCTGCTGTGAGTGGGTGAGCCCAGCTCACAAGTCCCCACTCCTGGAAGGACAGTGGTCAGAGGATGCTATAGCCAAGGGAGGACACTGACAGAGCCGGAATGGCGGTGACAGTTTTCTGGGTTCATTTCATGTTGGAAATGAGGCAGACACGGGTGTATGACTCTGAGGCACCGCGTACGTTCAAGAATACAATCATCCATGACTACTGGGGAAGAAAGCAAAATAGGAAAGTAGAGGACAGAAGACTCACCTGAAGGACCACACCCTTCACTCTACAAGTAAATAAAATCACTAAGGACTTTCAAACTAGCATAAGTCAGCGCCTTTCTTAGAGAGCTGGTCTAACTGACCAACAGCCCTAAGAACTGATGCCGTTGAAGGCGACGGCGATGGCTCCACACCAATTCCCTCTTTTTAGGCTTCTTAATTAAAAAGAAGCGAGTGACTTTTCAGTCACCTTCAAAGCATCCCCCTCTGAGGAGCTGCAGGACCCCCCCCCCCCCCCCCCCCCCCGAGTTTCCTCATCAAAGGCAGAGCTGGCTATTGCAGCCCATGCAAGCTCCCCAGCAGCTGGCCTGCTCTTGCAGGTCCCTCCGTCCATCCCCCAGCTGGGGAGCTGGCACTGGAGGCTGCTGATCTCAAATGGGGCTCCTGTGCCCTGAGCCAGGTCTCAGCAAAGACAGCTTCAAAGGATCTGCATATTTATGGTAAACTTCTTCCTCGAAATTGAAAATGTATTAGACGGTGACAATCACAGGATTCTCAGAGCTGCCTCTCCCACTGGCAAGCAATGGTTGTTCACTTGAGGACAGGAAGGACTGTCACAGAGGCAGCTCAGACTAAGAGGGATTTGGGAGAAACATATAGACCTGGGCAGGACCTCTCTATAAGACCATGGCATCCTCCATATTGTTCCTCAGCTGGTACATAAAGTGCAGACTCGCTGACAGAACATAGAAGGCTTTCCTGTTGTTCTATATTTGATTGTTTTTCAAGTGGGGGGGGTGGGGGTCAGGAGGTAGGGAAGGTTTCGAACCCCACCAGCAGGTCTGCTCTGATTATCTTCAGAGGAGAAACCACTTCCCAGTGGCTTCTGCTGCTAATGGCCTGTAATAAGAATTTCTGTTGCTTCTGCACCCCTCAGGGGTGCAGCAGAGCCAGGACTTCAACTGCTAACACAGGAGGATCCCAGACTTCCTGGGAGAAGGGGCAGACCTGCTTCTGCATGGGCTGCTCTCAGCAAAGATGGCAGCCGGAGAGAGGACTGGAGGGAGCCTGACTTTTGTGTCAGTGAGTGGGGTCCTGCAGGATCTTCAGGAAGTTGGCTCTGGGTTGTGTTCTAAAGAATCAGGGCAGTAGAGTCCCCTGCTTGCAAGAGTGCCTTGGACAAGCCATCCCATCCATTCTCCTGCCTCTGTTTAGAAAAGTATTGAAATCATTCCTGAAATGATCCCTTTGAATGCTAAGCTTGTCTCTGTTTTGGAAAATACATCTATCTGCTCACAACATTACTTTTCCTGGCACTCCCCAGGCCAGCCCTGTCGGTTTCTCCATTTCTGTAGAAACGGAGTCAAATGGATCAGCTGTCCCGGGAAAAACTGACCTGGGTCTAGTCTCTATGAAAAGTGTACAGGCTGAGGGCTGAGGGTATTCCTAGGAAAGTCAGCAAGTAGAGTAACTAAATGACCCCAAGGCCCAGGGTTCAGAAGGAATGCGACATCGGAAAAATAAACGCCAGAGAGCCGGCTAATGCAGGAAACAGAGGATCCAGTCTGAGGTGACTGTTAGAACCCCATGGTCTCAGTGCATCCGGTCCGCAGCCTTGTGCATTGAAGAACACCAACAACCCCTGGTTCTTCCTCGGTGAGAAAGTGGTAAGCCATGTTCTGTCGGGAACAGGTACGGCCCACTGCTCAGCGAAGGGTAAAATTAGTGGTATAAAATCAGAGTACTCTAAGGCAATTGGGGGCTGCAATTTCAGCCCCCTAAGATCTTGAGCTCTTAAGTGGAGTAGGGCTCTGCTATCCAGCGTTCCCAGCCTATGACAAAGAGTAGATCTTACAGGAAAATTTTAGGCTAATTCAGGCATGAAAAAATGAAGGAGTGCAGCAAAAGCAATCTGTTTTTACATATCTGAGGAGCTGGCAAGGAAGAGGAAGCAGACTATTCTGGAATGTTCCACAGGCTAGAGTTAGGAGACAGAGGTTGACCCAGTACCTGGAAGACTCTGAATGTTATCTCTAAAGGGGTTGCTAATTCTCCAGCCCAGATGGGCTCACAGACAGGTTGGGTGTCTCTTTTGTGTCCCAACACAAATCATCGTTCTTGCATTGGATTAGATTAATTAAGAAGCTTAAAGGTGTCCTCTGCCCCCCACATACTGGGTAAACATTGCATAATGGAAAGGCCCTGGACTCCAGAAGCTCGACCCAAACTGGGCTCTCAAGCCTGCCATTTCCTACCTAGATGAGGATGGATATACTTCTTTATCTCTCTGCCTTAGTTTTTCCACCTACAAGACGACAGAACAGCTTTCACGCCAGGCTGATAAAAGAATGTAGAAATTTAAATATATATGCACACCAACCAGCACAGTACATCATGTAGGCGACAATAAATGTGGGCTATTATTATGATGTCAGGAGAAGCCAGCTTCGCACATAAGTATAGCCATTCAAACACAGTGCCAGGCAGAGCTATTTTCAATCATCTTCCGATCCTGTGAGACCAAATATGAGGGGTTTCTACACACGGAAAGAAAACTGAGCCCACCCTGCTTGGGATACACAGCGAACTGATGGGGAAGAGGCAGATCTGCATCTTTAGTTAGGGATGTCAAACCCCAAAGGCTTAATTAGACCCTGTTAAACCATTTCCGATCCTTGGATGAAAGGTAGGCTCATCTTATTCCAACACTAACAATGTTGCTCAGGGGATGTTCACAGTCATCTCTGATCTTCAGACTGAGTTAAATGAAGGAAATTAAGGGTCTCCTAAAGACTTCCTCCTCTTCCTTCTAGCTTCTTTCAAGGAGGATTTTACCAGACAGGAATGAAGACAACACGATTGTAGCACCCCTCAGCACATCTATGGGGGGGGGGGTGTAGTGAGAACAAGCACTATGGTTTGAGACACAGAGGGAGAGACTCAGGCAGTGCTATTGACTCTTCTGTCTATAAAGAATGGGGACATGGTTCAGAATGTCCCCTACAGGACAACATACGGAGCTCATTCCTCCAAATGCACTGTAGTGGAAGCTCCCAAGATGGCAAACACTCTCCATGCAGAATCAAAATAGTAATTTTTTAAAATGGAAAAAAAAAAACCCTAAGTCTTAATTCTGAAAGACTATTTTTAAAATGGTAAAAAATCCTTTAATCAGCCACCGGTAGGGAATATGGTAGTTGTTTCAGACATTTTACCAATTATAGACCACTGGGTCCCTGCATGGTGCTTTCTAAATAATCAAAACCAGCTCTTAATAGTAGTTCTCCCAGACAGGAGAGAAAGAACAGAACCAAAGCCAAATGAAAAGATGTCATTACTAAAGAAAGCCCATCCCAGCAGGGTGCTAGAATCAAGGTGGCAGCCATCAGGGCAGCAGAGCAATAGACCCGACACAAGGCTCAGAACGGGAGCTTCAGGTACCTAAGAGCTGGAAGGGAAACCAGGCATAGAAGAAACAGAACATGGGCTTTAGAGTTAGACAAACTTGAATATAAATTCCAGTTCTTCCAGGGTCTTGGAGACAGTGAAGTGTGTTTGTGCGTGTGCGTGTGCGTGTGCGTGTGCGTGTGTGTGTGTGTGTAGGACCATGGAAGAACAGCATGGTTTTTGGTCGGGCACCAGCTAGAGATGGCAGAGACCCTGCAGGTTAAAGACCCCACAGGTTTCCCTGCAAGGGATGGCATACATTTTGCCACATTCCCAGACTCTAGGCTCCTGACATGAGGCCAAAGACCTCCACTGATCTGTGCCTTTCAGGCACAAAGGACAAGGCTCCTACTAGCCCCTCCACAAGTAGAGGGCATTACTACAGGCCAAGGAGCCTCAAGACAGATCTCCATATTAATGAGATACTTAAAGGCCAGAGGGTGTAGCCAGTTAAGCATTCCTTCCCAGAAGGTATTTAACCTCAGGTCTGCCCTGAGATTACCAGGGTATAGCTTCATCCATTTCCTGCCATGACAATAAACATTTTAAGACCATGGACTATCACTTCCTTGGGACCTTCCATGGGGAACCGTGGAGAAGGTTTTCAACTACCAAGCCACCACCTAAACTCCTGCTGACCACCTCTCTACCTTCCCAGACACAAAGGCCCAGCCACCCAAGCACGCAAGCCGAGCCAGCCATGACCCAGCCAAGCAAATCGCCTCGACCAAAAGTCTCATCCCCACAGGACCTCAGACTCTGTTTCCCACCCTTAGAGACGAGTCGAGTCCCGCTGCTTCACACAGCCCGACTTCTGCCCTGAGCTGGTGAGGAGTGATCACAGTTGAATCCCCAAGCCTCTGCCTCTCTGAGCTGCAGCCCGAGCCTTTTGGGGGGTGGGCAGATGCGGGACCACATCAACACAACAGGACCCACGCATACTACAACCCCACGTGTGTGTGTGTGTGTGTGTGTGTGTGTGTGTGTGTGTTGTGAGTATATGAGCGTATAGCTATGTGTATCCCTATACACACATTTCAATACTAGAGAAAAAGATCAGTGTCTTCCTCTAGCCATCTCTGCTTTACTGTCTTGAGATAGGCTCTCTCGCAGAACCTGAAGTCACTTTCACATTACAGTGAGGCTGACCAGCCAAGAAGCCCTGTCTCTCTGTCCTATAGTGCAGGGGTTACAGGCTTGCGTAGACATACCTAGCTTTTTAACGTGGGTGCCAGGGATTTGAACTCAGATCTGCAGGTCTGCTGTGCTCGCAGTTTCTTACTGACGAGCTGGTCTACCTTAGAAGGCCATCCTCAGGATGAGGCGAGACCTGCACAAAGCACCATGTAGAGTCTGCTACACAGAGGGTTTGCATAAGATGTCTCTCCAGCTTCTTATCCTTTCCTTTCCTGCACCAACGTCACCTTGGAAGGAACTGGGAGACTATCAGAGCAGAGGTACTGACATTCCTCCTGTCCTGGGAGAGAAGCCTAATTAGTTAGCCCTCCTTAAAGCACTTCTTCACCCTGCAATAAGCAGGGAAGGACGCCCGTCAAGAGGCGAAGATTGGGTGGTGATTGGGATGGGATTTGGGGACTGGCGCTCGGAAGCTGCATCTGTGCACGAGACACTTGATACATGGCTTCCAGTTGGTGCTCACGGCACCTGAAGCAGACAGAAAAGCAGCAGGACGGTCGCCAGACTCGCTGAAAAGCCGAGGTCAAAAAGAAGATTCTCACTATCCACTTTCCAAGTTCAGTCGGGACTGCGTGTTCCTTAGGGTGGCTGAAGGTCAAAATGACAGTTGTCTTAATGGTCACTCGTGTGGCAGATTCCATTCAGTGTTAGCTCAAAACAATGGGGTAGGGCACAGAGAGGCCAAACCAGCCAAACAACTCTGCTCATAGAGCATTCTCTTATTAGTACAGTATTTGCCAAAGGCTAGCCTGTGGTCACCCCATTGTTCTAATCACTCAGGAGGGAGCTAGCTAAACTGATTCCTTAGAACACAATGCTTTACTAAATGAAAATGCAGAGCCGTGGAACCTGGGGATGAACCTTATAAAGCAAGCTCAGTGGGTCCCCCTCCAGTGGACTCGTGTTTGAGATGCCCACTGCTCACCGCTAGTGAGCACTGCTGGTGCAGAGGTAGCCATCACATGAAGAAAGCCCCAAGGTAGACTCCTGAGTCCTGGCCAGGCTGGGCTGGAAATGGTACCTGGTGGGGGCAGGGCTGATGATGGTGACTCTTTTCTATGTTCATTGTAAAATATGTATTTAAAAAAATTCATCACTGAAAAACATTTTAACAGAAAGGAAAAAAAGGCCTGTAAAATGATATGATTGTCCATTTGCCTTTCTGATGCCATTTCTGAAAGTCATCTTGAAGGAGCTCTCACCAATAAAGTTAATAAGCGTACATTCATTTTATCAGTGTGTAATACTGATTGGATCAGTATGCTTGTTAAGGGCTCAATTCTATACAGTTCTGTTGTATTGGTTGTGGTATCGGGAATCAAGAAAAAAAAGCTACTCTACCACTGAACTTAGCCTTCTGACTCCCTCCTTTTATATATTTTTAATACCGATTTCTATCAGTTTTTTAAAAGATGTATTTATGTCCTTTATGTATTCAAATGCTGAATACTCCATTTGCATGTACACCTGCATCTACAGGCCAGCAGAGGGCAGCAGATGCCATCCTAGACAGTTATGAGCCACCATGTAGGTGATGGGATTCAAACCTGGGTCCTCTGGAAGAGCAGCCAGTGCTCATAACCACTGAGCCATCTCTCCAGCCCTGATTTCTATCAGTTTTGGAAAACATAAAAATTTTTGTTAGCTCTTTGAGAAATCCAGACAATGTGATTTGATTGCATTCACCCTCTTTCCCCCAGCTCCTCCCCAAAGCCACCTTGAGTGGCAGCTGGGACAGAAGCCAAATGAAGGCAGAGAGGGGCACTGAACCCCACCAGCTATCTGTCAACTGGAGAGTAGACAGAGAGATGGAGAACACCAGGAAGGAGGCATAGGAAGTAGGCACTTTCCTGGATCACTGGAGAGAAGAATCGAGGTCCAGGAGAGGTTGGCATAGGTTGGGCTGGGGCTCTCTGGCCTGGGTCTGCAGCTGCCTGAGCAGCCTGTCCCAACCACTCCTCCAGCGCTATGCTCTTCACACTGGGACTCCTTACTCAGTTGTATTTTTCTCAGAGAACTTAGCAGGCTGGCATAATGTTATATATGTATTTTTTTTTTTTTTTTTTTTTGCCTGTCATCTGTCCCCTGCTACAGCATATGTTGTACAAAAGCAGATCTGTCTCATCTTAAACCAGTACCTAGGAGGGAGACAGCGGTACTCAACAGGTATCAACTGGAAAGAGTGAATAAATGCTCTTCACTCAGATCCCCCAAGAAGATTGGGGCTCAGGGAAAAGTCTCCCTGACAATTTTCCCAGAGGCTGGCAGCCTACTCATTCAGGGAGGATGAGCCATGGGGCACGATTTGAGTTTAATAGTCCCAAATTGCAGCTCTCGTTCTCGCTGGATTTTTCTCCCTACATCACTTAACGCTCACCAGACTGTGAGCACTCTGAGTGTAGAGGCTACATCTGCTTTCCCCAGACCCAGTGTGATGTCTGACACACAGCAGATGCTCCATAAAAGACCTGTCGGGTAAATGAAGGAACTACCCCATGATTCCAGCTACCCACCTGACCGTGCCCCTATCTGAGGAGATGCCACCATCCCATGAAGCTCCCATCCAGAGCTGGAGGTGCTCCTGACTTTCAGCATCTGGCCTCAGAGGCCATCTCCCTTTTCCTGGGATCCTTCCTTTTCCTCTGTTCTCTTCCAAGAAGAGTAGACCCTCCAAGACATCACTGATCACCTAGAAAGAGTTCTCTGGGGCCCATGTAAGGTCAAGGGTCCCCTGTTAGATGTTGGGCGATCTGGCAAGAGATAGGGGGAGGGGGAGGGGGAGGGGGAGGGGGAGGGGGAGGGGGAGGGGGAGGGAGAGGGAGAGGGAGAGGGAGAGGGAGAGGGAGAGGGAGAGGGAGAGGGAGAGGGAGAGGGAGAGGGAGAGGGAGAGGGAGAGGGAGAGGGAGAGGGAGAGGGAGAGGGAGAGGGAGAGGGAGAGGGAGAGGGAGAGGGAGAGGGAGGGAGAGGGTTCCATGGGGGTCACCCTGGATACCTGTTGGCCAGATCTGTTCCTAGGTCCTATCCTGGGCCTTCCTTCCCAGATTACCAAGGGGTAGAATCTAAAATGGTATGTTCAGCAATTACCAAGTTTTATACATAATTTACCATAAGGTCTTGGGCTTTAGGCAAGACATACTTGGATACCAAACCAGTTCTGAGGTGACTTAATTGTTCAAGGGCAAATCAGTCATAAACCTCACAGATGATCGAGGGCGTTCCTAAAAAGTATCCATTTGGGAGATAAAAAGAGGGCTAAATCACTAAAATCTTTTACCTACAGACAACACACACAAAGAGCTGGCATAATGGTGTGTGGCTATAATCCCAGCGTGGGAGAGGTGGAAACCAGAGGGTTGTCAGGGCTTGCTGGCTATCCAATCTAGCTGAATTAGTGTGCTCTCGTCCAATAAGAGAACTCATCTCAAAAAAAAAAAAAAAATAAGGTAGAGAACTTTAGAGATAGATGATCAGCCTAACTTTATACATGCCCACACATGTGTATACATATGAATGTATACACGAACGTCATACAAAGTACCTGTTTTTTAAAGATAGAAGGTAAATAAAAGCGTCTACTTTGTAGGCTCATACTAGCAAACACATGCTATATTTATCATGGCAGAAGGCTTATGATAAGTGTTCAATATATGAGAGTAACCACCATGATGGTGCTGATGGTGACGATAAAGATAATGGCTTCTTCCTAATTCACTGGAAGGATGGCTATTCCAGCTCTACAGTGGGATGTTCCCTCATCCAACCACTGTGACAGTCAGGAGATCTTTCACATATGACTGTTTGCTACTGTAATTGGTGTCTGGCTCAGTCTTTCCATCCTCCCCTGCACTGGAGAGGCCTTGGGGATGGAGATGAGAGAGATGTTTAGAGAGACTTGGAGTAGTTGTCACAGTCTGTTTCCTCTGCTAGAGGATCAGAGAAAAGGGAACAAGAGGGTTTAATGGAGAAGGAAGAACAATACAGAAAACCAAAGTACTCTGAAGGGTATACCATCCCCATGGTGATGGAAACAGACAGCCTAAGACAAGAGAACATGGGAGGGGTGGGCTGGAGAAGAGCAGAAGAAGCAGGCTATCCCAACACAAAGAGCCATCCTAGCCCACATGGGATCCACCCTTTGCCTTAGCAATGGTATCTCTGGAGTCAAGCAGGAGTTCCAGGCTTGGAGGACATCCCCAACACATTCCATTGCTCCCAGAAAAAGAACAATCTGAGAGAATAGAGGAGCCAGAAATTCCTTTCTAAGTGACAGCCCCTTGTCTCCTCCCTTTACAAGGCACATTGGTGGCTGAGCCCATGTGGGTTGATCTGGGACCAGAAGGATGTGACGACTGAAGTCCAGGAATCCAGATCAGAATGGATGCAGCCTGCTATTTGGGGAGACACTTGATATTTGGAGGCCATTGGAACCAGAGACAGAGAAAAGGGCAAAGAGGAGACATCCACCACATTGGCAGCATAGGTAGGCTTACCTGCCGAAACCCATTCCTGGTGAACTGTAAGATTTTCAAGGCATAGTTGGACCTCTGACCTTTGCTGTTGAATTCAATGTGGCCGGTAAGACCTTCCAATTCTACCTGTCCAAGAGAGAGTGAGTTACAGCACCAAATAAGCCCCACTAGAGCTGGCCCCAAGTAACTTGCTACTTCATGCTACCTCACAGTGTTTGGAAAAATCTCTTTCATCCACTTTGAAGCCACAGAATCTGAGTGCAGGAAGAGGGGCGCCTATACCCAGTAACCCAAACCAATATGTTAACCAACAGGAGCCACCACACAGACTTGAGGTCAAAGTCAGCTCTCCCTGTTCTGTAGGCATGTGGGTAGGGGTAGGGGTAGGGTGGGGGTGGGGGATTGTTGCAAGCATTTTCCTTTTTGGGGAATCTGCTGCCCTTGGGCCTGCAGGAAGTCAGGGTACTCCTAACTCACTGCAAAAATCTAGAACCCGCCCCCCCCAACACACACCTCTCTTTAATGAAAAATGTCTTCTCTGTGAAAGAAAAACATGACTAGAGAGAAAACACTGAGAAAACCAAGCATCAAGCTAGAAGTTTGCAGGCTGAGTCTCCAGTGGGATCCTTTGTTCCAGCAACATGGTCCTCTCTCAGCTGTGCTGATTTGTGCAGGGGCTACTACCGGTCAGGGGCCAGGATGCAGCAGAATTCAGAACTCCTTTCTAGCTTAAGATCCAAGAACTATTGTCTTGGGAATAAGCTGGTCACGGGCTCTAGCCAAGAGTGTTAAGAACTGGGAACACATGAACCTGTGACCCACTCAATACATGTGGTATGTTAGCCAGGGCTGTGACCCTATCCAGCGTCCCATCCCTGAGGCTGGCCATCACCAAGCCTCCTCACCATGCGCAGGTAGTTCATGAGGCTGGTGCCATGCTGCCAGATCTGGGCTGAGCCACAGGACAGGGGCTTCACGCCAATCTCCTGGCTCCTGTTCAGCTCCTGTACCGCGGTCACCACAGCGTAGACGGCGTCAAACAGCAGGGCTGAGGACAACTGGGAGAAATGGAGAGAGAGAGGGTAGTAATAGGGAGAGAAAAGGGGACAAAAAGGGGAAGAGAGAAAGTACACAAAGGCAAATGAGGGGCATGTTCGCTGCCCTCTGCCTGCCCCTGCCCCTCCTCTGGTCTCACCCACATCTGCCAGTGGTCCAAGTGTGTTATCAAGGGCTTTGTGATCTACATCTTACTGACAAAGGCTGCTATGGCTTGAAGCATCAAGCTCTCTCTCTCTCTCTCTCTCTCTCTCTCTCTCTCTCTCTTTCACACACACACACACACACACACACACACACACACACACACACACAAATAGCAACTTCCATTGCTGCCAGGAATAAATCCACAGGATGGGAGGTAAGGTTGCTAATCTCAGGAGGCAGGAAGGAACTTGGCCACTCTTCTCAAACTTGCCCCCTCTACCAGGCTCAGGCAGAGGCCACTTCTCCCAGAAGTCATCTGTGAAACTGTTTTTTTCCTGTATGTTCCTACAGCTGGGTATGAAATACATTGGTAAGTTTAAGGTCTAAAACTTAGTGAAATTCCATTCCTATGACAAAGGTACAAAGGTAGGGTACAAAGGTAGGAGCAGGACATTAATCAGGGGAATGGTCAGGAGGAGGGCTGATCTGGAACTACAAAGCTCTCTACTTAACTCTGTGAGTCTAAATAGAGAGCTGTCTAGTTGGGCAACGGAGAAAGTATTTTATGGAAGAAGCCACATTGGAACCGAGAGCAAAGGGATCTGAGTAGGCATGGCATTGGACAGGGCAGTGGAGAGGAGACAGGCAGCTTAGAGGATGTGACCACAGGGGCAAAGGCTTGCAGATGGAAGTGAGGAGCACGCATGGAGGCGCTAGAGAAAATAAGGATGCAGTGTCTGAACGAGTTCCATCCCAGGTGGACCTCAAGTTTACAACTCTCCCAGCAGGAGAAGATACTCTAAGGAGACACTCAAGTCTCTCTCTTTGGCTGTCAGATTATTGAAACAATGCCCTCTAAGAAATTGGAATTTTTTTCCCCAAGAATCTCATGCAAGAAGAAAAAAGAGGAAGAGAAGGAAAAGGAGAAAGAGGAGGAGGAAGAAGAGGAGGAGGAAGAAGAGGAGGAAGAAGAGGAGGAAGAGGAGGAGGAGAAAGAGGAGGAGGAGAAGGAGGAGGAGGAGGAGAAAGAGGAGGAAGAGGAGGAGAAGAAGGAGAAGGAGGAGGAGGAGGAGAAGAAGGAGGAGGAGGAGGAGGAGGAGGAGGAGGAGGAGGAGGAGGAGGAGGAGGAGGAGGAGGAGGAGGAGGAGAAGGAGAAGGAGAAGGAGAAGGAGAAGGAGAAGGAGAAGGAGAAGGAGAAGGAGAAGGAGAAGGAGAAGGAGAAGGAGAAGGAGAAGGAGAAGGAGAAGGAGAAGGAGAAGGAGAAGGAGAAGGAGAAGGAGAAGGAGAAGGAAAGACTGAAGCCCTGGTGCTAGCCAGAGGAAGAATATATCTCCTATATGTCTCTTAGGAAGAAATTTCACAGATTGTCAGATCGCCTCTCATGTGAGAGTGGAGCCTGGACAGAAGAGATGGCAGGACCACACCTTGACCAGGATTGCTTACTTGTGCATGCTTATGACTACTTAAGCCTAAACCCCAGGTCAGGACCCTGGATAAACATGCAGGCAGGTTACTGGACTTCTTTGTTTCTCTTCCTGTGTGATCACATCCAGTATCTATCTCTCTCTCTCTCTCTCTCTCTCTCTCTCTCTCTCTCTCTCTCTCTCTCTCTCTCTCTCTCTCTCTCTCTCTCTCTCTCTCTCTCTCTCTCTCTCTCTCTCTCTCTCTCTCTCTCTCTCTCTCTCTCTCTCTCTCTCTCTTACTTGTCTGCTTAATTGGTCTATGGAGGGTGGGTGGCAGGACCTAGCTCATTAGAGCTGCCAGGGTCTAGGCTGTGACCCTCACAACTCTGGAAACAAAGGAGGGAAGACAGGGTAGCTGTGTTCATGTTTTTATCTTTCCTACTCAGCAGTTTCCTCCAGAAAAGAGTCATGAAGAACCTTCTTGTCTATGTACCACTGGCACTTGGCATGTGGCTGGCCCCAAAGAGATATCTCTTTCTAAAAGTTTTCAATTTTATTTTATGTGGGTGGGTGTTTTGACTTCATGTATGTCTGTGGACCCTGTGTGTACAATGCCCAAGAAGTCCAGAAGAGGTTTTCAGATCCCCTGGAACTGGAATTACAGATACTTCTGAGCCACCATGTGGGTGTTGGGAACCAAATCTCAGTCCCCTAGAAGAGCAGCCAGGTGTTCTTAACCTCTAGGCCAGCTCTCCAGCCCCTCAAGAGATAGTTTGATTTGGATTAAGTCTTGGCTGACATCTGCCTAATGAGTAAAGTCAATGTTGAGGTCTTTGTGGTGGGAAAGGCCAAGGGGGCCGGGTGGCTAGAGAGAGTAGAAACACAGCTGACTTGTCCCTGGAGATTGGACCATCCAGGCAGAGCTGTAAATGTACAGAGCCTGTACAAGAAATGAAGTCCTGTTCGGTGTGGTCAGCACTGTCCATGGGGCTAAGAAAAGCCCAGAGAGGCAGAGAGAAGCCCCTGCAGGCATAATACTGAGGTGCCAGGGGGCTATGATTGCCACGGTTGCATGATCTCCAGCCCTGGCAATCAGTTTGTTCCCTGCCCAGCCCCCTCTTGCTCATCAGAAGACAGCTTTGGGAGAAACTGGAGGACAGCATCCTGAGTGTGGTGGAGTTCTTAACCTTGTCTTCTTTCTGGCCAGGCTCCACAACACTGCCCTTCCCTTCCAGTGTGGAGGGAAGGAGGCCACAGCCCTCCAGTCAGAGGTCACATGGCATGAGATGGCAAGGTACAGAGGGAAGAGCTTGAGAGCCTCGCTCTACTCCAGCCCCTCCTTTGAACGTTGAGTGACCCTGGACGCCTCGCCAAACCTCAGGCAGGGACAGCGCATATCCATGAAAGAGGGAGAACCCGATCTCACAAATCTTAAAGGTCATCAGTTACAGGGGTTGGCAATGCTCAGGGGTCAGGCATTAGAAAACAGGAGACAGAGGATGCCCCAAGGCCAAAAAAGCAGACTGGACAGATGTTTGCTTTCCCTGTGCGGGCTACACCGAGGGCTGTGGCACTGTAAACTAATTCCAACCCACCTTCTAGCTTGCTTTATAGTTCATCTCCCTATTCTGGGATTCTCCAAATCACAGGGCTTCAGATGCAAAGGATTCTAGAGATCCATTATTGCTCCAACTCTTGTGTCCAGTGAAGAAATGAGACTCTAGGAGTTCTTCTTGCCCATGGACACACAACAAAGTCCATGCAGGGCCAGAGCTAGCCTCGGCTCATTTTTGTCTCATTGTCTTTGCCCCCCCCCCCCCAATTCATTCTTTTGTAAAGATGTATTTTCTTATCAATTCTGTGTATTTGGAGGGAGAGGTACGCGTTTGTAATTACAAGAGCCCACACAGAGAACCAGATGGTTGTGAGCCCACATGTGGGTGCTAGGAACTGAACTCATCCTTTGCAAGAGCAGCAAGTGCTTTGAACCACTGAGACATTTTCCCAACACCCCCCCCCCCTTGAGATTTACTGTTGTGCCTGGTCTTCCTGCATAACCTGGGGCAATCTTTAAGGACACAGGACACCTTCTCAATAATAAATGGGAAGTCGGAACATTCAGGCCAGGTCTGAAGGTAAGGAGGTTGAAGGCCGGAGGAAGGGAGACCGAGGGGCAACTCACTCTGATGCCTGGTGTCTGGAACACCACAGGTTTACTACCTCCTAGCCTCACTGGTTTCTGTCCTTGTGCCCATTAAGATGTGAACCATTAGCCAAGGTTGCTTGCCTAGACCCCATCCATCTGCTTCTTCCCGCTTTGTTTTGGAGTCCTCCCTCTCTCAGAGTGGTTATCAACTTCTGGCCCAGCTGTGCCTGGGCCAACTGAGTCACCCATCCCCCGCCACTGTGTAACACAAAATAGACCAGATCCCACCCACGAGCCTGAGCTGGAGCTGGAGTCTTCTGCTCAAGGCACATCTGTCTCGTAGAAGAGACTGGCTTTCTTCTCTCTCTAAACAGTACTGTTTCTGGATGTAATGCCTGGCTCTACTGCTTAGCTCTAGGCTGAGCATGGAGGTGACACCAAAGGTGACTCATTAGAGGGTGAAGGGTCTGGGCCTCCAACTACCTTCCCCTCTGCTGTGTCACACCACATTACATTGCATTTTAACTGGGTTCCTGCTACTAGCAACTGAGTGCATCCTAATCGATATAGGGGACCCAGGGATCTCCTTTCTCTCAAAGTAGTGTTGTTCAGGATCCCAAGAAAGGTCTATAACCCAACTCCTCTTGAGGTCCCTTCCTCTCCTGGAGGCTTAAGGACAGAGGAAGCCAGACACATCGTTGTCTTTCTTCCTACCATAATGGTTGCTGTGGTCTCACTGCTGGGGTGAAGTTTCCTTGGCTGCTGCTGCTCTCTCTCTCTCTCTCTCTCTCTCTCTCTCTCTCTCTCTCTCTCTCAGATATATGTGTGTGTATGTGTGTGTATGTATATGTATGTGTGTGCGCATTACATAAATACACAAGCATATATGTTCAGATGTATGTGTGCACAAGTGTATGTGTGAGTGCATGTGCACCTGACTTCACAAGCATGTCTTCCTCTGTCTCTACCTCCCTTATTTTTTGAGGCAGGGTTCTCTCACTGAGCCTGGAACTCACCAATTGTCCAGACTAGCTGTCCATCAAGTTCTAGGACTCCTCTTGCCTCCATCTCCCCAGTACTGGGGTCAGTGGTGGGCAGCACCAGCCTAGCTTTTATATGGGGTAGAAACTTGGGTCCTTTTGCTTGCATAGCAAGCATGTTGCCCAAACATCTATCTCCCTAGTCCCAGCTGATGTTCCTATTAGTATGTTATCCAAATGCTGGGAGGTCAGTGTGTGCCTGCTCCCAGTGTCCTTTTTCATCTCCAACTCCAGGGCCTCCATGATCGTTTGGATCCTTCCTGTAATTACAATTCAAGCTGGGAACATTGGGGCAGGGACCAAGTGGTTGGAAAATGGTCAGGGTTCCAATCTCATCTCTACCTTCATACAGCACTTCAGAGAGTGACATGGGTCAAGTGTCCCCAAGGGAACTGCACTTCCTGGGTCTTCTCTGAAGCTGATCCTGGACGAATTCAAGTTAACTCTCTGTATACTGGAGCACACTGTACCCTCAGGACAGTCCCCTTGGGTCCTTCATCCGGACCAGATTCCCTTCTCCTATAGGCTCCTGGCCATCTCCTAGGGCACTCACCCCATCATTCTCCCTCCTAAGAACTTACTTCCTCTCTTCACTCCTCCAGCTAGACTGCCAGAGTTGCCAGTTTCTTCCCTTCTAATTCTTTTTCCCAGATCCTCACTGCCAGGGAGTAACACTGCCATTCCAGCCAGCCCATAGGAGCCCTGCAGTTCAGCTCTCCATTCCAAGCTGTCTCTTCATTCTCTTAATTGCCGTCTCCCTCTACCGTTATTGAATAATTCCATCCTGGAAAGCATCTGGGCCATGGTGGGTTAAAAGTGGCTTCTGTCACAAAGGGTGTTGTCCTCATCTCTCCTTCTGGGTCCACTTGGGAAGGGAAGGCAGACATTTCAGGATTGCCTCTCCTTCCTGTCTACTTCTTTCTCCTCCCAGGATTGATCCGTTCATCTTTTTGAGGCCCCCGCTGCCCATCTGCGTGGATTCGTGCCTGTCTCTTGGTTTTGTCTCTGCTTAGGCTGTCCCTGTCTCTTCTAAATATTAAATACCCCCTCCCCAACTGGCTCAATCCTCATGTAAAATCCTCTTCTTTCTTGGCACCAACAGGCTGCTTGGCAAAGGAACCTTCTATTCTCTTGTTTTTATATTTTCATTTGGTTCTTCATTGTTATTTTCTTTTGAGCTGTTTTGCAAATTGTTTCAGGGAATGAAAGACTCTGTATAAATTAAGATGAATCAATTCTGACTCAGGGAGTTGTGGCTGGGTTCCCTTCTCTCCTCCTCAAATGAAAACAAGAAAATCTTCTAGACACACACCTGTAACTCACATCATCCCCAAAGCAACAAGGACTGGATTCCCAGAATCCTCTTAGATGCCCATTTGTTCATGAACCTCCCTGTAAGCTTTAACTCTGGCCCCCAAAATAATACCAGGGCAGGGACCAGTAAGATCTCATGGACTAGTTCTTACAATCTGGATTGTATTCAATGAAATAAACACTTAATTACAAACATCTGCTTTAGCCTAAATTCTAATTACTTAATCTAGCCATCTGTAATTTTAATGATTTCCCACGATTTTTGTTCTTTGCAGCATGATTAATGGGCATGGCATATGAAGCTGGTGGGCGCGTGTGTCCCTTCCCAACACTCCCTCTGCGCTGGCTTTGTCTCCAGCAGGAAGCGCATCTGTGGCACACCACTAGCCACCTGGAAGCTTCTTGGCCAGGATAGGCACGCTGAGGTTTTTTTTTCTAGGTATCTTTAGCCCAGTCCCTCCTTTGAAACCCTACAAATGAGACTCCCCACTTGGGGCGTCCCACCTGGGATCGGGGGACGGTGGGGAAGCAGGTAGCTTCTCATACAAGCCTGAAGAAGAAAAGAGAGGGGGTCGAGAATTCAGTGCTGTATAGGAAAGAGAGAAAAACGGGAAGTTACAGGGAGAGAAAAGAAAAAAAAGAGACTAGAGAGAAAACGGAAGAGAAGATGAAGAAAGGGTTGTCTGAGAAGAGGAAGGGACGAGGCATCCCACAGAGGCAAGAACCTGTGCAGCATTTCCTTAACTGAGCAAAGAAAGCCCCCGCCATGGTTTCCTAGAAGCTACTCCCTCACCTTCTTCTGGCTTGCTGCCCTGAGGAGCTGGGTTGTTTGTGGTGAGAATTTCTTGGCCTCCAGAGAGGCAGGAAGAGGCGGCCCTTGAAAAGGTAAGCTGCAGATGTGAGAAGGCTTAGAGGGATATGCAGCTATTGTGGCTGCTGCCAGCTCTCTTCCTGGCTCTTGAGGCGACTGGTTTAACACCTTCCTTTCTCTCAGAGGCCACTGCTGAGAAAAGATGGCTGCAAAAGTTCCCTCCAGGGAGAAGCTGATCTAGGCTTCCGACTTGGCTGTGTTAAAACAAGGATCTTAGAGATCCTCACCTGTTACCCCGCTCTCTCCTGGGCCTGTTTTCTCATTGTCAGAAAGGGATGGCCATCTTTGAACTGTTACTGGGACTCCGTGAAGAAGGAAGAAAGGCCAAGGCAGGGAGTATTATGGGATATGCTGCAGTGCTTAGGCAGGAGTAAACCTAGGTAAGAAAAGGTACCCTCATGTCAGCAAGAAAGCCAAAGGGACTAGAAGGAGACTGAAGGAGGAAGAGGACCTATGATGTCACATGGAGACTGACCCAAGTCTAAGACTCAGATTGTTTGCACTCCGGCAGAACCCTATCTGCCACCCAGATCTGTTCCAACATTCCTGGGGTCAGAAGACCCTACAGCTGGCTAGGAAGGTGACACAAGAGGAGCACCTGCTGTAGAAGCCACCCATGTGGCAGGAGAGCTTCATGACTTAAGAGTGAGACAGAATATGCTCTTACTCTACCTAGGGGAAGTGGGCTCTTCTCCCCATCCGGGTCTTGTACATAAAGCATGAATGACAAGTCTAGCAGCACTTAACAGGGTGCTCTGAAGAGCAGTTGCTTAGTCTGCTGTATCAGTGTGTAAATATCTCAGAGTGCACTTACACAAACTAAGATGACCAGGAAGTGGAATTGCTGCTGGCCATGTGGTCCTTGGTTGACCAAATCATTGTGACTAAGCTCATGACTGGGTTTGCCTGCCACCTTCTAAAAGGCCTTCTCTGACCTCTGCAGACCTTCTCTCTGCATCCGTGGACCACCAGAATTGTACTCCCAGATGTTGAGGGGCTCACACTTCCCTGCCATGGTACATCTTGGAGACCAATGACTTTGGATCTGCCTCATTGTATGGAGTGTGTGATTGACCACAGAGAGTGTTGGGGCCCAAGGGCACCTAAGAGGACACTTACCGCAGGGCCAGTGAAGGGCACGTGGTCACAATTCTCCTGCCAGGATTGGTTGAGGCTCTGGGAGAACTCTTGGAAGAAAGCATGGGATTGGTTGAAAATGGAAAATCCTAAGATGTTGACTCTATCATCCACAAGGCTGTCCATTTTCTGGAGGGAGAACTCCTGGGAAGACGGGGCAATTAGAAAGAGAGAACACAGTTAGGATGGAGGGAAAGAGAAAAGAACATGATGGAGCACACAGGGCTGTGAGCGCATGACACATGTGGCACCCCACTGGATGCTCAGTATACAGAATAGTTAAGAGTGGTCCTCTGGGATCTGCAGTGCTGGCTTCAGGGAGAAAAGAGAATTCAGTAGATTAACTCCTAAGCAGGGTAAGCACAAGACACACTGGGTGAAGAGAGGAACATGAACTATGTGTGGCTGAGGGAGGGAAGACTGTATCCTCATTTTGTTTTCACAGAGAATGTGGATAGACAAGGGTTATTCCCTAGAGAAATCATTGCAAAGACACTAAAGGGGGGAAAGGATGTGGCCATTCACTGGGCTGCCCATTGCACTTTGATGAAGGCATGAGGTCCTCATAGTATGGTTCCACCATCAAAACCACCCTAGAAGCCTTTCTCAAAATGGGACCACCTGAGTCTGAGTGTGCCTGGAGCTGAGTCCAGGGCTTGGGGTGGAATAATCACTAGGTCCGTACATCTCATGAACACTAAAGTTCCAGAAGCAATGAATGAATGAATACACAGGATATGTGAAGCCTGGGGTGGGGGGGTGGGGATAGAAGGGCCCGAGTGTGACGGAGCATCCCAGATTATGAAGCCAGAATTTTGATCTGGAAGTAAGGGGGACTGTTCACAAAGGAGTGTCAGAGCCAAGTTTGCTTTCTAAACATGTCAACCAGAAGCTGTGCAGGCAAGGTTGTATGGGTTCTTCATCACTGTAGTTTTATTCATTTCATAAATATGCGAGCATCTCTCACATGCTAGACGCTGTTCTAGGCAGAAGGGACACGCATAGGATATGTCCTTGCTACTCAAAAGCTTTACAGGAGCCAAAGAGACAGAAAGCAAGGAGCCAAGCGCATTATTATTTCAGACAGCCATAGGGGTGGGAGCAGGGGCTGCTGCAGTCAGAGAATTAAGACATCTAGAAGTTCAAAGGTCATCCAGTCATCCATGCAGTGATGGTGGGTGATGGTTGTCAACTTGACAGGATCTCCAGTCACCTAAGAAATAAATACCTGGGTGTATCTTCGGGGACTTATTTAAATTATATTACCCTCTGGCCATGCCTAGGAAGGCTGTCTTGATTAGGTTAATTGCTGTAGGATGATACACACTAGAAGTAGGTGGCTCTGGACTGCATAAGAAAGCGAAAGGTGGCTGACCATAAGCGTTCGGTGCTCTCAGCTTCCTCAAGCCTGTGCCTCCACTGCTTACGATCCACTTATGACGGACCGTTACCTTCAACCATGAGCCAAAATGAAACCATTCTCTTATAATTTGACTTGGTCTGTATTTTATCCCAACACTGTGCAAGGTGACTTAAGACACACGGTCTTCACCCCACCACCACATCAGCTTTACCCTGGACTTCCTTTGGGCCCGTACAACAAAAGCATGTGGCTTCCTCCGCTCACTGATCCATTCCTGCCAAACTACCTTCAGATGAGGTCAGGTCATCTCGGACTAAAGCTACACCCATCACATGCTAGTTCTGAATGCCTTAGGCAGAGTTCCCTAGCCCCTGGGCACACAGTTTTTACAGGCACTAGAAATGACCTATCAGTCACCCAGCATGATGGGACAGATGGTGAGTGCCTTAGGCTTACACCCTGGAGAGGAGGCCACACTGCTTTCCTTTAGGTGGTCTCCTTTTCTAATGACTCTGCTCTCCCAGCCCCTGGTACCCCGACTTGTATCTTGCCCCCACCTACAGCCACCACGAGGACCTCAGGCTACGGGCCTGAGCTCAATTGCCCAGACCCCAACCTTGTCAGCTTTAGTTTGCACACTGGAGTTACAGAGACGTCTTTAGAGCCACCAACCCCACAGAATGGACTTGGAAGAGGATGCAGTATGTTTTGGATTCTGCCACTTTCCCGTTAGGGGATCATAGGCGTGCCAGAGAATGCATCGCTTCATAAGCTGGCGTTATGTCCTGTCTCTCTAACAGGGCAGCTGCCCAGCCACAGTGGGCTAACAGCAGGCATGAGGGGGCAGATGGCTAATGAGAAGAAATGTATTTGGCAAGGATGAGGTGACCAAGGCACAGGGCCAGGCTGTTGTTGAGAAACCAAGGGGCTTTGCTGGCCATGGATGGTGAAGGCTAGGAATATTCTCTTGTGCTGGCCTTTTTTTTATCAATGTGGGCAGACAATCTGCCCTACATGTCCATCCACGTGGACAGCCTGAGAGATGAAGGCACTGATATCTCAAGTGTCCATGTTCACAATAGCACTAGAAAATACACAGTAGACAACAGCTTCCGGGTCAAATCCAGCTTCCTCACCATACAGGGTATGTGACCTTGAGCAAGGTCTTTAACTTTTCTGGCCTTTACAGCCACACTGTGAAGTAGGAGGGATGCTATTGGACATCTTCTATGAGAGCATGGCCCATCGAAACAGCTAAGCAGGGTTCACGTGGGCTCACAGAGACTGAAGTGGCAGGCACAGGGCCTGCATGGATCTGCACTGCGTCCTCTGTGTGTATGTTACGCCTATTGGCTTGGTGTTCCTGCAGGACTCCTAACATCAGGAATGGGTGTATCTCTGACTATTTACACTGTTCTTGGGACTATTCTCCTCATATTGGGTTGCCTTTTCCAGACTCAATATGAGTGCTTATTGCATCTCGTTTTGTCCTGTTTGGCTATCATCTCTTAGAGGCCTGTTCTTGTTTTGGAGAGGAAATGGAGAAGGGGTGTATGTAGGGGAGAGGGGAGGGATTGAGGGCAAGTGGGAGACATGGGGAGAGAGGAAACTGTGGTCAGGATGTATTGTAGAAGTGAAGAATGTATTGTCAATAAATTTAAAAAAAAAAAAAAAAACCCTCCTATGTTATTCCAAGAAACAATCAAGGTGCCAGAGAGATGGCCCTGTGGGTAAAAGGCACTTGCCACAACCCAAGAGCCAGAGTTTGGATCTCTGGACGCACATGGTAGCAGGAGAGAACTGACTCAAGCCAGGTTGTTCTCTGGCCCCTCTGTAGAAACCCTGTGTCATGCACATGGCATGGCGTATGCCCACCTCCCCACCTCTCCATCCCCACCGACGCCATTCAATAAAGAAAAAAAGAAAAAAAAAAAAAAGAAAGAAACAAGCCAGGTATAAAGCAAGGCCCAGCAGCAGCACCCGGCAAATGAGAAGGACTCAGAGGAGAGTAGTTACTGAGATATGCCCGTGGGATCTAAGCAGCACCTGATCCTCTCTTTTCTCGGTTCAACTTGGAACCCGGAGGGAGGAAGTACCTCCTCCTTCAGTACGTTCTGGGCAGAGTAAGAATGAAAGGGTTAATTGCAGACACTCTGAGAAAGTCCCCCCAGAAGCCAGCCAGTCTGTCTTCCTGTCTTTCAATTCCTACCTTCTTATCCCCTGACTGCTTTCTATTTCCTAGTTTCAAAGGCCTCTTAAGATAAAACGATTTCAGGGGCTTTCTTGGTGACTCGTTCTATATATGACGGCTCGTGGGAGAGCTCGCAGAAGGACAAGAAAGAGGTGGCAGGCCCTTTTACTGCAATTTCCCAGACACGTCAGGATTCTACTCTGCTGGCATCTGGACTGTTGGAGTGTGTGTGTGTGTGTGTGTGTGTGGTGTGTGTGTGTGTGTGCGTGTGCGCGTGCCATGTGTGTGAACTTGGAATCTCCCACTGCTTCTGAAGCAAACTTTCTGAGAGAGTTCAGGAAACCAGTGACAGCTACCCCTTTTCATACAATGAAAACCTTCTAAAAGAGTATTTTCCAAAGTCTCTTCCGGCAGACATTAGCTTCCCAGGAGAAGTGGACAGAAATTTCACTAAAACAAGGTTGCATGCTCAGATAACATTAAAAACAGTCACTTATTCTTTCTGCCTCTTTAAGTTTCACAGCACAGCCCTGCACACAAAGGCTGAAAGAAGTCCCCCAGTGGAGCTGGCTTAATTTTGTTTAATCTCAAATTTTTCAAACACATTGACTACTATGGAATATATATTATCCACCCCCTTCAAATGTGTGTCTCACAATCCCATTCTCCAGAACACAATTTGGGTCCTGCTACCTTAAACACATTCAGAGAAACATTATAAACCCCAAAGCAAGTGGAAGGGATGCCAGGCCAAGACAGTTATATCATAAAATTAACAAAATTCAGGTTTGAAGAGAGGAAGTTTTGTCTGATTTTTGTTCCCAGTCTCCAGCTTTAACTGTGAATGCACACATGGTCCATTCCGGTTTCTGTATCCTTCCTGTCTCCCTTACCCTCTGCCCAGCCCGACTGACCCTTTCAAAAAATGACAGACAGCCTAGGGGTCATTCATGGGAGAGTATCCAGATAGAACTAGGGTATTTGAATCTCCCAGTAAGGGCAAAGGGCCAATGGTCAGACCAGGCCAGGGAATGGAGACCAAGATGCAATATTCCACGACATAGCTGTGCGGTAGTCCTTTGCACAATGTGGACCTTCTCTAAAGAGATGTATGTCCCCACAGAGTAAGAGCAAACAACTCTCACTGTGAACCTCACTCACTGCACCTCGGACTGTCTGCTTCCTAGAATCTGATTGGCTAATGTTGGTGAAAGGACCATGGATTGAAGCCATCTCAATACTCTGAGGTCCTCACTGTAGCTATTTCTATCACCAACCACGGTGGTCTTGTACCCATGGAAGGGATAAGAATACGAGCACAGGCTGTACCAGCCCGCCTGCACACAACCTCTCTCTCTCTCTCTCTCTCTCTCTCTCTCTCTCTCTCTCTCTCTCTGTATGCTTGGTTATGTTATGTTATATTATGTTATGTTTTATGTTATGTTATGTAAAATCCAAAAACTAGAGTTGAAGGTGAGGTGAGACCTAGGGACTGTTTCAATGGCATCGAAGACTGCCCCATGGGCGAGGGCTGTATGGAACGGTCACCATAGTTGGCAGAGCTCAGTCCAGCTTCCTATTTCTCTAAAACAGGTGACATTTTCCAGGTTCTGGTTTACACATAGGCATCCATTTATGGATTGACGCCATGAACCTCCCTGGTCTGTTCATCCATGTAGACTAGGAAGTAAGGGCAGGCTGCGGGTAGGGCACTGAGTGGGAGTCGGGGCCAAGGGAAGGAAAGATGATCAAGGGAGAAGAGAGGGGCGGGGAAACTGAAGTTACCACTGTTCTGTCCTCCTCCTCCTCCTCCTCCTCTCCTCTTCCTCCTCCTCCTCTTCCTCCTCCTCTCCTCTTCCTCCTCTTCCTCCTCCTCCTCCTCTTCATTGTCTTCCTCCTCCTCCCCCTCCTCCTCCTCTTCCTCCTCTTCCCCCTCCTCCCCCTCCTCCTCCTCTTCCTCCTCTTCCCCCTCCTCTTCCTCCTCCTCCTCTTCATCCTCTTCCCCCTCCTCTTCCTCCTCCTCTTCCTCCTCCTCCTCTTCTTCTTCCTCCTCCTCCTCTTCCTCTTCCAAGCCATTCTAGGCTACTTTTCAAATGAGAAAAGATTTGCTGGCCACATGTCTCACCCCATCCAGAGTCCAAATATCAAGAAACCCAACTTGAGTGCCAGGGGTTCAGGACAAGGAGTGGAAAACAGATCTGTGCTTATGAGCAGCTCCTGTCCAGATCAAGGGGGAGGGGAAGGTGTCCTCTCTGAGACCCTTGTGCCTGCGCTAACCAGTGTAGTCCATTAGTCAACCCAGGGACAGGCCAAGTTTTGGCGGTTGCAACTGCGAGTGTGAGAGCTCTTAATGGTGTTCAAGTTCTGGACTTTTTCAACCCCGAATAACATGAACAACGTTAATGACTATAGTACTAACTGCTACAACCTACTGGCCAGACAGAACAAAGCATATTTCACCCACGATCTCTATTTCTCCTTAGAGCAAGCCTGTGGCATGGCAGTTAATCTTGATTATTTCATGGCACCAGAATGGAGACCCTGAGCATCAAAGTGGCTCTCCCAGGGCCACAGGCCTAGGAAAAGAGAGTTGTGAGTTCAAACCTCTGTTGACCTCCAATCCGGGGCTCTGTGTTGGTGTATAATGTTCTCATCATAGAGAAGTACTGTGATTTCATTGGGACCATGCCATGAAATAACCAAGGAAACCAAGTCAAAGCTAATCTCGGAACACACAGGTGCCAACTGCACACCAAATGGTTTGGGGGGGGGGGGCTATGAGTCATTGGCTGAGTTTCTTTGTGAGGGGGAGTTTTCTTACTAGGAAGCCTGGGACTTTGTCTTAGCTCCAGAATGCCACCTGGATGACAATGGCTCTCGGGGATTTGGGAAAGCTCTGGTTGTTCTTCGTCTGTGCAGCACAAGGATCCCACTGAATTAAGAGCCATGCTAGATATCCAGAAGGGGAGGAAGAATTAGGAGCAGATGGGAGGAAATCAGAGACGCGTGTGACAAGGACGGTACGGAGCAAGATGTGTCCGGCTCATCTTCATAAGCTCGGCCAGCTTCTAAAGGAAGTTGGTCAGGAGCTACTGCTAGCCTTAGGAGAGCCTCTTATGGGGTGGGGGGCTCTGCTTTGGAGTCATTTATCACATGCGTCCATGTGTCACTGACAGGCAGCAAGGAAGATGGTGTGACTTCATGAAGCCTACAGTGTCTGCCAACTGCAAAGGTGGCCTCTCAGCTTTTGCATAAGGTAGCAGGCTCCTGTTGACCGTTGAACCTTGCTGGCTCTTTTTCATTTTATTGAGATGGGGTCCCCATCTAGTTCTAGAATTCACTAGGTAGACCAGGCTGACCTTGGATTTACAGAGATTAACCTGCTTTTGTCTCCTGCACCACCATCACACTTGGCTTAATTTATTTTCACATTTAGTGTGTGTGTGTGTGTGTGTGTGTGGTGTGGTGACACACACGTGTCACGGTATGCATATGAGGTTAGAGAACAGCTGGCAGGAGTCAGTTCACTCCTGCCACCATGTGAGTTCCAGGGATCAAGCTCATGGCAGCTTGATGGCAAGTGTCTTCACTTATGGGCTGACCCAGCTCATCAGCATGTACATCTCTCTTTATGCCAGGGCCACAGGCAACCTATAAAGTGAATTGTCTCACTAGAACCGCTGGAATCCTTCCCAGTTTAGCCACCTGGACCCAGCCGGGTTGTGACTGTCCTTGCGGTTCCTTCATTCCAGAACACGTCAAGTTTCTCAACGGTTATCGGTCGGTCGTATGGAACTTGGCTCCCTTCTCAGCAGAACTTTCTGCTGCTCTCACAAATGTCAGCCTTTGGTTCTCACTGCTCCACATTCAGCCTCAGCTCCTAACCAGCCTAGGAGAGGAGGTCCCAGCCTTACATCACCTCAACTACAGGAATTTCCTAAACAACAAACTACTCTTGAGCATGCCCGTACCTGCACCCACTGGTGTGGCTCTACATGGCTGACAAGGTACTTTCCTGAGTCACTTTGGGCTCCTCCCACCACACTAACACAGGGGGGAAGAGTTCCCCACATCCCTATTTAGAGAAGGAAGAAGCCATATGCCCAGAGGTGTTTTCCTCAAAAGACAGAAACGGGAGGAAATCCTCCTGCATGCAAGGTCGGATCCTATTTCATTCCTACTGTACACTCAGCACTAGGCAAGGCCATGCAGTCACACACACGTCTCCTCCCTGAGGTAGTTAATGACTGACAACTTAAAACGCTGTCACCCCGGGAGTCTGAGAACACCAAAGACTCCAATTTCCTAACCTGTCATTACGATGCGGGGAGGATGGGAGGAATCCTGAGATGGCGTCACCCCTCGACTTGAACTCAGTATCCTCCCATCCCACTTGGCTCCTCTCCCTTGCTGCCCTATCTGTGGATGTCACCATTACCCACCAGTCTTTCAAGCTAGAATGTGGACTTCACCCTCTACTTCCTTCATTCTCCTACCAGCCACATGTCCCCTCTGCAGGCCTGTGTGCGTTCATTGCCTTCTACCTGAGACCGTTGTCCCACCCCTTGGCTCTGTTCTCTGCCCTCCATCCCTACCGACCATCTCCTCGCTTCTGGTCCTCACCATCTCGTGCCTACCTTTCCTCTGGTCTTGTAATTCTCCAACATCCTTTGCCTTGCTATTGCTGGAGGGATGTTTGTGGAATATACATTTTTATAGTGAACGTTCACCACCACATGTTGCACACAAGACACAATTAGACACAGAGTCTTTGCACAATTCACGCCCGCCTTTTCCCACAGTCCTCACCTTGGCCTCCATCATACGAAGTTTGGGACAGGGCCACTCGAGTGTGCCATCACGGTACCTCTATTGTCTTATTAGAGTATTTATATCATGCAAGTCTGTAAAAAGCTACCACTCCCCAGGCTGGGTAGCTACTGAAAAAATGCATTTATACTACGTCCACTTGATGTATCACACATGAAAGAAGTCAGTGCTGGTGGCTGACTAGATTTCAGAAGGGAACACCTGCCATCTCACATGGGCAATCATGGCCTTGCTACTTCCCCACACTCTTCTTTATGGCTATATTTATTAGCTTCTTTTTAGGACCGGACACAAGGAAGAAGCCAGGCCCCTGACCCCTCTCTCCCGAATCCTACCTTAACCTTTCTTAGCGAGGCCCTACAGCTAGCAGAAGTTTGGAGTCTCTTGGGTACTTTAGCATCCTCTCTCCCCTTTCCCTCCTTCTTTCCCTCCCTCCAGAGGCCGCCTAGCCTAACTGTGGTACCTGCCAGTCTATTTATCTGCATCAAAGTCTGTGCTCTCTGCAGGCTGGAAGATTGCTTTTTGTATAATAGGTCTTTGAAGACAGTGGCAGCTGGGAGGCTAATTCATACCTGTCAGTAAGTCCTATTTAATGGAAGATTTGGCCCCAAACCTTCCAGCTCCCAGCTCTCCTGGATTCTTCTCCCTGCATGTTTCCTATTCATTTACTCACATGACCTGAGCATGCATATCTATTCTTCCCAGGAACCTTGTCCCTTTTCGGCTTTGCTTTCCTGGTGTGACCTGGCAAACAGGACTCCACAGGCAGAGTACATTCGGTCTGGCTCGTTGCTCTGTCCCCAGCTCCGTACCCCATGCCTGTGCTCAACAGGTGTTCAGGGTACACTCATTAAATGAATTAATGTTCTCCTGGAAACACGCCCGCCCTCGGGAGTGTAACTGCCTTTTACAAAGATGGTCATCATTTACTCCCATGAAAGGGAAGACAGAGGCCAGGTGGGAAGCCCTCCTTCCTCCTCTGCAGCAGCTGTGACCGTCTTGGTTTTGTGTTAAGAATACTGTTCTGTCTTCAGGTGCTACATAAGTAGTTGTTAACTATGTTGTTAGCTGTAGAGCTTAAACTTCCGTGTGTGAAACTGACATGAAAAATGGCGGTCACTTTGTGCTCCCACCTATGGGCTAAGGAGAGTTTCTGCTTTCGTGAAGGCTTGCTTCATATATCAGTTTCTGCATCTGAGGTCCTCTGCACTCAGGACTGTTAGTGAGACCTCTCACCTTCATATCAGCAGGCCAGTACCTCCTTCCCCAGTGCATTCAGGTATATAGGTACACAGACACATGCCTAAGGCACTTACTTCCCTTCTCACTGTGAGTGAAGTTGTCTGGAAGATGAGTGACACTGTCAGTCAGTGACCTCTGCTTCTTTACTTACTCTGCTTGCCCCACCCCTGCAGTGGGTTCCACAAGAGGTGGGCAACTTGCTGAGTGTAATGTGTTCCAGGCCACTAGATTCTCCGACATGTTTCAACAGCAGCCAGAAGCATACACAGCGGATGGTCCAGAGGTGGGGGAAGGATGGGAAGCAAGGCAGGAGGAATCCGAAGGGCAAGTTTGTAAGGGGCTGCAGGAGTGGTAGTCAGGGCTTTGGGCTTTATTCTGTGGTAATGTGGGGAGCTCCCAGAGGATCTTTAGGAGTGATAAGATCAGGAATGGTTTTGGAAGATTTTAACTTTCCGTCCAAGATAAAAGCCAGGCTTTGGGATTTACAAGAGGTGTCACAAGGTGAAGTTCCTGACAGGATGACAGGTGCCCTGTTCCGCCCTGGGCTGTGCATGCAAACTGCCAGCACCTCAGAGCCAGCATGCAGGAGGCCTCCAGTGGTGATGAATTGAGCTGTGGGTGCCTTTGACACTGAGTGGAGGATAGAAAACCTGGATTGCTTAATAATAACAGTGCCTGCTACTCCTAATAGTGCTCGTAATACAATAGCACTTAGAATGTAATAATAATAATAATATGATTTGCCATGGTGTGTTTTCATCTCATTCTTGCTCAACCCAAACAGACATTAATCCCAAACACTTCTCTCAGCAGGACCTGAATTCCTCAGGGCAGAAAGCACCCTTGGTAGCTACAGAAATCTCAGAAGGCCTCAGATTCTCCCTTTACTCTGCTCTCAGTCTTTCCTCAAGAACCCCATTTACATAACATCCTCTGAGGTCCAGAGCCAGGTGCCACCTGCCACATGCAGTCAGGGAATGGACTGATTTCCTGCCACAGTTGTCTCTAGTAACTCTTCCTGGCTCCCTGGCTATCCTTTACCTTGTCTAGCCTTCCCTGGTGGTAATGGGAAAAGTACATGGAATCAGCTAATTTACACAGTTACTGCTCACTGTATGTTGAGTCTAAGTGCACAAGAGTGTTGCACACGCGCGCGCGCGCGCGCGCGCGCGCGCACACACACACACAGCATTCCTACACCTGGGACTACTGTGAACTCTACTTCTGTAACTAGTCTATACCACATGGTAAACTTTATCCAACTTACCCCCAAGTGCTTTAAAAGCAGTTGGATGCAAGACAGCAAGTCAAAGAGACCTAGTTGGTAAGGAGTGGGGGACCAGGGTAGAGTCTCCTACTGGTGAGATGGAGCAGGCCCTGGACAAAGGCTGGAGACCTGCTCCAGATGTTCAGTGCTCAGTCAGGCCAAGCATCAGAAGGAAACGGAGACGTCAGCCCTCCAGCCTCAAGAAAGTGATTTTACCAGTGGTAGGCATGAGTTGGGAAGAGAGTTCTGGGCTGCAGGTGACAACACAACCCATGAATACCTTGATCATAGAAGCCTGAGCAGAGCCCCACTGTACTAAGCCAAACTGATGACCTACACGGGCAGCTAATGTGATAATCTGTTGTATCATGATAGGAAACTGATACTGAGTGCCAACACCATAAACACAGAGTGAAGGCCAAGAGGCTGGATAGGGGAGAAAGCAGCAAATTCTCTCATACACCATGTGACCGGAAGACAGACAGGATTCAGCCTTCTCTGAGACTCACTGCCCTGCTTTATAGAACCACATCTCTCCCTTGCAAGGTCACTGTTGATATTTAAAAATCTTAAATATAAGGCCTGGGGAGATAGCTCTGTCAGTAAAGTGCTTGCCATGCCAGCATGAAGACCTGAGTTCGATCCCTGGGACCTACCCAAAAACCCCGGACAAGGTGACGTGCTGTCATAATCATGTTGCTGGGAAAGGGGAGGTAGGGGGATCCCTGGAGTTTGATGGCCAGCCAGCAGAACTTACTTGGTGAGCTCCAGGCCAGGGAGATCATCTCAGAAAACAGGGTGGATGATGCCTGCGGAACACCTCAAAGGATGACCTCCGGTGTCTGAGCTCATGCATATGTTCACCCCTTGACAAACACAGATCAAGTGCTTGGGGTGACATCAGGCACCCCACTACACCCAGAGCCAGAGACAACTATGGATACCGCTCCAGCTTTGTGAAAATGGGTAGATTTTTATTAATACATCTTCTTGAAGGTAGACATCTTTGAAATTGCTAGCTCAACGGACAGGAGAGGTGGTGAAGGGACTCTCCCTGGATTAGTAGGACTTCTGAATGTTTAAGAACTCTGTGACAGGAGTCAGCATCTTCTCTCTCTCTTTCTTCCCAAGCCCTATCAGACAGATGGCCTGGACAGTCGAGGGGACAGTTCCATTATGCTTCCAGAGACTAAGCCAGAGACATCCCCAGAGCCTGCTTCTTAACTTTAATTTGATTCATTTCCTACGAACAGGCTGGTGCACCCAGTAACAAGCTCACTTGGGCTTGGGAGAAACTCAGAAGTGTGTGCCAGAGTTGAAAGCAAAGATAGGCATGAGTTCCAAGTTTTATTAAATAGATGAAACACACGTGCCTCTAACTCGGATGCGGGAGCCCCAAGGGGGCTGATCTTTACTCTCACCCTGTTTGTCCAGCATCAACAAAGGTGTTTGCCTGATAACTGGTTCCTCTGAACCACCACAGAGCTTCTATGCCTCCACCCCGAGCCACAGCACCTTACAGAAGGCTTTTCCAGTTGCTACCCTAGGCACACCTTGTCTGATCTCACACATCCCTGCCCCACCTGGATAGAGACCTCCTGACTCCTGCAGACACACCTGCCTTGCCTCAGTAACCAGATGGTACTGCGATGGTCAGTGCAGTGCCTCTGTGAAGCCACAGGGTAGACTCTTCCTTCCACACCAGCTCTGAGAAGGAGGATGAAGGCATGACTGGCTCATATCCATTCTCGATGATTCTGTAGACCTGGGGCTCATGCCGCTGTTTCTTTGGGGATAATTTGCCTCATGCCTTATCCTCCCTTCACTGGGATATTCATGGATCTCCCCCCACCCCCAACTCTCACCATGAGGGGAAAACACATGGAGAGACCAAGTAGAGTATCTCAAACACGGAAGTTTTTAGCAGCTTGGGACAACTGGCTATCTACACTCATGGAGGGGTAGGTACCACCTATGAGGTTTTCATCTCTCTCTTCCTGGAAAGACCTGTGAGTAGCCACAGGGAAACAGTTCCTTCATTCAAATGCCCCCTCCCCATAGCATGTGGCATCATAGGTAGTTATGCCCAGTGACCTCTGCTGCTGCCAAAGGTTTGTACAGCCCTCTGGCAGTCAGTGCTGCTCCTACTTCATGTCTCAGGGTTGGCAGGTCCCATGGTCAGAGCCAAGGGCAGAATCCTGGGGCAGAGTTCTCCTTTCAGACATTTCTGAGCAGCTGGAAGTCTGCCTTGACGGAAGCAGGGCTGCACGGGTTCGAGACCAGTCAAACCCCATCCCACCCCCTGCTCGTGCCCTGAGGCAGCTCATGAGTTTGATCTCTGTTTAGGACAGTCATATTCATTCTTCTGGATGAGGAGAATTGTTTCACTGTTGTCTGTGATTGTGACTATCTGTCTGGGACATCCCTTGGTGATAAACTACCATCAGGTGAAAGGTGCTGGTTTAGGTCCACTGGGGGACCCAAGCTTTTTCTGGTTCCCTGCCTTACACAGGACGGGCTACCCTTGTGAAAGAGTATGAATCCTCAAAGAAATCTAAAGGACAAAAACCCAAAACCACAAAACATTAGCTAATGCCCCTGGAACCTCCTTCTGGCTCTCCTACCGTTGCCCTTTACAAATGCACCCACACTTTCCAGCAGTGATTCAGAGCACACTTCCAAGGAGGGTCCTCGATGAACAGCATGCCGGGAGACTGCTAGGCTGTGTGGGCCCAGCAGACATCTGTCACCGCAGCACCTGCCACCTCTCAGGCTTGCATTCAGGGGGCTGGGGGTGGGACTGGGGGTGGGGGAGACGTTCACAGCTCAGACAGACTCATGGGGAGCTTTCACTTCATTATTCTACCCTGGGCTGATATAAATCCGCATTTATTCACCAAAGCATACTGGAATATGCAGAATGGCTCTCCTAAAGGGCTCGATAAAGCTGAAATATGTGTGGACTCTTAATAATTTTACAATAAACTACACTTTAGAATCAATTGCTCTGGCACCCAGAAAGTTGTCCGACTGATGGATTGTAGTTCTGGCTGGCTGGTTGGTGTGTGTGTGTGTGTGTGTGTGTGTGTGTGTGTTACTCTTTCAATGAAAGTGTGAACAATCTGGAATAAAGTCAGACTTAGTAGGAACTGTAGTTCTATCTAGGTGAGCCCAATTTTGACATTTTTTCTTTCTGACGAGAGCTCTGGATTTGAGAAAGGCCAGAAGCAGCCATTAGGAAAATGAGGTGTCCAGGTGGAAATAGTCAGTGAGGAAGAAGGGGTTGGGGACAGGGAGGAGGCAAGATTTCACTGGCCATCATCTGAGGATTAGAAGCCTCCTCATGTGCCTCAGGAAGCATCATCATCCTGCTTTGCCAAAGGGTCTGTGATGATTAATCTTGATTGTCAGCTTGATGGGATTAGAACCATGTAGGAGACCAGCCCTGGGGCATACCTGTGAGGGTATTTTGGGGTGGGGGGAACTTGAATTGAGGTGAGAAAATCCACCCTGAATGGGGACAGCACATTCCCCTGCACCCAGTTCCGGGCTGAATGAAAAAAAAAATGGGAAACAGAGTGGAGCACCAGTGTTTGAGTTCATCTCTCTCTGCTTCCTGATTATAAGTGCGAGGTGACCAGCCCTTCATGCTCCCCCCCCCCGTCTCCACCCACCATGCCTTCCTGTCATGGTGGACTCTATCTTGTCAGACTTCACCCAACTAAAGCCTCTCTTCCTTCCTTAAGTTACTCTTGTCAGGCATTTTGTCATAGCAACGAGAAAAGTAACGGATACGGAGCCCTGTAGGTAAAGTTGCTGCCACATGAACATCAAACATAAAAGCCATAGAGTAAAAGTCACACTCCCTCCGATCTGAGGCCCTGCCTGCTTCTAGGAAACAAAACACTGTTTCCACTGCTGTTGTCATGCATCTTCTGGGGCCAGCATGGGGGAAAGGACTTCTCTAAAAGTGATCTTTCAGATCTGAAGGACGGGATTCATTCTGAAGACCCTTGGGCTCTCACTTTGCAAGTCAGGTGCCAGGTGTAAGCCTCAAGAAGCCACCTGACCTCAGATCACCAGGGCATAGTGTGGCCATCGGCGCCTCTTGATGACAGGGAAGCCCTCTGGTGCAATCAGTGATGGCTAGCCTTGAATTTCCTTCTGCCACAACCATTCTCAGCAGTAACCTGACCTCAGGTTTTGACATCTCTTACCCTCTGCCCAGTTCCAAACTCTGTCTGTTGGATCCCGAATAAACCCGCCTTGCCGGGTCCTCATACCCTTCAATCCAAATCTATCCAGGCTGGAATGAGAGGAGGGGCATGGGAGACTCAGCAGTTACCCGTGACTATGTGGGCTACATATGTGCAGGGGCATCCTAGGGAATAGGGAAATGATTCCAAGGCTGGACAGCAGCCAATCAACCCCCTGGGCTCCTTTCAGCTGGAGAGCTTTTGTGAGATGAACTGAATTCATTTTGGATGGAAGGAGATGAGCTATCCCCCCCCCCCCCAGCCAGAACCCCCTGCCCAGATCTCTTAGAATGTGAAGAAATAACCCATTCACCCACCCGATAACCATTAGTTGAGCATCTATTAAGTTCCTGTCAGCCACTGGGGTTACAGAGATGGATAAGACAGACTTGGTCTGAACTTTATGAAGCTTAGAGTCTGGGCAGGGCTAACTGTGAGAGAGGCTGGTGAGATGGCTCGATGGGTAAGAGTACTTACTGTGTGTGGACCTGCGTTTCAATATGCGTGCATGCATTAGCTGAATATGACCACTATGCCTGAACCTCTGTGTTTAGATGTTGAGATAGGTAGATCCTGGGAGCTGGCTGGCCAGCCAGCCTAGCTGAAATGGAAGTTCCAAGTACAGGGATGGAGACCGAGAACAACAGACCTAGAGATCTGATGTCTTTCTTTGGCATGCATCTGTGAACGTGAGTGTGTGCATACATACATACATACGTGTGTGTGTGTGTGTGTGCGAGCATGCGAGCATGTCACGGACACAACTGTGAAAATGACAACACACTCAACCTGGTGATGTGTCAGGATGACTTCAGTGGAAGAATGACATTTAAGTAACATCTGGGAGATGGGCGGGGCTGGCTCACCTTAGATAGGAGCAGAAGATTGGGATAAAGGCATTCATTCACCCTTTCTCCAGAAATTAATTGCCTTTTTCTCTGTGTGTCTGCCCTGGTTCCCCTTCCTGTAATAATTTTAGCAATTTCAATTACTTATGGCTAATCTTGCCGATAAGCCTTTGGAAATAAATACAAACTCAAGTCTGCTTGGCAGTAAAAGGAACGGAGGAGAGGAAGGCCAGCTGCACATACCTTTTCTGCTGAAATAGTGAGCGCCGAGGATGTGGAAGGGTGATTACTGCAGTGCTTGCTGGGACCTGGCTATAATTGTGACAGAAAAGACCTAAACAGACACTGCTTTCTGAGGGCCACGTGGGGCCTCCATTCAGTGTGCTGTTCTCCTCGATTTCCAGAAAACAGTTCTATCCCCAGGACATCGAGAATTGGATTGCTCCCAACCAACGCACAGAGAAACAAGTCCAAGGCTTAGAAAGACCCTCAGAGATCTCCTCGTGCAAAACCACAATAAACAGACAGTGAACTAAGCTCAGCAAGAACGAATGGCTTGTGTAGACAATGGGATGACTAAGCGGGGCGGTTCAGAGCTAACTGCCTGGCTTTATGGTCTGGCTCCTCCGCTAAAAGCAAGAGACCAAGGCATTATTGGCCTCGACTCTCGTAAATGGGAACGAAATAGCTGTTTCTGCTGGAGTTGATGTGAGGTTTACATGAGAGAATAACCACGGCGTAGTGTTTACAGGGCCCTGCACAGAGAAGTCCCTCAATAAACGGCAAGTACAGCCATCGCTGTCACCCAGCATAGTGGCAGGATTAGCCATTGGTGTCCCAGTGGCTTCACTGCCAGTCTGGTGCCTCGACGCCTCCTGCTGCCATAACTACTCCTTCTTAGCTTCTCTCTAGATTCCCACAGGGAACAAGTCTGGGGAGCTGCTGCTTTTATCTGCACTCCACAGCGGAAGCATCACCGGAATGGTGGTGATGACAAAGATGCAGGCTGTCTGTGAGGCTAGAGCATGCCCTGGCTCCTGGGGCATTTTCCAGCTTTTCATTGGCATCCCCTGAGACTTTTGACTTTACCCCTAAATCTCTACAATTCTCCCCACCAAGGTGGCAGCTCCCTCCTATGGCGCATCGCCTGCCTGGGCTCTCTGACAGTAGATTAGGGTGATCTTATCTTTCCTATTAGGAAGTGATTGCAGCTCTTGCTGGGTTCATTAGTAGTTGGAGAAGCCCTCCAGATTTATTAGCTCAAACCCAGCTTCCTCCTTCACCTATTCTTTTCAAACCCATCAGCCCTAATACCAGAGAGGGCTGTGCCCAGAGCCTTAATTCTTCACGTCCTGTATCCAACCTGCATGTGCCTTGTGAAACAAAGTTTCCTCTAACTGCAGCCAGGCAGGCTGGAGGACAGAGACTCCATTCCATTCCACTCAGCAGCCAAATGAAGTATATTCATAACTGGCCTGTGTGCACCCCATTCGGGCAGGCACACTCTAAGCCCCCAGCAATCTTGGTTACCGGGGAGTCAACAGGTGCTAATACCCACTGTTAGGATCAGTTCTCTTCTCTATAGACAAGCTAGGCTTCTGGTTGTCAATTGCTCTTGCAGCATACACAAAGAGAAGTGCGGCAGCAATTAGTAATTCAATAATGTGGCAGAGATTCCTTGCCGATGACCAAACGTATTTCCCCTTCTGTCTAGGCACACAACTAAACTACATTTCCCAGACACCTTTGCAGGGATGTACAGCCTTGTAATGAGATCTAGCCAGAGGAATTGTAAGACACGATCTACAGTGCTGCAAGGCTTGACTCATCTGTGTTCGAGCCTCCATGGTTTTCCCCACCCCTGGGCTTTAGGAGATATATTTATAAGCTAGAAGATGCCCGGGACCCTAAGTGACCTTATTTGAGGCTATTTCTATCAGGGCTATCCTTGCTGAACTTCTGGTAAGAAATATACAGTCTGCCTTCTGTATCTGTGGGTTCCACACCATGGATTCATCCAACAGATGACTGAAAAGAGTCAGGGAGCATATGAGGTCTGTACTGAGTAAGTAAAGATACCTTCCTTCTCACTGTTCCCTAAATGGTTCTCATAATAATAACACCTAGCGTTTACACTACAGTAAGTGATCATCTAGAGACCGTAAGTATGGGGGAGAGAATGCCACACCATTTAAAGGAGGGACTGGAACATCCGCATCTTTTTTTTTTTTTAATTCACAACAGGTCCTAGAACCCATCCCTCGCCTTAGTAAGAGACTACATGTTTGCTTCTGCACAGTGAAGCTGTAAGACTTATGGGTTGATTAGCTGTAGCAGTTAGCTCTGCTTAGCAACTACAATGCCACCAATAGCTATTTTCAAATTCCTACTAAGAACCTTTAGAGATAGGCACTGCCACTATTCACACCTTGCTAATAGGAAAACCAAAGTCCCAAGAGCCCCAGGTCCACGCAAGTCACCGAACACCTCAGAAGCAGTGCTTCTCACCTGTCCTGAACGTCCAACGTCAAACATCCATCAGGGCTGGGCTCTTAAACACCAACTTCTTTCTCTTATTACAAAGCTTCTTCATTAGAAGGGCCCTCAACTACACCCGTGGGGTCTTGACTCTCCCAGTCTGCAAACTCTAATGAGAGAAAAGAAGTTTATCTGCGCATTTCACACCCACCAGAGTAGCTCTTACTAAAACATGAAAACTAAGAGGCATTGGCAAGATTGTAACGAAACTTCATCCCTTATTCATTGCTGTTGGGAATGAAGCATGCTGCGGTCATTCTAGAGAACAGTTTGGTGATTTTCCAATAAATTAAAAGTCCAGTGAGTTCCCTCATCAGGAGGCATGAAAGCAGACTGTGAAAGAGATATTTGCATATCCATGTTCTTGGGACTATTAGCCACAACACCAAACAACCCAAGAGCTCACTGACGTGCTGAGGGATATGCAGAACGTGGTATACATGCACTGTGTTATATTATTCAGCCTGAAGAAGGATGAGACTTAAAGACATAATCTACATAAAACAAGCCAGACACAAAAGGATAAATACTGTATGACTTCATTTCCATGAAGCACGCAGTCATTTTCAGTTAAAGGTGGAGAAGTGGGTTTGCAGCCAGGGCGTGTCTGGGGGGAGGAGGGGATCAGGGTGTCGGTGTAAGAGAGCAGAGTTTTGGTTTGGGAAGACGGAAAACACTGTAGAAATGGAGGGTGATGACGGTTGTCACCAGTGCAAATAGGCTAATGCCACTGAAAGACACTAAACTGGTAAACTTTATGGTGGGTATTTCTAGCATAATAGAAAGGATATTTTTGGTGTTAAAACAGAGGAAATGAAATTCTGATACATTGTACAAAATGGATATACCTAGAAAACATCACCCTGAGTGCACTAAGCCAGACACCATCCAAGTCAACTATATTTGGTCCCTGAATGAGGGACAAGAAGAGCTGTATTCACACAGAAGAAAGAACAGAGGTTGCCAGGGGCAGGGGAGGAGAAACGGGAGCTGTTGGGCTTGGTTGGGTTTTAGAAATGGTGGTGATGATTTATAAATGGGAAAGTGTCGACATCACTGAAATGGCAAATTCAACGTTATATATACTTACACACACACACACACACACACACACACACACACTCAAAAACAGATGATGAAGAAAGGAAACATATAAGAGAAAGTGGGAAGGTTGGTTGAGTGACTTCTGGACCAGGGCAGGAGCCGGCTCTCTGTGCCACGCCTGTGCTGCCTCATGGCTTTGCACAGTGATTCTGCTTTGTTCTGCTTTGTCCCTCTCTCGGCCCGTGCTCTCCCTCTTTAGCCTGACACTTACCTATTCTGCCAGTCCTCACTTCCTCCTATGACCCTCTATAACCCTAACCTCTGGCCATGTTCTCCTCTCTATGATGTCTCCTGTTTTGTGATTTGAACCCCATGAGCCAATCCCATCATCCCACAGAGCTCCCACATCATTCGGGTGCTGGTCCCATCTCCTGATCAAAGACTTGCTCTGCTGGAACTGATTTGTGCCTCATTAGAATCATAAATGGGGACAAGAAGTTGCTTCGCTGATTGATTAAACCGCCAATATGAGTACCCCTAGATCCATCTGGAAATAAAGAAGAGAAATAAAGTCCTCTTGCTGTGCACTGTGACTGCACACTTTTATTCTGGACAGAGCAGGGGCATTGACCCAAACACAGGTCTATCTCCTGCCACTGAAGTGTCTCTCAGCACCTTACACCTTCCTGTCCCTCTGCCACGCCACTGAGTTAGGCTTCCTCTGGACTCAGAAGCCTGGCTTTTAAACCATAGACTCTGCTGGGCTCTGCCGGACCCAAGAGCAGGCTCATTTTTTTCCCTGACTCAGCAACACTTCTTACATCAATCTCCCATGTCACTCAAAGTTTAAGGTTGCCACGCACACTTTCCCCAATGTCCAAGCCCTGACTGAGAAAGAAACTGTGCTTTGTGCAGCATGAATAGGGTTCAGTGGATTGATGGCTTAATGTTTAATTTATGATTGGCCATTCTGTTCCAACTCTTGCTATAGGTAATCAACAGATCAAACCCAGACCTGTCAGTTTAATTCATTTATTGCAGATGCCCTACGTCAATCAGTGTTCTTAACACTTGGATGGGACTGAGGTGTGGGGACCTGGTCAATACTCAGTAATTACTGGCATGCACACAAACATCCTGCAATGGAAAGCAAACTCATGCATATAATAACTGATCATTCACTAGAAATAAAGAGAATGGTATTTTAGGAATCATTCTCTGGGGAGCAAAATATGTTTCCTGTTTCTGTGAACCCACAAGAAGCAAAGCCAAGACTCTAACATAATAACTCCCCTTTATGAAACTCTTAGTGTGAGCTGATTATTCTCCTGAGCTAGGTACAGGGCCAAAGCGGTCACCAGAGCTCAGATAGGTTAAGTAGTCCATACAGCCTCAGACTAGAAGGTTAAAGGCCTGTCTATCAAATGCCCAGGTCTGTGTCTTTTCCAGTTCTCCATCCTGGTTTTCAAGAGACAGACTTGAGGACTCACATCACTGTTGCAGAAGCCAGAAAGAGGGGACATGATGGGATTTCCTGAGGGCCTGAGAGAGGGGGTGAGGGCGATGGGAAGCTGGGTGTATTGTGTGGTGGACGGAGCTACAGGGTGTGTAGACCCACCACCACCACAAAGCCCCTCTGTTCTGTTTCCAAACTTTGAAAGCTCCAGGCAGCAAGACTGGTCCTAAAACAAGCTCTACCCCCTACTGGATCCTGTTCCTGCTGGAAAAACATTCCAGAACATTCTCCCACTGATTGATTTCTGCAGCATTCCTGCTTCTGTTTCTTGACTGTCTCCCAAGCAGCATCACTCAGATGGTGAGACTGCTGAGATCTCTGCTTTCCACTTGAAATCCCACAGGCGAGCATGAGTCCTGCTGATTCCAGGTGCAAAGAACTCAGGCTGAGACACAGCACAGAGCTATTCTCACCCAGTGCCCACTAACAAGGAAGAAAGCATCCTCCTGCTATGAAAAACGATAATGTTCCTTAGGGACTCAGGAGGCTTTGACACATACCATTCAGCAATGTCCATGGCCAGGTTTTATTATCTCGAAAGTGAGAAAACGGGGGACTGAGAGTCAATGTGGCTCTCCTAAAGTCACCCAGAGAAGACAAGGTAGTATGAAGACTTGGTTCCTGGGCCTCCTGACTTGAGAGTACATTTTTCCCACTGGAGAACACTGTCACCCTCCAAGAAGAGAGAAGGGTGATATACAGTATTGCCTGTGGCAGATCGGAGGCTGTTCTCCTAGAAACCCAAGCCAGCACCTCCAACTATTTCTGAGTACTGTAGGGAACTACTCTCTCCCATTTGCTTAGTGGCTTGGTGACATGGAGATGCTGGCTCCATCCTTAGCTGCTGCTTGTCTGATGCAAGGCTGACAGTGCAGGCAACCTCGCCTCTCTCCACCTGCCTTTCTTCCCTCCTCTCTCTGTCCCCACCATAGTCCCAGAACAAAGCAGAACTGTACTTTAATCTCTGTCCTCTCCTGCCAACTTGCCCAGGCTGCCCCAGATGCCCCCCTCACCTTAAGCAGACCCATTTGCATTGCTGTGGGAATAGCCTAATCCTCCTCTCCCTTTTTACATGTTAATTCTTGGATTCACAGCTGCAGCAGTAGATAGAAGAAGAAAAAAAGGCAAACAAAGGAGTTTGTTCTATTTTACATTTTGAGGGAAGAGGGGGACTTCTAGGGTTCTGGTGACATTCTATTTCTGGATGTACAGGCTGCTTACACAGGTGTGCTCACTTGGAGACAGCGCTCTGCTCTGTGCATAATATAATATGTGCGGTGTTCTGTGTGCACTCCAGACTTGAATAAATTATCCATGGGCTAGGCATGGTGGCAGACACCTGTGACTCCAGTACTCAGGAGGCTGAGGCAGAAGGATTACCATAAGTTCTGAGGCCAGCCTGTGCTACAAAAGTTTGATGAGCTGGCCATGTACTGCCATGTACGTTCAAGCCATGGGGAATGACTGCCTTGCACAGGTGGAGGGAGACTTCATACTACAAGGAAGGGATTGGTTCATTGTTTCACACAGTCTTTCATTCTGGGAGCTTGAGCCAACTGATGGGTCAGGATTAGCAAGTCCAAGGCAGCGCCAAGAAGGAGCTGTCCGTGGTGCCGAAGGTCAATCCAGACCTGTTTCTCTATACAAAGCATCTCTTAAATACTGCAGGACCATGAAAGAGACCTGCTCTAGTTTCCAGGAGGAAGACTACACAGCCTTCTAAGTCATCTTATGCACACTGTCAGCAAGGTCTTTACTAATAAGCAATCTTTCTCTTTGTAAGGCCGAAGCATCCAAGCTGTGAGGCTGAATTCTGTTTCTTAGCAAGGGTCTTACAACTCACTGGTTATTTTCAAAGAAGGATGTCAACAGACAGTGAATAAAAATAGCTCATCTCATAATCCTGGGAATGCATGGGCTTAAAGACCCTTGCTGTTTTCCAGATATGCCACAAACTATCTTATGTCCAACTACCTAAGGGTATCCTCAGGTATAGTTCCTTATCCTGGAGTAGCCTTCCTTTCCTTGGATGTACAGAAAAACCCTAGCTTTATTTCTAGAACTTTCTTCAATGAAGCTGCTCCTTATTGCCCTAGAGTGAACACGTCATCCCTGCCCAAAGGGTTAGTGCAGTTCATAACATATCTAGAAATAAAATTCTCTATTTTTTACTTTCTGAGGTACTTTGGGTTTTTACCAGGCAGGCCATGCTTCCTGCCATGATGATAATGGATTGAAGCTCTGAAACTGAAAGCCAGCCCCAATGAAATGTTTGCCTTTGTAAGAGTTGCCTTGGTCATGGCATCTCTTCTTAGCAATGGGAATCCTAACTAAGACACCCAGTATACAAGAAATACTCGGGAGCACATCTGAGAGCACATCTGGATGAAGGGGCTATCTTGCGTCATGATTTGGATGTAAGGCATCCCTCACAGGCTATTGTGTTTGAATGCTTGGTTTCCAGCCAGTACTGTTTGGGGAAGTGTGCAGTCCTGGAAGGTGGGGCGTCTAGCTGGAGGAAGTGACTCGCTGAGGGCTGGGCCTTATGGACTACAGCCTGGTCCCGGTTTCAGCACGATCCCACTCAGCTTACAGAGTGGAAAAACGGGGCATGTTGCAAACTCCAAGCTTCCAGCCTGACTCCCAGACATGCCTTCACCAACATAATGGACTGTTCCCTCAAACCATGAGCCAAAACAAGCCCTTTCTCCCTTAGGTTGCTTCTTGTCAGGTTTTTTGGTCACAGCAGTGAGAGAGGTAATGACTACTCCCAGTCACGTGATTCATAAAATAAAATAAATTCTCTGAATGCTGATCTATAATGGCATACAGAAGAAAAACAAAACCAGCCTGTGAGAAACTGGGCAAACTGAGGGACAACTAGACCATGAAGCCTAAGCAGCAGAAAAGATGCAAAAGCCCAGGTGGGTCCCCGGGGTAGTCCACCATGTGAGCATGCCACCTCAGAGTCACCCACAGTATCACTTTCCTCAGACTCTGAAATGAGAGAGGTGGGTCACGGTGGCTGCTAAGGTTCAGCAGTGGTAGGGAGGGGTGTGGTAGGTGGAACTCTAGAGCAATGGCCTAAAGGAAAGCCCTGTGGGCCCCAAGATTGGCCAACAAATACATATATGTAGCCATCTCTGTGACTTTCTAGCTATCTTGTCATGATTCCTAAATTAAAGTTACACATTTTAAAAGGCCATGTTTTTTTTTTTTATCATATGTCTTTGTATGTTAGTGTGGTCAGGTACATACAGATGCCTGCAGAGCCTAAAGGGGCCTCAAGTCCCTTAAAGCTGGAGTTTTGAGCCACCCACGTGGGTGCGGGGAACCAAACTTGGATCCTTACAGTACCAACGTGTGCTCTTAACCACTGAGCCACAGTTCCACTGAGGTGATTTATTTTAATGCTTGTTTTCTTAGTTTCTGACTACTGTTGAGTTGACTATATACATTGATGTATACTATATACATACATATTTGCATATATATATATATATATATATATATATAATCACAATAATTTTCACATTTGTCTGTTTGTTTTGAAACAGAGTTTCCCTGTGTATCTCTGTCTGTTCTGGCACTCACTCTGTAGACCAGGTTGGCCTTGAACTCAGAGATCTACATGCCTCTGGCTCCGCAGTGCTGGGATTAAAGGTGTGTGCCACCACCAGCCAACATTTTCACAGTTCTTAACGCTTTACAATTTCAAAATGCTTCCACATGTATTAAGTCCTATAGTTTAACAACAGCCCAGTGGTGTAGCTGTTTGTGTCCATATGTGATGGATAAGCACACAGCTCAATGCTTTGTTAAAGGGCACGTGGCTGCTATTTTGGCAAAGCTAGTACTTAAGCCTAATTCAATAAAGTTCTGGTTTTCTCATCCATAAAATACGGGGTCTAGCTAGGATGACCTGCAGAGACACATTCGGTTACAACACCATCAGACACGCATACTTCTTATGCCCTAGTTTTCCTCCTTCTGGGTTTATCATTATGATTGGAGGGGTTGTGGGGGGATGATACGCTACTGCACGCTGGAAACTGTACTCAGCTGCCCTGAGGAATCATTGCTATAAAACCAGTGACAGCTGGAGGAGGTGACATCAGAGCCTCCAAATCGCCATTCCCCCAGGGCTTCAGGGTCGGCGTGAGCATTCCACAGGCTTCTGGACCCTGTATCTTCATGATGCTTAGACACTATGTTGGCTTCTGCTCTTTTCGCCTCCCTTTCCCCACAAACCATCTTCCAGGTATCATTCCCATCAGCATCCGCTAGCCCTGGCCACTGACAACAGTAACAGTATGCTAAGGAGGAGGGCTGTGGAAATGTCTTACCAGATTGGTGAAGATGTACGTGTAATAGGCTGACACCATCCCCAGTTCAGCTGCCTGCAATGCAAAGAGAAGGAGATCAGAGAAGAGAGGCCACTAGAAGCACGGGAGCAGTGGGGGCACCGCCTCTACCATTTATCTGGCCCACTAAACCTCAGCACAAAGAGAGAGGAACAGCTCGACTGGTCCCCGAGTGGTCCTGGAGGCTAAAGGATGCAAGACAGAAACTTAAGCCTCTAGAGGATGTTCTAACCCCCATCCCAGAAGCCATGCACATATCTGGTGTTCTTATATATAACACACTCCCACAAATAAGACTGAGTATTACCAGAAGACAGAGTGGCTTTGAGGGAAACAAAATAAATAAGGAAACATACTAATATAATCTTCATGGATCCTAACAGCAACACTGGCTAAGGTTTACCCACCATTAGGTCTGCGCTAGGTACTCTAAAGCCTTCCGATGGGTTAACCAAAGTGGGCAAGTTCTGTAACCAAACCATACTCCCCCACCAAGGACCACAAGTTTAATGGAAGTGTACACACAGCACTCTTAGGGACTGTGACAAGGAACACAGAGCAAGCCCAAATGAACCCTGCGACTGTCAGAATGTACAGGAGACCTGCGCAGGCTGTATCTGCAGATGAAGTGAGTCATTTGCAAACCCGAGTCTTTCATTCCTGCTAAGGAACGAGCTGCCCGTGACATGCTATGACATGCTTCACCCTTGATCGCTGTGCAGTAGTGTGGTGCCATCCCGCAGCTGAGAAATGTGGCTTTTGTACAGTGTCCCTTCTGTCTGATCTCTGTAGCCATTACAAACACCTCTGACCAACCTTCCCTGTCAGTGTGCCTGGCTTTGAGTGTGACAGGTGCTATAGAAATTGACATGGAGATCGTGTAAGTAATGGGTCTGGCTCTCTCCGGGGCCCTCATCCCTTCTGACAGTCCCTTAGATTTTCATATATATCCTGCAGCCCCGGGCCACTGGGAGACGTCTCTTGTCATAACTATTGTGGAGGAGGAAGGGAGAAACAAGACCAGGATAATTGCATTTTCCTCTTTCTCTCCCAAGAACTCAAATAACTTCGCGAGCACTCCTAACTTTGCATCTCCCCAGATGCTTGAGGTTCTGGATACACTGACATCACCATAGTCCCAACGGGCACCTGAACGGCTTGATGACAAGATCAAGATGGTGTGGGGCTGCAGCAGAATGCAAAGTTTTCATCGGGCTCATCCCTTTAACACTTCTTTCCCCATTCTCAAGACTGTGATAAGGCAGGATGCCACCCTCCGTTCACACCTTACTGTACCTAGGGGAGTACCACTGCCTCGAACACTGCCTACACCCACCTGACTACTGCTGACAGGCATCCAGCCAGGAGCAGGCTAAGGGGGCAGAGTCAGTAGTTAAAATCCATTTTGTGAAACCTGCTTTCCTAGAGATAAAAGGCAAGAGATCCTCGCTTTTTAAGACACGAATTCTGGGTAAATATGAAGTTCTTCGCTGAAACAGCCACTCAATAAAGTAGGGGATTATGGTGCAAAGCCTCCTCAAAGCAAGAAACTGCCAAGAGCTGCCAACCAGAGCAGGGCTCCCAAGTGCATACCAGGGCCCAGAGAGCCCCAGGAGCCCCAGAAGACAAACGTGAAGCCTCATGAAAGCCCCAGGATAGCGCAGGCTTGGTGGAAATATTGCCTGCCTGTGGCTACCAGGATGTCAGATGTGGGAAACAAGGGAACAAGCTTCTCCCAAAGCCTCCCAGTTCATTGATCAGTTCGGCTGTAAAATGCAAGAGTGTAAGTAGAAGGGGGAGAGGTTAGAAAAGCTGGCCACGGGGCACCCAGCGCAGCTGTCCACTAATGAAGCTCACTACAGACAGTTGGCTTCGAAAGCGTGATGCACTAAGTAAATCCATCCATCCCCGTCCTCCTCCCCTGCTTAAAATCCTTAAGAAAAGGGAAAACACAAGCTATGTTTAAAAGAACGTCTCAGTACTGGCAAAGGTACATTGTATGTCATGTCTGTACATGTAAACGGTTTGAGTGGCAAGTCATCCCAAACTCCTTCAGGGCGTGTAGCGCTTGAACTTGAAATTCCACTTCGAGAGCGTATGCTAAAGAAATATGCATGAACGCACGTGCAGAAAGATTTACGCACAAAGACGTGTGCCCTAACATTATTTATCATAGCAAAAGATTGGAAACAACCTGTTTCTACAAGGATGAAGGGATGGCTAAATAAATTATGGGACACGGGCATGATAGGAAATGATACAGCCACTAAAATATCTGTAGAGAAATATTTAATGACATGGAAAATGTGTGATACATAGTTGAGCAAAAAGAATGTCTGATTACAGAGGGCTTTAAACAGCGTGGGGATGATTGGGGGGATGTCTGAAGCAGAAAGAATAGACATCAAAATTTTAGGAAAGGTTAAGGCTGCGAGAGTTGTGAGTGACATTTATTTTCTTCTTTGTACTTTTTTTTGGGGGGGTAATTTCTAAAATCTCAGCAATAAACTCGGGTTAGCAGGGTGTGGGTAGAACGGGGGTGGGGGGGTGGAGGAACATCATTTCGCTATGGCAGGCATAGTGTGGAGCACTCGAGCAAAGAGTTCTTTCTCCAGCGTCTGCTCTCCACAGGCATGCTGGAAGGACGTCTGATTACTGAGCTGAAGCTCTTACCCAGAAAGATGCCCCTCAGCCTGCTTCTCTCACTCTCTGGAACCTACAAGAGCCTTTTCACTCTTAGCAATGTGAGAAGGAAAAGGGCAAAGAAGAGGCGTGTGTGTGTGTGTGTGTGTGTGTGTGTGTGTGTGTGTGTCTGTCTGTGTTCATGTTTCTGTGTATGCTTGTGTGCATATACGTATACGTGTGTCTCTACATCTGTGTGGCTGTCTGTGTGGTTGAGTATGTTCGTGACTCTCTGTGTGTGTCTTTATGTCTCTGTATGTGTATCTGTTTGTCTTTGTGTGTTCATGTCTCTCTGTGTGTACGTTTGTGTGTATATAAGTGTGTCTGTGTGTGTCTCCATGTTTTTATCTGTATGTGGATTTGTGTTTGTATCTTTGTGTGCTCATGTCTCTCTATGTGTATGTTTGTGTGTATATAAGTGTGTCTATGTTTTTCTCTGTATGTGTATCTCTGTGTGTGTCTGAGTGTGTTCATGACTCTGTGTATCTCTGGGTGTGTCTCTATGTTTGTCTTTGTATGTAGATCTGTGTGTGTGCATGTATGTGGATCTCTGTGTTTCTGAGTGTGTATGCACATCTCTGTGTGTGAGTGTGTGTGTATCTCTGTGTCTGTGTGTTTCTCTTTGTCAATGTATGTGAATCTGTGTGTGTACCTCTGTGCATGTCTATGTGTGTGTGTCTGTGTGTGTCTGTGTTTGTCTCTGTATGTAGATCTGTGTGTATGTCTGTGTGTGTGTCTATGTTTGTCTCTGTATGTGAATCTCTGTATGTGTATCTCTGTGCATGTCTATGTGTGTGTGTCTGCGGGTGTCTATGTTTGTCTATGTCTCTGTATGTGGATCTCTCTCTCTCTCTCTCTCTCTCTCTCTCTCTGTCTCTCTGTGTGTGTGTGTGTGTGTGTGTGTGTCTGAGTGCTCTTTCATGAGTTGAGTGCTTGTAGACAAATGTGGTTTTGGTGCTGTGGAAAATTACTATAGCAACAGGCTGAAGGGACAGCCCTAGGTACTGAGAGAACTCATTCAAATCTCTTATTAACTCTTAGATTAAAAAGAAAAAAAATACCTGGTCAGGGGAGGGAGGAAAAAGGCAGAAAAGAAAGAAAAGGGAGAGACAGATATTGAGTGTCTTGGGGGCTTCCCACAGCCAGGCAGAGGTTAACAAGAAGTCTGGCTACCCCAGTGAATGACAGCAGTGCAATTTAAATAGCATTAAGAGAGGTCAATGCGCCTGAGCAGTGGTGAGGACTGCTGAGGAGCCCGGGAAGACCCTAGAGCAAGGCTTTCCTTCTGAACACATTTTTAGCCCAGGGACTGATGCCAGGTGGCACCTCAGCTGCCCAGCTGCTGCCAGCTGTCCATATGACCCTAATTACCTGATCTCTCTCTCTCTCTCTCTCCCTCTCTCTCTCTCTCTCTCTCTCTCTCTCTCTCGGCCCTGCCTCTCTGACAAAGCTCCAGGGCCATGTGCTTGGACATCACTCTAGATCATCATGAGCCCCATAGAAAGTGCCTGTCCTGAGGGGGATGCTCCCGCTAGATGTCTTGTGCCCTGCTTCCCTGGCCTCTTACAGCTGATAACCTCCCAGAGTTATCTTCTTCACCTGCGTGATGAAGACAACAACACACACACCTCATGTCACCTTGGAGAGGGCTGTGCTGTCGAAGGACAGGGAGGCACTTTGCAAGCTGTAGAAACCCTCTTAGGGCTGAGGACGGGCTGACACTCGGCGCCATACGTGAGTGGTGCTATATGCGCACTGTCTGACAAGTGGCCCCCACTGGAGCCTCTCAAGTCTGACTCTAGGTCCAACTGGTGTCTCAGCCCCACCAGGTGCTGAGTGTTTCCAAGTGACAGCATCATCCTGCCTTCTCTTTGGAGGAGCTGTTATCCATGGAAACAGAGTTAGACAGAGGGGAATCTGCATTCAGATCCATCCCAGGACCAAGGGACAACCATAGCTCAAGTCAGGAAAAACAGGGTAAGAAGAGTGAAACATCCTCTTAGCACCCACCCCAGCCAGGCTCCCACCTTCAGGAGGATGGTGTGCGACATGGAGGCGTTGGCATGGATGATGATAGTAGCTGTCTTGTCATCCCGGATCTCCTTGAGGAGTGGAGTGGGGTCCCGTGTGTCATCCAGCATCCGGACCGAGAGTGTGTCCTTGGAGATAAGGAATTGACGGAGCAGCTTCTCCAGGTTTAAAAGGCCTGGAATGGGAAAGAGGGTGAGAAGGCCCTGAGGGTCTGCAGAGCTGTCTCCACAGACACTCACAAAAAGCGGGCCACATGGTGACTCGGTGCAGCTCAGAGCAGTGCTATGAGTTTTAAACCCCAAGCAGGTTTCTCTACCTCTCGAGCTCCAGTTATGCTAACTATAAGGAACACCTAGAATCTTCCCGTCAGTTCCCCAGAAGTCCTCCATTTTTAGAGTAGAACCTGAAGCCCCTTCAGGGATGCAGGGCAAGGTAAGAGAGCCTTCCGATCTTCTCTGAAGCACTGTGCCCAGCGGCTGAGAGCTGGGTTCAGAGAGCAGGCCTGGATTTCTTTCCCCACTTCCAGAACCTTCTCATGTAGCCAGTTGTCTAGTCAGCTCCTCTAAGAAGAATGAATCCTAACAGCGGACAGCTCCCGGGGCTGTGCATGCATTAAATGATGCACCGTAAAACTCTCGGGTGCTCTGGAGAACCCGGAAGGTTTCCATCAAGCTCCATCAAGAAAAGCCTTTGTTTCTATTTTGTTTCCATTTGGGCAGTGGCAAAGCAGTTCCCTCAAGATCCCGAGGCCCAGGAAACAAACCCTTTTGAATTCTTTGGAGCCCTGCGGCTGCTCTCAAACGAAGTATTATCATAAAAGAAAAGGCTTTGAACAGCACCAAGCCTAGGCTCAGAACCAAACAGGGAAAGGGGACCCTGTGCTAAGGATTCTCCCCTTCCCCTCCACCCCCAGCTGGCAGATGTCAGCGGCCTTGGTGTGAAGCAACCATCCAGAACAACGTTGCTGAGACTAAAGGGGTTTAGTTCTGTCTGTCCCTGCCAAGGCAGTCCAGGGGGAGGGCAGAAGTATGGTGGGAGAGCCATCTCCTCAGAGCCAATAGTCTGGAGTCTGGTAGAAAGATACCTGCAGGCATTTTGCTCACAGAGCAACGACAGGAGAAACGTTTATCAAACCTTATTACGCTCTGGCTAATGTACTAATTTTTTTTTTACATGGCTTATCTTATGTAAGTCTCTATAACAATACTGTATAGTATTAGAATCCCCAAGTTACAAGAAGAATGGGAGACAGGGAGGTAAGGAACGCACCTCATGTTGTGGGCAGTAAAAGAAGGCTGACTTCCTCCCACTGCATGTTCCCTGTGCCAGCTTCAGCGCTGATGGACACCGTCAATTCAGTTCAGAGGTGCCATCAATACAACCCATAGAGACTCTTTCCTGTACCCTCCTGAGGTTCAAAGGCAGTTGGCATCATTGAGAGGTGGCACTGAGGAGCATCCACCCCAGCCTCCTGTCATAGAAAATGCTGTGACTTGTGCAGTCACACATGCGAGGGACAGAGCTGAGACGACAACTCCCACTTTCTGACCTCCACCTGACTTTCAACCATGAGACCTCTGGGAACAAAGCAGGTAGCAGCAGGTACGGTACCTAACACAGTTCCCTAGTGATATGGACCCTGAGTTTATCAAACTTAAGTGGGGGAAGCCAACACTCTGTGTTTGTTTTGTTGTTTAACAATAAGAGTGGTTTTGTTTTGTTTTGTTTTATAAGAAGGAACCAGAGTGGGGGCTTGAGGACCGGCCTGATGGAAGAGAAAGCTGGGAAGGTATGTCTCACCTATTTTTCCTGTGTCTGTGTCCTGCCCATCCCCAGCACCACCGCTACTTTCTCCCCAAGTCTTGAGAAGGTCCTCCAGGGAGCTGGGAGCTGCCTGGTGAGAGATGTGGGCTGGAATAACTTTGGAATAACTTGCTTCACAAACAGGAGCTACGTGGTGTGTGGTGGTTTGAAAGAGAGTGGCCCATGTAGGCTCATAAACTTGATCCCTAGTTGGTGGAACGGCTAAGAATAGGGAGGTTTGGCTTTATTGAAGGAGATATGTCACTGGGGGGCTTTATGTACACAGACAGCAGGCAGACACAATGAATCCTGCCCTCGGCGTTTAAAGCAAGGCAAGTAGAAAGTAAAGTTAAACCATGCTCCCGTTTTGTTTAGTGACCTGAGTGGATTTAGACTCCTGTGGGAGCAACCTTCTTTTTGTCCTAGCTGCAAGATGGAGACAGGGCATCCTCTGAGATGATATCAGAGGCTACACCCCACCAGACACAGACCCGAGAGCTTCTGCCCCCAAAAGGCTCTGTTCTCACCAGAAGGTCAGGGTAGAGGGCACAGAGAGAGCACTCCAGGGTCTCAGTCAGGTCTTAGGCATTGAGTGATCCCTGAGGCCAGAGCGATTAAACTGTGGAAGTGGAGTGAACTCCACAGGCCTGGTCTGTAACAGTGAGAATCTCTGGAGGCAGGCGAGAAAGAGACTAACCGTCTCCCAACTCCAAATGCACCAGATGGGCAAAGCCATTCAGTAGAGTGAGACCGGGAAGCCCTGGGGAATACAGCAGGATGGTGGACAGAATGGTAATGTCTGACAAAGGCAGCCCAGGGACCCGTCATCCCTTTCATCCTGGTAGGGGCCCTGGGCTCTTGGGGAAAGAGCTCCCCAGGCCTCTGACACACCAGAGACCCTGCTCCAATCGATCTGTGGCCACTGACCCCTCAGCTGCTTTGCTACCCTTTAAACAAAAACACCACATTCCTCTGCTTCACCCCATATTCTGTGTGCTAAGAGGGAGGGCTAGAGACAAGGGCAGTGAGCACCCCTATAGGTGTGTACCCACCCCGACCACCCATCAGAAAACTCTCCCTTCCCCTACCTGGAGTGGCCAAAAATGAGCACAATATTAAGATTCAAACATGACAAGGGAGGGAGTGGGAGAATGTCCCCAGCCCACTGTGCCTCCATGTCTGGGGGCTCAGGGGCAAGGTTATCAGCTAGAGTTAGTCACGCAGCACGGAGTTGTTAGTCACCCAGAAGGGTCTCTGTGAATCTTATTTGTCTCTCTGTGCACTTTCCTGCCTCTCCTCCTGAAGACATCCCTCCTTTCTCAAGTCTTTACCCATTCCCACCACCCCCTCCTCCGCCAACACTTACAGGAGCAATCACCCAGCACCTAAATCATAGCCCCTGCTGATAAATCACATAAAATATTTACCAGCATACATAGTACCCTGAATTTTCAATCCTGATAAGGCCATTGTCAGCTGGAGCTATCGTAATCTGAAAACACACCTCGCATACTGCAGTTGTAGAACACTGTGGCTTAGCCGAGACACACACTGCACACTCTAGGGTGGGGTGGCTGCACACCCTTTGTGATCACGTGACTCACTATCACTGCCAGCATCCCCCAAAAGTGTGAGGCCTAATACCATTATCTAGGGAAGGGAGCGGAACGAAAATTTCAAGCACCGTATGAGCGTGTAGGGTGGAGGTGAGGGTGGTGGTCGGAGGGGGTTCAATGTCTGGGGTCTCCCACATTCAGTTTCTGCTTTACATCTTAAGACAGAGCCTCTTCTCAAACCAGAAGCTTAGCAATTCATCTAGGTTGATGCCCAACAGGCCCAGGGCTTCTCCTGTTTCTATCTCCCTAATGCTAAGATTATAAAACACATGCCACCGGCCCCCAAGTTTTTAATGTGGGTTCTGGAAAACCCAAACTTGGGTCTTCATGTCTTCGTTGTAAATTGGGACCATCCAACTACAATACCATATATCCGAATGATTCCCCCCAGGAAAGCCAGAGAACCCCTTTCAGACACTTCTGCACAGCCCCAGGAAAGGTTGTTGGATCAGACTAAGTTAGAAACTGGAGGAAGTAACTCTGAGGCTAGGCTAGAGGACAGTAGTGCCTGGGAAGGCCTGTCACATTGTCACCAGGCAGGCAGCTTAAAGGAAGGGGTGTGGCCTGAGGAAACATGGGAAAGGCAGTCGGAAGACGGACTTCGTCTTGGAAGCCTCAGGACTGTGACGGGTTAGATGTCACAGGGAGAGAGGCTTGCTCCAACTAGGGAAGCATCTTGGTTTCACTGTCTAGAGATGCAATGGGTTGCACGTGTGACAGTTAGATCCCCATCATCAGATCCCCATCACCCTCTTATGGACTTTTCTGCAGGGAATCAAACTGTGGGTGGGAAGTAGAAAGAGAGAAAAGCCATGTATCTCCAGCTCAGGGAGTGTCTGAATCTGCAAATCTAAAACAGAATATAAAAACAAAACAGAACAACAACAAAAACCCCAAAACCAAAAGTCTCTTAAAATTAACTTTGTATTTGTGTTGGCGGGGGAGGGGGGATGTGTGTCCCCACCCATGTGTGCACACATGCTCATGTGGAGATTAGAGAACACTGTGGAGCCAGCACTTTGTCCACCATGTGGATCCTGGAGTCCCAGCACGGGCTATTACACTTGCTAATAACCCATCTCACAGGTCCCAGAAGTTGGTACTCTTATTTCCAGGCCATGGGAGACTCGCAGAAGAGAAAGCATGCACTGCTTGGTGCGGCTAGGTCGGCGCCATTGTCACCTCTTTACTAGAACTAAGGATCTCTGAGGCACAGCCGCCATCACAGGGGTTAGACTCTGCTCTCCTTTCGGCTTTCCACCACCCCCACCCCAGCCTTTCTCCCTTGTAGGACAGGGACAGAATGCTGGCCCAGCAGCAGGCCTGCCTGCCAAGGCTGTGCTGAGGAGCCTGGGGGAACCCATTAGTCTCCATCAGGATCAAAGTGGATCAATGTGGAACCCAATAGGCAGCTGCTCTGGGAGGAAGGGCGTAGGCTGGTTTCCAGAACTAGAAGGTAGGAGGAGCCCCAGGGCCGGAGGGAGAACATCAAGGCTATGACGGTGGATCTAGAGTTGGTTATAGACACAGGACAGGAGCAGAGATGCTTTTGAGTAATGTCTCTGCAGGGAACACAGAGGATCCAATTTCAAAATCTAAAAGCAGGGCCTAGGTAGTTGGCTCAGCGTCCAAGTGCTTACAGTACAAGCATAGAGGCCCAAGTTTGACTCTTCAACACTCTGAAAAGCCAGCTGTGGTGGCAAGGGCTTGTGGATCTGTGCCTGGAGGAGAGCAGACTCGGAGAGACACGTGGGGTTTGGCATCTCCATGGAAAGCCAGTTTAGAAGATTCAAGAAGTTCCAAGTTTAGTGAAGAAAACCAATCAAGACAGAGAGAGAGAGAGAGAGAGAGAGAGAGAGAGAGAGAGAGAGAGAGAGAGAGATGTGAATGTCTGTCAAGGGTGCTTGCTGCTCAGTGATTGCCCAGTGATGGCCTGAATTTGACCCCTGGGACCTACATGGTAGAAGGAAAGAACCACCTCCTATAAGTTTCTCTCTGTCTCTGTGTCTCTGTGTCTCTGTCTCTCTCTCTCTCTCACACATACACACACACACACACACACACACACACACACTACAAAAAATATCTACATCAGGCTACTAGGGATTTGTTGGTTGAGCATTTGTTCAGCATGCAGGAATCCTTGGCTTCAACCTCTATCCAGCATCATATAAACTGAGCAAGAGATCTCACACCATGATCCCCGCAATCAGTTGTTAGAGACCGGAGGGTCAGAAAGTTCAAGGTTATCTTTGGCTACACAGTGAGTTTGAGGCCAACCTGTGAGACATGCAACCCGTTTCGAAGAGGAAAATACAAAACAGTATCTAGTCTGGCTGGTCCTCTCTCAGCCCACTTCCTCTCTCCTTCCACTAGCTGACTCCCCCATTACAGCACTTGACTGTGGGAAGTGCTCCCTTCCCAGGGAGGGAAGTGCTCCCTTCCCAGGGAGGGAAGTGCTCCCTTCCCAGGGAGGGAAGTGCTCCCTTCCCAGGGAGGGAAGTGCTCCCTTCCCAGGGAGGGAAGTACTGTGGAGTCCTGGAGAAATCAGCTAATGCTGCTGGACTGACCTTGGGGAGGACCTTGGGGAGGACCTTGGGGAAAATGCAATATGTTAAATGAACGTGACGTGGTACCTGGTGACCTTGACCCTGCCGAGTGCTCACTTTTCTTTTCTTGCCAAGTGTCAAACCCAGGTTGCATGGCTGTCAAAGATCTTCTTGTGGCACCAATTAATCTTTTTTTCTTTTTGCAGGGAGGGGGGTCAATTGGAGACTAGGTCTTTTCCTTCTGTAACCCAGGATGGCCTCAAATTCAACATCCTTCTCCTTCAGCTTCCTGAGGGCCAGCCTACGTAGCTGGAGAAACTGAGTCTGACCAGAGAAGGTGAGAGTGCAGAGTGACTGGTCACTGTGTGGTGAGGGGTACATTTCATTCAAGTGTGGAAACGATGCCTTTCGCATGCTTCTGTCCTGTCCCATCTCACGTCTGAGGCTGGCCCCAGGAACAAGGAGGGTGGAGAAGGCTATGGAGCTGAGATGGAAGGGAAGAAGTCCACAGAGACAGAGGTCTGGGCAGGTGTGCACCAAGCACAGCTGTTCGGCTCCAGCACCTGGCCTCCGACTGTACCACTCACATTGGGGGGTGGTCTCTGTGCTCCCCACATGTAGGAAAAGGTGGTCCTCACTCCTGTCTCTCCTACACAGATCAGAGGAGATGGGAACCATGTGACCTTGAAATTGGATGTCACCTCTACTTTCTTCCTGCACATAATGAAATTGGATGTCACCTCACCTTTCTTCCTGCAAATAATAATACTGATAACAGAACCCGTCATAAGTGGTCATTTTCACTTCTCCAGTTTAAAACTGTAGGATTTAAATGTTCTGGGTCACGTCAAGGATCAAACCCGGGACCTGAGAACTTAAGGTTAAGATACTATAAACACTCTCAGCACAGTGCTTAGTACACAGTAAATGTCACTGGGTCATGGGGCCACTGTCCCCTCTCAAGATCAGCTTGTAGGTACACGGCTAAGTCTGTAACAGTATGAGCAAGAGATTCCTCACAGTGGCTCATGGAGAAGGTCCATTACTGCCCCAAATACCCATTGACAGCATGCTGGGTAGCAAGCCATAGTGTCCCCTGCTTGGTTCCCACCTTGTCAGCCAGTTGCCGGGTAGAACAATAGTAACCAAATGTGCATCGTCTTCTGGGTGTGGGGACCTTCCCATCCAATCACCTCACTGGGATTTATCCTCTCCGGCAACAGAAAAGAATGGCTCAGAAAGGCAGAGTGTCTGCTAAGCATCAAACAGCTCCTTTGGATTACAGCAGTGTGGCGTTCTCTCTCTCTTCTCCTCTGCCCGTGTGTGTGTGTGTGTGTGTGTGTGTGTGTGTGTGTGTGTGTGTGTGTTTGTGTGTGTGCGCGCGCACATACATATGCTTTCAAGTAGAGGCCAGAGGTCTATTTTAGATGTCCCCCTTAATGACTGTCCTTACATTTTGGAACAGGGCCTCTCTGAAACTGTAGCTCAGCAATTTGGCTAGACTGACTAGACAGGGAGCCTCCTGTTTCTGCTCCTCCAGCGTTGGGATTGCAACTGTTTACCGCTGACTAGGTTTTTATGTAGCTTCTATGAGGATCTAGACTTGAGTCCCCATGGTTGTGTGGCTGGCACTACACTAACACCTATTTCTTTATCCCCAGGATGGTTCTCTTCCACACCACCACCCTGCCTCTCTCTTAGGCCACACTTTCTCCTATGATCATGACACGTGTGTTGGCATAGCCACGGTGGAACCCACAACTCTCCTTGGAAGCCCCCAAACAGACAACTTCCTTTGGGTTCTGTGGAGATAACTAGGAGGGCCTTGGCAGGACCACTCACATGTCCTCAACCATTTTTTAGAAATAAAAACTTAGAGACTTTCTGACCTTTTTTTTTTTTTTTTTTTTTTTCCTCATTAAAGAAACGTAACGTAATTCACCATGTAGCTCTGCTTGGTCCCAAACCTGCTTATTAAAATAAAAATTCCTTCTGGGAAACAGGATCATACGTGGTTGGCCCCCTGTGGAATGATTCCTGTTATACGATTCCAAGGTGGAGAAATAGAATTAGATTCCCCTTCCTAATTCCACCCACAGTGTCTCTTGGCCCAGCATTAATAAGGAAGATGGAAGGTCTCATCCGGAGCGCTGAGCCACATTTCCCTGCAGCCCCTCATTTCCTGAGCCTTTGATTAGATTTTTAATCTTCTCTGCCCTTGAACTTCTCCTGCCTGCCCCACCTTCCTTCCCCTGGCCTGGTGTGTGGGGACAAAAGTTGAAGCAACCTAATGAATTCTCTAAGTACATTATGCTATGGCTGAAGAGGCCCTGAGCCTGTGTCCGGACATCCTCGGGTTTTCCAGACCCCGGAGTGTATTGAGCCATACTTCCTCTCTTTTCTAGGATGGTAGGCACCTCTGCTCCAGAAGTCTCTATTCCTACCAGGCAGAGCCGATATTCAAGTGCTGCCTGGGGTCGTGTGTACAGATCTGGGGAGAGGGAGGATGAGACACTGAGCGGGAAGCCCCAGACTGAGGTAGGAGGACCCGAAGAAGAGCCGTGGCTTTGCTGGTGATAAGAACTTAAAATCCCTTAAAACAAACCAAATAAAACAAAAACCACCCAATTCTGTTTTCTCCACTCCGGCATGCCTGAGGAGAGGAGGGAGTGCAGGGTCCTAAGGGAAAGAGTACCAATCCGGGAGGCTGCAGTACCCATCAAAGTACTGAGTGCAGAGTCCTTGTTTCACATACACCTGAGCCACAGACCGCCCCTCGCCTGCAGCCTTATAAAAGCTATAGGAGAGAGACAGGCTCAGTTTATAAGCAAGATGGACCATGGCTTAGACACAAGAATTTCCTGGAGGGTGAGTGAGCTCATGTTAACTAGCACTGAGGTAGACTTTGAGACAACTTTTGCCTTCCGATATTTCGAACAGCCTTCTCCTCTATCTCTTAAAACCCCCTACTGGGTAAGTCCAGTTACAGTGACCTTGTCACAGTCAGTTCCTAGAATGGGGAAGGGGCTTGCTTCTGGGACATCATCCATTGATGCTGGGTACTACATACGGAGGGAAGAAATACAGCACCCCTCCACCTTCCACCAATTATTAGCATCCCATGGACTGCCAGATCTTTGTGAGTCTTGAGGGAGACTATTTGGATTCCAAGATGCCCGTGCCGAGCAGAAGTGTGAGTTGTCACGAGGGGGAAAGAGGATGAAGGTTGACCCTCTATTCACACCTCTCTCTCTCTCTCTCTCTCTCTCTCTCTCTCTCTCTCTCTCACTCACTCTCAACCACAGAACTCTTTGCCCATACTCATTCACATCAAGCTCCAAGGGAGCTCTCCGCAGTGCTACTCTGTTCTGCTTCCTAGTTGGTGGCCAACGGCTTCATGTGGCCACGTGGCTGCTGAACACCTGAAGTGAGGATAGTGAGACTGAGGGATTTTAATCTCTCTCTCTCTATATATATATATATATATATATGTATATGTATATGTATATGTATATATATATTTATATAAAAACAGAATCTTGCTCTGTGGCTTATGAAGGCTTTAATCTGCAGCAATCCTCCTGTCTCAGCCTCCCAACAGCTAAGGTTACAGAGGAGCACCACCACACCCAGCTCTGAAAATTTCATTTTACCTAATTCAGATTTGAAATGTAAATGGTGAAAAGTGACTTGAGGCGGTTGCACAGGTCAGCTTGGATCCAGAGGAACCCAGGCTGACAAATGCAAAGGAAACGCTGGCAATGCATTGACCTACTTTCCAGGAAACCTGAATTTTAGCCTCAGCTCTTACCACTCAGCTGTGGGACTCTAGACAAGGTCAACTATCCTCTGGAGTTCTCTTTCCTTTATTGTACTGAAGGGATTTGATATCTGTTCGCTCAGCCCTTGCTAAAACCCTTCAGTGAGCCCCCCCCCCCAGCCTGAGAACACCAACACACACCCCATTTCCTACAAAGTCACTTTCTTGTATTAATTGCTTCAGCACCCATGTTGACTGACGGAGAGAGGAACTGGTGTGTTCCTGCACGTGACCCACGTGTGAGCCTTCACAGGGCCCATTTGCTGGAAGGAACCCTTCGGAACCAGGCCTGAGGGTCTTCAGCTCCTTATAAGTCTAACTCAGGTCCCCAACCCTGGCCTCACTTTTATCTACTCAAACTAGTTGTCCCTTAACAGTGACCCCAACATTACAATGACCATTCCTCTGAAGCCATTCCTCAAGGAAGAGATCTCCAGAGTCCCTCGAACGCATGACCCATGTCTATACCCGCTTCCTTGCCACCCATGGGTCTGGATTTCCTGCTTCAACCTCCTTCCATCTCCTATCCATATCCGTCCTTAATGGAGCCAACTCCTCCTCAGACATAGAAGCAGTCTCTCTTCTTCCCTTTCCCCTCCCTTGGCCTGCATCTCTCTTCCCTGTTAACCTAAGTCCTTTGAATCTTTCCAGGTTCATCGGAAGCCCCACGGAAGCCTGGAAACCTTTCCTGGCATCTCTGGGCTCAGAGAATCTCCTCTCATGAGCCACAGTGCTCACCTAATACTTAGCACAGTTTAACGGGGGATAAGCTCACACGGCAGGGAGTGGCCTGCACTCCTTCATAATCACTTTGGACTCAAGGAGCTTGGGATGTCCAGAGAAGACCTGTTTCATTCTTCTGCATAAGGTTTAGGACTGTGAATGAGTCTGAGTGTCAACATCCTCGACTTAGAAATGGGGGTTGCCATGTCGTTCAAACCTCTGGCTGGCTGTAATAACTAGGTACAGATGGAGAATACAGGAGAGCAGGTTTTGCCGAGTAAACAGCCAGGAAAGCTGGAGGGTAAATACAAAGTGCACGTGTGGAGGCAGTCAAGGGTGAAGGTCTGCTGAAGTGGGTGCTTCTGACCTGTCCTGTGGTTTTGTTTTTAGATCGTACTTGGGTTCAAGGCTAGAGGAAGGCCTTGCTCAGAGCAGCTCAGACAAGTCCAAGCCAGGTCCTGGCAGAAAAGAGCACACCTCCATATAACTGAGCACAGCCCACGACGACGTGCAGGGTCAGAACAACTTGCATAGCTCCCCTGTGCAGGTGACAGGCTAGGTTCAAGCACCGGCCACCAGTATACACCAGCGGCCGGCCTCTAACTGACAATAAGCAGGTATACGGATGCCACCAGGACTACATGAACACACATGTTTGCTGACTCAAATTAGCTAAATCTCATAAACACTACATTTAGGTCTCAAATTGTGTGAGGGAGACACAGAAAACGCATTTCCAAACCTGTGTTTGCAGAAAGAGAAAAGAAGATGCTTTATCAGGGATTGACCTTGGACCTTGTTCCATCAGCAAAACCTGCTCTCCCGGGGGAAGATACCCTTCAGTTCATCAAGTACAAATGCATTCAATTTTGTATTCCCACCTCTCTCTCCCTCTCTCTTTGTATCTCCTTAACAATGAGGCTGGAAATGTGGGAATTGAGTTTGCAGATACAAAGAGACTTGGCAGTTGGCCAGTCTCTCCCTTGCAGCCTAGCTCCATGCCAAAGGGCGCTTATGGGCACTGCTTCTCTTTTACACATACAGAGAGGAGAGAGAGGGAGAGAGAGAGAGAGAGAGAGAGAGAGAGAGAGAGAGAGAGAGAGAGAGAGAGAGACTGACTGCACCTGTTTGTAGTCAGACTAGTATCCTCAGAATACCTCCTTCCTGGGTTGTTGTAAGCCCAGGTGCTCACGGCCTAGTAGAAATGAACAATGAACACGTCCAGCCTGTCTGGACATGGAGCTAGACCAGCCTGTCTGGACATGGGGCTAGCCTGGGAATACGTACATTCTGCCTTGGCACAGATGAGGCAGGCGGTGGTGCAGTTGAAAAAGTTCAGGATCCCAGCCACGGCCACGCTGATGTCGGTGTTGCTGGGGTGAAGGTTCAGGGTGGTGAATCTCTGGAGTTGGAACCTGACAAATTCCTCTGGGGCCACTTTGAAATGAGGGACCTGGCAAGAAGAGCAAAACAGGACAGCAAGGAGGATCCAGATCCAGAAGGAAGGAGAGACTCAAGGCAGGATGGGTGAACCAGGGTGAGCAGGTCTTCTTTTGCTTAACACCTTGACACACACCAAAGGGAAAGCAGCACGAGAGACCTGGGCTCCAAGTCCATGGGAGTACATGACATGGTAGCATTCTCGGCAAGACCCAGAACGAGTCACCCTTTGGCTAGAGATCTTGGAACATACTCTGTAGTATAAGAGTGCAATCACTGTTGAAATCCTTGTGGTATATTATCTGTAGTCAACAAACGGGAGCAGAGATAGCAAGAAGAGACACACAGTTCCCTACAGGTTAGAGAGGAGGTTTTCAGTACAACTCAACATAGCTGGTATATAGTAGTTTCCAGGGTAAATCCGAGGGGCATGGGGCAGACAGCAATGATCCTGGGTAGCATTCAGAGCCTTTGGATGGAGGCAGATGGACAAATACCTACCATGGATTCATCAGAGCAGTGCTGGCTTCCCAGCACATCTACGAGTGATGTTTCTAGAAGATGCCATGTTCGTTCTCTTTGCTGGGAAAGAGATATTAAGAGGCACCAATGGTGGCTTTATTGACAGCTTAGGCTATTTGGTAGGTAATGGGAAAGTTAAATCGTAATAAGCTGCCATCCACCTTAATTTTATTCAGAGGCTCTCATCTCTGGTACTCAGAGCTGGGAAAGCCAAAATTGAGCATGAGTCTGTACTGATTCGAAAGCAAGTGAGATTGAAAGTGGACAGCAGGAAGAATTTCCTGTTGATGGGGCACTTGGCTTCTAGAATGGATTAGTCAGATGCGATTACAGAAGTCTTCGTTGCCTGGTTTTGCTCAGAGGCGCTGCTACAGGGGTCTGGGAGGATGCTGTGATGGGCTCTGTAGGATTCTTCCATCTTATCCTTTCACGATTTAGAAAGAAGTCTGCCAGAAAGCAGAGCTCTTTGGAAATTGAGATGGGAAGAGAGCAGAGAGCTAGTAAAATCCAAAGAGAAAATTACTGAATCCAAGGAGGCTTAGCCCCTGAACCACAGACAGAACACAACCATATTTTTCCCTCCAGCAGGGACTGCACAGTGCGGAATGGACAAAAGCCTCAAGTATGGAGGCTGACTCTCAAGATCAGAGCTGACCCAGTGCATTTCACTGGGGCCTTTCCTCCTGCCTGCATTTGTATCCCATACAACTGATCTAAAGTGAGTAACACATACACCTTGAAGGCAGGAGAGGGGACAAATGAGCCAGGTAAGAGCAAAGCTGGAGATGGGCCAGGTGCCCTGGCTCATTCAGATCCAGACATTGGAGTCTCTGACCTGACTCCTCCCTGTGTGACTGGCAGCCCACTGAGCTGCAGCAGCAGCTAGCCGAAAGAGCTCTGCCCATTAGCTTCCCCATGGTGGGGAGCCCTTGGAGACATGGATGAATTCATAGCTCCCAGCCCTGGATTTGGGGAGCGGTCCTTCAGGGAGGGAGAAGGATACATGGTTTTTGGAGTCTGCAGACTGCTTTGCCTCTAGGTTCTACTGTGTGATTCAGGAGCAAACCATTTAACCTGGCTAACCTTCATGAAAACAGAGCAGACCTCGGGTGTTTCTGAGAGTCCAGGAAGAGAGAATGTGATTCCCTGTCAAGAGTAAACCAGCCCAGAAACCCGCATGCAGTCAGTTTCCCTCCATTCCTGGACAATGCCTCACTTCCCTCCCTTCCCTCTTCTCTAATTGTAGAAGTTTCCAGAGACCCTTTTAGCTGTACACAGCTAAAAGAGAGGATGGAGTGGTCTCTCCAGGATGAACGCAAGTGTTCAATCATTAGCAGGGCCCTCTGGAAGGCTGCTGGAAAGGCAGCCAGCTGCTCTGTGGCCTGGGCAAGGGTAGCTAGGCCTCACCCTGCTGGTTTGTTCTCTCTCTTGGAGAAAAAATCAATCCATGATTGATTCATGATTGCAAATTCGTCCCAAGAAGTCACCACAGTGGGCTGAGGGGGGAGCAGGAGGCAGGAAGCAGCCGGCCATGGGGTCTCAGAAATATTAGCGGCATTTAAAGGTCTGGAGCCCATGGTGAAGACTCCATGGCCTTTCCCCAGAGTCAGGCCTCATAAAATATTAACCGAAATGCATAATCTGAGTGGCAAGCAAGGTTGCTCTGGAAAGAACATGACCAGGCAGAGGAGCGGTTACTGCCTGGCTGCTTCTGGGCAGTGCCTCCTGGTTGGACGGTGGGGGGTGTGGGTGTGTGTGTGCTGTAAATCAGAGGCTCCTGTGGCCTCTGTCCTGAAAGGCACCACTGTGGAGGGTCTTGCAAGCCAATGTGAAACAGCTCCAGCTCCAAGACAGGGCTCTTCTGGAGTGGATAGCAAGGGCCAGTGAAGGGAGTGTGGTGGAGAAAAGGAGAGAACAGAAAGGAAAAGGAATAGAGCCAAAGAAATGTGGGCGCTCAAATACTGGCCACCTAGCTGGGTGAAGATCAGAACCAAGGCTGGAGTAACAACCTGCCACACTTGACTGTTACCTGAAGCACAGTGAGAGAAAGATTTAAATTAAACGTCAGCTCCTGGCTGAGCCTGTGACATGCTGTGTCAGGACGGAAGTGCCTTTGCAGTCTGAGCTTGCCTAAGAAGCATCTTCTGGGGTAACTGAGCAGGGGGTTGGGGGGGCGGGGTGTTCTGAAGGTCTGTGAGAAGCAAATCTAGCCTTGGGACTTGGGTGGCGAGGGCCATAAAATGCTTACACATAACAGTTTTGAGAGGGGGTTAGAGAACCAGAACTTACAAACCCTGATCACCGTATCAAGGGGGTCAGTTCCAGGAAGCTGGGTAGGCAGAAGCCTGTCTGTGATTTCCCCCACTTTGGTAAGGGTGGCTGGCTTGCTGTGGGGATGTTAGGCCTTCTCTAAAAGGGCACCTGGCTATTCTCCAGAATTATTCTCCAGCATCAGACACTGATGGAAAACCAAGCCTCGGGTCTCTAGGACAAGTGGGAGATGGTGCTGCCTCTCCATGTTCCTCCCAGAGCCCAAGCTCTGCTTCCTATGTTCTGGTACAGAAAGGCTTTGGGACATAGGGAGGCTAGTGCAGGCGGGGTGGGGAATGGGAGGGGTGGGGGGATGGGAGGGGTGGGGGGATGAGTGGTGTGCAGGCATGGGGGGAATGGAGGTATAGGGGTGTGGGAGGTGTGGATGGTATGGGGAGTGGGGGGAGTGTTTTTCTCTAGCTCACTGTCTTCTGGGCATATATTTGCAGGTGAAAGACCAGAAGCTTCTAAAAGGGCCCACAATGATGACAACAACAGCAGGCTCTTTAAAGTGCAAGTTGCTAGGAAACCTGTCTCCCATCATGTGTTTGTCCCATGAACTGGAACCAAAGGAAATGGCCTCCACACTTTGGGCCCAGAGAGACTCCGAGTCAGAGGTCACACCTGAAGACCAACATCTCGCTCGGAAGATCAACTGCAGGAACTAGTGAATGAGGAAAACAAAATAAAATCTCTTTCCCATCCACTTAGAAAGCCGAGGCTTTTACAGTTTATTCTCGCAATAAAACGGAGCAGTGGCTTCTTTCTCCCAAGGCATTCTTCCCCAGACCCCCAAGGACCAGAGCACCACTGCCTACACTTACCACAGTGAGGAGCTCAGACTTCTGCCCCCTCAGCCTCATGCCAGAACACCAGCCTCCATCTCTGCATCACAGAGAGGACACTGAAGGCAGAGTCCTGTCCTGGGGCCCTAAGACACTGAGCTCAGCTTGGAAATCTTGTGGTCAAACTTCCATCTTCTCATCCCTTGGGAAAAGGACATGTCCCCCCAGGGGTTATTCTACCTCAGATTTTCATGGATGATGTCCGTAACAACTTGGCCTCCTTGGGCACTTCCTGCATTCAAGGATGCAGTCTGAAGGCAGCATCCCTAAAGCAGCTCCACACTCACCTCCTTCTCTCCACAGATGTTGCTGATGATGGAGCTGGAGGCTGGGCTGGAGGATGGTCCCAGGACAGCGACCACTCCCTTGGGGAGGATCTGACACACTGTAGCCAGGACAAAAACAGGATTGGGGAAGAAAACATGACATCAGATGATGCAGCTCAGTCCCTGACTACGTTAGATCATTACCCAATGCCCTCACCTTCTGCCCCATACCCAATCCAGGCTTCTTTCTGCCCCTTCTAAACGCAAGTCTCTCCTTCTCTCCCTGGTCTGCTAGGCTCTCCGACAGTTTTATTAGTGTTTATGGACAATATTAAATGAGGAAATGACCCAGGTTATGACAACATATAGCCATAGCCAACAGGGGGTATAAATTGTCCACACCATCACCAAAGGACAGAGGTCATAGGAAATTCAAGGTGCCCCCCACACCCCGTGTCTGATCTGCAGAGTGTTGGAGGACACAGCTGCTGCCGAGGTACAAGATCTAGGTGGTATCAATCTATTGGTGGCCAGCCTTCAATCTATTAACTCCTCACTTGCAAAGACAGTTGAGGAGCAAGAAAAGCAGACAGTCAGGTGACCGAGGTGGCTAAGAGACACCAGCCGAAAGGTAAAAGATGCACAACAGAGGAGGCAGGAGAGAGAGAGACAGAGAGAGAGAGAGAGAGAGAGAGAGAGAGAGAGAGAAGAAAAGAGAAAAGAAAGAAAAGAAGGAAGGAAGGAAGGCAGGAAGGCCGGCAGGAAGGAAAGAAGGAAGGAAGGAAGGAAAGAAGGAAAGAAGGAAAGAAGGAAAGAAGGAAAGAAGGAAAGAAGGAAAGAAGGAAAGAAGGAAAGAAGGAAAGAAGGAAAGAAGGAAAAGAATAAGAAAAGAAAGATGGAGGGAGTATTTCCTGGCAGGGCCCCTCTGGTTGCCTTGCCCAGAGATGGTTCCCACCTTGTGCTGGGAACCAGGATTGCCTGAGACCTTGCTTTCCTTTAACTTGGAAGGTTCCTTCCCTTCCTGAATGCTAGACACTCACCTTTCATGGGTTACCCAGAAACCCTCTTGCCTTAGACCCTTGTTCCCACATCCCTACTTTACATCTCTCATCTTAAACACTCCATCCGATTTGGTTGTGGTATAGAATTCTCCTCTCTTCTCTCTAGTGTCCATGTGTGTCTGTCTGTCTGTTTATCTATGTCTGTCTCTGTCTCCCTCTCCCTCCTCCCTCCTCCCTCCTCCCTCCTCCCTCCTCCCTCTCCCTCTCCCTCTCCCTCTCCCTCTCCCTCTCCCTCTCCCTCTCCCTCTCCCTCTCCCTCTCCCTCTCCCTCTCCCTCTCCCTCTCCCTCTCCCTCTCCCTCTCCCTCCCCCTCTCCTCTCTCTCTCTCTCTCTCTCTCTCTCTGTAATGTGACACCAGAGGTCAGCCTCTGTTTCTCCCCACCTCAATTTCTATGACAAGGTTTCTCACTGGACCTGGATCTTACCATCTGGCTAGCCTAGGTAGCCGGGCAGTGAGCCCAGAGGATCCAGCCTTCTTTACCCCAACATTGAAGTTGCTAGCTAGATCCAGCTTTTCTGTGGGTGCTAGGATTCAAACTCAGGTCCTGATGCTATGCAGCTAGCACTCAGCTCATTGAACCATCTCCCTGGACTCACTCGCTCACTAGATTGCTGATCCCTTTGGCCAGGTGACCTTGGATGTCAGGCACACTGTTTTCTAGATAGGTCACCGATTGGATTGGTGACTGGATACAGAATGATGGGGCCTGTGGTCAGAAGAGGATGGAAGAATCAAGGGTTTCAGAATGCTAGAGACTGAAGAAGAAACAAGGGAACAGAAAGAGTCTGAGCTCACTCTTTGCACACATCAGTGATGTCAGAGCCCAGCCTGCATGTCATCCTCAGCTGCATACAGAGGCTCGACACTGCACAATCTGACATTGCACCCACAACTGAAAGCCCAGCTCCACACACGTTTCTCTCTTATTCATGGCAGGAGTCATTTCCCAGGCCCAGAAACTGCAAGTGGGGAAAGAGTGCGTGCTGGCTTGTGGAGGAAGTCACCAAGCCACTCCTGAAGCCTGGAGCTCCTTCCTAGGGAGAGAGTCTCAACCATCAGCCACAAAAGCCATGGGATCAACGGCATAGGGTACAGGTACCACGGGAGGACTCCATGGTTCAAATCACAGTCTCGTGGTGCACCATATGAACTTTGGGTCTTCTACATCCTCTCATCATCTGTGGGCTCCAACATCTCAGAGCTGCAGAAGACTCAACAGTACTAAGTGTATCCAACCCCAAGGGCATATAGCCTAGTGGCAAGGCCCGACCTTGGATGAGAAGAATGCAAGCCTTCTCACATCTGACTGTGTATCTCCGTCTGCCTGCTGAGTGCTTTCAATATCACCCCAGCATGGCAGCCTTCAAGAGGAGTCCTCCGTCCTGATGTTAAGTGACACATAGTAGGTCAAGGTCAGAATCAACGTTGGGCTTCAAGCCCCCCCCCCCGTGCCCCATTCACTGTACAATCTGATTCTCTCCAGCCACACCCTCTTCCAGCTCTCTCTTCTACAACTACAGTGCCTCCATGCTAACAGAGGTCTCTCTCTGAGCCCACCTGTTAGGCGCCATAAGAACCTCGCCCCAAGATGGCGATGGCCACCCGAGGGCCGAGTGATAAACAAGTCCTTATTAGGTGTGAAGGCTATGCTTCAAGGTGGCCTGATCTTACGCAAGTGTCATGAGCCTATGGAGAGATGATATGTGGCATGAGTTCATGGGCTCCTGGCAGGGTTTATAAGCTGCGCCCGGGAAGGGATCGGGGGCTCGCCATCTTGACTACCAACTGCTAAGCATCCCGAGTAAACTCCTATGAGAAGGAACCGGTTGTTCCGTGTCTTAATTCCTGCTGGTCAGGGTTGGCGCGGCACACCCACCTTCTTTGACTTTTGTCAAGACAATCACTGCCTGTCACCTGTTCTCACCCAACACCCTTTCCTAGCCTATGACAAGCTGGTGATGCGGTCCTTTGGGATGTCATAACGCTGTCCAGCACAGCTTCTCATCTACTTCTCTGATATCCTCTCTTGGCTAGTGGTTCTTTCGCTCCTATTTGCTTAATCCGGGTTTTGCCTTTGCCTTCCTCTGCCTAGACAAACTTATCCTCGCTGCATTTGCCCAGATGACACTCCCATTTGGCTTATATCTTGAGTACCAAATCAAGTTCTAAGCACCACCTGCCCTCTGGCCCCTCCTACTCAACATGGCAGAGTTCAGCGTAGTGTGAGCACAGACTCTGTTGCCAAAGGGCCTGGGTCTGAGAGGGCATCAGATTCCCTGTAGTAGGAATTGCAGATGGTCATGAGCCATCCAACACACACGCCAGGAATCAAACTCGGGTCCTCTGGGAGAACAGTAAGGCCTCTTCCCTGCTGATGTGTCACCCCAGCCTTCCAAATGTATTAATGCTTAAAGTTAGCCACAAAGTGATGGGTCTCGTTATGGCATTTCCACACAAATACATCATTATATTTTTTTCTTATTCATCCGCCTTCCCACACTGTGCTCTGTGCTCCTCCATCTTCCTTTGTTGGCTCTCTTGCTAATCCTCTTCCTCCCCTGAGGACGATCCATCTTATTCCCACTTTACAGCTGTGGAAAGGAAGGTGTAGTCTATAAGTAACTATTTCAAGCGCACATGGGTAACAGATAGCTGAGCCAGTCTTGACCTTAGAGGTCCATCTGACACCAAAGCTCATGTTCTTAACCACTGTGCTTCACTTCCCTTAGCCCCTGGAGGTCAAAGCTATGGTCACTCTTGATTCTCCCACACCTTCCCTTTTCCCAGGCTCTGCCAATATGACGTCACTTTCTAGCGGTTCTGTCTCCAGTTCTGTCTCTGGTCTGTCTGATGTATCCAGGCACCCTCTCGCCCTTAGAGTAACAAACCAAGGGACCAGGGCTTAGCTACACTGCAGTCTTCTTGACTCTTCTCACAGGAAACTGGAAATAAATAAAATATCGAACCATCAAGGAATAGCTATAAAGAGTGGGTCATATGCCTGAATAGAATGGAATTTAGATATTTTAAATGTA